>NC_071096.1:18272017-18879517 GCF_027358695.1 Spea bombifrons | reverse complement strand
TGGCATGAAGGGGGTTAAAAGGCATATCATGGGGCACTCTGCCTCCAGAAAAGCCTTATGCCCCCTATATGCTTTATACCCTCCTATATGCTCCTCTGCCCCATGATATACTTTTTAACCCCCTTTATGCCACTCTGCCTCCAGATATGCCTTTTGACCCCCTATATGTCACTCTGCATCCAGAAATGCCTTATACCCCTATATGCAACTCTGGCATATAGGGGGTTAAAAGGCATATCATGGGACAGAGTGGCATATAGGGGGATATAAGGCATTTCTGGAGGCAGAGTGGCATATAGGGGGACACACTTACATACACACACATGCCGATTTTTTTTGTTTTTAGCAAATACAAAAAAACATTATACAGTACAAAAAATACATTATTTTACTCACCTTCTACTTCTCTTGACTTCCTGGTAGCTGCACACTTTTCTCCTCTATGCTGACAGGATGCCACTGACCTGACATCCGGTGCTGTCTGAGTGCGAGGGGGCGGAGCTTCCACCTCAGGCTGCTCCCATCACTATGCAGCCATCAGACTGCCGAGAATGTAATCTAAACGGCCGGTGCTGCTGATGCCGCCGGCCGGAGCTACTTTAACACTTTTTTTTATTTATATGGTAAGCTGGATCGGCTTGCCATATAAAGTAAAAAAAAAAGTATTAAAGCAGAGGCGGCCGGCGGCATCAGCACGCACCGGCCGTTCAGATTACATTCCCAGCAGTCTGATGGCTGCATAGTGATGGGAGCAGCGTGAGGGGTGAAAGGTCAGTGCGAGGGGGCGGAGCTTTCACCCCTCACACTGCTCCCATCACTAGACGGCCATCGCACACGGCTGCTGGGTGCTGATGCCGGCCGGCCGGCCGCATCAGCACCCAGCGGCCGCTTTGAATAGATTTCGGGCAGCCTGGGGGGCAGCTCAGCGACTGTCTTCATGGCCGCCCAGCCCACGGACCTTCCGGCCCTGACTATTATATGGAGCTACCCCACGGGTGGTGGGGGTACAGACCAGGGGTGGTTCGGGGAGGGGCCGACCTGTAGATTCCCGGCGGATGGGACTTCCATGAGCGGGGGTTAGCCGGCGCGGTAACGGAACGCGCGTCCGGCTATCTCGCGGGCCGTCCTGGGGGAATATTTGAACGGCTGCCGATCAGGGTCCCTTAGACAGATCATGTCGCTTTTTGGACAGGATATCCTCAAGATATTTATCGGTACCCCCGGATCACAACTGCTCCTTCGTGATCACCCTGAAAACGACGGTTGAAAGCTGTACGGTCATTGAGGGGCTCGGTAGCCTAAGTGTGGCGCCGGACTGTCTGGGCTGGGCGGGAAGATGTGGACATGATTTATGGTCTTTTCCTCACCTAACCTGTATAAAAGCCTGTGTGTTTCCCCAATAAAGTTTGTTTGTAATGCTTCAGGGGCTCGCTGGATCACTAATTGTCCTTGTCAGGACAATTACGGCACTATATTCAGCTATGCCTCAGTGAGCTGCGGCGCTGCGAAGCTAAAGAGACCGGACCGGTTCCTGAGCCCTTCCTCGCTAGCGCTGGAAGCGATTAACCATTTCGGTCTCAGCAGGAAGCATCGTAGAAACGACGGGGGTACCGAACGTCACAGTGGGACAATTAATCATATGTTTTCTTGGTGGGGAAGGACTCCATTGTAGGTTTCCAGTGACCTCCTTGAGGCAGTAGGACCTTGCCAAGAAATGTGACGGCCCAATGCTAGATCATGGCATACTTTGCCCTCTCTTCATGACACAGCACAGCCAGGGTGGACGGCTGGGCTTGTAGAGATTGTGTGACAGCCCAGGCTTATGGTTTAGAATTTGAGGCTGTGTACTCTCATGGGTAAAGGTGGTATTAACACTTACTGGTTGATATAAGGGTATGTTACTGTCCTTACATGGTGGTAGAAGTGTTGGAAATACTGTTTTTTGCTTCCGTCGTTTACAACGGTGGTTTGGTGGTCTGCCATTTTGAGCTGGATGGGCGTGAGGCTTACCTACAGTGGGGCAAAAAAAGTATTTAGTCAGCCACCAATTGTGCAAGTTCTCCCACTTAGAAAGATGAGAGAGGCCTGTAATTTTCACCCTAGATACACTTCAACTATGAGAGACAGAATGGGGGGAAAGAATACAGGAAATCACATTGTAGGATTTCTAATGAATTCATTGGTAAATTCCTTGGTAAAATAAGTATTTGGTCACCTACAAACAAGCAAGATATCTGGCTCTCACAGACATGTAACATCTTTAAGAGTCTCCTCTGTCCTCCACTCGTTACCTGTATTAATGGCACCTGTTTGAACTTGTTATCAGTATAAAAGACACCTGTCCACAACCTCAAACAGTCACACTCCAAACCCCACTATGGCCAAGACCAAAGAGCTGTCGAAGGACACCAGAAACAAAATTGTAGACCTGCACCAGGCTGGGAAGACTGAATCTACAACAGGCAAGCAGCTTGGTGTGAAGAAATCAACTGTGGGAGCAATTATTCAAAAATGGAAGACATACAGGACCACTGATAATCTCCCTCCCTTCAATTTGAAAAAGACCTCATTGTGAGGTCGAAACATTGTTTTTTTTCTTCCTCTAATAAACCTGCCTGACGCTGGAACCCTTGAGTGCCCGGAGCCTTATTTATCTTTTTAATATGCTGCGGATAGTCATGAAGCTAATCCTATCAGAGGTAGGCTAGGCTACCTAACATGACGGAAACTGCACGGAGTTGCTAGTAATAGAGAGGAGAGGGAGATACTCAAAACATGATTCCCTAAGCTTTCATGGATCTCTCAGCCAAAAAGAGTGCATGTGCGTGTATATGTACATGTATATGTATTGTACTGTTGTGTTAGAATACATTGTGTACGCAAAGTTTTAGCGTGTATATTTTATGTATGAACATTGAAGCTAACACTATTCATACAGTCATGCAAAAAGAAAGTACACCCTCTTTGAATTCTATTGTGTTACATATCAGGACAATACACAGTGTCATGATTCATTCAACAACAACAAAAAGGGACAGAATGGAGAAGCCTTGCATGAAAAATGAAGTACACCACTACTGGAATTAAGATGCTAAGGAGCAAACAGGTGCTGCTAATCAAATACCCTTGATGAATTGATCATCAGCAAGTGTGACCACCTCTATGGAGGCCAAAGATTTAGCTGTTTGCTAGTTTGGAGTGTCAGGTATGTGTTAGCACAATGCCAAGAAGGAAAGACATCAGCAATGATCATAGATCAAGCATGCCCATCAATCTGGGAAGGGTTATAAGGCCATTTTCAAACAAAGTCCATCATTCCATCTCCATCAGTCCATCAACATCATCATCAAGATTATTCAAAAGCGGAAACATTTAAGACAATTTCCAATCTTTCCAGGAGTGGTCATCCCAGTAAATTCACCCCAAGACTGTGCAATGCTCAGAGAAATTGCAAACAAAAAAACAAGAGTCACATCTCAGACTCTACAGGCCTCAGCTGGCATCTTAAAGGTTAAAGTTCATGATAGTACTCATAGAAAAAGTCTGAACATGTATAGTTTGCTTGGCAGGGTTGCCAGGAGAAAACCTCTTTTCTCTCTAAAAAAAAAACAAAACAAAAAAAAAACACAGAGCCACTGTGACAGATTGTAGAAATCCAAAGGTGCCATAGATAACTCTCACTATGTTACCCATAGACTGAGAGAAGCTACCAGGTACATCTGGGACTAATTAATCAATTATGGGTGTGGTTGGAGGGCTATAAAAGGTAGCTCTAAGTTTAGTCAGAGAGGAAGACCTGAGAGCACGTTGTTGGATTGTGCGCCAAGCTGCCAGAGACAGGGCTGTAAGTCTTATTTCAGGGGCCTGGTTTAGCTCGGTACCTGTGGTTAGTCAGGGACCTGCAGGCATGCAAACAGCTTGGCAATTGTCAGATTAGTTCTCCAAGTGGGAATTTTATGTGTTTCTTTTTCTTTGTGAAATACAGCCTATGTGTTACCTCTTCCGTCGGGTTGCCAGCAGGGACGCTGAGACGCAGCCCGCGTGGACGGCTCCCTGCTTGCGCCGTCGCGGTGAGCTGCCGCCGGGTCCGTCCTCCTTTGAGGCGCGCGTCCCCGGCGAGTTCGAGTGATCGTGACGGGGCGCGCGCCTCTGCTTCGTGTGAGCGAAGCATGCGCGAACGGCTTAATTCATGAATATTCATGTCACTCTTAAAGTGACAGATATAACTAATTATGAGGGTAGGAGGATCTGTATTGTTGGAGGGATATTTAAACCCTCATTTGGCACTACTACCTTGCCTGTGTTAGTGCCTTTTTGCCTACACTAGTGTTCTGAATCCGGTATTGTCTCTCTGGTATTAACTCCTGCTTGAACCTGACCTCCGTTGTTTTGCTGCCTGCCCTGACCTTTGCGTGTGACCCCGACTACTCTTTTGCCTGACCCTTTGGATACCGTTATTATTTTTTTTTTTTTTTTCTGTTTCTGTGTTTCACCTACTCTATACTCTCGGTGGTGAACGGCTAGTATCTCCAGTATCTCCACCAGGAGGCGCCGATTCTGCAGTGCGGTTCCAGAACCCGTACCTCAGTCGCGACACTATGTACATGATTTTTTTACACCAGTATGCTGAATGAATACAGAATAAAAGGCTACATTATTACAAGGAATCCTGCTTCATGTGTGCTGACCCTACTACAATTACCCTACAAAAGGTAAAAACTCTTACAGCCGGGGGGGCGTGGTCTGCATGGCGACCTGATTGGACGCGTTTTGCTAGTGCTCCGCGGCCTACCAGCTGAATTGCATTCCATCTACACGAATTGGTGGCTTTTTCTGCACATTTCATCTTCTCCTCCTTTTACCTGCTTATGTCAACCCACCGTGTGAGGAAATCATCCAAGTCGCGCAAGAAACTTCCCGTGCGGGAGCTGGGCCTACCACGTGACCAAGATGAGGTCTCGGATACCTCTACGGGTCGCGCTTCTGCATCGCGCTCGAGGCCTCCATTCCCTACAATACTCTCTCAGGAAGAACATACACACCCTCCGCAACAACTTACCTCACACGCAATGAAGGAACTTCTACGTGAAATGAGAGACCAACTCCACCAAGACTTCCATGAGATTGCCTCCTCTCTACGGCGAGACTTAGATGGCCTGGGAGACCGGACGGACAATTTTGAGCGGCGCACGGAAGAGTTTGCGGATGCACACAACGCTCTTGCAGATGGCCAGCTATCCACACAACACGAGCTTGCCTTTCTCCGCACCAAACTCATGGACTTAGAGGACCCCTCGCGACGTCCTGACAAGGGTCCACTTCTTCGACGTTAAGGATAAGATAATGCAAGCGGCACATAGCCGATCCACCTTACCTTCCCGATTTCAAAATGTCCAGCTTCTTACGGACCTTTCCCAAATCTCCAACACCGCCGAGCCTTCGCTCCTGTGACAAGCATCCATCGCTCTCATCAAATCCGCTATCGTTGGGGGTTATCCGGTTCGTCTGATTGTGTCGCGGAATGGCTCCACCATCATCCTTGACTCACCTGAAGATGGCCTGGCCCGTGTGAAATCTTGGAACCATCGGAACCAACCACGGCTCAAGGCCCAGTGAAATCCATTTCTCCTCAAAAGAAACTGAGACGGGACTGGTCAACTAAAACCTAATCTACCAGTGATCAACGACTGGTAACCCCTAGTCGTTTTACTCCTTCTATCGCCTCATTCCTATAGTTGTAACTCTTTTGGTTTTACACCTTTACATGTTATACGTATGTTCACAAATACCTGCAGTTTTTTACACCATGACACTTACCTCCTAATACACATAGTCCTAACCCACTAATCTCTTTGGCTGGCTAGCCGCTGTGGGTTTTATTTTTCTGATCTGTTGTATACCCCCCTTAGTGCTATTTATATCGTTAGCACAGCTTTCTCCCATACTGCTCATGACCATGAGCCGGTTTATGTTTACGTTGATGTTTTCTTCATTTTTCTTCCGTTACTCTGGGATTTTTCTCTATCATTTCCTTCACTTTGTACTCGGGCGCGGTCGGGGCCGGTTTTCTCCTAGTGGTGAGGTGTCTTCCCCCCGGATCCAGCTTCTTCTTTTATTTTTTATTTCATTACACGTTTTCATCTCCGAGTCTGGCTAGCTATTTTCTTAGGCCCCCTAGATGTGCAACATGGCTAATCTAAAGATTCTTTCTATAAATCCCAAGGGCCTCAACACGCCTCAGAAGCATTTACTAATTTGGGATGAGGCAAAATCTCTTCAAGTAGTATTATTTGTGTTCAGGAAACACATCTAAAGAAATCTTCAAAGCCTCTTTTATATTCTACCCACTTCACCAAACAGTTCCACTCTATGGCAACCTCCAAAACAGCCGGAGTCTCTATTTTACTCTCTAACCGCCTTGCCTTTTCGTTGCTACACAAACACGTGGATCCGCGGGGTAGATACCTCATATTGGTCTGTGAGATTAATTCTGTGATTTACACTTTGGCATCTTTTTATTCCCCCAACACCTCGCAACTTAGTTTTTTTCTGAATGTTTCTAGGAAAGTTGGAAAAATACAAGCAGGGACGTGTGGTCCTTTGAGGCGACCTTAATACTGCCCTTGCCCCCCACAAGACTATATGAAGAACGTGAATAGACCTAAAATCACGTGCTGTGTGTAAAATAAATAAGTAATACAAATAATACTTCCCTAATAAGACTGCAGCAGCCCAAAAACGAACACTCCTCCTCAGGGTGTAGAAATTCAAACGAACCAAACAATAACGGGGTTTTGAAATGTAGAGTAGGCCAAGAAATATCCTTCTAAACGCGTTTCGCCGACTTGGCTTCTTCAGTAGAAGTGTAATCGATCAAATAAGTCTCAGTAGAAGTGTAATCGATCAAATAAGTCAATTACACTTCTACTGAAGAAGCCAAGTCGGCGAAACGCGTTTAGAAGGATATTTCTTGGACTACTCTACATTTCAAAACCGGTGGACTTTCTATTGACACTCTTCAAGCACTTTGGGTGCACGAACTAAATCATCAACGAAGAATATTAAAGACACTTTGCATTCAACTTAGATGGGTCTGAATCATCCATTTTCTTTGTGAGTGCAACATTTAATTCGCAAATACTATTGGTTTTACACTCTACACTATTGGTTTTGTTTGTTTTTTCCCCTTATATGCATCTGCGCCCCATTATTGTTTGGTTCCCCCACAAGACTATACCTCACAACATAACCCCCTCACGACAAACAAAAACTTAAGCTTGGGTCAGACATATCCTTCTTGATTCATTCCCATCAGCTCTTTGATACATGGAGGGTCTTACACCCTTCTGACAAGGACTACACCTTTTTCTCGGCTCCACACAATATTTACTCCAGAATAGATTACATCTTCCTTGACAAACACACACTACAGTGGGTATCGTCCTGTACTATAGGCACCATTTCCTGGTCCGACCATGCCCCTGTTTTGCTCGTCCTTAAAACTGATTTCCCATTTATAG
Source organism: Spea bombifrons (assembly GCF_027358695.1). Taxonomy (NCBI): domain Eukaryota; kingdom Metazoa; phylum Chordata; class Amphibia; order Anura; family Pelobatidae; genus Spea; species Spea bombifrons. Next base: position 18,871,997 of record NC_071096.1, on the reverse strand, counting down.
GACGGGGCACTTGGTGTCTAAACCATACCCTCTTACTCGACGACAAACACAAGACACAGCTCCAGTCATACCTGACTCAATATTTTCAGGACAATTCTCTCCTTGACACCCCTATTGAGACCTTATGGAACGCACACAAAGCAGTTATGCGGGGTAGACTCATAAGCCTGGCCTCTTACATCAAAAAACAACAATCCGACTCAAAACTCCTTTTTATTATGGAACCTATATGACCTGAATATGCTCAACAAATCTCACACGACTGAGTCCCTCACACGCGACATTACACGTATAAAACTGCAACTGTCGGAACTTAATGCTCAAACTACAGCCCACATGCTCCTCCGAGTAAAACAAAAATTCTATGCTAAGGGAAACAAAGCTGATACTCTTTTAGCCCGTAAACTCCGACATGTCTCAGCTGTTTCTAGACCACATTACATTAAATCCCCCTCTGGTCTGAACATTAGCAATCCCTCTCAAAATGTTTGCAACTTACTATGCTAAATTGTATAATTTAAAGGATGACACTTCTTAACACCAACCCGAACAAGCTGACATATTTTGCCCCAATTCCCTTGCCCTATCTCCCACCAGACCAATGTGCATCTTTGGCATCTCCTAAAAAAGAACTCGGCCCCGGGTCCAGATGGTTACACTGCGACTTATTACCGCACTTTTCTGCCCACACTGGGCCCTCACCTACTCTCCTTGTTCCGTTCATTCATGTCTTCCGGCACTGTCCCCTCGGAGAATCTAACAGCCCACATAGTTATCCCACCAAAGCCCGGTAAACCGTCGGACGTTTGTTCCAACTATAGACCTATTTCCCCCCTTAACAATGACATTAAAATATACGCCAAGATCTTAGCCAATCGACTATCCCCCATTCTCCCCTCACTCCTCCACCCTGATCAGGTTGGATTTGTCACAGGTAGACAACCTTCAGATAACACCAGCAAATTCATCAATATTTTATAGGAAGCAGACAGGAGGAAGCTCCCTGGTTTGCTGTTATCATGACGCAGAAAAAGCCTTTGACAGGCTACATTGGCAATTCCTTAAACTTACTATGTCAAAATTTAATTTCCCCCCGCATTTATACAGGCAGCCATGGCACTTTACTCTTCTCCCTCAGCCCATATCTCTCTGTTAGGTTTCTTATCCTCCCTCTTTAACATCTCCAACGGCACCCGTCAGGGATGCCCTTTATCCCCCTTACTCTACATCCTTGCCTTAGAACTCCTGGCAGCGAGCATTCGCTCTGACTCTTCAATTACAGGTTTTCCTGCCCCCAACCATTCCCAATGTGTCTTGGGCCTTTTCGCAGACTACATTCTTGTCTCTCTTACCTCTCCATCTCACCACCTGTCTCACTACTCTCGCGCATCCTACCATAAAATCAACATCCCCAAGACGCAGACGACATGTCTCCATCTGGACCCGGCCGAGCAAACCCACCTTACTAACTCTTATAGCTTCACATGGCAACGTTCCCACATATCTTACCTGGGAATCAAACTCCCCAAATCCATTCATAACACTAACACTCCTAATATACTAGACACTTGGCTGGGTGTCAAGGCGGACATTATCAGATGGTAGAAGTATGAACTCTCATGGCTAGGTTGTGTGAATGCCCTTAAGATGACAGCCCTCCCTAAGCTCCTCTACACTTTCCGCACCATCCCTATACGGCCCCCTGCTAACCTATTAAACTCAATCCAAAAATGTTTTGTGTCCTTCACCAAGGTGAAGACTAGTTCCAGGATAGCAGCTCGAACTAGGATTGTCCCCAGGCTCAAAGGTGGCTTGGGTATCCCCTACATCCCCTCTTACTACTCTGCCTGCATCCTCTCTCACACTTTATCGTTCTATGCGCGCACTAACTCCCCGACCTGGGTACACCAGGAGAACGCTCTGCTTTCTCCATACACTCTAGACCAACTCCTCTGGGTGCGGGGCCAGTCTCATCACTCCTTGCCTTCTCTACCAGCCAAGACCTCATATATTTTTGACACCTGGGTTACCGTCTTGCGACATCTCGCCTCTTTGGCCCAACTTACCTCCCTCACACCACTCCGCACCTTGGAATTATTGATTTCTGGACTACGGCTCACTCACTGGCTTCGACCTAACCTCCAGGTATTGGGCGACCTTTATGGTGACCGTGCCCTGTTCCCCTTTTCACACCTTTCATCTACACCTGAGCTCCCGCGCCATGACTTCTACAAATACCTCCAAATCCGCCACTTTTTCCAGTCCCCGTCCTGCTCTGTCGCCCGACACACACAAACACTGCGTTCCATCCAATTGTTATGTGACACTGCTCCTCAATGCAAGGGAGCCATTTCGACTTGGTACTCCCTTCAGATGGACCGTTTTTCGGCCCACAAGCTCCCCCATATGGTGGCATGGGAGATAGAGTTGCATCTACAATTATCCCATGAATCCTGGCTTGAGGCAGAGGACATAATGAGGGGTGTATCTTTTTGCACAAATCACCTTGAGCTCGAAAAGAAAGTTAGTTGCAGGTGGTACTTAACCCCAGTTCGCCTCTCCCATATCGTCCCTAGCCACTCTAAACTTTGCTGGAGGGGTTGTGGGCTGGAGGGTTCCATGACTCATATGTGGTGGAGTTGCCGGTATTACAACCGTTGTGGAGACGGGTATTTTCGTTCCTTCATTTAATGTGCCACATTGAGATTGACTACCTCCCTGAGCTTGCCCTCCTACACATGTTTGATGACCCCCCTCTAACATACGTAAATTAGTAATCCACGTTCTCCTGGCCGTCAAATTGTGTATAGCTAAAAAGTGGAAAACGTCGCCCCCGCCTTCATTTTCGGAAATCGTTTCCACTCTGGAGAAGCACAGGGTCATGGAAAAAATTTCACATATGGCAGCCCACACAATTCATTTATACAAGCGAGTCTGGTCTTTATGGCTGGACAGCTCAGTCTATTCTGAACACTATCACTTATGTTTCTTCTTGGTGGGGGGGGGACTTCTGGGAAGTGCTAGCTGCGCCTGGTTCCTAATTTCTGGTTTCTCTTTCTCATAGCATTTACTGTATTCCCGGCTACGCATCATCTGTTACCGGTATAGGTCTGACTATTGTATTCCAATATGCAACTATACCATTATGTCTCCTATAGGCGTTGTATCATACACCAGCGACCACGCCGCCTTAATTTGGTCATCCTTTGATCTCCCATATGGACGATATGGATTTTCATTATCTGCACTCTGCTACGTGTCTGGATGTGATGTATTACTTATGTTGCATAACTGACTTTTTCCTGCTGATGTACTTCAATTTTATTTACAAAAAAAAACTCTTACAGCCACGTTTGGCAAAGACCAAACACAGCATATCAGCACATATCAGGGATGATGATTTGGACTTGTTTTGCAGCCACAGGACCGAAGAACCTTGCAGTCCTTAAGCCGACCATGAACTCCTCTGTATACCAAAGCATTGTAGAATCAAATGTAAGGCCAATTGGTTCATGCAACAGGACAATGTTTCTAAGCACACCAGCAAATCTACAACTAAATGGCTGAAAAAGAAAAGAATCAGGGTATTTCAATGTTCCAATTAAAGTCCAGACATCAACTCGATTAAAATGCTGTGGTGGAATCTTAACAGAGCTGTGCATGAACAAATGCCCACAAACATCAATTACCTTGTTGTGGTTTCTTGTATGGTACCTTAACTGTTGACAATCAAACAATATCAAAATCAGTTTTAGAAGTTTTTGTGATGGTATTTATGTTCTGTTAATATTTTGCTATATATCTGTGTTTGTCTCTTACCATTTTTTTTAGCCCCTGTGTTGCTGGCATACAGGCTCCATTTGTATAGGCCACTTTTTGCCTTCCCCATTTAGCATTTGTTCCCTTTTCCTTCTTCTGCCTTGCTGTGTCTTGGCATCCAGTGTGTGTCCACCTTCCTCTCTGCCTGCATGGCAGGCTGTCTATCTGTGGGCAGATGTGCCCTGGTGAAGCGGCCCCTTCCTGGGGGTGTGCCCCACATATAGTGTGTCCTCACTAGGGCAAGTCTGGTATCTGTGCTTGCGCACTTCCCGGTCTTCTTTCCTGCTGTAATGCAGCCCAGCCTTCGCTTAAGGCCGCATACCCTAATGGTGCAGAGCATTTTTGTCTCTGTTTCACCTTGAAGGGTGACCCCCTGTGCATTACCCAGGGGGCGGCACTTTACCAGGGTACATCTGCCCACGGCCACAGATAGACAGCCTGCCTGCCATGCGGGCAGAGAGGAAGGCGGACACACACTGGATGCCAAGACACAGCAAGGCAGAAGAAGGAAAAGGGAACAAATGCTAAATGGAGAAGGCAAAAAGAGGCCTAAACAAATGGAGCATGTAGGCCAGCAACACAGGGGTTAAAAAAACGGTAAAAGACAAACACAGATTTATTAAATATTAACAAAACATAAATACCATCACAAAACTGGATAAGAAACTCCAATAGGTTGTTTTAATAAAATACACCCAAAATAAAGTCAAGTGTGAAGCACACTAGTAAAGAGGGTGCTCACCTTGAGGCTAGCGGCAAAGAAGAGGAAATATGAAGCCTGTCTTGCCATAAAATTATCTACTGGTATTAGCAGCATAAGCAGAAATCATACCTCTAGGGAGCCAGAGAAGCCGTGGATCCAGTGAAGGTAAGTAGGTCACTGGAGGACGAAAATCAGATGTAGCGTGGTTTGTTGGAACTTGCTCAGACTCAATACACAGGAATGAGACGAAGCGGAAAGTCAGTCTCAGATAGCCAGCCGGTTTAGGATGGAGGAGAGACTGGTCTCCTTGACAGTGGAAGCAGCTTGTAAGTGCTTTGGAATCGCACCTGGAGGAGACAAAACAGCTAACCGCAGGTTTACTTAACACATTGAAAATGCAGGGAGGCTTGGGCTGATGCAGTTTAAATAGGAACCAGGTGTTATTCACCTGATTCAACTTAAAGGCACAGTTCACTATTAGCAATGATAGGTGAAACATAACAGACCTGAAGCAATGTTGTAAAGAAGAGTGGGCCAACATTCCTCCATAATGATGTGAGAGACTGATAAAGTCATACAGAAAATGATTACTTCAAGTTATTACTGCTAAAGGTAGTTTTACAGGCTACTAAAGTATAAGGTGTTCTTGGTTTTTCACACATGGCTTCTCCATTTTGGCTTTATTTTTGTTGAATAAATCATGACACAGTATGATGTATAATTTGCTTTGCACAACAGTGTAAGGTAATATGTTGATATATAAGATATTGTTAGGAGCCACAGGGATTTGAACCTGAAACCTAGTAGATTCTAGGTAAATTACTTATCCGCTACTCCACCAGGTGGATCTTGGGTTGCTGTTTCTTTCTGCAAATGTTGTTTCTGCATGCTCTTTACACACCTGCTCCTCATTCGGTCAATTAAGGCTCCATATAAACCAGGCATCGTCCTAGCCTCAGGGCTAGAGCATTGTTTGATGTTTATTACTGTCCAAGCCGTGTGCCCTGCCTGAGGGCTTTCAGCCGTGCTCCTGTCATGTGACTGCAGATCAGGGGAAGACTGTGAGAGTCAGTACAGTCTTCCCTCCTTCTGACTGCACCCTGGCATTGAGAGGTCCTCTCCCCTGTACTCATCCCCAGAGTCCCTTTGTCCCCTCATTCACTAAACCATACCTCTCTTTTACTTACTCCCTGTAGTTCAGGTAAAGATCAAATAAACAACACATGAAAACAGCACGTGCAACTGAATAAAACATAAAAACCCTGTATTTGCAGGTATACATAAATAATGTATGGAAACATAGCGTTGCAGATATAAATCAACAGAACACACAAACCCAGCATTACAGGTATAGATCAACTGTCAAGGCTGAGTGGGGTTTGGAGCGCAGCGCAGAGAGACACCGGGTGCAAGGGAATGAAGTAAGGGCAATCCAACACACAAAGTCCAGTACCTTAGCCAAGGGTCAAAAGTCCGTGTAATCAAATAGAAGGTGCGCAGTACAACAAGGGTAATCCAAAGACAAAGTCCAGAAATCCAGCCGAGGGTCAAAGTCTGTATAAATCAATCAGAGAGTCGCAGTACAAGGGGTAATCCAAAAAACAAAGTCCAGAAATCCAGCCGAGGGTCAAAAGTCCATATAATCCAAATAGAGAAATAACAGCTACAGGGTATAGGAATCCGGTAGGGAACTTGAACAACCAAGTAATGAAGTTACAGGGTTGCAGGTTTAAATAGCCCGCCTAATTGATACTCCTCCTCTTTCTGTGGCTGTCAATTAGTCCCTAACCCCTCCCCTGGCTGTCAGTGAGGTTTGGGACCGCAGGACACGCCCCCCCTGGCTGCCAGCAGCGGTTTGGGACCGCAGGACACGCCCCCCTGGCTGCCAGCAGCGGTCTGGGACCGCAGGACACGCCCCCCCGCCATACTGCTATTCCCTGCGGCTGCCGCCGCAACGGAGACCGGGGACGCGGCCCGCGGCACGGAGATGCCGTGCCGTGAGGCCGAGAACGTGGTTGCTCGGCGGGGACGCTGCCGGGTGAGGACCTCCGCCCCCGACGGGTTGGGACCCGACGGGAACGTGGCCGAGGACGCGGGCGCCCGGCGGTGTCGCCGCCGGGTGAGGACCCCCGCCGACTACCGGTAGGGTCCTGACATCAACTAGGAATTGCATGTAAACTCAGCACTGAAGGTATAGATCAAATAAACAACACATGGAAACAGCATTGCAGGTATTGATCAACTGAATAAGACATACAAATCCCTGTATTTGTAGGTAAACATAAATAATGTATGGAAACATAGCATAGCAGATAAAGATTAATAGAATAACACAAAAACCCAGCTTTGCAGGTATAGATCAATTGGAATTCACATAAAAACTCAGCATTAAAGGTATAGATAAAACTCCCTAAATTACAGGCATAAATCACAGGTTGCACACCCCAAAGCCAACCCTGGCATCCACACTGCCCACATAGAACCAGACCAGCACCCAAATTACACACACATAGGACGTGCCATCTTTGTCCCCAAACAGCCCAGAATGAGTCAACATTGTCCCCAAACAGCCAAGCATATGCCATCTTTGTCCCATAAACACGCTAGCTGTGCCATCTTTGTCCCATAAACAGCCTGCCTGTACCATCTTGGTCCCCAATGCTTAAACACCCTGCTTATACCATTCTTGCCTTTTTGACAAATCATTTATACACCAATGATTCACACAAACACTTTTACAGTCACTCACTAATTCACTTTCATTCACACAATCATTTATTCTTTCACTCTTTCACACAAATTATTTACACATATTCATTAATGCATTCTCACAAATTCATTACTTCTCTCACTCATTCACACAATTCATCCACACATTAATTAATACTAGACTTGGGCACCAGGGGGCTCTACGTGTTTGTCTTCGTGCTTGTCTTCGTGAAAAAAAAATCTTCGGAATACATTCTTCGTGTTCGGTTTTTCTTCGTTTTTTTCTGGTTAAGGGGTTAATACGGGGTTAACGCGTACCGCAGCAGCTCTGGCGCCAGGAATTTAAATGTCCGTATGAGCAACTCTATTGGTCGTCAGCAGGGGGCTCGTCTGCCAATGGTTGATGGCAGACGAGCCCCCTGCTAGCGACCAATAGGGTTGCTCGTACAGACTGTTAAACTCCTGGTGCCGTAACTTGTCCGGCAGATACCATTGGTCTCCCTGTTCTATCGTTTATTAACTGATAGAACAGGGAGACCAGTGGGATCTGCCAGGTAAGTTGCTGCATTAGGGTTTTAAAAGTCTGTACGAGCGACTCTGTTGGTCGCTCGTACAGACTTTTAGGCTCGTGGTGCCGTAACTTGTCCGGCAGATGCCTGGGATCTGCCGGGTAAGTTGCAGCATTGGGGTTTTAAAAGTCTGTACTGTTGGTCGCTCGTACAGACTTTTAGGCTCCTGGTGCACTTGTTGCACCTTAAGGGGTTAAGGGGCCGTGCGAGTAAGCCTATTGGTCGCTTGCACATCCCTTTAACCTATGGATTTCTGCTCCCCTTATCTAACGCAGCATCGAAGGGGATTTCTCCCTCCCTTCCGCCCTATCTACCCCTTCTCCCTCCCTTCTGCCCTATCTACCCCTTCTCACTGCCTTCTGTCCTTTCTACCCCTTCTCACTGCCTTATGCTCTACCTACACCTTCTCACTCCCTTCTGCACTGTTTACCTCTCACTCCCTATCTACCTCCTCCTCACTCCCTATCTACCCTCTCTCCCCCTACCCTTTCCCCCGTTGAAGTTCACTTACCTTGTAGAGGTCCTGCGGTGGGATCGTGAGGCCTCTGTCTCCCTGCTCTGCCTTCTGCCCTATCTACCCCTTCTCCCTATCTACTCCCTTCTCCCTCCTTTCTCCCTATCTACTCCCTTCTGCCTATCTACCCCCTCCTCACTATCTACCCCCTCCTCACGATCTACCCTCTCTCCCCCGTTGTAGTTCACTTACCTTTTAGAGGTCCTGCGGTGGGATCGCGAGGCCTCTGTCTCCCTGCTCTGCCACGGTGCGCATTGCTTCACTGCATGAAATGCCGGCACCGCAACCGAGACAGAGGCCTCGCAGATGAGAGTGAGAGGCGCCGAGCGGTTGCTGAAAACTTATTCCTGAGCAACCGCTCACCTCTCTGCGCAAAAAAAAAACAAAACAAAAAAAATGGCGTTTCATGATGTCAGCATGATGTACGGGGGGATGCAACAACAGCATAAGCACAGAGCATCAGGAGCTCCATGAAAAGGATTTCCATGACTGAGCAGCTGCACACAAGCGGAAGATCACTATTACATAGTTACATAGTTACATAGGCTGAAAAAAGACATGCGTCCATCAAGTTCAGCCTTTCCTATATCTGTTAATTTGTTGCTGTTTGATCCAAAAGAAGGCAAAAAACCCCGGCTTCACTCTTTCCAATTTTGCACTAACCAGGGAAAAAAATTCCTTCTTGACCCCAAAATGGCAGTCAGATTTCTCCTTGGATCAATAAGCTGTTTCCCCATAATTAAAGATTATATCCCCGAATATTATGTTTTTCCAGGTATCCATCCAGTTGCAGTTTAAACGTCTGTACAGACTCTGAAAAAACTACCTCTGCAGGCAGAGAATTCCACATCCTTATTGTCCTTACTGTAAAAAAACCATTTCCTCTGCTTTAGTCTAAATCTCCTTTCTTCCAGTCTAAATGCATGACCACGTGTCCTATGCATAGTCCTGTTTATGAACAGATTTCCACACAATGGTTTGTATTGGCCCCGAATAGATTTATATAACGTTATCATATCACCTCTGAGGCGACATTTTTCTAAACTAAACAGATTTAAATTAGTTAACCTTTCTTCATAACTATAGTGCTCCATTCCTTTTATTAATTTTGTAGCCCGCCTCTGCACCCTTTCTAGTGCTATGATATCCTTCTTTAGAAAAGGTGCCCAAAATTGCACAGCATACTCAAGGTGCGGCCTTACCATTGATTTATACAGAGGCAAAATTATATCTTTATTCCGCAAATTGATGCCCCTTTTTATACATGACAATACCTTACTGGCCTTAGCAACCGCAGACTGACACTGCACATTGTTGCCTAGTTTGTTGTCTATAACAATTCCCAAATCCTTCTCATTTGTCATTACCCCTAATTCACTACCGTTTAGGGTGTAGGTTGCTTGTGCATTCACTACCCCGAAGTGCATAACTTTACATTTATCTACATTGAATTTCATCTGCCATTTGAGTGCCCAGTCCCCCAGTCTATCTAGATCCCTCTGCAGCACAGTAATATCCTGCTCGCCCTGTATAACTTTACCTAGTTTTGTGTCATCTGCAAACACAGAAACATGACTTTCAATGCCTCCTGCCAGGTCATTTATAAATATGTTGAATAAAATTGGTCCCAGAACAGAACCCTGAGGGACACCACTTACCACTTTTGACCAGCTTGAAAATTTACCATTTATAACAACTCTCTGTTCTCTACTTCTAAGCCAATGTTCTACCCAAGAACAAGAATTTGCATCTAGGCCAATTTCTTTCAGTTTGAATACTAACCTATTGTGTGGAACCGTGTCAAACGCCTTGGCAAAATCCAAGTAGATTACATCCGCTGCAACACCCTGATCTACACTTCTACTTACTTCTTCGTAGAATGCAATTAAATTAGTTTGACATGACCTATGTTTCATAAAACCATGCTGATTTATGCTAATAATACTATTCTTCCCAAGGAATTCTTGAATAGCCCTTCAAATACTTTCCCAGCAACGGAAGTTAGGCTCACAGGTCTATAATTTCCGGGCACAGAGTTGGAACCCTTTTTGAAAATAGGAACCACATCTGCCTTCCTCCAATCCTCTGGTACAATTCCTGAAAGAAAAGAATCCCGAAAGATTAGAAACAGAGGTTCACTTATTTCCTGACACAGCTCCTTAAGTACTCATGGGTGAATACCGTCAGGCCCTGGAGCCTTGTTAACATTAATTTTCTTTAGTTACTGCAGCACCTTGTCCTGGGCCATCCACTCACAGTTTGACTGAAAATTTTTCTCAGTGGTCCTATGTATCTCCATTGCCATAGGTTCCTCCATAACATATACTGAGGAAAAATACTTATTTAAAGTTTCTGCTTTTTCCTGGTCCTCCTTAACCAACACTCCCTTCTCTGTTATTAATGAACCTACGTTTTCATTCTTCGTTTTTTTAGAATTTATGTACTTAAAGAATTTTTTGGGGTTAGTTTTGCTCTCTTTGGCAATCACCCTCTCATTTTCTAGTTTAGCCCATCTAATCACTTTTTTGCATGTTTTATTGACTTCCTTATATCTTATATAGGATGCCTCTGATTCGTCTGATTTAAATGCTGTAAAAGCCATTTTCTTATTTTTAATTTCCTGCTTAACGACCCCACTAAGCCACATCGGTTTCAATTTGTTTCTTTTATATTTGTTTCCTAGTGGTACATACTGAGAAGTGTACCCTGCTAATATATGTTTGAAAATACTCCATTTTTCCTCAGTATTTTTATCCCTGAAGAGTTTTTGCCAGTCAATAAGTTGCAAAGCTGCCCTTATCTTATTGAAGTTGGCCTTCTTAAAATTATACGTTTTAGTATTCCCCATGGGCAATTTCTTTTTTGAGTTTGTTTCAAAAGAGACCATATTGTGATCACTAATACCCAAGTGCTCCCCCACTTGAATGTTAGACACAAGATCAACATTGTTTGTTATCACCAGATCCACACAAGTATCCTTTCTAGTTGGTGCTTGTACCAGTTGTGACATGAAGGTGTCATTTAACAGGTTCAAAAACCTGGATCCCCTTGCAGAACTACTAGTCTCTCTATCCCAATTTATGTCCAGGTAATTAAAATCTCCAATAATTAACGCGTTACCCAGATGTGCAGCTTTCTCAATTTGTTCTAACAGCTGCTCTTCCTCATCATTATTAACATTAGGTGGTTTATAACATATCCCAACCAGTAGTTGTTTTCCATTTTTTTGCCCCAAGTTGATATCTACCCATAAAGCTTCCACAAATCCCTTGTCGCCTTCAAGATGCTTAATATTTGACTTTAGCTCGTTGCTAACATACAAGCATACTCCTCCTCCCTTCCTGCTTTTTCTGTCCTTCCTATATAATGTATAACTTTTTAAGTTAACTGCCCAGTCATGGCTCTCATCCCACCATGTTTCTGTTATGCCTATTATATCATATTGTTTAGTGTATGCTATTGCCTCTAGTTCTCCCATTTAGTTTTTCAGGCTCCTTGCATTAGCAAGCATACATTTAATATTACCCTGAGTCTCTTGAATTTTATGTGCAATGTCAAGCATCGGCTGGACCCACTGCCACTGGAGCAGTGCAAATGAGTTCTCTGGAGTAATCACACTTTACTATCTGATGGACAAATCTATGTTCGGCCGATGCCAGGAGAATGCTACCCTACCGGAATGCATAGCGCATACTGTAAGGTTTAGTGGAGGGTGGTAATGGCCAGTGAAGGGTAATGTTAATGCTACAGCACGCAAAGACATTTTAGAAAAGTGTATGCTTCCAACTTTGTGGTACTAGTTTAGGGAAGGACCTTTCTTGTTCCAGCATGACTATGCCGTTGTACACAAAGCAAGAGCCATAAAGACATGTGGAGGAACACAAGTGGCCTACATAGAGCCCTGACCAAAACCCCAATGAACACCTTTCTGATGAATTAGAACACTAAACCAGGCCTTCTTATCCAACATAAGTGCATAACTTCACAAATTCTGTTTTGGATGAATGGGTACAAATTCCCATGGACACACTCTAAGATCCAATGCATTCCCAGAAGAGTCAAGGCTGTTATAGCCACATGGAGGGGGACTCCATATTAATAACCATGGTTTTGGAGATGTCCAACAGGCTCATGTAGATGTGATGGTCAGGTGTCCACATAATTTTGGTCATATATGGCCAGATGATTAACTGTTATTTGCTTGATTATAAGATGACCCTCCAATATTATTTTAGGAAAAAAATAAAAGGCCTTTATATAAGACTACCCTATAGGAAAAGTTTTACTAGTAAATATTCATATGTAAAATATTTTTTCATATTTAATAAAAACTTTGCCCCCAGATATGCCTTATACCCTCTATATGCCAATCTGTCCCTCCAGAATTACCAATGCATCCCCAGATTTGCACCCCGTGCTCCAGACTCCCTTGTGTCTATAGGGTGCAGCCGGTGGACATCTGCGCGATGCCGGTAGGCAACCTTTCTTGCTGCCAGGCACTTCCATCAGGGCTGCTATGACGGAGCGCCGCCGTGACATGACCTTCCGGCGCTCCGTAATAGAAGCCCCAGAGGCAGGAGCAGAGGTTGTTTGAGCGCATCGGGCAGACGTCCGCCAGCTGCCAGAGAGAAGGATCCAGGTCCCTTGCAGCGCTGCAGGGGATCTGGATCTTAGTCTTATAGTCAGACCTCTATTTGAATATATATAGCATTTGCTCTGAAAAAACCTTGTCTTATAGTCGAGCAAAAATTTTACTTTTGGTGTGCTCCGGACATTCTTGTGGGATAATCCTCTTAAATGATGAGTCCTGATGCTACCTGCACTCAAATACTTTAGAAGTTGTCCTTCTCTGGGACATCTATTAAAATATGGACGGAGACTGACAAAAGCTCATAAAATGATGTTAATGGCATCAGTAACAGAATTGTGAACTTGCTGCCCTAAGTTGGCTCATGACTGGGCAAGGCAGGTAGAAGTTGTTGCCCCATAACAGCAGGAGAGAGACATATAATGTCTAAAATCTGCAAACTACCTTGCCTGGTCCTGGTGTTTGAGTGTTCTTCGAGTACTATTAAAACTGGTAGATGTTCAGTATACCATTGTGTTACCAGAGGTAACCATGATAGAATCAGATACCTATATCAGTTAATCTGGGCTCATGCCAGAGTATTAAAATATTAGCAAGGGGAGATGCTCTCTGTTTTTCTCAAATGATGATGATAGGCATAATAGTTTTATTTGTAGTTTCACATGTAGATTGATGTACACTTAAAATTAGATTTGACTATAGATTGAATTCTCCAGAGTGACCGGATCACTATTAAGTACCCTCTACAGACAACTTTGGATTTATTTTCTACTCAATTACTATGTAATCGCTAATTGGTTTTACAGTTGCCATTTATGTAACTCATCATTTAAATGACAGATTTTTGGAGAACACCATGTTTGCTCTCAAAGGGCTAAAATATAATTATGCTTTGAAAGGGGTGAGAAGGACAATATGATGTTTACTCAGCTTATGCATATATGGTTGCAGCAGAGCCACACTAAAATGTGAGGTTTCTTCTGATAAGATTCATTTTTTAACAAATCATAATATAGTTAAACATGGTTAAAAAGGAACATGTAAAAAGCAAACCTCCCCAAAATCACTTGTAACTCAAATGGTGCGAAAATCTATTACATAGATTTAAAGAGTTTTACAGAGTTTAGACTCAGGGATTTTATGATAGTCTTCTAGGATCACAAATAACAGTCTTCCAAACTTTCCCAACAGTTTTATTAGACAATTGAGCATTTACAAGGTTAAAAAAAAGCAAATGTCCAATGTTGGCAAACTGGCCAAATTCACTCACCGGCAAAACAAATAAAATTGAAAAAGGCGAAGCCTAAAGTTATATATTGCACCATACTCTATACAAGCTACAATCAACATCCACAAGGTGCCTTCAAATGAAACTTTTGCATCTTAATACAAGGAGTTGGGTTTCTGGAACACATGGGCAGGCATTCTGACACTGGGGCAGTCAACAGAAGACCCATGAATAAAGAATAACTCATAACAAAGGCACTGTAATAACTCCACAAGTTATTGAAATAAAGGGAGCTGGCACAAATGTAGTCATTGCTGTTAGCAATCACACTCCTATCATGCCAAGTCAGCCAGTACATGCTGGTACAGGGTGGCTGTAAGTGATGTGCAGACCCCACACTGCTGGCAGCATCAATACACAAGGGGGGCAGCTAGCTAGGTTTCAGCATGTACTGGCTGACTTGGGATGATAGGAGTGTGATTGCTAACAGCAACCACGGTTCCATCATTAATAAGGTTTTGGTAGCAGTATAAACTGCTTTGTGTGTCCACTATGTAGGAGGTGAGAGTAGGTTCTCACCCTGTTGAGAGTGTGCCTTGACGTGGCGGGTGAGCTTAATTATGCTTTGGCCAATTCATATAACCAAAACCTCTCATTTATATTATGTTTATATATTTGTTGCCAACTTTATTAGGGTAAGAAGCGCAGACAGTTTTTGTTTTTTGTATACACGGTTCCATCATGCCTAGGTTCCAGCACTTACACAGCCATGCTATCACACGCACTCATTCATTCATTCACATGCTTATTCATTCACAGATTCATTCCCTCAATCACGCATACTCATTCAAACAACCTCCCCCACCCCCTTACCTGCACTGCAGCTCTCTCGATGCCACTCAGAGACTTCAGCAGGGGGCTTGGCCTCCCTCTGCATTCTCTGGTACTGGAGCAGAGTCATGTGATGTCACATACATTCTGCTAGGTTCCGCTTCCTCTGTGCAGTACAAAAGACCCTCCCACAGGTCTTAAAAATTCTCTAATATATTTCTTAAAAAATTGATGTGGTCAATTTTATATTGCTTCTACCATGACAGTCTGCAGTTTGACCAAGCATCTACTAATAGTATAACCTAGGTACTTAACCCAAGTACCTTTAGGTTTGTTACTGTTAGGGATTTAGCTCCCCATTTACAATATCCTGTCACCGGTCTCCTGGAGAATAAGTTTGGTGGAAGCTAGAGTTACAGTTCTATTGCTAGAGTTCTATTTTAACCTAAGTACTTGGCTTCCTGTAGGGTCTTGGCTGGGAACGTGCTGGTGACCAATGGCAGAGTATAAGGAAATCCAGGAATGGATTATAACAAACTCCCATAAAGCATAAGGATATACAGCAGGGGGAAACTGTAGCGAAAAAGCGGAAACCGGAGATAAGCAGCTCCGCAACCTGGATGGGCCCTGACACTTCCTTTAAGCCTATAGAACATTTGGTAGTCTTAGCTGTAAGCTCTGCTTCTCCCAGGAAATCAAGTACTGCCTGGACATTGGGAAGGTGTGTATTCCAGCGTATGCTATGATCACTATATCACCCAAGTATGTTGTAGCATACTTTGTATGTGGTCTTCGAATTGGGTCCATCTTTCGTTGGAATGTGGCCAGGGCTTTGCGTAAAAGGAACATGTCAGAACCCTTTATTCAAGCCCAAAGTTGTAAGGTTTTGCACCATACCCAGACTTTCTACCAATTCATTTACCCTAGACATGGCATACGTGTCAAATTTGAATATGTTTAATTTACAATATGTTTAATTTACAATAGTTGTTCCAAAAATGGATTGTACCATTAGGCTTTGGGACCAATACAATAAGTCTATTACAGTCACTGTGGGATTCCTCAATAACCTCAACAGTTAAAAAAAATCATAGCTTACAGCCTCCCTTCTAGCATCAGGAATTCAATAGGGACACATGCATATTAATTTCCCTGGCTCAGTACAAATATCATGTTTAATGACCATAGTTCTCATTGGATGAATTATTTTATAATTTGCTTCACCTATTATCTACATTACCTCGTATGAACATGCCATTTTGCTTCACTTTCTACAGTAGGGACAAGAACAAGCAGTCTATCATCAGGCTTCAATGTACAGTATGAACTCTAGCAGTCCTGTTATAATTTTGCCTCTGATTTTCCTGGGCTTTCTTCGTGTGTTTGTTCACTATTGGTATCACTGCAGAAATGCAAGTCTTGGATCTGTGCTATATGTTCTACCATACTTCTTTAGGAGTAGACTCATTATCCCATGTTTTGTTTGCAATATACAGTAAAAGCCCTCTTTGATGTTGGCTATATAATAATTCAAATTAAGAATATTCTGTGGATGCCCGAGGAGTATCTCTAATAGAAAACATTAAGTAAAACAGGAAAAAGTCCCAATTTTGCCAACCACCTGCTTTTTTTTTAAATTAATATGACCTTTATTTGTATTTTCATATAACATAACTGGAATGCACAAAGTGCACCCTTTCATTTCCTCCGTCCGTTCTGCCTTCCTCCGAATTATGTGGGGTCCTCGGGGCGCATCAGATTGACATGTTGACCCTCCCCAAATCTAGAGGTGGCCTAGCCCTGCCTGCGAACGTACAACAGGGCTTGTCACCTGTTGCGTATTGTGGAGTGGACCTGCTCCTTGACTCACAAGCAATGGGTGGGAGTGGAGAGCGCATTGCTGGGTCTCCCGATCTCCTCCCTTCCTTGGCTTGCTGTGGCTACAGCGCGTCGCCTGGCCTCTCCTCAGCCTCTTTTACGTGCTACATTACAGGTCTGGCACTCCTTGATTCGTATCACGCACCTTTCTACTGTTCCTTCCCACTCACCCCGATTAGGAATAATCCCGACTTTCCTCTTGGGATGGGGGTAGATATTTTCCCTACCGTTAAACCTGAGGGGTGACTCGAGATTTCGCTCTTTTGTGACCACTGCGTGGCTCAAGCCTCTGGAGCACCTGGTGGAGCCGGGTGTGCCCTCTCTGTTGGATAGGCTTCGATATATGCAATTGTGTAACTACTATCACTCCCTAGCGCGGCAACACAACGTGTTGCGTGACCTCTCCCCTTTCGAGTCTGTGTGTGATGGACGCTCCTCTGACTCAAGGCACCTCTAAATTGTATAGCCTTCTCCTCTCCACCCTGACCCCTACGCCTCGACGTTCACGGGGAAGTGGGAGACAGTGCTGCAGGTCGCCCCTAACAGAGGAACAGTGGAATATGTGTGTGTCTCGCTCCCCCTGTGTTTTGTTATGTATCCCCCACGATGCACTGTTTTGCACCCCTCATGGCCTGTAATTGATACCTTTGGTCTGCCCCAGCCTGACCGTCCACTTACCCTGCGCAGCCCCACAGTCAAGCCTTTACCAGTGGCCGAATGGATGTAGTCAGATAGCTACTGAGTATATCCAATCCCTCATTTTGCAATGGTGTATATGTCAAATGCTTGTAGGGGTTCCGTTGCACTAGAGATGATTGTTGGGCAGTGGGTGAGATCACCTGGATATGTATCAAGCATGGTGCCGCACTTCTGCTGCTTTCCTTTACCAGTGACCTAATTCATGGAGTCTGATAACTACTGTGTACATCCAATCCCTCATTTTGAAATGGTGCATATGTCAAATGTCTGTAGAGGGACTTTATTTGCCATTCTGTTGCACTAGAGATGGTTGTTGGGCGGTGGGTGAGATCACCTGGATATGTATCAAACTTGGTACCACAATTCCTATTTCTCTCCCTTTTCCTTTCTGTAGCCATTATATTTGAAAACTCAATAAACATCAGTTCCCAGCAACACGTTACAACATAGAGTTGTGCTCAAAAGTCTGCATACCCTTGGAGAATTGGTAATATATGTACAATTTTCAAAGAAAACATGAGTGAGCAGGCAAAACACGTTTCTTTTATTGCTTATGAGATTCATATTCAACTGTAGGTTATAACAGAATGGCACAGTCATAAAACAAAACATGGCAAAAAATAAAAAAATAAAAAGACCCCTGTTCAAAAGTCTGCAAACCCTTAGTTCTTAATACTGTGTATTGCCCCCTTTAGCATCAATAGCAGCGTGAAGTCTTTGTAACGATTGGATGAGGAGGACCCCGGATGGCGGAGCGAGCCAGGCAAACAGGAACCAGGAGTAGCCAGGAGAGCTGGAACCGGAGAACAGGCGCCAAATCCGAAAACAGGAGCAAAGTCAGCAAGCTAGGTCAAACGAAGAAATAGTCACAGCAAGTCGCACAGGAAAACCACAGAATACACCAACCAAGGGTGACCCAGAAGAGGAAGTCCAGGTTTAAATAGGGACAGGTGGAGGTGTGTCCTGCATTAAGGAGGTCACCCGAGGTTATAAGAACACGTTACAGATGTAACGTGTAATATTATGTTTTGACTACCTGTTTGCCGCGTGGTTGGCCACGCGGTGAAGACGCCGACCGTGTAGCGGTGGTACTCGCTGCCCGGGAAGCCGGCCGAGGAGGAAGCGTCGGGGGACCGGCCACGACGCGGGAACTGAGAGGCAGGTAAGTCCTTACAGTCTTTTGTAATAGTTAAGGCCCCAAATTCCTGGAGGTGGTATAGCTGCCCGTTCGTCACGGCAAAATGCCTACCGGTCATGTAAAGTCTTTGGTCATCTTGCATGAACTGCACGTTTGAGATCTCCCTAGAGTGGTTCGATATTACGGTCAGGAGACAATGATGGCCACTCCAGAACAAGATTCCCTGTACCTTTAGAGCTCACACCCCAAAACATCAGTGATCCACCACCATGCTTCACAGTGGGGATGGTATTCTTTTTGCTATAGGCCTTGTTGACCCCTCTCCAAGTCGTGACCATAAAGCCCTATTCTGGTCTTGCCACTCCAAATTACAGTGTGCCAGAAGCTGTGAGGTATGTCAAGGAGTTGTCGGCATATTGTAACTGGCGTTTTTTTGTGGCATTGGTGCAGTAAAGGCTTCTTTCTGGCAACTCACCCATGAACCTCATTTTGGATGAAGTAAAGTCATACTGTACTCCTTGAAACAACCACACTGTCTTTTTCCAGAGCAGCCAGTATTTCTCCTGAAGTAACCTGTGGGTTTTTCTTTGGATCCTGAACAATTCTTCTGGCAGTTGTGGCTGAAATCTTTCTTGGTCAAGAGATCCCTGAATTTATACACTGAAATGAACTGCAATTTAAAAAGCCACAGGTGTGGGAAATTAACCTGTAATTGCCATTTTTACCCGTGTGTCTGTAACAAGGCCAAACATTCAAGTGTATTTAAACTTTTGATCAGGGCCATTTGGGTGATATCTGTTATATTGTTCTTGCCCCTTCTTTTCTGCGGATTTCCATTGCTCATGTTACACTATGCGATGGTACTTATTGCATATTGTCTACTGTTGGCTTCTTCATGATTGGCCTGTATCATGCAATCGCTGACTCTGTTATTAATACCTCTTGGCTCCACGATTGTTGCTGTGTGAACTGTGTCTATTTTCAATGCTTGTCATACTATCGTTTACTCATCCTGGATTTTCAATTGATGTATCTACGTCTTACCAACTGTGCTATACTTGTGGTCACTGATGTTTTGGAAATCATATCCTGTCTTAGTAAAATACTTTAAAAAAAACCAAACAAACAAAAAACAACAATGATACTGGAAAATAAAATCTAAAGGGTTATAATAAAAAAAGGAGCCAAACAACTATGTGATCATAAATGTAATAAATGGCTTCATAGGATTGCTAGCCTTACAAAAAATACTTTTTTTTGCATGATCAGCCATAATTTCAAAATCAATGCTAACATTTCACATTTTCTGCCAGGGTATGCAAACTTGAGCACAACTGTATGTTAATACGTAAACAGCACTATTTAGCTTTGGGAAATGTGACAGATCTGCTTTAAACACTCCAATTGTAATTATCCTACCTAACATGGATTGAACTGATAACAATACAAAGTATACTGTATAACTATAAACAAAAATGTATATAAAATGCTATATTATTATAAGAACATGTTTTATTGTAAGTGTGTATCCAGGGTGTGGCTCTGCACACTCTACTTGTACTGCTCATTTATGTGTCATCAGCATTTCACAATCACTTTTTAATTATCAGTGACTCACTAGGTTCCACCCCTATAAGGGACCCTCCCATTCATTATGCAATATCTTCCCACACTACCATTAAACAGGTCTCTGCATGTGCACATCCCTTTACTGTAAACCCCTCCTATATGATTCTGTGGCATCAATGTAAGCGGTCTCTAACTCTTTCATCGGTAAAACGTGCTTTGCCAGAAAGGGAACCCAAAGAGGGTTTAATGACACTTACCAAATGTGAAAATGCGGTTATATATATATTGTGACAGTGTATACCCAAGGGAGATGCTTATTTTGGCATTTGGGTACAGGTGCTATCCAGAATGTAAATATGGGTCCCTGGGGTGGAATAATTGGAGAGCAGGGTGGGCCAATGCTCCATTCCTCCATTCTGTGGAAAATCCATGCCGGCTTTTCCAGGAGGCTAGAAGTCTGCAGGATCCAGTACGGGATTTCTATGAGGATGGCATCAGGCACAGGTGCTGGGCATTAAAAACCCCTGGAGCCTGATACTCAGTGAGACTGTTGGGGGAAGAGGAAGTTTCCCTGAGCTCCCAGGGCGGGGAGAGGCCCTGAACGAGAAGACCTGTCTGGGGGAGGTTTTCCAGAGTCTGGCGTAGCTGGGTCTGGCTGGGAGGTCGAGTTAGTGGGTGATTAGGCTGGTCAGTCTGGACCAGCATAGTTCAGTTAGAGAGGGCTCCAAATGGGAGCTAGGTTTTCTTTATATGATTTGGTTTTTGGGGTTTCAGCAATTAAAAATAAAGATCTGTTTTGTTACAAGCTGGTGTTCCCGAGACTGGTTGCCCTAGAGGACTGTGCTTAGGACCTCTAAAAGTGACATGTATGGCCCTCCTGCTACAGGGTTTGTCACAATATATATACACACACACAAAGTATTAAAAACCCACGTTATGTGTATGGTATAGCAGCCATCTTAATTCCTTGTTCTCAAGATCTACATGATTAGACCTCCCCAGTTCTTTCTCCCTTTTGTGACAGTTGCCACAGTTGGGAAAAGCATGTTCAATTGATCGGTGTCAGGTATATTAAAGATTTAGCCTTTCTCACTGTTTTCCCCACTGCCAATTTGTCCTCCACTTTGCATTGGTTACTTTGTCGAAAGCTGTTGATTGGAAACGTGGGTGCTTGGTGTGTGTCATTGCATCATTAGTTAATGCCCATAAAAGCCAACAAAAGTTTTGGAGGTCATTCTATTTGTGGCATTTGGAGTCTTTTGTCTCGAAGAGCAAAGAAATATCAATGCCACTTAAACAAAACCATCAAAAGGCTCAAACATAGTAAGAAATCAATCACAGATATAGTCCAACCATTTGGTTTGTCAAAGTCAACTGTGTGGTATACTGGTAAGAAGCAACAAAGAACATTTGACGAAGAGATGTCAGATAGATTTCTGTTAAGACTAGAGAAGACCTCTGTAGCAGCTGATTGAAGACTGTTTGGAGTTTATACCAGATCAAGAACACTGTTGAATAGATCAAGAACCCTCTCTACTTTATAAGCTACAGAAGTGGAAAAGAGTACCATAAAAAAGATGGTTATATTAGAATAACCTTAAACAACAACAAGATGCAAACTACTGGTAAGCTTTAATATTAGACTAATCCAGGTAAAGTTTGCTAACAACTATGTAAACGTTACCATTCAAAAGTCGGGGGTCACTTAGCTGTTTTCATGGAAAACAAGAAAGCTGGATTAAATAACACATCGTGTCATTGGAACAGAGGAGTGATGGTTGCTAATAAAGGGCCTTTGTATTCCTAGGAAGATATTCCATTAAAATCATCGGTTTCCAGCTTCAATAATCGTTTACAACATTAACGTCTATACTGTATTTCTGATCCATTTCATGCAGGGCTGGTCTGGCCCACAGGGAAAATTCCCGTTGGGCCGGCCGGTCCGTGGGCCAGCAGACCAACATTTGGAGTGGACATCCGCCGGCCACCTAATAAAATTCAAGCGTCCGGGGTGCACACGCACCATGCTGCCCAGTGGCAGTGCCTCAGTGAGGCTCTTCGTTCTGCCCCTTTGAAGACGTGACGCTCAAGGGGGTGGGCTCACAGAAGAGTTCTTCGTGTCAAGGAGAGGATCATCACGTCGGAGGAGAGCGGGAAAAAAGAGAAGCAAAAAGTATGTTCCCCAAAAATAGGGGTTAGAGGAAAGGGGACCCATATTCAAGGGAGGGGGGGCAAATTGCCTTGGGACATCATTAAAAATTAAGTACCGTATTTGCTCAATTATAATACGAGCCTAATTATTAGATTAATTTAGGAAAAAAAGAAAAAGCCTGAATATAAGACTACTTTATAGGAAAAACGTTTTACTAGTAAATATTAATTCACATGTAAACATATTTAATAAAAGCTATGAGGAAAATGATTTTTGTTTTTATTTCATTTTATTTGCCAACCTGCCGCCCCAGTTATGCACATCTGACCCCAAGCGTGCCACTGTGCCCCCCAGATATGCATTTTAACTCGCTTTATGCCACTTTTCCTATAGTAATCCCTTTTAACCCCCTATATGCCACTCTGCCTTTAGTAATGCCTTTTAACCCCCCATATGCCACTCTGCCCCCCCCCCGCCAACTTACCAATGCTTCCCCAGACTCGTTCCTCGTACTTCAGTCTCCCTGGTGTCTAGTGGGGGCAGCCGGTGGAAATCTGCGCAATGCGCATAGACAACCTCTGCTGCCGTAAGTTCCGCTGGGGCTTCTATGACACCGGCATGATATGACCTTCCGGTGCTCCATCATAGAAGCCCTGGCTCAGACAACCTTCCCTGCTGCATTTGCTCTGAAAACAAAGTCTTATAATCAAGCAAATACTAAGGGGGTGGTGGCTGGGTTTTGTCATTACAAAATCAATATAAACAGAAACAGAGGGGTGGGTGTCTCAATACACACGGTTATGGGGGACACACACAATCAGTACAAAAGGGGGGCCTGACTGGGGAATTAATACACAAGGGGCAAAAATATAAAAGGGGGCATAATGACAAAAGAGGGGAAAAAATAAATGGTTTTATACTTTGTTGTGGGTTGTGGTGTTTGTGTGTCGGTGTGGCACAGCCTGTCCTGGTGTGTGTGTTTGGGTGTCGGTGTGGCAGAGCCTGTCCTGGTGTGTGTGTGTGTGTTTGGGTGTCGATGTGGCAGAGCCTGTCCTGGTGTGTGTGTTTGGTGTGGCAAAGCCTGTCCTGGTGTGTATTTGGTCATCTATTTCCTGGCACTTAACTTTCTGTAGGAATAAAATTATTTAATTTTTACTTAGCCAGAGATAAAACTCCCTCCTGAATTTGTAGTCACTTCAGGAGGACAAAACTTTCTAGGCCCATTAATCAGTGAGAGGAAAAGTAAAGGTTTTGTGTTATTTACTCTATTTCAATATGTGCATCTTATCACAAAGGTATAGTCGCAGGAACTTGGATGGTGGTTGGGATTTTCAGAGCCTGTGAAACACAATTACCGTATTTATCGGCGTATAACACGCACCCCCATTTTAACAAGGAAATTTGAGTAAGAAAAAATAATTTTAACTTGGAAGCTATGAACTTAATGTTGGAATAATATTTATTACATTATAACATTTATTATTACATTTATACCACTTATAAGGCAAATATGAAAGAAAAAGCACCTCTTTGAACAAAAAAACTGAACAAAAAAACTTCATCAGAATCACTGCTATCTGGGAAACCACACACACACAGTAAGACACACACAGTAAGACACACACACTCAGACACACACACACTCAGACACACACACAGTAAGACACTCACACTCAGACACACACGCTAAGACACACACACTCAGACACACACAGTAAGACACACACACACACTCAGACACACACACACTAAGACACACACTCAGAGACACACACAAACACACTCAGACACACACACTCAGACACACACTCCCTAACCCCCCTTCTCAGGATCTCCTCTCTCATTCCCTAACCCCCCTTCTCAGGATCTCCCCTCTCCCTCCCTAACCCCCCTTCTCAGGATCTCTTCTCTCATTCCCTAACCCCCCTTCTCAGGATCTCCCCTCTCTCTCCCTACCCCCCCCCGGTCAATTACCTTCAACTCCTGTGTTGGAAGCGTGAGGCGTTTGTCTCGGGTGCCGGCGCTTCACTGCTGAGCGCCGGCGTCTGACGTCATATGCCGGCGCCCAGCGTGAAGCGCCGGCACCTGAGACAAACGCCTCACGCTTCCAACACAGGAGTTGAAGTGCTGAGGCAGGCGGCGGCGGCCGCCGCCAGCAGAGAAGTCCTGGATTTCTGTCAGTCAGGGGGGCCCGAGAGTTGCCGAGCGGTCGTCTTCAGCAACCGCTCGGCACCCCTTGGGCCCCCCTGACTGGCAGAACTCCAGGGCCCGGTCGCAGTTGCGACCCCTGCGACCCCGGTAGTTCCGCCACTGGCTCTAGGATTTATCGGCGTATAACACGCAGGTAGGGTTTCAGCTTCATATTTTAGTTAAAAAAGTGCGTGTTATACGCCGATAAATACGGTAATTGTAAGGCGTGATTTCATTATGCTTTTCAGGGGACAATTCCCTGTCCTTCCCCCTGAAGGGAGAACATTTTACACATTGTAAGAACTGCAACTTTTTCATCTAAAAGTTTTTGCAGTAGCATAATTCCATTATGTCTAATCTGTGTAACTAATTTGGGCCTTTTAACATTTTTCATTTCTTGGATTTTAATACAAATGTGATAAAAATGAATGATTTATAGTGATTTGGATGGCAAATAGTGTGACTCAGGTACGTATGAGTGCTGCATGTGGGTACAAGAGCTCGACCACGAGATAAAATATATGGGGCTGGTGTCCAAATGTTTCCAGGGCTGCTTTGCATTCCCAGTCCAGCCCTGATTTCATGTTATTATTATGGACATTTGGTTTTATTTAAAAAAACAAGGAAAAGTTTGAGTGACCCCAAACTTTTGAACAGCAGAGTATAGTGTACTGAAACATATTCTTTTGGACATATAAGATGAAGATTAACTAGCACAAGAGTCATCCAAAGCATACCACATCTGTGAACCATGATTGAGGCTGCCTAAACCTAGGGTTGGCAGTTTTTATGCCAAAGAAACCACTGCCAGAATGCTTTAAATCTAAATTACTGGTTGGAGAGATCAATGATTGCCCTTGAAGAAAGCTAATTTTCCCTACTGAGGCCTGTGTCCAGCCACACAGCCACCATAATGGAACGCAGGTATGTGACGTCTGGTACGAAGCTGGGGACGTTTACCTGGGCCAGGCGTAGGGCAAAACCCCCCTTAAATACAATGCAATGTTATTGCTTGGACATATACAACTATATTGCTAACGCAACCAAGTATAATGCCCAACCTGAATCTAACATAGCATGTGTTTCACTCGCTGAAGGCAAGACTGAGAGAAAAATATCCCAAATCAAGCAGGAACTGAAGATGATTGCAGTACAGGCCTAGTAGCATGTCAGGGAAAATGTATAGCATCTGGTGAGGTCTATGGGTTGCAGACTTTAAGCAATGATTTCATGTAAACAATTTGCAGCCGATTACTACATATGATAACTATTTAAGATAAATGAGATTTGTCTGATTACATTTGGTCATCTAAAAGGGAGAAACTGTAAAAAGGAGGCCGCTATTCCTCCTTGGTTAACAGCGGTAAATACCCTCCAATTTAACCTACAGTATGCGCTTTATCCTCAATCATTTTTACAGGTTACACCCAGTGGGTGAGACTGTTGTTTTAAAACAGTATGTTATATTTCAGCTACAACTACAAATTGTGGTGAGCTCAGCAATGTCCCCGCTAGTGCACCATGGCTGTCTCGAGCAGTATCAGGAAACACGCGGAGTGACAGTTATGAGCATGATAAGAGTTGTAACACGCTGCAGGCAGGTCTGCTATGAGAAGAGGAGGAGTCAGCAACGACTGGAGTACCACTGCTGAGCGTGATAGGGTTTTTTAGCCGACTGCTTAAGCACCCTTTTAAAAAGACCGATAAGTTCGCCTAACCCTCGTTTATAACTGATATATTTATGATGGGAGAGCGGCGTGTGCTGTAGAAGGGGTTAATCGAGGTAGGAAGACTGCTATGTTAGGAATGTGACAGGACTGGATACTCCCCAAACCATTATTCGTACAAACAGGTGAAAGCACAGGAAAGGGGATGGACTAAGAGATAAACATTTAGTCTGAGTTCATCAAAACGGGGGAGAAAAATTAGTAGAAGCGACAGGAAAAAGAAGTAATAAGTTTAATAATTGTATGTGTGTGTGTTATATATAATATATATATATATGCAAAATATTGTAAGCAGGCTGCCTCGCTCTTTTCTACTCTTCCCCGAATCTATTCCCCACAAGGTTCTCTCCTCTCTACTATGTCTGTCAGCCTTCTCGACTCCCCCCACCCCGCTTCTCTCTCGCAGCCATGCCCCTCCCTTCTCCCCTCCCCTCTGCTCCATTCTCCCCTCCCCTCTCCTCTCCTCTCCCTAGTCAGTCCCCGTGCCTTTCTGGTTATCTTATTCTCGTGTATTTACCCCTAGCCCTGTCTCCGAGACATGGCGGGGGCCCGGCCAGGGGTACATTCCCTCCAGCTCGAGCCTGTCCAGGTTCCCAATACCCTCCTCCGGGGCAGCAAGTTCATCAAGTGGGATGAGGTGAGAAGTGGGATAAGTTTGTGGGAAGGGGAGGGGGCAGTTGATGAGTGACTGTTGAAGATAACTGAGTTAAGGGGTACTAGTTAAATGGTTGCTGTAGATCAGAAAAAACGGGTGTCTGCACTAAATAATCGGATAGTTGGGTAATCTTTGAATGTCTGTGAATACTGTTAATACTTAGAAAATCTCGGGGGCGTTTCATTACTAATGTACCTCGGAAGATCGGCGCAGATTTAGCGAGGGTGTGGGTGAATCTTTGATAGATAAATACTAACGAGTAGTTGCTGGGCTATTACTAGGTCAGCTGTCAGGCAGTTAGGGGAAATAAAGATTGATGTGTGGCTTCTGGGTTAAAACGTGTAGGGATAATTGTTTAGCTGTGATGCTATTACTAGGTGACCTGTCAGGCAATATATATTAGTAAATGGACAGTTAACCTGATGAGCAGTAACTGTTTATACGGCGGTTTATCTCTTATCTTAGTATTGGAATAAATAGCGCTGGTGCGGACTCCATATGAGGGCAAATCTTAGGGCCCGTGTAAAGAAATACGGAAGAGGCAACTGTGGCTGGCTTTCTAAGGATTATCAGTAAAATGACCAGAGGCAAAAGGGGGTCGCCTGAATAGACTGACAGTGGGTAGAAATGAGAGGAAGTGAATGTCACTCCTCTGCTTGAGACCAATGTATGTCTGCTGGGGGCGGGGACTAGAAATAGCCTGAAGTGTTTGGTATAAATTCTATATGTGCTCTGTGTTCATTACTGGCACTAATAAAAGTGCTTCCTTCCCTGTGGCACACGTTCCGTGTAAACGGACGCAAGTTACCCGTAGATAGAAAATGAAGTATTTGCTAAATGTCATTTCATAGTTGGGTAATTAAATTGTATTAGAATGTGTCTGTATAAATCCATGAGGAATTCACAAAACTGAATAAAATAATTACCAGTAAGTATTTTGATGCCAAGTAAATTAGCCAATCAGACCGGGACTGGGCACCTGGCACACCAGGTAAATACCCAATGGGCCACTGGCCGACATCGCTCCATACACTCTCGGCCTGCTGCTCCAGTGTGTGGCCACTGGCTGGATGTGTCAAGCTGCCTGAGCATAAAACCATAACTTGTGGCCTCTCATATCCACCCGTCAGCCACACTTATGCGGCCACTGGTGCCTGGACCGCCTTGTTGTCCCCGGTCACAGGCCCTGTAGCCAATAAATCTATTTTCTTGATAAAGTATTCTTGTTTTCCTTTCACAGCTAACACAGTATAGTTCTATACCATCTTAACCAATTTTGCTCATCATCGTATTCAGTGCAGATATAGGTAGGTGTGCTGATTAAATACAGATGTGCTCAGAACAGACCCTCTCATCTGCCTTGCTATAATGGCAGCATATCTCTCCCCTAAGTACTCTTTTTACTTAGTCCAACTCTATAGTGCCAAATTGGATTTGGAAGTCTTATGGCCACTAGCTTTGGGGTCTCTACACTAAGGAGAATTGTGGTTAAATTAAATCATGCGTTATACAGAGGTTGGCTCAGCCCTTCCTTGCTAAAGGAACAGGCCAGTGTTGGCCCTTCATAATTATTATTTAATTGAGGGAGTTGAAACCACAACCGTTTTACCAATATCTTTTCAACTATTTCTTTAGTGAATTAACCCCTTTGAACAAATTTAGCATATATATTCAAATATGCGTCCTGGTACACATTGCGGTTTATCCAGACAATCCTTTCACAACAATAAAGAGCTATAAGCCTATCTCAACTCACTTAATGAAATCAAGTAAAATGGAGCAATTTCCTACTGCTAATACAGTATAAGATTTGGGCCCTGGGTAGGGCAACAGGGGGACCTTTATGCCTGCAAAATGTCGGTCTGATTTGTCACTCGATGAACAAGATTTAACTATTCCTGTCCTTAAAACCTATTCTATTACTGTATATTCTTTTTTGTTAAAATTCACCCACCCTTTATTTAAAGACATCAGTTGAATTGCACAACCCCTGTAGGTGGTGAATTCCACATCTTTATTGTCCTTTTTACTGCTTCAGGTAAAGAATTCCTTTCTTTGAGACCAAATGGATGACCTATTGTTATTTGCAATGGACAGGTCATCAGAGAGCAGTTTATAGTTACCACCCCCCCTTCAACCTTTGTAACCATTCATCTTAACTTAGCTGTTCTTCCCCTTATTCATTTTGTAGTTTAATTGCTTTTGTACTGAGATGCTAACTGAAACAACAAAACAGCACAATTTAATATCCAGTTATTTCATGTTGTATACTCCTGCATATGTTTATTCATGCTGTATTTGCTATGGAGACATCAATAAATATATTATTTAGACATAAATGTAAGCCTGTAGTTACAGAATTTTTAATGACTCTTATGTTGTTGTGTAGTATTGTAAATTTGCGTAGCGATTACATCAGTTTGACTTTTTTGCTATCCCTTTAATGGGATTATACTAGACCCCCAGTGGTCTGAAGTGTTTTTGCATAAAATCCTATGCAGAGCTTCATGGCCCCGTGCATGAACAGGCATGTAAATCTGTTCAAGGAGGGTGGTCCTGTAGTAAACCTGTCTGTACTGCTTGCAGGGAGGAGGGTAGCACTAGAAACCATTGCAAGTGGCCCTTCATAAGTCAGAAAGCCGGGTATCAGTGATACAAACATTGTTTCACTGAAGTTTAAAAAAAGCATGTGCATTACTTAAACGTATCAAGGATAGCTGAATTAATGACTTAGGTAGACTTGACAGATTACATTCTAGTGCAAATGTTAGCTGTTAATTGTGTTTTTTAAAGATGCTTTGTGCAGGGTAAGTATGGTTTGAAAGCATTTAAAGTACTTCCGTAATTGGCATTTCTGTTTATATGTGATATCTAGCTAGCTAATGAACCGTCCTCGATTATAAGAGTTTTCTCTTGAGTATTTTTGTGAGTTTGCTTTTTAGTGGTGTTTCTGAAAGTATGTTATTTTGTTCACTCTGAAAAGGTTTCACTGCTTCATAGGCGATCCACAGAGAAGAGATTTTATCAGTCACTGCCATTTCTTTCGGAATGCTTTTGTAATTTTCACATATTTACAATAACCACCCTTGTACTATATCAAGGAGCCTTTAAACCTTTTTTGTCTGATGAGATGTGATGGAGGCTATATTTCTTAGGGTTCTTTTTTATTAGGACACAATAGTCATATTAACATGGTCGATTTCACGTGCCATGGTTTATAAATGAAGCTTCACCTTGTTGAGTTACAAGGACTGGATCCCTAAACATGTTTTGCTATGTGTAGAGACTGTCTGAGAGACGTACAGTAAACATCCAGCTAATGTGAGGAAAAATGTATATATAAACGTTAACACATATAAACAGTGATATCTGTCACTCTTGGCTTTTTGTGATGCAATCAGGTAAGCGGATGTTCAGTGACGGGTACATCAATCTATGAAGTCAAATAGGGTTTTATATTAATGTCATTTTTGTATAAAAATCTTTTTTATTTTTAAATAAGATTATCTTTGTGTATTTTATTCAGGGTCACTCTGTTGGTTAAGGAGTAGGGTGCAGTGATGCCCACTTAATGTCATCATTCTGACTATAAGGAAATGGGCAGCAGACTCAAATGGAAAAAGGAATATAATCAGACACTGAATCTGCATAGGAACGGCCCATAATGTAAACACGCTTAAAAGGTTTAACATTCTCAGTAAATTAAAAAACATTTCTATTTTCTTTATTTGGTGTTCTTAAAGGGGCACTTCAGCCATCATATTTATTTTCCATTTTTAGATGGTCCCTTTTAATATTTGTCATTCTCTTAACTGATATTCTAATCTAAATTGTCTGTATAGTTTGTAATGTTTTGTATCACTGTAACATTTTAACTGGCTCAGAAATTAAAGAGACGGTTTACTGTGACCGACAGCCCCGCTAAAGAAAATGTCATATTATAGTACTCTGCAAGTACTTTATGCAGTCAGTTTGAAATTAATGGGAGCGCTTTCTGCGCATGTGCACGGTGGTCTGAACAGCCCTCCACCTACAGTGTTCACTGATCCAGTGCTGGAGCTAACTGGAAGTGAGTATATTGAGGGAGTTATGTTTGGCTGAACAAATCTCCCGCATGTAATATAACTAGGGAGGGGTGTGGGGGGAAAGGGTGAATTCTGCAGAATCCCCTACATGCATTTAAAGTGGGGACACCACAGAAATTTTAAAGGCACCTATTATATACATTAAAGTGCATATCATGGCTGGAGTGGAACACCTTGGTGATAACACTATACAAGGCAATAGCAGAAGAGTTCAATGTCCACGTGAGCAGGTGTCCTGTGGAAGGTAGTGATTTGTAACAGTTCCGCTCTAGCGCTCTTAAAAGATTTTCGTCTCATTGGTGGTTGCCACAGATGTACGCTGGTTACCATTAGGGCTGCAACAACTAATCGATAATGAAAATCGCTGCCAACGAATTTCATTATCGATTAGTTGAATCGATTTTTATCGATTATAAAATGAGGGTTTTTTCAGAGCAAATGCTCTTAATATTTGGGCTGTTGAAAGTTAGGGGAGGTGAGGGCTAATTTAGGGGCAGTTATGGTTAATGGGGTGTTTAGGGTTAATCTAGGGGCAGTTATGGTTAATGGGGGGTTTACTGGGGGCAGTGAAGATTAACCCAGTACTTATTTATAAAAGTATGGTGTCAGTGTGCTGTGAACGGGTCTGTGACTCTGAGGGGACTATGAGATATCTGGGGGGTATAAGTCATACTGGGGTATAAGGCATGTCTGGGGAGGACGGAGTGACATATCTGGGGGTATAAGGCAAATAGGGGATATAAGGCATATGTGGGGAGGGCAGTGTGGCATATCAGGGGAGGATGGAGTGGTATATCAGGGTGTATAAGGCATATCAGTGGGCACAGTGGCATATCTGGGGAAGACTGAGTGGCATATCTTGGGGTAGAGTGGAGTGGCATATGTGGGGAGGGCAGTGTGGCATATGTGGGGGTATGTGTCATATGTGGGAGGCAGTGCGGCAAGCCTGGGCTCAAATGTGCATAACGGGGGGGCAGGTTGGGAAATAAAGACAAGAAATGCATTTTATCGTTTTTTTTTATTCTGCTGTTTGTTTTTAACATAATTTGTTTATTAAATTATTTTAAATACATGAAAAATTTACATTCATTTTTTTATCAGATTAATCGAAAAAATTATCGGCCAACTAATCAATTATGAAAATAATCGTTAGTTGCAGCCCTAGTTACTAGCCCGATACATACAAAATGCCGTAGATATATGTGCAACAAAAACCCCACTTCATATCATATAATTTCCACGCACACATTTCCCATTCACAAACATACACACTGAAATATGGACACACATACATTCGTGTACAGACAAGCATTCTAATAAAACCAGCCTGCTTCTCCCCATGCGATAAACCCACATTACATCATTACTATGCCATCAGCCAATACAAAGTGCTAGTCTGCTATGGGAGCAAACTATGGATCATGTCCATGTCAAGCCTAAAAAGCTTTTTCTAATAGAAAAACATAACCTTATTTTTGGGGAAAGAAGAGGGATCAAGTATAGTTAAGCCTGTTTAAATGAGCAATGTAGCCACCATAGGAACAGTTTTATGGTGGTTGCACACCAGGGCTAGACTGAACAAATATCACAGGCATTTAAAATCAACCAGCCCACATGTGAAGTTATGTACCCCAACACTGAAAATGGTATTTCTACTTGTCATATTAAGAACTATATTTTCTTCCTAGATTGTGCTGTGAACGGTGTAAGAGTTAATTTAAAAGATAGCAAATGTCAACCATTTTTGTAAGATCAGGAGCACCTTCATATGTTTGCTTCATGGCACTCTTTAATCTTTTAATACTCAATTCTTTTTTTGTTTTTATTTTTTTTTTAAGGAGAATTTTTTTTAAACATACAACATTCTTGAATTTAGTTACAATACAGTATATACACCGGTGTTTATCAAACTTAAGAGAAACAAAAATTTTTTTTTACTACATCCATTATATATGAAAAAATTAAAGAATATTCGACAGTAGAAATAGATAGATTGCAATTAATGTCATTCATATATCTAACAGTACCGTATATCTCTACCATTCATACTACAACATACTCACATAGAGCTGAGAGATCTCATCCTGGGAAACTATTTATTCCCATGAATAAGTGTACTGTATCGCCCAGGGGCTATATATTAGGAGGGTATTCATTAAAGTCTCAATTCTTTTACTTGTATTTATCTAACTCTCCTTCTGGTCACCCATTAACTGTACTTGAACCCAAGTTCCTTTTTCATTCCAATTGGTTGGTTAATTTGACAACTGCTTTAGAAAACTTCCCTAACCTTCTCTTATCTTATAATGAAATAATTAAGACATTCATAAGGATATAGCTTCGTTCTTTCAAAGAAACTCAATGGGTTTTAGAAAGTCTTCATTATAGCTAAAATGACCATTGTATATAGTTTGTACTGAGTTACCTATAAGATGAGACATTCAGTTTCAGTTCTCAAAATTGGCATTCAGTCATTGAAAAAGTACAAAGTTTATGAAACCTGGCGTATTTACCTTTGGCTCTGTTCAAGGCTAGCCCACTGTCCTAACACTGTCCTTCCTACTGGATAGGATGTCATGTCCTGGCCCTTCACTTTTAAAGGAAACACAGTGCAGAAGGAAACTATGGGGTACTGTGCCAATCTATCCTTTATCCAGCCTGTTGTGTAGTGGTATTACAGGGAGCCTGATCACTCAATTTTTCGTGATGCAACGACTCATATTCAGTCCTTGGTCCTGTCTTATATTCAGTATAGCCATATGCCCCCCCTCTCTCTCCACTCCTCCAAGCTATGCATAGTGAGATCCCTCACTGATATTTTTTCTCCTGCAAACCATTTACCGTTTTATTAGCCCTCCTTTGAACTGTCTTCAACATGTCAATATGCTTCTGAAGATGGGCTCTCCAGAATTGTACACAATACTCTAAGTGAGGTCTGACCAGAAATCTGTGAAGCAGAATTACCTCACTTTTCCTGTCACTAATACCTCCTAGATATACAACCCAGCACCCTGCTTGTTTAATTAAGTCAACCTTTGATTTACAGTCCAGTTAAATGTCCACGTTAAGCAAGGTGGTAGACGTAATGTGTTTCAACCAATTAACCCTGATAAGGTAGTTCAATCCAAAAAGCGAAGGAGAGAGTTATATCCATCAGGCTACGTTTCATTACAACTTTTTTCAAAGTAAACAAAGTATTTTGTGGGCATTAAACTAGGTTGGCAGGTTCTAGAGCTTACAACGTTATTATGCCTGCACACAATCCAAATTTACTAGTAGCAATGACATTTAATAAACCATATAAGAACAAATGACCAGTGCTCAGTTTTAGAGTTTCAAATGAAAAAAGCATAAAACTTAAGTACTATTTTTACTTAGTCAATTGGGCCTGAGATTTATCTCTAGCACTAAGATGCAAGGACTTGCTTGTGGCAAGGCTGTCCTGCTTGGGATATTTCCATGTTTATAAGAAATGCAATAGTAATTAGACTTGGGCACCGGCCCACTCTTCGTGTTCGTCTTCGTGGGGGGAAAAAATCTTCGTATTCCACGTATATTCACCCGCTCTTATGTTTGGTTCAGGGGCGAGTATTTGTGTACATTCTTTGTGTTACGTGGTACGCACTATGTAGCAGCTTTGGCGCCAGGATTTTAAATGTCTGTACGAACAACTCTATTGGTCACCTGCAGGGGCCGCCTCTGCCATCAACCAATTAAGTACACCTGTACTGAACATGTTTGCCCGAATACGAATGCACAAGTCTAATAGTAATCATTATTGTTTAGTGTATCTTTTGTACATCTGTGTTACCACATCCCACTTTGAGCAAGGAAGCATAATTTTCAGTAGCCTTTTATTTGCAAGTAATCCGTAGACTGGGCATCTGGTGCTAGATTTTTCTTGGTTTGACTTTAACCTTATTAATTAGATGCTCATTAAGGATTTCCTGCTTACTGCATGCCCATTTCTCTGCCTGCTTAGATCTGTAGACATTTCTTGAAACAAAAATGAAGGTAAAAGGTATATATTAAATAAATAATCCTTCCAAACATTAGAAGGATCTGAATATTTGGCTCACTCCTTTTATTATTTTCTTATCTTAAAGATAGTCATGTGCACACTAAATGATCCAAGTGAGACTTCCTGTAGACCTTTGATATGTGCAACAACTAGTCCAAAGTGCAGTTTGGAACCTCTATATTGTGTCAGGCAAACTCATCAACCTTTCTTCTTGTCTCACAAACTTTGGAATGTGTTGGCCCCACGCTTCCTGGGGCTCTGTTTAGTGTAAAACTAGTATTGTGCATACACTTTAAGGTACATTTTATTAAGTTATGTACCCCAAATAAACTTATGTAGTCCTGGTTATGGATTTAATAAATTAATCAGATAAGTACTGCCACATACTGCCACTAATCTCTGCTTTAATGAGATGAGCTTTTAAACTAGATATCTCTAAACAATTACACTGATTAATAAAGACCACATGCTGTAATTAATAATTTAGTTATAATAAAAGCTGTGATATCAGCCTTGAATCTACGCTATTCTGCCTGGGATGGATTAGATGTGTCAGAAATGGGATACTATGCAACACCACTTACTAAAATTTGTAATCAGTCCATCATAATTGTGGTAAATTCCACTTAAATGAAAAACTGCTTTTTGCACTACAGCT
The DNA here is from genome assembly GCF_027358695.1 of Spea bombifrons. NCBI lineage: Eukaryota > Metazoa > Chordata > Amphibia > Anura > Pelobatidae > Spea > Spea bombifrons. The sequence continues at coordinate 18,836,264 of NC_071096.1, read as the reverse complement.
ATACAAAAAAGGTAGCAAAGAAGACTGTGGGCGTACTGAAGTTTTTTTCTGCAGTGGGCCACTTCATCAGAAATGTATGCGTGCATGGGCCGGACTAATTTTTCAGAGAAAATATGGCCTTTTAGCTTTCATGCATATTAATACAGGGTTAATTTGGCGATAACGAAAGAAGCAATGGACAAACAGTTTTTTGATCAACTTTTATATGTTATTCTATCGATACTAATTTACTTAAAACTGTAAAACAGTCCACAAACCATTTAAAACAAGTTTAGCCAAATAAAACTGCAGGAGGCTGGAGCACACTGTGGGTACAAGCTGGATTTAAGATGGGCCTGGCGCTGAGGATTTTGGTGGCCATTCTATGGAAATAAATAGAACTCCTCGGCATCGATGTGTACTGAATAAAGATGACATCAGTGCTCGGCAAATAATACAAGATAGATCCCATTATATGATGGGATTGGGAGTACATCACAACACTAAAAAGTCATCATACACAGGATGCCTGAAGTAACAATTTAGTACCACTGATCCTTTTTCATAAAATATGCAGATTGACACAGTAAATAACACAAAACCTTTACTTTTCCTCTCACTGATTTCTGGGCCTTGAAACTTTTGTCTTCTGAAGTGACTACAAATTCAGGAGGATGTTTTATCTCTGGATAAGTAAAATATAAATAGTTCTGTTTATTCCTACAGTAAGTAAAGTGCCAGGAAATAGATGACCAAATACACACCAGGACAGGCTCTGTGACACCGACACCCAAACACACAAACCAGGACAGGCTCTGCCACACCGACACCCAAACACACAAACCAGGACAGGCTCTGCCACACCGACACCCAAACACACAAACCAGGACAGGCTCTGCCACACCGACACCCAGACATACACACCAGGACAGGATCTGCCACACCGACACCCAAACACACACACCAGGACAGGCTCTGCCACACCGACACCCAGACACACACCAGGAGAGGCTCTGCCACACCGACACCCAGACACACACACACACCAGGGCAGGCTCTGCCACACCGACACCCAAACACACACACACACACCAGGAGAGGCTCTTCCACACCGACACCCAGACACACGCACACACACACCAGGGCAGGCTCAGCAACACAGACACCCAAACACACACACACACCAGGACATGTTCTACCACACCGACACCCACATAAGGATGGGTTAAGCTACACAAAGTATAAAAAAAATGCTTTCTACACTGCTTTGTGTGTTTGCCCCCTTGTGTATTGATGCCCCAGCCAGGTCCCCTTTAGTATTAATGTACACCCTTGTGTATTGCCCCATGTGCATTTGTGCCCCCAGCCATCTCTTTGTGCATGTATGCCCCCACACCCTTTTGTACTGGTTAATGTTATGCCCCCCCATACCCATGTGTATTGTAAACAGCCACCCACCCCTTTTGTATTGATTTAAATGTGATTCCCCAACCACCATGTTGTGTGCTTATATCCCTCAGCCGCCCCTTTTTGTATTATTAAATTGTTGCCGCAAGGCATCCCCCCTTTGCATATGGGTACCCTTCCACCTATCACCGCTCTCCTCCGACATGCTCTTCTCCCTGTCACGAGGAACTCTTCCGTCTGAGTGTCACGTCGCATCTTCAAAGGGGCGGGACGGAGAGCCTCATTAAGGTACTGGGCGGCATGGTGTCTGCACACCGGCTGCTTTAAAGTCATTAAGCGGCCGGCAGAGGCAGCGGCAATAGTATCTCTGTGTGCCAGCCCGACCCTGCTCACGCAGGCCGCACCTTGAAGTCCGACGGACCACACGTTGGACTCCCCTGCTATAGACTATAAGCTTGCAAGAGCAGGGCCCTCTTCTGTACACAAACATCCAAAAAACAGAATACAGACTTAGAGGTACTTCTCTGACAACTACTTGTTAATGTTATTAGAGGTTAGCAGACGGGCAACAGAAATAGTGGGAAAATGCTGTAGAATGATAGACTGTATTAGTAGCAGGAGAAAAGATAACGTTGCTCTGTAGATAATTGCAGAGACCTTATTTAATATACTGTTTCAAGTTCAGCAGCGGGTAGTGCTCTATATGGCTCCAGGAAAGCCTTGTGTTCTACTGGGCCAGGTTGCATGCCTCTTTGGAAGGCTAAGGTCTCCCAAGCCAGTGTGTCATGTTCCTCATCCAGAGACTGTTTCTGATGATGAAAACCATAACATCAGAAAGACATCAACTAGATAGAATTTAAAGAATGGCCGCTAAACTTGGTTGTGATCTTACTAACAAAACTAACCAGGAAAGACTTACAAACCCTAATAATGTATTAGTATTACCTTAGAAGTGCAAATGGGAGGGAGTGATTATAAAAAAACCATTCAAATATATATAAGGATTAAATACAATTCAAGAGGAAAGTGTTTTCGTAAGAATAGTGGCAAAACTAGTGGGTATCATTTAACCAGTTTATGACTTTACATCCCATACAAAATCACCCAAATAATAGCTAAGACATAACAGTATGTCCTGGGTATTTTGTAGTTGGTAAGGGACATTTTTACCCTGATAAATGGGAGATCAGGCTTTTTAAGTGAACTTTGTGTAACTGCACTTGGTAAAAAGTCCTATTCAGACATTCTCTTCCAGAAGTGTCAATGCTGATACCGCCAAAATTGGTGAGAGTTCCAAGAGACCTTGTTGGGTGATCACTGGTATGCTAAAGAATTGGTAAGCAATTTAAAAAGGCCCAACAAGATGGCTTAGTTTGTTCTTTTATCCCATCACTATGTAGCTATATGTAAACTAATGACAAATGTGACAGTAACGTCATGTAAGAAAATGTGAAGACCAAGATGCCGCTTTTAACTTACCAAGTCTTGTCTCGTTAAAGTACACATTAACATTCTAATCAAAATTTCTGTCCTTTTTGGTGCACTGCAAATAAGAGTATATGAAGGTGGAAGCATTCCATCCAATTTTAGTCTTATTTTTTTCATTTTCAATTACTAGGTTTTACAAGGCAGGTACTTTATAATTATAATTTGCTTACATGTGATACCGTATTGGCTCGGATATAGGCCGCCCCCGTATATAGGCCGCACCCTAAAAGTTTGGTGCTTTTTAAAAGAAAACGTTTTTTTTAATATACATGCTGCCACTCCCCCCCCGAGATATGCTGCCACTCCCCCCCGAGATATGCTGCCACTGTCCCCCCCCACCCCGAGATATGCTGCCACTCTGCCCCCCCGACTTACCAGAGCAGACTCCCGGGTGTCTTGCGGGGCCGGCGGGGGACATCTACGCGACACGCGTATACAACTTCCAGTGCCGGCACTCAGCGGATGTGCCGGCACCGGAAGTTGTATATGCGTATTGCGTAGATGTCCCCCGCCAGCCCCGCATGACACCCGGGAGTCTGCTCTGGTAAGCATACATGCAGGTTGTATTGTAAAAGAGATAAGGCAATTTGCTTTCTGCCTGTTGGTTTAGCACCCTAGCATCCATATGCCTCCATTGACTCCTGCAGCATCTGCTGTACCAGTAACATGTCTTCCTGGTCTGTTCTCTGGTGTATACAATATTGATTTCCTGCCTTTATTTAGCTGTCACCAGATCTGTAGAAACATTTTGTCTCGTCTTAGATTCAGGATAGATTTATGCCTGTTCCATGCATGTTTTAATTCCCTCATTGTATTAGCATCTCAATAAAGCTAACATTAGATCTAAGTAGAGAAGAACAAGTACAGTCATGGACAATATCTAATACACAATCAGTTTTAATCTAACATGATAAAGTATATAAAGTTAAAATAAATTATATACCGTATTTGCTCGATTATAAGTTAAGGTTTTTTTCAGAGCAAATGCTCTGAAAAAGACCCCTCGTCTTATAATCAGGGTCGTCTTATATTCAGACCTCAAATAGGTCTGACTATGAGACTAAGATCCAGATCCCCCCGCAGAGCTGCAGGGGACCTGGATCCTCCTGTCTTATGCCCCCCCAAACTTACCGGTGCTTCTGACTCCCCGGTGTGTAGCCGGGGCAGCGTGTAGACATCTACGCGATTTGCGTAGACAACTTCCGCTGCAGCCAGAAGGAGGTGTGGTTAGCAGCAGGGGTTGTCTGTGTCCATCGCGCAGACCTTCCACGACTGTCAGAGAGAATGCTTCTGATTCCCCGGTGTGTACCCGGGGCAGCGTGTAGAAATCTTCCGCTGCAGCCAGAAGGAGGAGCGGTTAGCAGCGGGGGTTGTCTGCGTCCATCGCGCACACCTTCCCCGGCTGTCAGAGAGAATTCCCCGCACCGGTGCAGGGAACTCTCCTCACTGACAGCCGGGGAAAGTCTGCGAGATGGACGCAGACAACCTCCGCTGCTAACCGCACCTCCTTCCGGCTGCAGCAGAAGTTGTCTACACGCTGCCCCGGCTACACGCCGGGGAATCGGAAGCACCGGTAAGTTTGGGGGGGTTAAATGGGGGGCATAAGGCATTTCTGTAGGTAGAGTGTTCTATGAAATGCCTTTTAACCCCCTTAATGCCACTCTGCCTCCAGAAATGCCTTTTAACCCTCTATATGCCATTCTGCCTCCTGAAATGCCTTATACCTCCCTATATGCCACCCTGCCCCATAATATGCCTTTTAACCCCCTAAATGCCAGAGTGGCATATAGGGGTATAAGGCATTTCTGGAGGCAGAGTGGCACATAGGGGGTCAATAGGCATTTAATTGGGCACAGTGGCATATAGAGGGTTAACAGGCATATCATGGGGCACAGTGGTATTTAGAGGGTTAAAAGGCATATTATGCGGCACAGTGGCATATAGGGGGTATAAGGTATTTCTGAGGCAGAGTGGCAAGCCTGGGGGCAGATGTGCATAACTGGGGGGCAGGTTGAAAAATAAAAGGAAATAAAAACAAAATAGTTTTCTCAATCATAGCTTTTATTTAAAAAAAATAGTTTACATGAATTAACATTTACTGGTAAAGTTTTTTTCCTGTAGGGTCGTCTTATATTCAGGCTTTTTCTTTTTTTCCTAAATTAATATTCAGATTTTGGGGGGTCGTCTTACAATCGAGCAAATACGGTAATATACAAACTTCAGTGCTTTTCAAAATAATCTAGGAACATTATGTGTTTTGCCAAAATAGACTCAGTTAGGCATCATTAAAGGTTTGTAACAATATGAAATATGTCAGGGACAGAGGAAATGAGAGGAAACAAGGACATTCTGCTATATATATTTTTTTGTTAGTAGGACAATGGATTGGCAAAATATGTTAAAACAGAACGCATATAAGGGGCAGGATATTACAAGATAAAGGCATACAAAATTTCTAGAATAACATAGTGTGTAGTAGGGCTGCAACTGATTATTTTCATAATCGATTAGTTGGCCGATTATTTTTTCGATTAATCGATTAAAAAATCGGATAAAAAAAATTAGTGTACATTTTTCATTTATTTAAAATAATTTAATAAACAAATGATGTTAAATACATACAGAATAAAAAAAAACTTTGATAAAATGCATTTCTTGTCTTTATTTCCCAACCAGCCCCCCCAATTTATGCACATTTGAGCCCAGGCTTGCCACGCTGCCTCCCAGACATGCCACGCTGCCTCCCACATATTCCACGCCACGCTGCCTCCCACATATTCCACGCCACGCTGCCTCCCACATATTCCACTCCACGCTGCCTCCCACATATTCCACGCTGCCTCCCACATATGCCACTCCACGCTGCCTCCCACATATGCCACTCCATGCTGCCTCCCACATATGCCACTCCACGCTGCCTCCCACATATGCCACTCTACGCTGCCTCCCACATATGCCACGCTGCCTCCCACATATTCCACTCTACGCTGCCTCCCACATATACCTCTCCACTCTACCCCCACATATGCCACTGTGCCTGATATGCCTTATACCCCCTGATACACCACTCCATCGTCCCCAGACATGCCACGCTGCCCTCCCCACATATGCCTTATATACCGTATACCTCCAGATATGTCACTCCATCCCCCCCAGATATGCCTTATACCCCCCCCAGATATCTCATAGTGCCCTTATAGAGTCACAGACCTGTTCACAGCACACTGACACCATACTTTAATAAATAAGTACTGGGTTAATCTTCACTGCCCCCAGGATTTAGATTCCCTTTAGTCTGTACCCCTTTACCTCTAACTGTGCCTTAAGTTAACTTTATTAAATTAATTAAATTAACCCTCAGTCCTCATCATTAAATTAACCCTAAACACCCCATTAACCATAACTACCCCTAAATTAACTCTAAATACCCCATCAAACACAACTACCCTAAATTAACCCTAAACACACCATTAACCACAGCATCCCCTAAATTAACCCTAAAGACCCCCATCAACCACAACAGCCCCTAAATTAACCCTAAACACCCCATTAACCACAAATGCCTCAAATTAACCCCAAACACCCCATTAACCACAGCTGCTCCTGTATTAACCCTAAACACCCCATTAACCATAGCTGCCCCTAAATTAACCCTAAACACCCTATTAACCGTAACTGCCCCTAAATTAACCCTAAACACCCCATTAAACATAGCTGCCTCTAAATTAACCCTAAACACCCCATTAACCATAACTGCCCCTAAATTAACCCCCACCTCCCCTAACTTTCAGCAGCCCAAATATTAATTTTATACTTACAGTTAGATGAATGTCACAGCCATGTGGTTCTGGCCTTCTGGGAGAAGGAAGGGGCGGGGCCAGTTGTCACAGTGATTACAGGGAGGGACTGGTAAGTAGGAGCTGCTGCTGTGAGTCAGACTAAACAGATTATATAATGAGGGGTATTTTCAGAGCTTTTGAAAGCTCTGAAAAAAACCTCATTTTATAATCGATAAAAATCGATTCAACTAATCAATAATGAAATTCGTTGGCAACGATTTTCATTATCGATTTTATTGATTAGTTGTTGCAGCCCTAGTGTGTAGATAGTAATGAAATGCATAATAATCATGTGGTATTATTTTATGAATATAGACAAAGATGCTCTAGATGGTAGAGAAAATTAAAAAAAAAAAATTTAAAATAAGGGAACTAATTTAGTTGACAAACCCTGGACACTAGGTTACCATGACAACTAGAAACCGTGGCTTTGTGAGACAAGGAGGTAAAAACTGACCAGCGCTACCATTGTGAATCCGGCTTTTGCTGCGGGGCACAGTGAAGAGGGTGCCGTGAGGCTCCCAGCAGGGTCACATAATGTGAATTACTTGATGGTGGGAGGAGTAATATATGCATATGTATGTATATACAGTGCCAGAGCCAGTATTTATATGTGTAGTGCTGGAGTCAGTCTGTGAGTGTGTGTATACTGTAGTATCGGTGTGTGTGTGTGTAAATGTATATGCTAGTGTCTACTGTATTGTAGTGCTGAAATGAGTGTGTATGTGTGCATAGTGTTAGTGCGGCAAATTGGTATAATTACCATTTAGTATGGTGCATAGGCATAGGGAGGGAGGAGTAAAGTAGCAATAATTGCCAAGGATATAGGAAATCTCTAATAAGTTAAGCCAATTGCAGAGATCGTATTTCGCCATGGAAGCCAAATTGTATTGTATTTTTTGATACTATTGTGAGTTCTAAAAAAGTGTTTCTCCATTCTATATTGATAGTTTATTTGAGTAAGAACCGGGGACCATGTTGGGGGTTGCTTCATTTTTTGATTGACTTCAGATTTTATGCTAAAAAGTTTAACACAATTCCACCAAATATGTATCATAGACCCCGGTTCTAAATTGCATCTCCAACATTTATTGGAAGTAGATTTGTACATTTTACGCATAGATGTTGGAACGTAGTACTGTTCATGCAGATTTATGCAATGTATCGCTTTCCTTATATTACTCCATGATTCGCACAAAATCTGTTTTCATCGGATTGCATTTAATAAAGTTTCTGACCCTTAAATAGGAAAAAAGTTCTTTATTTGGGAGAGTTTATTTGGCTTGTAATTCTTTAAAAGAAGCCAAATCTGAAGAGGACCAAATGTCTGCAATTGTAGTAGTACCAAGATTTTAACCCAATGTCTTTTATCAGCCATTGCAAGACTTCTAAATGAGTAAATAAAGAACAAGGTTCAATTTTTTTCTTATAGGTAATCATATTAGTCAAAATATTTAAAATGATAGAGTTGGAAATCTCTAATTCATTTATAGCTTTCATATTAAACCAAACATAGAATGGGTCAAAATTGTGGCATTTCCACTTCTCATAACTATACGAAGGCAAATCAGATTCTCGTTTAATGTCCCAAGCTATGAAGTGGCCAAACGTACATATTTGGTGAAGATTGTGTACATTGGGAAAATTAAGTCTGTCTCGCGAGAGACTTTTAGTAAGTATCGAGCGTGAGATCCTAGGTTTTTTACCTAGCCACGCAAATGAGGACATTAGTTTTCAAATTGATAGAAGATTTTTAATGGGACTAATGGGGGAATAACTCTAAATAAATAGATCCGTTTTGGAAGAACATACGTCTTTAATGTATTTAGCCTACCCAGCCATGAGATTTCTAATCTTTTTTTTTTTTTTTTTTTCAGTAAGTTGAGATTTGAAGGAGTCTAAAAGATTCGTATAGTTCTTATTTATAATATCATTAATGCTCTGGTATATCCTAATGCCCAAGTAATCAATATAATTTTGCCCCCAAGAGAGTGCAATCTTAGTTTTAATTTCCTCAAACCGGAAACAATCCATATTAAAATTAATAATTTGTGATTTATCTAGATTCAGTTTGTAATTAGAGTATAATGCATATTCATTAATACATTTCAAGGTCTCCGCAAGTGAGTTTTCAGGTAGGGCTAGAGTAAGAAGGATATCATCTGCATATAAAGAGATTTTATGTTCATAAGGGCCAGTTATTATTCCAGTAATTTTATTCGAGCGGCGTATTAGCGTTGTAAGAGGTTCAGTTGAGGGGGCGTGCAATAATGGAGCATGATGGCATCCTTGTCTTGTGCCGTTGTTAATGGAAAAACAGGTAGAATTCAAATTTAGTCCTTCTTCTAAAAAGGACCAGCTTACTCGATTTTAAAAGCCTTTGCAGCGTCTAAGCTAAGAAAACGGCTGAAGTTCTAGTAGTATGTAATTCGTAAATGAGATTTAAAGTCCTACAAGTGTCCTACAATTTTTTTGTCCTCACCACTAATGCCAATAAGAAACCCTGTTTGGTCCGGGTGGACTAAATCTCTCATGAAAGCACTTAGTCTATCAGCTAGTATTTTAGAGAATATTTTAAAATCCAAATAGGGCGGTAGTTTGTAACTTTGCTCAAATCTTTCCCACTCTTTGGAATGAGAGTTATCATAGTCTGTAACATTTCAGATGAAAAATTTTTCCTTAATGGAATTTCCATAAATGCTCTTAAAATGAAAAGGGGAGACAATTGAATCCAAGAGTTGATAAAAGGGAGCTGAAAACCCATCAGGGCCGGGAGCTTTAAATTTAGGTAAATTCTTTATAATAGTACTTATTTCAGAAAGTTGGATAGGTAAATTTAAACGCTAGCTTTGCGTTAGAGAGTGTAGGTAAATGTAAAGTATCAAGAAAGGAACTTATCTGTGGTTTATCTTTTTTTACTATTGGTAAATTATATAATGTACTATAATACTCTCTAAAAGCTTCACTGATTTGTTTTGGAGTTAAATAAGATTTACCATTTAACACAATCTTGTTAATTCTATTTTTAGCAGATCTATTTTTAATTTTATTTGTTACATTTTTACTACCCCTGTTGCTGCTATACTGTTTTAAAAGTAATAAGCTTCCGTTAGTCTTCTCTATTAATCTTTCTTTGATCTTAGATTGAACTTCTTTTATATCTCTATATATTGAACTTGAAGGTATTAATTTATTACTGGCTTCCAATTGTGCCAGTTTAATAATAACCATAATAGGATAGACATGGAGGTAAACCCTGGAACTTCAGGACAAACCAATACTATGCCTACAACGTAGAATAATTTACCGAGCTATCAATCACCTGTCATAAACAGATTCAACATACTCGGGGAAAGGGAACAACAGAGCCCATCACAAACTAATTTTTTTAGGAGTGCTCCCAAAAGAACAGAGAAGTGGCCTAGAAAATTGGTTAGTGACAAACAAGAAGAAAAAAGACGATGTTCAGAATCTAAAGGGAGAAGAGGAGGGAAGAATCTAAGTAAAACAAACGAAATAACAGTACCACAACAACCAAAAGGTTTACCCATCTTCCCTTAACCTAACAATAGCACAAATATCTGTACTGAAGAAGGGTCCAAAATTTGCCCCCACAAGAGGATTTGATTCACTTTGAACCTTTATAGACATAAATAAATTTATGGTTCTACCTCAGCCTGGAAAACAAAGACAAACCTAAACCCCTAATAGAAGCTGGTGAACCTTCTGATCCCTTCTTCCACACCAATGTAAAAAACCCATCCAAGTTCATGCCCCAAGCCCAAAAAGCAGGCCCCATTGCTACTTTTGAAAATATAGTATTGAAAGACCTGATAATACTTATTTTTACAATAAGAAAAAAAATCATAATTTAACCAGAAAGGAACAAAATGCTCTGAAAGAATTAAGGACCAACACAGAGATAGTGATCAAGCCAGCCGACAAAGGTGGTGGTCTGGTGATCCAAAACCGAATACCTTAATGAGATCCACAGCCAATTATCAGACTCATGTACATATGAAAGATTAACTGAAAATCCTTTACCAGAAATTAAGAGAGAGTTTGATATTTTCCTTAACAAAGGAAGAGATAGTGGCATTCTAAACCAAAAGGAGTACAATTTCATAAGGAATCACATTTCCTAAGATGCCATTAATTTATACATTACAGAAAATACATAAAAGCATCAGGGCACCTCCATAACATGTAATCTATTCAAATACATAGACACCATACTACAACCATATGTTACAGAAGGGAGGTACCATGTAAAAGGTACACTTGGCGTCTTAAAAACATTAGAAACCATAAAATGGGAGAAGTATTTTTTTCTGATTACGAGCATTGTACACAAATATAGAGCATTCTCTAGGATTGAATGCCATTAATAAATATTTAAATGAAAAAGGTCAATTACCTTTAGAGCAAAGGGTTTTCATTATAGAAGGCATTGAGTTGATTTTAAAAGAATCATTTCTTCTGGTTCGAGGACCAGTTCTATCTACAAAAAAAGGTACAGCGATGGGAACGAAATTTGACCCCAGTTACGCTTTTTATGCGTAAACTGGGAAGAACAATATGTCTGGTCAGACCACATCTGGACCAATAATATTATCCAATTTCGAGATATATAGATGATATATTAACAATTTGGAAAGGGAAAGAAAAAGACCTTACAAAATTCCTAGAATAGCTGAATCAGAATAGTTGGAATATAAAACTTAAAAGTGAATGGAGTAAGAACCAGATAACCTTTTTAGATCTAGAAATATACCGTATTTGCTCGATTATAAGACGACCCCCCAAAATCAAAATATTAATTTAGGAAAAAAACAAAAAGCCTGGATATAAGACTACCCTATAGGAAAAAAGTTTTACTAGTAAATATTAATTCATGTAAACTAATTTTCATATTTAATAAAAGCTATGAAAAATATATTTTTTATTTCCTTTTATTTGCCAACCTGCCCCCCCCAGTTATGCACATCTGCCTCCAGGCTTGCCACTCTGCCCCCAGAAATGCCTTATACCCCCCTATTTGCCACTCTGCCCCATGATGTGCCTTTTAACCCTCTATATGCCACTCTGCCTCCAGAAATGTCTTATACCCTCCTATATGCCACTGTGCCCCATGATATTGCTGTTAGCAGTATATGCCCCATGATATGCCTTTTAACCCCCTATATGCCCCTCTGCCCCATGATATGCCTTATACCCCTATATGCCACTCTGGCATATAGGGGGTTAAAAGGCATATCATGGGGCTGAGTGGCATATAGGGGGTTAAAATGCATTTCTGGAGATATATATATATATATATACTGCTAACAGCAATCACACTTCTATCAAGCCAAGGCAGCCAGTACATGCTGGAACCTGGGGATGTAAGAAGTGTGATTACAGCCTCCCTATGCCATGCTACCACCCCCACCCCCCTTACACATCCATGCTATCACACACACACTCATTCACAAACATTTAAATACTCATTCATTCCATTAAACACACATACACACACACGCTCAAACCCCCCACCCCTTTACCTGAACTGCAGATCTCCCACTCGCAGACTTCTGCAGGGGCCCGGCTGTGCGAGCAACTTCTCTGGCCCCCCCCAGAGGAAGGAGGGGGGAGGTAGATTATGTGAGGACTGTGCTAGCTTCCTGTTCTCCTGCTGCTAATAGCAGAGACGCTGCTCGCGATCAAAGCCCGGTAAGCAGCACGGCCGAAGCAGAATGAGGTCTGATTAGAAGACGACCTCGATTATAAGACGAGGGGTATTTTTCAGAGCATTTGCTCTGGAAAAAACCTTGTCTTATAATCGAGCAAATACGGTATATAGAAGATTACATAAAATAGGAATATTAAACTTGTAGTACATTTTGGGACAGTGGCTCTTCTAACATTTTTCAGTGTTGCTGTTTAGCTGTAATTTTCTTCTTTCTCATTTTGTGCATCCACACATATTATATATTGTTTTTTTCAGGGCAAACAGGGCTTTCTTTAGATACCATTATTTTTATCATATCATCTAATTTACTATTAAAAAATGATAAAATATGGTGATTCTTTTTGTTTAAAAAATGACTTTTTCTCACTTAAAAAAAAAAATTAACTTACCTGCAAAAACTAATGAAAAAACCTGCTAAATAGATTCTACTAATTGTCCTGAGTTTAGAAATACCCAATGTTTTTTGCTTTTTTCTGCACGTTATGGGGCAATAAGTACCAGTAGCGTTTTGCTATTTCAAAACCATTTTTTCCCCCGAAGCTGGTCATTCTGCCCCATGTGCTATTTCGGGTATCTTTTAAGCCGGCCAATACAATTTACCCATCAAACCATATATTTTTAAAAACTAGACACCCCAAGGTATTTCAAATGCTGGTATTTTAATTGCATTCCCATGTACTAGTTATACCATCAGCATTTGCCAAAGTTTATGGTAGTAAAAAAATGTTGTATTACCGTATATTCCGGCGTATAAGACGACTTTTTAACCCCAGAAAATCTTCCCAAAAGTCGGGGGTCGTCTTATATGCCGGGTACTAACCGAGTACCGGGTGCTTACCCAGCCGGAGAGATCACGAAGCCACGACTCTCTAGGGGAGGGGCGAGTGGAGAAGCCGCCTCCCCTGGGCCGGTCTTCAGGGCCGCGCAGAGGTAGGTGCAAGATCGTGATCTCCCCAACTAGCCCTGATCAGCAGGGCTGGTTGGGGAGATCACGACCTCCCTCTAACTAGCCCAACATTACGGAGCTCGAGGTCTGGCACTTCAGACCTCGGCTTCCCTGCTCTCTAATCACTACGCGCCGGCTATTGATGCCGAGCACGGGGATGACGTCATGTCCCGGCGCTCGGTATCAATTGCCGGCGCGTAGTGATGAGGGAGCAGTAAAGCAGAGGTCTGAAATGACAGATGTCGCGCTCCCACAACTGGATGGAAGAAAGAAGATAGAAGATGAGAAAGGTAAGAGATGGGGAGAAAGGGGTATGAGTGCAGTGTATGTGTGTTGGTGTGAGATGGTCAGTGTATGTGTATGGTCAGGTGTGTGTAAGAGCAGTGTAGGTATTTGTGTGTTTGTAAGCTGGCATGTGTATATAAATATATATATATAGACGTGTGTGTGTGTATATATATATATATATATATATATGTATATATATATATATATATACATACGTGTGTGTGTGTGTGTGTGTGTGTGTGTGTATATATATATATATATATATATATATATATATATATATATATATATATACACATACGTGTGTGTGTGTATATATATAGATATATATATGTGTGTGTGTAAGGGCAGTGTATGTATGTATATGTCTGTATAACAACCAGCCAATCACCGGTAAGGTACATCGCTTGCCGTGATTGGCTTGTTGTTGTATGCTGGGTAGAGGGGTAGTCTTATACGGCGAGTATAGCCCAAACTCTATATTTTAAGTGGAAAAGTTGGGGGTCGTCTTATACGCCCAGTCGTCTTATACGCCGGAATATACGGTACTTACACACACGTTGTACTCGATGTATAAAGTTACCGCACCTGGTATATGTCACTGCCAAACAACACCCCAATATATGTTCCGCAACATCTCCTAGGCGCAGTGATACCCCACATGGGTTTGTTAGGTTGTTCGGGGACTAAAAGGCCCCTTTTGAGAGGTGTGCATTTTTAAATTGGAATTTTGACTTGTCAAAAAGTCTGCCCCACATATCCTATTTCAGGTATCTTTAAAGCCGGCCAATACAATTTACCCCATCAAACAAAATATCCTTGAAAGCTAGACACCCCAAAGTATTTGAAATGCTGGTATTTTAACCCTTTCCATGCACTAATTTTACCACCAGCCTTTTTTTCACGCAAGTTGTACTTCAGGTATAGTGTCCCTGTCTAACAACCCCACCAATATGTGTTCAGTAACATCTCCTGAGCGCAGTGATACCCCACATGCATGGGTTTGTTGGGTTATTTGGGAGGTAAAAGGCCACCTTTGTGAGGTGTGTATTTTTTTGCCATTTAGACATCTGGTCAGTCTGTGCCCACGTCCCATATTTGGGACATCTTTAAAGCCGGCCAATTCAATTTACCCCATCAAATCATACATTTTTTTAAACTAGGCACCCTATGGGTGTTTATGATGCCAATATTTTAACTCTTTCCATGGGGGAATTTTTGTGAAGATATAGCTGGAGGGGTTTTTAAACTAGTGGTAGGGGGGAGTGTCACGGTCAGGACTACTTGCCAAGCCGTGACTGTGTGGAGGGCGTGGGCATGAAGGGGTTAATAGCACCAGGCCTCTGGATTTACTAACTTGACCCCTTAACAAGGCATAAGCTATACCAAATTAACCCCCAAATCCTGCCTGTATCCCCCCAGGTAGTCTGCCACCACTCACGATTTTGATACCGGATTCGTGAGAAATCCGAATTAGAACCTTTATCTCTATATATATATCAACCCACCCCGGGCAAACAATATATATATATATATATATATATATATATATATATATATCCTGTAGAACTTAATAACAATATGGTAACGTGTTATCCTCTCTTCGGGTTTGTGGATATCGATACTAGAGCCCAAAGACAGACTTAGATTATGAATATTTTAATAACAAAAATACAAAGATTACACAGTGCCAGAATTACAAAAAACAAGACATACAAAATAAAAAATAAAACAGCAAACAGTTCTTAAAAACAATAGGACTTAAACACAGGACCCTCACTCACGAGTTTCTCCAATAAGCAGGCCTGTGGGAACTCCTTAAGTCCAGATGGTTTCTTACGATGTTGTTCCGATCACAGAATATCGTGGAGTTCTCCTTTGAGGTCGCTGCATTGTCCCTAAATCAGACTTTTGCAAGCAAACGCCCCTCTGACCACATGACTGATTATATGACACCATCCCCAAGAATTGGGTCCCATCTTTGATGTGCCAATAAGTTATGGTGGGGTAAAGGTGATGGAAACCCCCCCACTTAAGATAGGAATGGAATTCCTATAACTAAGGATCCTTATCAGTTAGGCCATGAATCACCACAGGGGTCCTTTGGGAAGATGACACCTCTAGCCAGAACAGATACAGAGGGCATTCACAAAGAAACACATTAAATCAACCTCAGATTAACTCATTGAGTGCTGAAACAAAGAAACTAACCACTTCTGCTGGGTTACCCTTCCATGCATCCACTACATTATATGAGTTAATCATGACAGGGAGGGACACAGAGATCTTGAAAATGGAGATAGCACAGAAAGGAGAGGGGCTTCAGATCAGAACAAGGGGGGTGGAGATGGGAGGAGGGGCAAGATTCGAACAGAGGAGGTATGTATTAATAAAAATTTGCATAAAATTCAAGAGATAATATTAAATGTGTGTTTGCTAATGCAAGGAGCCTAAATGACAAAATGGGGGAACGAGAGGCGGGGAGAGAGGCAGAGTGGTGTATGGGAGGGGGGAGGAGGCAGAGTGGTGTGTGGGAGGGGGGAGGAGGCAGAGTGGTGTATGGGGGTATAATGAATGTCAGGGTAGCAGTGGTGTATGGGGGTGTAATGAATTTCAGAGTGGCATATCTGGGGGAGGCAGAGTGGCGAATCAGGGAGTATAATGAATTTCAGGGCGGTGTAGGGCATTTATTGGGGGCGGAGTGGCATATCAGGGGGCACAGTGGCATATAGGGGGTATAAGGCATATCGTTATTAGGCATATCAGGGGGCATAAGACATATCTGGGGCTATAAGGTATATCATGGGGCTCAGTTGCATATCACTGGCATATAAGGAGTATAAGGCATATCGGGGGCACAGTGGCATATCAGGCGGCACAGTGGAATCTCTGGCATATAGGAGGTATAAGGCATATCTGGGGCCAGAGTGGCAAGCTGGGGATCAGATGTGCATAACTGGGGGCAGTTTGGTAAATAAAAGAAAATGTAAACAAGGCTTTTTTTCTCATAGTTCTTATTAAATATTAAAAATAGTTAACATGAATTAATATTTACTAATAACTTTGTATTAAAACCTAGTTTGAGAAACACTGTGTTTGGGTTCTTGTAGCTTATATTATTATGTCAGTAAAATAAGAAGGTGAATAGAGAAATGCCATTGTGATAAAGAGATGAAAGTGTAAATTTTAAGTTTTTTATTCTGCTGTTTTTTTTGTTTGTTTTTTTAACACCCAGTTTGTTCATTACCTTATTTTAAATAAAATAAAAATTTGCATTTTTGGGGGGGGATCAAGAAGGATTTTTTCTCTGGTTAGTGCTAAACTGGAAAGAGCCAAACTTGGGTTTTTTGTCTTCTTTTGGATCAACAACAACAAATTAACAGATATAGGAAAGGCTGAACTTTATGGACGCATGTCTTTTTTCAGACTATATAACTATGTAACTATAGCGTGAATTGTAGGACTGACTAGGCGTAGTTATGGTTAATGGGCTGTTTAGGGTTAATTTAGGAGCAGTTATGGTTGATTTAGCAGCAGTTATGGTTTGGGTTTTTAGGGTTAATTTAAGGGCAGTTATGGTTAATGGGCTGTTTAGGGTTAATTTAGGGGCAGTTATGGTTGGGTGTTTAGAGTTAATTTAAGGGCAGTTAGGGTTGATGGGGTCTTCAGGGTTAATTTAAGGGCAGTTATGGTTGATGGGGTTGATTAATCCTATATTTATAAAGGTATTGTGTCAGTGTGCTGTGAAGAAGTCTGTGTATCTATGAGATATCTATGGGATATCTGGGGGTATAAGGCATATCTGGGGAGGACGGCGTGACATTTCTGGGGGTATAAGGCTCTACACGCTGCCCGGACAACACACCGGGGACTCAGAAGCTCCGGTAAGTTTGGAGGAGGGAAGGAGTGTTAAATGGGTGGCATACGGCATTTCTGGAGGCAGAGTGCTCTGTGAAATGCCTTTTAACCCCCTTAATGCCTGTCTCCAGAAATGCCTTTTAACCCTCTATACGCCACTCTGCCTCCTGAAATGCCTTATACCTCCCTATATGTCACTCTGCCCCATAATATGCCTTTTAACCCCTTAAATGTCAGAGTGGCATATAGGGGTATAAGGCAATTCTGGAGGCAGAGTGGCACATAGGGGGTCAAAGGGCATATCATAGGGCACAGTGGCATTTAGAGGGTTAAAAGGCATATCATGGGACACAGTGGCATATGGGGGTATAAGGCATTTCTGGGGCAGAGTGGCAAGCCTGGGGGCAGATGTGCATAACTGGTGGGGCAGGTTGAAAAAAAGGAAATAAAAACAAAATATTTTTCTCAATCATAGCTTTTATTAAAAAAGAAAATGTTCACGTAGTTTACATGAATTAACATTTACTGGTAAAACTTTTTCCCTATAGGGTCGTCTTATATTCAGGCTTTTTCTTTTTTTCCTAAATTAATATTCAGATTTTAGGGGGTCGTCTTATAATCGAGCAAATACGGTATATTGTTTTTTTTTCAGCACAAGCAGGACTTTCATTTGAAACCTATTAAGCTGGGTAGTTCATTGTTTTGTTTGAAATAAACGTGAAAAGGTGGGGAAAATAATGAAAAAAATAATTTTTTATAAGTTTGGTATACATACAAATTGTACACACATTGAACCAATGGGAAAAATTATCCAAAATATATTCATTAACTTGTCCTGATTTGGAAACCACGCAATTTGGCCAGGATTTTCATCTATTTTGACCAGTATAGGGCAAATATTGCAAGGCATGCATCAGGTTTTTAAAAATTTTTTTTTTTTCAAATTTGCCATGGTAGACTAATAACTGCAATAGTTGTCACAGATACTGATTATTCCCCAAAAATTATATGTTTATGAACAGTGGATAAGTCAAGGTGTACAACTAGGGTCATTTTGACACTTTTCAAACAGGGATTTTATCACCAATTGCTGCCAAATTTTTAGGTATTTTTATATTTTTGTGTTTTTGTTTGCATATGTTGCAATGTTTCTTTAGATTTCATATTATATTTTGTATAGAATATGTGCAACTTGTGTTCACCAACATTCCCGGTTCCAACAAGTCCTCACATGCATGGTTCATGCATTTTTTGAGGAAGCTATGAGGCCAAAACTGGAGCATTTTGGAAGCCCCCCAATTTAAATTACCCCATAAAAGTATATGTTTATGAACAGTAGACAAGTTCAACTAGGGTAATTTTGACAGTTTTCAGGCTTGTTAGTGACAAGTTTAGGCCACTGACATTGATCAGGGAGACCATTCAATAATCAGTGACTTAAAATGTCACCGACAAGTAATCGGGTAATAATTGTGTATTTTTTTTTATTAATATTTTTTTTCCACAATTACCCTCTCTTTCTAAGGCAGGGTCATCCAGGGGCTGCCATAATGATCAGATCACTCCTATTGGCCAGGAGTGATCTGATCATCATCAGCCCACTTTGATTGGTTCTGCAGCAGTTACTAAACTCACAGCATTTGACCTGAAAGCACCCTGGACTTTCAGGTCAGTGCTGTTATTATTATTTTTAACTCTTTCAATGCTGATGCTCCATTGAAGCACAACATTGACTAATATTAACCCTTGCAATGCTGCAATGGGGTCATACACCATTGAGGCATTGAAGGGGTTAACACTCCACGATTGCTCTTAATTGAGCAATCGAGAAGCAAGGGAGGGGGAGGGGGCTGGTCTCATGTGGAGACCGAAGAACCCTTTCTCCCTGTACCTGAAGCTGCCTCTGGCAGCTGGGACACAATCTCAGGTAGACCATAGTGATGGGAAGTTCGGATCATTAAAGTGAATCGGATCATTTCGATTCGTTCACTGAAATGATCCGATTCATGATCCGGATCTTCGGATCACTCAGTGTGTCTGCACGGAGTTACTGTTTTCCAGTAACTCCGTGCAGGCACACTAACGATTGGCCCCGCCCCTTTCATTATGAATCCTCCCCCCTGCCTCCAGTGATGTCAATGAAGGCAGAGAGTCGTTCAAAGATTCGGATCTTACAGGGATCCGAATCTTACAGTGATCCGGATCACTGTAAGATCCGGATCATTGTAAGATCCGGATCATTGTAAGATCCGGATCATTGTAAGATCCGGATCATTGTAAGATCCGGATCATTGTAAGATCCGGATCTTTGAACGACTCTCTGCCTTCATTGGCATTCTAATCATTAAGAGAATGTCACCATACTGTTATAAATAATACATTCATAATCACTGCCCCCAGGATTTACATTCCCTTTACCTGCAACTGCACCTTAAGCTAACTTTATTAAATTAATTAAATTAACCCTCACCATTAAATTAACCCTAAACACCCCATCAACCATGACTGCCCTAAAATTAACCCTTAACACCCCATCAACCATAACTGCCCCCAAATTAACCCTAAACACCCCATTAAGCATAACTGCCCCTAAATTAACCCTAAACACCTCGTTAAGCATAACTGCCCCCAAATTAACCCTAAACACCCCATTAAGCATAACTGCCCACAAATTAACACTAAAGACCCCATTAAGCATAACTGCCCCCAAATTAACACTAAAGACCCCATTAAGCATAACTGCCCCTAAATTAACACTAAAGACCCCATTAAGCATAACTGCCCCCAAATTAACCCTAAACACCCCATTAAGCAGAACTGCCCCAAATTAACCCTAAACACCTCATTAAGCATAAATGCCCCTAAATTAACACTAAAGACCCCATTAAGCATAACTGCGCCCAAATTAACCCTAAACACCTCATTAAGCATAACTGCCCCTAAATTAACACTAAAGACCCATTAAGCATAACTGCCCCCAAATTAACCCTAAACACTTCATTAAGCATAACTGCCCCTAAATTAACACTAAAGACCCCATTAAGCATAACTGCCCCTAAATTATCCTTAAACACCCCATTAAGCATAACTGCCCCCAAATTAACACTAAAGACCCCATCAACCATACCAATTTATTAGGTAATTTATCTGGAGTACATGCAATTAATTTAGGGGCAGTTATGGTTAATGGAGTATTTAGGGTTAATTTCAGGGGCCGTTATGGTTAATGGGGTCTTTAGGGTTAATTTCAGGGGCCGTTATGGTTAATGGGATCTTTACGGTTAATTTCAGGGGCAGTTATGGTTGATGGGGTATAAGGGTTAATTTTATGCTGATGACTGAGGGTTAATTTAATTAATTTAATAAAGTTAACTGTAGGTGCAGTTATAGGTAAAGGGGGGCAAACTCAGGGGAATCTAAATCCTGGGGGCAGTGTGAACATTATTAATGTATTTATTTATAAAAGTATGGTATCAGTGATATTCTCTGAATGATTCGAATCTCTGTAAGATTCGGATCCTTGTAAGATCCGGATCCCTGTAAGATTCGAATCATTCGACTCTTCGGTTCATTCGACTCTTCGGTTCATTCGACTCTTCGGTTCATTCGACTCTTCGGTTCATTCGACTCTTCGGTTCATTCGACTCTTCGGTTCATTCGACTCTTTGAACGACTCTCTGACTCTATGAGTCATCGTTCCTGTGAGAATTAATGAGCTGTAACCTGACCCCAGAGTACTCTGCAGATGACTCACAGCTCTAGGATCAGGTTACAGCTGCATGATGATTCACAGACTGAACCGCTACAAACGAATCGTTCAGTCTAGTGAACCGACTCATCCGGATCACTAAAAAGAACCGGATCAAATGAACGATTCGTTCATGATCCGGACATCACTAGTAGACCAGCGATTGCAGGGAGGAGTCTCTTTGATAACTCCTGAATCAATGCACTGCATTTTAACCCAAATGAGACATGTATATTATATTAAAACTGATTGTTTTTATCAGATATTTCCAGTTTTATACTTGTTAGTGCTTGCACCTACTAATCTTTCTCGGGAGCATTGAAAACTGCTTGTTTGTGTCAGCCGCTCTTTCTTTTTTTCATTTTCTTTCCTTATTCTTGTGTGTCTATTTTTTTTTTTTACAGGCGGAAAGCTATACCGAATTCCTTAACGTTACATCTAAACCTCTGACCCTCTCGTTTTAGATTATGACCTTTTTATGACCCCTTTCTCATTTGAGTATTTTTATATGGTTTTATCACACCTCCCCTCTCTCTTACTCCCAGCTATACTTGTCCAGGTACCTAGTGACTGCCTGGCCTAGAAGATGTAGCTAATCAGATGGAGCAGAAATGGGCCTGGCTGTTCTTCCATACCTAGCGTATAGAGTATGAATATGTAGACAGCTAAGGCCTGGAAGTTTTTTTCCTGGTACCAGCCTCCTCCATTTAAAACAGTTGGTCTATTTCTGGATTGAAGCTCAACTCCCACTCACGCAGTTATCATGTACTTAAATCTAAATTTAAATAACGGTATATAAGGAATGCAAAGCATTTAAAGGTCAACATACATATCTGGAATATAAATATTTATTTAACACATTGTTTGCTTAAGCTTAGCTTAGCTGTTGTTTTTTTTTTTGTACTTGAAATTTTGTTCTCTTGTTTACCGAGAGATAAAAGTTTTCCTCTCATAAGCATGACGTCAGGCTGCCCTGTTAACTGAACACAACATGATCTAGACAGAAATTAGGGTGAAATTGAGAGGTATCAATCTATTTTCCACAGAAATTCTCAAAAGAATAGAAGCATACATTTACTTCATAATATCTTGTAACAAAAGATTGTAAAATCAAAATTGTTGTAACCAGGTACCTCATACTATGGAGCGATGGAGACATTCCATTACTTATATGGTTAAATATATTTTTGATGAAAATGCCATGTTTTCCCTTCTTTGGTTTGTAATAAACAAATCCGATAACAAGAAATGACACCTGTCGATTTACAAAAGTCAACATGTGCAATTTGTGTGAAATAGTACAGACCTCAGCTCCTACATCTGCTGTGGGTAATGCTAGCAAACTCATCTTGTGGCAGTGCTACAAAACATTAAAATAATCATCCAGACTAATTGGGAATAGTAAATTTCATCACTACCACATTTGCTCTTTCTCTTTTCAATATGGGACAGTTCTATTCTATTGCATTGAATTTATGTACCAAGTTTTCTGTTTGTTTTATATGGTGTTGGTGGCATGATGTTCTCCCACCAGCTTTGTCAGGCATATTCCTTTTCCCTGGATAATTCTGCATCCATACTTTCCATATGTATATTATAACGCTACTACCCAACGTAATGACTGGAGACTTTTTTTTGGCTATTGGAACTAAATGTTTGTTTAATCATTTTTTTCATATCATTTTCATTTGGTATAAATAATATTATAAAAATGTAAAAAAAAAATTGTAATTGTGCAACTGATTTCTTTCACAAGCTAGGCACTGCAAAAATGTTCAGCATGCCGTTTTGAAATTTTTTCGGGGTTGGTAGCAGCAAAGAATGTTTTATTCAAATGTATTTCCAGTGAGGTGTATGTATGAGGTATTACACTTGTACGTGTTTTTTTTAAATTTGCTAGTTCTGGAGATCCTTTTTGTAGACATTAGAGATCACTCTTGTAACTGAAGGGTACCATTAAAATGTCATGGTATTATCACCATACCTGGGAACTTCTGGGCTCTGCCGGGTGGCAAGTTCCCAGGTATGGTTATCACTGGTGTCTGTATATATTTTTAATTGTTCAGCTATTTTTAATAATATATGAAGTAAGTATTATTGCTTTTTTGAACCCAACTACAGCTGACCACATTAAGTTGATGAAGCAGGGCTCTGCATTCCTGATTGCAGTACATATGATCAGTGGCAAGGTGTTGGGTGTCATCAGAGATCCCAGCAAGGCCTGGAATGCGAGAGTGGACATTTTAGCAGCTTTCCAGTACAACCACCATGCGACCTGAACGCTATAAAAGTTGATCAGTCAGCACAGAGCCAGCAACATTGTTAGCCCGATCTACCCAGTCTTGGATATGTTGCTTAGGGTTGGCACTCAAAGCATCTTAGTCTCACACTAATACAAAAAATTGATGATACATACTCATATAGCCAGAATATGCTCTTCCTATTGTGTATGATTTTGGCACTTTAGATACAGTTGTGCACAGCTCCAGTCCTTGACAGACAGAAACATGCCAATAATTATTTGTATCCTTGCCTGAAAACAAGTACCGTATATTCCGGCGTATAAGACGACTGGGCGTATAAGACTACCCCCAACTTTTACAGTCCAAATATAGAGTTTGGACTATACTCGCCGTATAAGACTACCCCTCTACCCAGCGTACAACAACCAGCCAATCACGGCAATCGATGTACCTTACCGGTGATTTGCTGGTTGATTTGCTGACATATACATACATGCACTGCCCTTACACACACACACACACACACACATAATATATATATCTATATATATATCTACACATATGCCTGTCCATACATACACATTTATACACTGCCCTCACCACACACCCCTGCCTTTACACACACATGTATATGTATATGTGTATATATATATATATATATATATATATATATATATATATATATATATATATATATATATATATATATATATACACACACACGTATGTATATATATATATATATACACACACACCAGTGTGTATATATATGTATATATGTATATATATATATATATATATACACACACCAGTATATATATATATACATACCAGTGTGTGTGTGTATATATATATATATATATATATATATATATATGTATGTATGTATATATATATATATATATATATATATATATATTTCTCCCCCCTTTCTCCCTATCTCTTACCTTATCTTCTGTCTTCTTTCTTCCATCCAGTTGTGGGAGCCCGAGGTCTGGCACTTCAGACCTCGGCTTCCCTGCTCTCTAATCACTAGGCGCCGGGACATGACATCATCCCTGCGCTCGGCATCAATAGCCGGCGCCTAGTGATTAGAGAGCAGGGAAGCCGAGGTCTGAAGTGCCAGACCTCGGGCTTCCCTGCTCCCTCATCACTACGCGCCGGCAATTGATGCCGGGCGCCGGGACATGACGGCATCCCTGCGCTCGGCATCAATAGCCGGCGCCTAGTGATTAGAGAGCAGGGAAGCCGAGGTCTGAAGTGCCAGACCTCGGGAAGCCCGAGGTCTGGCACTTCAGACCTCGGCTTCCCTGCTCCCTCATCACTACGCGCCGGCAATTAAAGCCGGGCGCCGGGACATGACGGCATCCCTGCGCTCGGCCTCAATAGCCGGCGCGTAGTGATTAGAGAGATTGGTGGCTTCGTGGGAACCTCCGGCTTGGTAAGTACCCGGCGTATAAGACGACCCCCCACTTTTAAGAAGATTTTTTGGGGTTAAAAAGTCGTCTTATACGCCGGAATATACGGTAGTTTAATATATTTTTAATCGAGAGAAAGAGAATGTAAGCTTGCAAGAGATGTTATGGTCAGTTTTGTATATTGTCAATTTTTATCATGTTGCTAATTTAAACCTTTACCTTATTATAATAAGGTTACTGAATTTTCTTGAGCTCTATAGCTAAAATGTGATATAAATTGGAATGTTTGTGTTCAAGCTGGGGTGTCCAAAATATGTGGCCTGTTAGTGGCCCTCAAGGGCAAGTAAAAGCAGACATCTGAATTAACAAGTCCAAGAAGTAAGGCAGATTTCAGAAAGTAAAAACCAATGGCAAAAGTCAGGAGCAGGAAATAATTTTACACATGCCCATGAAGCTGGCTGAATGTCAGAGCTTCCTGTAGGATTGGTCTCAGGGAGACACATATATAACTAGCTGCTTTAAATCTTATTGTGTTAACTGTTCACAAAGCCATGAATTTTTCTGAGAGGAAGATGCTTTATTAAATGTTCCTGATCAGAAGTGAAGTGGTAACTTCTAACTACACCCTACCACTGAATCTGATTGCAATTGCTTCCTAGAGGTCCTCTTTCAAGATGATTGTTTAATCAAAACTCTTTTCCTTCCCGGAATTTGACCCTTTGACCCTCAGTGTTTACTGTTAATGTCCCCACCACACACGCTCAGGTTTTAAAGTTATATGCTTGTGATGCATATTGGGCCCTTCTCACTCTTCTAATGCTTTGATTCACTTGATTAAAATCTGCAGCCACATCCTGTGGAATATCACTCCTACCTTTGGGAGAAGCAGCTTTTTAAGGGTATAGAACTAAGTTTTTCTCATACAAATGAGAAATTATTAATTATCAGTTTGGACCTGACTGGCACCTTTCTGATTGGGCATTAACCCTGGCTTAAATGGCATCATTATTACATCTTCCCGTTTAGTTAATCTTAGTCCCATAAAACATATTTTTCTCCTTGAGTATTACTTTACACAGTAATGTAGGGTAGCATTGTGAAAACCTGATTTAAGTTCTGTTTTTTAATTATTTTAATTATTTTGGGTAACTCAAAGACCACACTGAGCTAATTCTTAATAGAAATGCTAGCCTGTTCCTCCATAGAATTTCTTTAGTCAGGGAGTCTGGCTGGGTAATTAAGACCAGTGGCATCTCCAGCTTTCATATTTAGGGGGGGCACATGGGGGGCAGGGACCAAAGTAGGGGGGCCAATTATAAAACGGTACATATACACTAATATATATATA
The DNA here is from genome assembly GCF_027358695.1 of Spea bombifrons. Classification (NCBI taxonomy): domain Eukaryota; kingdom Metazoa; phylum Chordata; class Amphibia; order Anura; family Pelobatidae; genus Spea; species Spea bombifrons. The sequence goes on along the minus strand of NC_071096.1, from coordinate 18,809,971 downwards.
TATATATATATATATATATATATGTATATATATATATATATATGTGTGTTAGACATGCATTTTTAACTACATAATATGTACTTATCTCTTTGAAGTAAAGACCGTGATTGAAATATGATTTCAAAATAACAGCTGAACTGGCAGTTGTTTTTAATTCTTTAATATAAGCCCCTGCTACATATATATATATATATATATATATATATATATATATATATATATATAAATGTGTAAGACCCTGCTGTTACCTCCTCCGTCGTCCCACGGGTAGGGGAGCTGAGACGCAGCCCGTGCGTCCAGCCGCCTGCTCGTTCCGTCGGTGTGAACCGCCGCCGGATCCGTTCTGCTGATAGACGCGCGTCCCCGCAGATATCTGTCATGACTACCAACACCAAGGCACTCACTGCAGGCACTCCAGCTTCATGGAAGGGACCTTAAGTTTAATGTGTCTTGTGGATAGCCATACGCCATCACCAATAGCATAAGAAGGGGCTAACCGACGATGCCGATTAGCTTGGCGCTCAGCGGCCTTTGACAGAACTAAACGTACAGAATTCCACAAGGAAGGCAATTTAGAAACATAAATCAACCGCAGGGACAGAGGAAGATTCAAAAGAGTCAGGTAACACAGTAGGGTGGTAACCATAATTACAGAAAAAAGGAGAAACGTTGGAGGCTTCATGAATCGCATTATTTCTGGCAAATTCAGCCCAGGGTAGTAATTGAGACCAATCATCTTGATGGTCCCCCACAAATAATCTCAGGCATTGTTCTAAGGATTGGTTGGTTCTCTCCGTAATGCCATCAGTCTGGGGATGGTACGCTGAAGAAAATGCAAGGGATATACGTATGGCGTTACAGAAGGTCTTCCAAAACAAAGCTGTAAATTGGACCCCCCTATCCGATACGATTTGCTGAGGAATGCCATGAAGACGAATAATCTCCCTGACAAAAACTGGTACAAGTTCAGGAGCGGAAGGTAACTTTTTAAGAGGAACAAAATAGGACATCTTAGAGAATCGATCTACCACGACTAAAATAACAGTGTAGCCTTGGGATGGTGGCAGCTCCACAATAAAATCCATTGCTAGGTGAGTCCATGGGCGTGAAGGAACTGACAAAGGTTGGAGTAACCCCATAGGTTTGGAATGGGTGCTTTTAGAAGTGGTGCAAGGAATACAGGCAGCTACAAACTCCTTACAGTCCTTATTCATGGCAGGCCAGCAAAACTGACGTCCAATAATTTCTTTAGTACGTCGTGCACAAGGGTGTCCCGAAGGCAAAGACAAGTGGGCCCAACTCAACACTTCTTCTCCATCGGCAGCGGGAACAAATAAGGTATTCGCTGGCCATCTGCTATGAACCGGAGCTTTGGACTGCAGCTGAAGAATACGAGAAACTAACGGCGATGCCACCTGAGTAGTGATGGAAGCAACGATCTGGGAAGGAGCCAAGATGGGTTCAGGAGTCGGTTTGGAATCAGAAACAGTATCAAATTGCCTAGAATGTTCTTAGAACCAGGGCGAAAAGAAATTATAAATTGGAATCTGGAGAGAAAAAGAGACCATCTGGCTTGCCGAGGGTTGAGTCGTTTAGCTCTACTCAAGTATTCCAAGTTCTTGTGCTCCGTTAGAATTGTAATAGGGTTCCTGGCACCCTCAAGTAGGTGTCTCCATTCCTGAAGGGACATGATAATGCCCAAAAGTTCTCGATTCCCAACATCATATTGAGATTCAGCCGTGGAGAATTTCTTAGAAAAGTATGCACAGGGATGAAGTTTATCAGTAAATTCCTTTCTTTGAGATAATACAACTCCGACCCCCGCTTCAGAGGCATCAACTTCTATCACAAACGGTTTCGTAACATCAGTATGTCTCAAAACTGGCGCAGAAGCAAATGCTTGTTTCAACAGAGAAAATGCATGGATCGCCTCTTCTGACCAAATATGACAGTCGGCCCCTTTCTTAGTCATACACGTGAGCAGCGCGACAATCATAGAGAAGTTATGAATGAACTTTCTGTAGTAATTGGCATTCCTAGAAATCTTTGGAGTGGTTTCAAGGCCTGTGGCTGAGGCTACTCAGAAATGGCCGAAAGCTTTTGTGAATCCATTTCAAAACCAGAGTTCGATATGATGTAGCCCAAAAATGACACTTTAGAGACCTCGAAAACGCATTTCTCCAATTTAGCATACAAATGATTTTGACGTAACCGATGCAGCACAATGCGAACATGATTGCGATGGGAGGGCAAATCAAGAGAGTGAATCAATATATCATCCAAATATACAATGACAAACGAAATGTCTCTGAAAATGTCATTAGTAAATTCTTGAAAGACTACCGGAGCATTGCAGAGCCCAAAGGGCATCACAGTGTATTCGTAATGTCCCATGCGTGTGTGGTCTTCCACTCATGCCCTTCTTGTTTCCGAACCAAGTTATAGGCACCTCTGAGGTCTAGTTTAGTGAAAACGACAGAACCCCTGAGTCTATCGAATAGTTCAGGAATGAGCGATAAAGGATATTTGTTCTTAATTGCAATTTGATTCAATCCGCGATAGTCTATACATGGTCTCAACCCACCATCCTTTTTGGATATGAAAAAAAATCCGGCCCCCGCTGGGGAAGTATATTTTCCAATGAAACCTTTTTACAAGTTCTCTTTAATATAATCTTCCAGCACTCGAGATTCAGGCAAAAGACAACGGATACGTATGTCCTCTCGGGGGAATGGTGCCAGGAAGAAGATCTATAGGACAGTCATAAGGACGGTGGGGAGGTAGAACCTCCGCTTGTCTTTTATCAAAAACATCCATATATGATTTGGTAAATCCAAGGCACAGAGGAGGTAGAAACTGAGGAAACGGAGGTATCCTTGATTGTCACGGAGGAGAGGCAGGAATGAGCACAGTTAGGACCCCAAGCTAGAATATCTCCTGACTGCCAGCCGATAGAAGGGTCATGTGTACGAAGCCAAGGAAGACCCATCAATAGCCATAAAAGCAATAGGAGGAGTCACCTGGAGGAGCGGAATCTTGTGAAGACGGGCAAAAGCTTGGTCAATAAAGGAGGCAGCGGCCCCGGAGTCAATCATGGCCGAAGTGGAAATCTTTGTTATTCCATTCTAAGGACACAGGAACAAGCAAACAGTCTTTAGAAGGAGCAGAAGTAGCTTCACCCTGACAATGCTCCTTTACTTGAACTGGGTGCGGAAGTTTTCCGGGCTCTCTTTCTACAGGAACGAACAAAGTGGCACCTCAGTCCACAGTACAAACAGAGCACCTCAGTTATACGCCGGGTCTTCTCTGCCGGAGTAAGTTTGGCGGCTCCTAGTTGCATAGGTTCTTCCACCGAGGTATTTGAAGTGGCATTTCCAGAGGGTGGGACATACGAAGGAGAACGGTAAAACACTTGTTCAAAATTTTTGGCCTTTTGGGATCGTCTTTCTCTGATCCCGTTATCTAATCGTAGGGCCAAAGATATAAAGTCCTCCAAATCATTAGGTTGATCTCTAGTAGAAAGTTCATCTTTCAATCTCTTCGAAAGACCGTCATAAAAGGCTGCTATTAGGGCTTCGTTAGACCAATTAACTTCAGCTGCTATAGTCTTGAATTCAATGGCAAATTCTGCTACCGAACGAGATCCTTGAGAATGAAGCAGAGAGCGAGGCAGTAGCGGCTTTGCCGGGAACGTCAAAGGTCTTGCGGAAGGCTGACATGAAGGAACTGCAATTATAAATCAAAGGAGAGTCCCTCTCCCATAATGGAGAAGCCCAAGCCATGGCCTTCCCGGTCAGTAAAGACATCAAATAACCCACTTTAGCCTTTTCAGACGAAAACATATGAGGTGAAAGTTCAAACTGGATAAGACATTGGTTCAAATACCCCTGACAGGAATCAGGATCTCCATTGTATCTGTTAGGGGCCGGTAATTTAACAGGAACAGTAGTGGATCCTGAGGCGGCAGCCGATGCCGAAGATTCATCCATAGCAGAGGAGGAGGGCGTGGGACCCGGTCCTCCAGTACCTTTCCAATTTCTGCTGCATGGATCCGCTGCCAGCACCACAGACGTGACACCTGCTGCCGATATATAGAAATATTACACCCTGCTTCCGATTTATATATTAATATTAGCCCTAACTGCGGATATATACTAATATTATACCCTGCTACCGATATATATTAATATTTGACCCTGCTGCCAATATATATATATATATATATATATAAATATTAGACCCTGCTGCCGATATATAGAAATATTACACCCTGCTTCTGATATATATTAATATTAGCCCCTGCTGCGGATACATACTTATATTATACCCTGCTGCCGGTATACATAAAAATTATACCCTGCTACCGATATATATATTAATATTTGACCCTGCTGCCAATATATATTATTAGCCCCTACTGCCGATGTATATTAATATTAGCCCCTGCAGCCAATATTTAGTGATAATAGCCCCAGCAGCCAATATATATTATTAGCCCCTGCTGCCGATATATATAAATATTAGACCCTGCTGCCAATATGAATATAAATACTAGACCCTGCTGCCAATATATATATATATATGTAAATATTAGCCCCTGCTGCTGATATATATTAATATTCGTCCCTGCTGCCGATATATATATTATTAGTCCCTGCTTCCGATATACCGTATTGGCTCGAATATAGGCCGCACTTTTTTCCCCCACTTTAAGACTTTAAAGTGGGGGTGCGGCCTATATTCGGGGTCTAGTGCCCGACGCCCGGGACATGCAGTCCCGGGCGCTGGGCAGGCAGCGGGGTTAGGATACAGATCCCCCGCAGCGGTGCAGGGGACCTGTATCCTACTGTCTGATACGCTCAGACAGCCTCCCCTGCCAGCACTTCCCACGGGGGGGGGGTGTGCCGGCACGGGAGGTTGTCTAAGCGCATCGTCTGGACGGTCACCGGCTGCAGCGATGCGAGTAAACAGCCTCCGGGTTGTTTACCCGCATCGCCGCAGCCGGTGACCGTCCACACGATGCGTTTTACCTCTGCCCCCAAGACTTACCGGAGCAGACTCCCGGGTGTCTTGCGGGGCGCCGGCGGGGGACATCTACGCAATACGCGTATACAACTTCCGGTTGTATACGCGTATTGCGTAGATGCCCCCCGCCGGCCCCGCAAGACACCCGGGAGTCTGCTCCGGTAAGTCGGGGGGGGCAGAGTGGCATATCTCGGGGGGGGGGAGGAGGAGGAGGACAGTGGCAGCGTATCTCGGGGGGGGGCAGTGGCAGCATATCTCGGGGGGGGCAGTGGCAGCATATCTCGGGGGGGGCAGTGGCAGCATATCTCGGGGGGGGCAGTGGCAGCATATCTCGGGGGGGGCAGTGGCAGCATATCTCGGGAGGTGGAGGACAGTGGCTGCATATCTCGGGGGGGAGGACAGTGGCAGCATATCTCGGGGGGGGGAGACAGAGTGGCAGAATGTTTTTTTTTTTTTTTTGGTGCTTTTTTAAAGAAAAAAAAATTTTCTTTAAAAAAGCACCAAACTGGAAACAGAAAACTGGAAACAGAACACACAAGCCCAGCATCGCAGGTATAGATCAACTGGAAATCATATGTAAACTCAGCACTGAAGGTATAGATCAAATAAACATATGGAAACAGCACTCCAGGTATTGATCAACTGAATAAGACGTACAAATCCTATATTTGCAGGTAAACACAAATAATGTATGGAAACATAGCAGATACAGATCGACAGAATAACACAAAACCCAGCTTTGCAGGTATATATCAATTGGAAATTACATATAAACTCTGCATTAAAGCTATAGATAAAACCCCCTAAATTACAGGCATAGATCACAGGTCGCACACACCAAAGCCAACCCTGGCGTCTACATTGCCCACATATCACCTGACCAGCACCCAAATTAAACATACATAGGACGTGCCATCTTTGTCGCCAAACAGCCCAGCGTGAGTCAACATTGTCCCCAAACAGCTGAGCGTACGCCATCTTTGTCCCATAAACGCTATCTGTGCCATCTTTGTCCCCAGTGCTTAAACACCCTGCTTATACCATCTTTGCTTTTTTGACAAATCAATAATACACCTATGATTCACAAACACTTTTACAGTCACTAATTCACTTTCATTCACACAATCATTTATTCTTTCACACAAATTATTTACACATTAATGCATCCACACATTAATCCATTCATTCTCTCTCTCATTCTGACTCTTTATTTCAATATTCTTGCCACCCTCCCTATCTGCCCTATCTACCCCCTCTCCCTCTATATCTATCTTATATACCCCCTCTCCCTCCCGATCTACCCCTTCTCACTCCCTTCTGCCCTATCTACCTCTTCTCACTCCCTATCAACCCCCTCCTCACTTTCTACCCTCTCCCCCTTTGACGTTCACTTACCTTGTAGAAGTCCAGCGTTGGGATTGCGAGGCCTCTGTCTCCCTGTTGTGCCACGGTGCGCGCGGCTTCACTGCTGTGCGCCAGAATAGGATGTCATATTCTGGCGCTCAGCATGAAATGCCGGCACCGTGACCAAGGCAGAGGCTTCGCGGAGAAGAGTGAGAGGTGCCGAATGGTTGCTGAAATCTTATTCCTCAGCGACCGCTCGGCGCCTCTCTCTCTCTCCTCCGCGTCTATTACAAGGGCCCCCCCCTGCCGACGCCACTGATTAAGACTGAGGTTTTGAAAAATGGTCTTGAAATAGCAATACATTACTTATCGCCCTTTAATTTGCAAAAAATAAAAGAAAATTACAAAAATAAATCATACTAGTCCAAAAAAGTTTCCACTTTGGAGATCTCTTGAATATATTCGGTAATGTGTCCTTGGCTCTCATAATCTTATTGATAACTCTAGGAGACAGCAAGTCCAGTTTTACTTCCCATGGTTGATGTTCCCTCACAAGCTTTATAACATCAAGGTAAAACAAGGGTTTATTCTAGTTGTGAGAGATAGAGATGTCCCACTTCAACCATGTCGGGTTTCTTCAGAGGGGGACCAAATAATAGCGAGACATTGAGTTCCTTCCAGAGACATTGGCAGTGTCTTACACACACAGTTGCACACAAAGAAGGATCTCTGTACACCTTTATGGCCCCTGGAGTAGTCCATATAGATGACCATGCAATGTTGGAGCCTTGGATGAAGCAGAAAGCTATCCTGTGAGGATTTGACGGACTCTGTAGCCAATAGGGGGCTTGGGCCATGTACTGCAGCATGGGAAAAACATAATTGCAGAGAAGAAGAACTTTTCCCTGTATGGAAAAGGTTTTGAGTCTTCACAGTCCAATCATCTCAGCTTTTCACGACAAGCCATCTCTCAAAAGGGCATTTTCGATAAAATGCTGATGTAAAAAAGAATGGTAGAAAATAATCATCCGCAGGGGCCAGGTTGTTTACCGGTGTGTTGGTCGCACACACTGTGCGAACAGCGTCTCTTGTACAGGCCAGGAGAATCAGGAACCCAGCGGAGTTATGTGAATGCACGTGACATCCCTCTCCTCCGTTCCTACTACGCCTGGGGGTGGGACAAGATAAGTTGCAGAGGGAAGAAGCCGGGCCCCTGCAGAAGTCTGTGAATGAGAGATTTGCAGTTCAGGTAATGGGGTGGGGGAGGGTGTAGTCAAGCAAGTATGCGTGACTAAGAGAATAAATGAGTGAATTAATGTTTGTGTGTGGGGGGGAGCATGGCAAAGGGAGTCTGTAATCACACTCCTATCATGCCCAGGTTCTAGCATGTACTGGCTGCCTGGGCATGATAGGAGTGTGATTGCTGTTAACTTTTTTTCATTTTGTTTGGTGTGTTAACCACACGTTTATTAAAAGTAAGTAACAAACCAAAATTGGACAGAAAAATATATAATTGTTCACAGCAATCACACCTATGTTACATACAGTAAAAACCAAAACACCTTAGACATCATCAAACATTAATATGTTTGTAATTGTTCTACTGTGTCGCAGCACAGTGGCAACAATCCTATGTACATTAGTGTGTAACATATTACAAAGAAGGGACAGTTGTCATCATACATAGAAACTTGACAATTGGTCATGAAAAAGATAATATATCAGTTTGAAAGTTACCAGAATGAGCATTTGCTGTTTTGCCTGTGACATAAATCCAGCCTTGGCACCCATTGGGTTTTGTATTCTCACCTGATGACACAAAAATCCAGAATAATACTTTTCTTTTATTTATTTATTTATTTTTATTAGCGTTCCGTTTAAAGGTGAAATAAAAGTGATTACTTCTATGAATTTTTACATTGCTAAGTGAAGACTTTGCGCGCTTTGAAACCAGTGTATTTACTATTAATCAGCTTGTATGTGTAAAGTTGGGAAGTAGCAGCGTAGTTGTGTATGTGTGTGCTGTCACACAATGTGTCTTTGTAACAAACTGGCCAGCACATTTCTAGGATTTTTTTTTCCCAACTGAAAAAACCCAAATAAGGAAGCGGTGAAAACAAGAATGAGGCACAGGATAAGAAAGGGGACAAGAGAGAAAATGAGAAAGCAAAAATATTTGAGAGAAATGGGGGAGGGGTTGTGAATTTCAGGAGAATTGTAGCTTTTTTTTAATTAATAAGCACAAGGAAAGAAATTAAAATTAAAGGATGGTCAAGGGATATCAGGAAATAGTGTGAATATATGGGAAGCGTTTTAATAGTATATGGTGGCTATGGGGTCTGTGTCTGTCATCTGGTCTGTGTCAGGAGGCAGTTGCTCCTTTTTTTACTTTATATAACATGAAATTATTCTTTTTTTAAACCTCTTGATTGATATAAATCAATATAAAAACGTGTGTATGTTGTGCTAAACATTTCTTAATAGAAAAATAGCATACTTTATAGTCAACTACTATATTCCCTTTTAGTTTGAGTTTGGGAACGTTTAAACATTTTGTTCCTGTGAACATTTTTTCTATGCGTTTATTCAACCTTGGGTCTCCCATTTCTTTTAGAGCATGCACACACGTTATACACATTTGCTTTTAAGTGTTTTGATCCTGTAATTTTCTTCCAAAACACAAAAAGCTATTTGTGTGATATTGCTGCCCTAGGAGGTACCTTTACTGAATTTAAGTCATTGCGTCTATCTCTTGGGGGCGAAAAACCCTTTGGCCACAAGAAGAGATTCAGGACATGGGTGGTTAAGGGAAATACAGTGTTAAGGAGGGATAAGGTAACTAGAAAAAGGGCAGTTAAGGAGGAGGGGAAAGTCTTACTCTCACACCATGTTGTGACTAGTGTTTAACATGGAGCACCAAGTTGTAAATCACAAGCAGCAGGCAGCCAAAACCAGAAAGAAATGTGGCACTTCTGAGAGTTAGAAACAAGAGTCTGATGCTAATAAAATAGTTAACAATATATATATATATATATATATATATATATATATATATATCTCAAAACACATTAGTACATAAAATACATTTTGAAATGGCTAATTAAGGAATAATACAGTGACTACATTTTAGAATACGTTTTCTGATGTGAGGCTTAAAGCATCTGAGGATAAGTTGTCTAAACTTTCATGCAGACTTCTGTGGAGATGGTTGTATGACCTATGTACCAGTGAACTGATGACTAATTAATTCTAGTCCCATATAAGAGAAAGTGTTCCCTTAACCCTTTGAGTGCAAGAGGTCCAGTCAATTTATCCTCTGTCTGTGATTGTGAGAAAGATCGTATTTTTTATTTTTTGTTATTTTAGGATTTTTAGTTCAGAATTTGTATCTGTACCTGGTGTTGGTATTTTGCATCTCGAGGCAAAATATGAATTCTTAAGAAAATAAAACATACATAACTTTTTTAACCCCTTCAATCACCTATAGACGTACCGGGACATCCAAAAAACGCCCACTAAGAAACCCCTATGGACGTCCCGGTACGTCCAGCCCTTCGTGCAGCGTCAGGGACACATCCCTGCCGCTGCACGGGAGACCAGGCTGTCGTTTGACAGCCTGGACTCCCCACTGTCAGCAGAAGCCGGCTTTGCCGGCTTTCTGCGGTCCGGTCGCCTGTAACAGCTTCCGGCATGAAAGCCGGTAAGCTGTTACCGGTAAACTGCCCGATCGCGCAGTTTCAAACCCACATGTTATACCCACACACGTAGGTATAAATTTATATTCAATTTTGTAGGAAAGAAGTAAATGTGTTTAATACGAATCCACCAGATTAGGTTATTGGCTGATGATCAGCGAGCCCAATCAATGATCAGTGGCCTAAAGAGTCATTGATCAGATAAAAAAAATTTTTTGTAGGTAAAATGTTGTTTAAAAATAAATATTGTAAAATTAAAAAATCTATAACAGTTATCAGATTACTTGAAAGCGACAAGTTTATCAGAGGCCTACTCTGACATTGAAAGGGGCATAACTAGAAACTGCAAGACCCTGGTGTGAAAATTGATCATATAAACTTATACACAGACATACATGCATACAAACATGCAAGAGTTTAAGAACATATTTCACTCTTACCACTTAACTTGGCAGGGTTAAGTATAAATATAATTAAGGTTTATTTGTACACTGAATGTTATCATTTATTTTCCACATTGCACATATTTGTTTGTTCACTAATCTGCACATATATTTTTTTTATTCATTTATAGCGCTCCTTCTTTATTCCATTTTTTTCTCTGTGCCATTTTCAATGACTTTCCCTGCTCAAACACCACACTGATCTGATTCTTTTATTCCATGCTAATAAGTCCAGGTTGAACAATTAAATGTTTTTATTTGTGGACTTCCATGAGTCAGAGTCTCAAATTGGGTAATAAAGACTGAACCATTCTATTGTTTACCTGATAAGGACCTTTCTAGTTGATTGTGGTTAGATAACACAGCTGACACAAGTGGCTAATAAGCATCTGTCTGAAAACATTGTATTATGGAAAATACATAACATATTTAGATTTAAATAAATAAAACAGCACTGAAAACCTATTTTTATCTGATGCTAGTAAAAAAAAAAAAAGTGTATGTAGCGGTTTTATGGGAAATTAGACTATTCCTTTTAACCCCTTCAATCCCAGGGGTTTTTGGTACCTCAAAGCCCAGAGCAATTTTGCCATTTTTGGGGTATGTCGGTTTAGCGATGATTCTCTTTTCCTGTGAATAGTGTACCCATGTAAACTATATATCGTTTTTTCAAGGAGAGATAGAGCTTTCGTTTGATACCATAGTTGGATGATTAGCTGGAAATTTAGAATGAGAAATTTAGTAAAAACTAGCGAAGATTAGAAAATTAAACTAATTTTTTTTTACATTTTCCCTCTGAATCCTCACAAAATTAGGTAAAGTGATGGAAAATCCCCTCCAAGTTTATTAATTCAGGTGTCCTGATTTCAGAAATACCTAATTTATATAGATTTTCCAGACTTTCCCAGCACCAGGGAGCGTTCTATTAGGTGTACAATTTTGTAAAATTTGTATGCCTATGGCTTAACGGGTTTGGGGGTTGTGAACGGGGGCAGGAGGGTTATACTGGCTAGATGTTATGCTAGGGCAATGGGAAGTAAGGTTTTTTAATAATTTTTTTATTATCTTTTTTTTTATATTTTTTTTTAATTTTTTTTTTATTTTAATTTTTTTACATTTTTTTTTATTTTTTATATATTATTTTTACACAGTAATGGTTAGAGGTCCTCCTAGGGACCTCCTGAACATGCCAGTGATGTCACAATGACATCACAGCCCACATTATAATTTTTTTTTGTATTATTTATATTAATATTTTAATGATTTTTTTTAATATTATTTTTTAAATGACTAACCGTTTTTTTTTTTTCTGCTTTTTCTTACAGGACGGGAGGGGGAGTGAGAGAGATGGTTTCTCACTCCCCTCCCCGCGATCCCCCTGCACCGATCACACTGTGATCTCTATGCAGGTCCTCACAGACCTGCATAGAGATCGCAGCGTCTCTGTGCCTCATCGGAGGGCAGGATATCCCCGCAGGGGATATCCTGTCCTCCGATGACCTTCCGGGTTACGTCAGCAGTGACGTAACCCGGAAGGGAATGCCCGATCGCGCGTTTCAACTGCGCGATCGCGCGATCGGGCACTTTCAACCGTAACAGCTTACCGGCTTTCATGCCGGAAGCTGTTACGGGAGATCGGGCAGCAGAAAGCCGGCAATGCCGGCTTCTGCTGCCAGGGGGGAGTCCAGGCTGTCAAACGAGAGCCTGGTCTCCCGTGCAGCGGCAGGGATGTGTCCCTGACGCTGCACGAAAGGCTGGACGTACCGGGACGTCCATAGGGGTTTCTTTGTGGGCGTTTTTTGGACGTCCCGGTACGTCTATAGGGGAACTAAGGGGTTAATATGCTAGGAGTGTTGTGTATTAGAGGAGGGTTATGCATTACTCTTTAATCCTATTAGCATGAGTACTGATCAGCAATACATAGTCCTATAATTTAATTAACCTCCTGCCCCAGTGGTATTTAACCCTTGGCCTGTCTAGGTTCTGCTTAGCATGAGATCATTTTTGAAACACCTGCTACAGCATGACTTGTTAACTGGGGGGCTAAAAAGATCAAAACTACTATCCAGCAGTGATTTTTATACTAGAATTTATAGATTACATAATGGTTCACTGCCACAGGAGAGGACTGGTCTATTATAATTACGTTAAAAAACCCATAGACTTTAAAATGTTTCCTATTTGTTTCCTGGGAACTGTCCATGTTTCCTTGAAATGCAGAAGGTAAACTCTGCTCAATTACTCATCCAGCACCTTTGTGATAGACAACTCCTCTATCACAAATGCCCGTTGTTTGCATATGGTGCTAGGAGCAAGTTGTCATTGATTCGCAGGGCTTCCCTTATAGCACCCGAGTCCTGGACTTTTTAAACTGCTTCTTCCTAGCGGGGTTGCATGTAAACCTGTGTGTCCAGGAAGATATGTTGGCAACCAATGTGGGGAGCTGGAATTTTCTTAAACCAAAATAAGCATTTTTCTTTTCACCCCTTCACTCCCAGGGGTTTTTGGTACCTCAAAACCTGGAGCAATTTTGCCATGTTTTTCATGGTTCAGCGATTATTCTCCTGTGAATAGTGTACCCATGTAAACTATATATTGTTCTTTCAAGGAGAGATAGAGCTTTGTTTTGATACCTTAGTTAGATGATTAGCTGAAAATTTAGGATGAGAAATTTAGTAAAAAAAATTTGGGAAAAAAAACTATTTTTTTTTTATATATTTTCCCTCAGAATCCTCACACAGTTAGGTAAAGTGATGCAAAATCCCCTCCAAGTTTATCAATTCAGGTGTCCTGATTTCAGAAATAACTAATTTATATAGATTATATAGATATAAATTTCCATTCACAATTTCCAGCATTTATAGGGAACATACTATAAGGTGTACATTAGTCGTAGAATTTTTATATTATGTATGATGGGTTTGCAACTCTAATTTTAAACAAATTAACCAAAAATACCCACAAAAGTATATATTTCTGTAAAGCAGACAACCCCGACTATCGTATCAGGGGTATTTAGATGCGTTTTATGGATGTACCGGTATGTCTATAGGGGACTGAAGGGGGTTAATACAAAAACAAAGAATGCACAAGAAATATTAGAACTATTTAAGTGAAGTTAAACTTTCCAAGATGCCTTAGACATCAATATAAAACATTCCCCAGATGTATTGGTTATGGAACTATCATTGGCATATAAGTGGAGTTTTATGAAAGGGATACTCCAGCCATCATATGTACTTTAATGCTTATGATAGCTGTGTGGTTTCTGTATAGCTGTGTGGTTTCTGTAGGTTTCTGTGTATAGTTAAAGCAGGTCCAGGAAGATCTATTGCTTCTTTTCTTCTAGAATGCTTTTAGTCCTGCATGAATATTCTTTTAAAAGCATCCTTTGTTCTACGGTATGTCCAGTCAACTGGTGCCTCATTAAAAGACATTTTATTAAAATGTCATTTTTAGTTTTAAATATATAATGCATTTGCAACACAGATAACAATGTTACCAGCATTATTTAAAATGTTTTAGGCAATTTGTTTTCAAGAAAATGTAATAATGCAATACAATAATTGCCCATGGGCAAGCAAGTTGGAATCAAAGCGAATCAATTAATATTGAGACTAACCATATGAAGAATGAATGATTAAGATCTAAAATCATTTACTGCCTTGGCAGGAGAATAAATCTATAGCGATGGTATTTTCAGAACTAACATTTATTAACAATTATGAAACCATAAATCTCTAGTATTGAATAATTTGCAAGTTAAACATTTCACCTTCATGGAGAACCACAGGCTTTTCAGCACCAATTTCTCTTTCATTTTATCTGTCATTGGATTCAGCTGGATTTACTTTCTGATATTTACTAGCAGACAACCCCCACCCCACCAAAAAACTTTAACAACTGTCCCTAAAGATTTGAGGATATATGGTCATTATACGTCTATTGTAAAAGGGGTATTTTGACAACACACTGCTTGTTACTAAAGGATTTGTGACGTTGACCTCGCTCTTTCATCTACCTTCCCCAGGAATCCAGCAACAAGACCCTGGTGACATTGCGTGTGGACCCCATGGGGTTTTACCTCTACTGGACCTGTCCAAACATGGTGAGACTGAAAGGCATGTGGAGGAAAATTGGAAATTTTATAGAAAAGTGAGAGATTTCAAATAAAAATAATTTAATTAAGTCAAATTGTGTTTAGAAGAAGCTAACAAGGAAGACATGGAAACATAAAATAAGAAAATTAAGAGGATTGAATGAAATAAAGACAATGAGGGAAAGCTGAGTATTTTATGTAAGTAAGGGAAGAATCTTAAAAATGATATACACACACACTTAAGTTCCAGCTCAGCACTTCTTGCAGGAGAAAGTTGTTGCTTTGTCCTTCATAATGCATAATGTATTCAGTATGATGTATTGTTTCATCTCACTGCAACTCACCTAGGCTGTCTGTAGTTGAGTCCATAAGAGCATAATTCCCATTCCAGTAGGGTAATGTTCAATAGGCTCTGAGTGCCTCATTGTCCATGTCTGCGGTGCACTCTTTCCTTTGCACTTGCGTTTTTCCTGTGGCATTCTTTTTCCCTCCAGTAACTATTCAGAGCAGCTTATCTCAAACTCAAGCTGTTCCACACCCTGGGTTTAGAGGATTCATCTTATTTTTAGTTGTTTTCACTTTTGTTACTGTCTCTGCACTCTTCATTTTGCATTCTGTCTTGCTTGCTTTCTCTATCACATTTGCATGCCCTCTCCCTAACAACTCTTACTTTTCCCACTGGGGTTTATTCTTTAAAGGGACTGTTAAGAGAGTTTACAGAACAGTTGTGATTTCAACTCCCTAGCTTCAGTATTCATTAGAAAGGGCCACCACTGACAAACACGTTCCCCAGATAGTAGGCCTGAGCTGGCCCTGCATATTGGGTACTGTAATGCATACCTCAATGAGAAGACTTTGAAGATGTCTTACTGATTTAACTATACTTTATACAGGACCAGCTAAGCTCCTTGTGTGTCAGATGCTTTCTAGGTTGATCCTTTGTTGTATATAGTGAAGTAAGGTATTGTAAACTGCAACTGTCCTGTAAACTCTCAATTTAGTGAATATACCCCATGGTATACTTCACTTTCGCTACTTTCTGTGTTATGTTACTGCCCTTACTCAAACTCTTGCTTGCACTGAATTTCTCTTTCAGCACTTCAACCTCCTTTTTTCTGTCTCTTCTTTGCTTCATTTGCTATCATTCTCTCTCTCTCTCTCTCTAGTTTAACTTTTCACAATCTTTATCTCTGTAGTTCTGCTTTCACCCATTTTTCTTGTTATTTTTCCTCTCCTTGGCCCTTCATGATGTAAAGTGAATTCACAGAGATGAAGCCACAAATCTCATGCCAACTCTTTCTTTTGTGAATAAACGCCAAAACTTCTTTAAACCTCAATGTGCATTTTGCATTTAACATTTCATATGATTCCTGTATTATTACTTCCCATCTCGCTCTTCTTGCTTATGTCACATCTATTGATGTCTCTCTTGGTATCTGCCACTTGTTCACCCTAACTTTTCTTTTTTCTTGATCCCTGCTTGTCTCTAACTCTTTTGGGTGTTGGCTTATGCCTTCATTGTGGCTAATAACCTATTCCTCAAATTCCCTCATCAGTCATTTGTAGTTTAATTTGCTAAGATTCATATACTCCTCTAAATCAACTGAGTGTCTCATCCTAGATCTTACTATTTTGTGTTCTTTCTCCCTGTTTTTCTATTTCCCTCAGTGGGATTTAATGTAATGCTCACACATCTGGATATTTCTTGCTTAATCCCCTCCCCCTCTTCACATCTGGAAACCGGATGACTGCACTCTCTCCCATCCATTTCCCACGGCCTCTTCATGTCTACCCGATTCTCTCTTTAGTGCTGTTCTCCCATACTAAATCTCTTCTCATTCTCTTCACCTCTATCTACCTTTCTCTTTTTCCCATTTATAGTCTTCTTACACGCCTTTCGTTTCTCTCATCTCTGTTTATGCTCTCTCGGTCTCGTGCTCTCTTGTCTTTTGCATGATGATGGACTCGGCAAAAGTTGTGGGTAAAAGGAGCAGATGGAATGAAATGTTTACATTTTTTGTTAGCTTCTCTCCTATCTCTCTCTCTCTCTCTCATTTAAATGTTGAACCTTTTAATAAGTATGTCCCATGAAAAAGAATATTGTAACACTAAGGCATTGCAAATGTTTTTTTTCCTTTAATTTGTATTCGATAGAAATATGGTCCCATTTTATAAGCAAATCCATTTATATTCAACAAATACAGACATAAATATAGGGTCTGTCTACAGAACCGTGTAGATGTAGGTAACAGTCCAAAAGTATGAATTAATCTATTTGTAAACTAGTGTATAGAAAGCTATATTCTGTAACAATACCTCTGTACAATACCTGTGCACGGACACCTTTCCAGACCAATTGCTTCAGGGTTTTGATGTGGGATGTTTGTGATTGATTGAAGAAGATCACCAAAAGAGGCAGATGTTATTATTTATTATTATTATTATACCTAATTTATAAAGCGCTAACAGATTCCGCAGTGCTGTACAAGGTAAAAAATTTACAGATAACGACAAGTACAAAATGACAAGCAGAGAGAACACATGTATTGTGCAACATTATCAATATATGTGGGCCATGTCTATGTTGTATACTGAACAAATATTTCTTTTTTTCTCTCACAGGAAGTTGACATTCTGGATATCAGCTCAATAAGGGACACACGGACAGGAAAATATGCTAAAATACCAAAGGTAATGATCATGGGATAATGTGGTGTACTTTTAATGATTTGGGCTTCAACGAAAAAAGGCACATCTCCGATAAATGATCACATTATACCGTTTGTGTTGATTCCCTTTTCCACCTCCATAATCTTCTGTAGAAAGTCAGTAGGAAATAGACCAGAAGTTCACTAATAATAAGTACCCACTAGGATAACCAGGGAAGAAGAAAATATTTAAACAAGAATACTCATATCCTCCCTATTGGTTTTTGAATGACCTTGAATACAGACATCATACTTGTGATAGCACAGTAATGCCACATTTTGCAGTTTGGAATATCCTGTAATGTCCATGCATAGTCAAATAACTTTCAAAATTTCCCCAAAAGGCTAAAGAGAAGGGCTGGCCTAATTAAACTGAAAGCTAAATATATTTATATGTTGTCTGTTATGCATGGTTAAAACTACAAGATCATCTCTCATGATTTAGGTGTGCGTTGTAACTAACCTCATACAGTTATTCTCACAAGAAGGAGCAAAGTGGCTCTGCATAATACTTACATCAACTATGTATCATGTGAGGTCAATCCTGCCCTTATAAAGGAAAACACCACAAGAGCTGGCCAGTGGCGTCGCTACAATTGCCGAATTTGGATCCCGTCTTTCTTTCTTTTTTTTTTTTTTTAACGCAGAGGAGAGAGAGGGTGCGGCCCGAGTAAGATCGGCAGCCAAGGCAACCGATCTTACGCGGGCTGCACCTCGAGCCCTGCTACTTACCTGTGGGAGGGTCTTCTGTACTGCATAGAGGAAGCGGAACCTAGCAGAGTTATTGAGGGAATGAATCTGTGAATGAATGAGTATATGAATGAATTAGTGCGTGTGTGATAGCATGGATGTGTAAGTGCTGGAACCTAGGCATGATGGGACTGTGATTGCTGTTGGCAATCACACTCCTATCATGCCAAGTCAGCCAGTACATGCTGAAACCTAGCTAGCTGCCCCCCTTGTCTATGGATGCTGCCAGCAGTATGGGGTCTGCACATCACTTACAGCCATCCTGTACCAGCATGTACTGGCTGACTTGGCATGATAGGAGTGTGATTGCTAACAGCAATCACAGTCCCATCATGCCTAGGTTCCAGCATTTACTGGTTGGATGTGTAAGTGCTGGAACCTAGGCATGATGGGACTTTGATTGCTGTTAGCAATTAAACTCCTATCATGCCAAGTCAGCCAGTACATGCTGAAACCTAGCTAGCTGCCCCCCATGTGTATGGATGCTGCCAGTAGTATGGGGTCTGCCCATCACTTACAGCCACCCTGTACCAGCATACACTGGCTGACTTGGCATGATATGAGTGTGATTGCCAACAGCAATTACAGTCCCATCATGCCTAGGTTCCAGCATTTACTGGTTGGATGTGTAAGTGCTGGAACCTAGGCATGATGGGACTTTGATTGCTGTTAGCAATCACACTCCTATCATGCCAAGTCAGCCAGTACATGCTAAAACCTAGCTAGCTGCCCCCCTTGTGTATTGATGCTGCCAGCAGTATGGGGTCTACACATCACTTACAGCCACCCTGTACCAGCATGTACTGGCTGACCTGGCATGATAGGAGTGTGATTGCTAACAGCAATCACAGCAAGCACAGTCTCATCATGCCTAGGTACCAGCATTTACTGGTTGCCTGGGTATGATAGGAGTGTGATTGCTGTGTGGGCAGTGTGGACGGCAGGGCTGGCTTTGGGGTGTGCAACCTGTGATCTATGCCTGTAATTTAAGGGGGTTTTAAATATACCTTTTAATGATGTGTTTTTATGTGAATTCCAATTGATCTTTACCTGCAAAGCGGGTTTTTGCGTTATTCTGTAGATCCATATCTATATATTTCCATACATTATTTATGTATACCTGGAAATACAGTGTTTGTATGTCTTATTCAGTTGATTAATACCTGCAATGCTGTTTCCGTGTGTTTATTTGATATATACCTTCAGTGCTGAGATCACAAGTGAATTTCAGTTGATCTATCCATGCAAAGCTTGGTTTGTGTTAATGTGTTGATCTATACCTGCTATCGGCAACTGGGGCTAATATTAATATATATATGGGCAGCAGGGGCAAAAACACTAAGGGGGGTATAAACGACAATGCAGTGTGAAAAATCCATCCTGATGCAGACGTCTGTGACGTGGATTGTGTCCTGCTGTTTGTGTGTTTTTGGTTATCAGTGTAGCAGAGCCTGTCCTCGTGTGTGTGTGTGTGTGTGTGTATAGGTGTTGGTGTGGCAGAGCCTGTCCTGATGTGTGTTTGGGTGTTGGTGTGGCAGAGCCTGTCCTGGTGTGTGTGTTCAGTTGTCAGTGTGGCAGAGCCTGTCCTAGGGTGTGTGTTTGGGTGTCAGTGTGTCAGAGCCTGTCCGTGTGTGTGTGTTTTGATGTGGGTGTGGAAGAGCCTGTCCTGATGTGTGTGTTCAGTTGTCTGTGTAGCAGAGCCTGTCCTGGTGTGTGTGTGTGTGTGTGTGTGTGTGTGTTTGGATGTGGCAAAGCCTGTCCTGATGTGTGTGGGTGTCTGTGTGGCAGAGCCTGTCCTGGTGTGTGTGTGTTTGGATGTGGGTGTGGCAGAGCCTGTCCTGATGTGTGTGGGTGTCTGTGTGGCAGAGCCTGTCTTGGTGTGTGTGTGTGTATGTTTGGTTTTCGGTGTCGCAGAGCCTGTCCTGGTGTGTGTGTCTGAGTGTTGGTGTGACAGAGCCTGTGTTGGTGTGTGTGTCTGGGTGTCTGTGTGGCAGAGCCTGTCCTGGTGTGTGTGTGTATGTTTGGTTGTCGGTGTCGCAGAGCCTGTCCTGGTGTGTGTGTCTGAGTGTTGGTGTGACAGAGCCTGTGTTGGAGTGTGTGTCTGGGTGTTGGTGTGACAGAGCCTGTGTTGGTGTGTGTGTTTGGTCATCTGTTCCTGGCACTTAACTTACAGTAGGAATTATTAAATTTATATTTATCCAGAGATAAAATGCCCTCCTGAAGCTGTAGTGACTTCAGGGGACAAAACGTTCAAGGCCCTGAAATCATTTAGTGAAAAAGTTATTTATTGTGTTATAATATTTATTTCAAGGATTAGTCGCACTCAGTTGTGGCTTCAGGCTTCCCATGTTGAATGATCAAGTATTATTTTTGCCCAATAACAAAAGTATAATTCCATAGCACATTACTTTTGGAAATTATGAATGCCCCCCCAGTTTGACTGTGATATCTTGTGTGCCCCCCCCTATATATTGTTTCTAGAGTCGCCACTGGAGCTGGCACTTTAAAATGCATAGTTAAATCAGTAATATTTCACCATGTTACAGTCACGTGAAATTTTGAAACATTAGGTGCTATTTTTTGCTAAAGAATCAGGGATAGGAAAACAAACACCTTGAGCATGCCTGGTAACGAATATTTCTTCAAGTCGTTATCAGCAGATGTAATAAGTGCCAGCATCAGGTGCCTGTACAAAGAGACTACTTAGGTTAGGGCATACCCTGGGAGCTGAGTGCCTCCTGCCCCCATGTCCCTGTGAATGTGAATAATAATAATAATGCATTGAGACTGTGAAGGTCACTGGTTCCATCTGCTGGCCATTACATGGAATTAAATACTGGTTACTACATCAAGCAGGACCAGGCAACATTCGGTCCTCTACCTGCCATTGTACTACAACTAGATGTAACACTACACTATTAGCACATTATACAGATGCTTAGGGCCTCAATTCCTCCAAAAACCTCCTCGGAATATGTACTTGGAGAGACAGATTTTATTAAAGAAACTTGCATTCCTTTGTTTGCATATCATTTTCCATCACTTACACTGCCTAAAACCTGGTCATCATGGAACTTGTTGTTCAGTAGAAACTGTTACGGACTAGATTACCAATTCTAATTCCCCATCCAGCCAGAGATTAATGGTAACCTACAGTGTGATTTATTATCTTCTCTGAACTTTTCTTTTTTGTCACAATTTTTCTAAGGATACTCGAATGAAGGAGACTCTTGGCTTTACCGGGAATGAGCTACGTCCGGAGGATAAACTTGTTACTGTTGTTTATGGCAGTGACATTGTTAATGTCAACTTCCTTAATTTTATGGCTGTGCAGGAGGACACAGCAAAGGTAATAGTTACATGACATTACTGGAGAACACCGGCCTGTTCCATACTCTTACTGTTTTTGTGTATGTGTACATTTCTTAGATCTGGACAGAAGAACTTTTTAAATTGGCGACCAATATTCTGGCTCACAATTCCTCCCGGAACACCTTCCTGCAAAAAGCGTATGTATTATATCAGTTATTCCTTATGGCTGCCCTTCTTCCCTACTTCTTTATCAGACGTAATAACCAGCACATCTGATGCTTTCTTGCATTCCTATGTTTTCCAATTCATGTCTTGTGATACATAACCTAATTTAATGTTTCAGAAACCACATTTTTGCAGTATATATTACCGTGGGGGCCTCCATCTAAACATCACGTTTCTTTATTTGAATGATTATTAATCCTCAGTTTATATCTCCGGTGTAAAAACATATGGTACTGTTCTGCTTTTTAAGCACAGCTCTAGTATTGCCCTGATAATACCGTAGGGATAACTATGTTCATTATATTGAATTTAGTGGGTTTTTTTATTCATCTCTTCTGATTTATTAGGCAGGTTTTAGGTAGTGAATAAAATATACAGAGGCATGTTGCAGAATAGAATAGTGAATAGACAGACAGGAGGAGTTGAACAGGAGTCTGCACCTGAGGTTATAGGGTCTGTAACTGCAGCTCTGCAGGACTAATTAGCAACCACTAGGGATACAACTATGCCTTGTCTAGATGGAAGGAGAGGATAAGGAGGGGCAAATCATCTTTTTCATGTCATTAACATGTATTGATCTCTGTTTTAGTTGTAGCTTAATAAATGTTAGCGTTTTATCAGATAGGGTTATTTCTTTTCAAACTGTTTATCAGCTATTAGGATTTTAGCATCCGATAATCTTTTTTCTGTTATTCAGTAGCACCATTATTTGTTTTTGTGCTTTACATAACATAATCTTTCCAGGCAGCGGCATATCATTCAGTTGTATGTGTTCTATCTCTGTTATCTTAGCTCAGTGTAATAAACAAACTGACTCCTTTTCATGCTGCTTAGTGGTAAACAATTGAATGGCTCCATCTTAACCTCGTAGACACTGACTTATAAAACTCTATGGAGGAACCGACTTGTTTTTGGCCCGTTTGTTTTCAGGCAGCAAAATTCATTCCCTGTCCATTAATTTCATCTGAAAATTCAGGGGCATTTTTAATTTGGGGAACAAAATCTGTTCCCTGGTGCCCACATGCACTCTCCTACACTCATTCTCCTATGCTTTCAGCCAACCACTTTTGCTTCTGCTCACCACTTCAGCAACTTCTGCTTTCTTCTCCCTTCTCTATTCTATCTTCTATCTTCAATCCATAATCTGTTATCCTCTTTCTTTGTCCGCATCTATCAAAAAAAATTCCTTCTTGACTCCAAGAGGCAATCGGATTTCTCCTTAGATCAAGAAGCTCTAAAATTTTAATGTTACTCTTTTTATAGCCCTGTTTGTCATACCTTTCTAAAAAAAAAAATATCCACACCCCTTTTGAAGGCATCTAATGTATTTGATAATACCACCTCTCTTGGCAGTGAATTCCATACCTTTTTTGTCCTTACTGTAAAGAATCCCTTCCTTTGTCGTCTATGAAATCTCCGCTCTTCCAGTCTCAGAGGGTGACCTCTTGTTCTTTGTACGTTTCTGTTAATGAACAGGTCACTGAAGAGCCCGTTATATTGGCCCTGCATATATTTATATAATGTTAGCATATCCCCTCTGAGATGCCGTTTTTCTAGCGTATATAATTTTAACTTTTTTAGTCTCTCTTCATAACTAGTATCTCCCAATCCCCTTATTAATTTTGTAGCCCTCCTTTGCACTTTTTCTAATTCTATAATGTCCTTTTAAGGACCGGTACCCAGAATTGTACTGCGTATTCAAGGTGAGGTCTTACCATTGACCTGTAAAGAGGCAAGATAATATCCTCCTCCTTTGAATCAATACCTCTTTTTATGCATGCCAAAACCTTATTGGCCCTTGCAGCTGCTTGCTGGCATTGCACAAGTCTGTTGTCAAGTCTGTTGTCTACCATTATTCATAAGTCCTTCTCATTGGTAGTTTTTCCCAAGGATATTCCATTTAAATAGTTTGCATTTTTATTATTTTTACCATAATGCATAACTTTGCATTTCTCTATATTAAACCTCATCTGCCACTTGCACGCCCAGTACCCAACTCTGTCTAAATCTTCCTGCAAAGGGAGATTTTTGATAAAAGATGCAAATTGAAATAGAATAAAAAAACACAAATCCTTTACGTTTCCTCCCACTGCTTTCTGGGCCTTGAAAATGTTGTCCTCTGAAGTGACTACAAATTCAGGAGGGCGTTTTATCTCTGGATAAGTAAAAATTGAATAGTTCTATTTATTCCTACAGTAAGTAATGAACCAGGAAACAGATGACCAAACACACACCAGGACAGGCTCTGCCACACCGACACCCAAACACACACCAGGACAGGCTCTGCCCCACCCAAAGAAACACACACACACACCAGGACAGGCTCTGCCACACCCAAACAAACACACACCAGGACAGGCTCTGCCACACCAACTCCCAAACACACACACAGGATAGGCTCTGCCACACCGACACCAAAAACACACACGCCAGGACAGGTTCTGCCACACAGACACCCAAACACACACACACCAGGGCAGGCTCTGCCACACCCAAACACACACCAGGACAGGCTCTGCGACACCAACTCCCAAACACACACACAGGATAGGCTCTGCCACACCGACACCCAAACACACACGCCAGGACAGGCTCTGCCACACCGACACCCAAACACACACCAAGAAAGGCTGTGCCACACAGATACCCAGACACACACACCAGGACAGTCTCTGCCACACTGACACCTGCATCAGGATGGGTTAAGCT
This sequence comes from Spea bombifrons, assembly GCF_027358695.1. Taxonomy (NCBI): domain Eukaryota; kingdom Metazoa; phylum Chordata; class Amphibia; order Anura; family Pelobatidae; genus Spea; species Spea bombifrons. The sequence continues at coordinate 18,785,661 of NC_071096.1, read as the reverse complement.
TCACAAAGCATAAAAAATGCTTTCCACACTGCTTTGTTGTTTGTGTGTTTGCCCCATTGTGTATTGATGACCCAGCCAGTCCCCCCTTTAGTGTTAATGTACTCCCCACCCCACACCCTTGTGTATTGCCCCATGTGTGTTTGTGCCCCCAGACAGCTCCCTTTGTGCATTTATGCCCCCACACCCTTATGTACTGATTTATGTAATGCCCCCAGCCAGTCTCCCCCCTTGTGTATTGATGACACCATCCCCTTTTGTAGTGTTTAGTGTAATGCGCCCCATACGCATGTGTATTGTAAACACCCACCCCCCTTTTTGTATTGATTTATGTGACATATTTGATAGGCATAAAGCTATCCTGAATCTAAAATGAGACCAAGGACTGATTTAAGGTCTGAGTCTTTGCATCAGGAAAAATAGGCATACTAGATGGGCTTGTTCTTATCTCTCATCGGATTAGGTTTCTCTCCAGCAAACTGTCCTGTCAACTCTCCCTATACTGAATAAATACAGTATAGTAGGAATCACACTAGTAGAAATACACTTGTTCAGCTGTTCTGAAGAGCATTCCTCCTCCGCACCCAGGCACCCATAACCATCCCTCCACACCCAGTTGCCTGCAGGATATTCCCCGTCTCCCCCTCAATGAGACACTTTATTTTTATCTTTGCTAGATACACAAAACTTAAGCTTCAGGTGAATCAGGACGGGAGAATACCAGTGAAAAAGTGAGTGATGTTCCTGTATCTGTCTGTTTTTAGTAAACTCCTCACCCATAGCCTACTTTTTAGTTAATGCAATTGGTGGCATATATTTGTAATATATGCAAAAGTACAGGTGATAGGGTGTATACCAGCCAACTGTAAGGACCAAAAACACAACAGGTTTGCTGGATGATAAAATACCGTATATATTGCCTAGTGATGAAGAATGTTAATTGGCTGGTTGCAGGTTTATTGGAAGATACTTACAGTCTGCTGATGCAAGATTTAAAGCTCCCTCTGTATGTTGTATGAAAATGAGAAATCCAAACCATGTTTTAGTAACCAAAGAAAATTTGAATCACCCTCTGTCCATCTGGCTGACGTTGCTGGGAGTTGTTCTATGCATAAGCAGTTGTAAGTTTCACAGCTATGGATTGGAATTGTCATCACAAATATGATTTTTTAAGTGTATTTCTTTATTGTTTGTAAGTGGTTAACTTAATCGCTAAATTGATCCTAATAACATTCTCCACGGGTCCCACCAGCTTGACACTTATGTTTTATAAATGTAGTATTTGCAATTGTAACCCTGAGAAGGATGCACTACCATAAACTAAAGTAATACAGTAAGTTCATTATCATGTCTCTCATTCTTTCTTCCTCAGTATCTTAAAGATGTTTGCCGCTGATAAGAAGAGAGTTGAGACAGCACTGGAATCCTGTGGACTAAACTTTAACCGAGTAACATAGCATTTCAGTTTATTCTGTCAGACACATCAACATATTGTTTAAATGAGCAGTGTTAGTAGTTGAAAATGTGTATGTTTCTGCTCAAAAACCAGAGCACCCTCTCTAAATATGTTGTGAAACATTTGTAAATTTTAATGTTTAACAAATCACAAATATCCTATATGTGTGTGATGCTTCCCTTGTACCTTTTCTTAATGTACTTCTGCACTGTGCCAATTACCCCTTTTCTCTCGTTTCCGCATATATCAGGAGAGATGTGATGTAAACATGTTATGTACCAAATACTATTCCCAAAAATTGCTTCTATACCTAATTATTAATTGTTCATTTTACAAACCCTTTCAGCAGTAAATCATCCCATAATAAGTCTGCAGGACTATTTTATCCCCCTTAATTAGGTGGTATTTTTTTTCCAAATTAAACAGGCGCTGTAGTTTTTATGTACTTAACTTGGATTTCAACCATTTGCACAAATTACTTACTGTTTTGCAAATTCACAATAACTAGGAAAATACACTATTTCGTATTTCATTTTATTTCTTTCAGGGAGAGTCTATAAAGCCAGAAGAGTTTACGCATGAGATCTTCGAGCGATTCCTGAATAAGTTGTGCCTCCGGCCAGACATTGATAAAATCCTACTGGAGCTGTGAGATTCCTACTTTATTCTTTCCATAGTAAAAAACCTGTATTGTTAAAGTGAATGTCAGATTTCCCAAATTCCTGCAGATCAAACAAGCAGATCATAAAAAAACATAGGGAAAACATACCTTGACTTCCCTTTCTCAGGACCACACAATTATTCTCCCCATTATCTCCTGTCACTTATTGTTAAGTTGATGATTGGTTCGGGCAGCCTTCTGGTTGGGTGAGAGCAATACTAGTAATTGATTAGACAGTGCTGGCCCTGCCACAGGCTACCATCCAGCTTCCATGAAGTTAATTTACAAGCAATAGGTTTTATAATGAATTCCCCGTTTTGTCTCTTCTTTCTCTTCTTGTATTGTTCCTGCTATGCTCTTTGCTATTGTCCTCTTTGTGTTGTGCTCTTTGCTTATACCATTAAAACAGTCATTCACTTCTATCATTTGTTATTATATATGTTTGTCTATATCCGTTCATCATCCAGTCTATCTCTCTCTTTCTTGGAACACTCTTGCCATTCTTTTCTCTCGATTCATCTTTCCTGCTGAATGTCTTACCAATGCTCTCATGTGGGCTCTTGTCTGTTTTGCAACCATGACCCCATCTCCTTTTGTTTTGAACCTTACTCCTCCTGATCTCTCTCTTCTTTTTGTTTAGTGGTGCAAAAGGGAAGCCGTACTTGACTCTGGAACAGTTAATGGATTTCATAAATCAGAAACAGAGAGACCCTCGACTCAATGAGATTCTTTTCCCTCCGTTGAAGAGAGACCAGGTGCGCCAGCTCATTGAAAAGTATGAGTCCAACCAACAGTTCCTAGAGAGAGGTAAGTAGGTATGATAGTTAAGAAAGTTAGTGCTTGATAAGTACAGGGTGCTGATGAGCAGACTTTAAGGGAAGGTTTAAAGTTAAGGTCTGGGAATAGTCTAGACTTCTTGAAGTGAAAGAGAAGAAGAAGAGAGTAGGTGTGATGGTTGACGGGCTCTTCCTAGCCCGGCACTTTTGGTTTACCTAGTTATTTTCCATCATGGTTTTGATCCTCCTTAAGCCGAAGACCAACAAAAGCAGCTGCTTCAAAGGATTGGGTGGGATTCCCTAGCAAAGCCTCCCTCCGAAGATTACCGTATTTATCGGCGTATAACACGCACTGGTGTATAACACGCACCCCCATTTTTCAACAAAAAAACTGAACAAAAAAAACTTCATCAGAATCACTGCTATCTGGGAAACCACACGCGCACACACACACACACAGTAAGACACACACTCAGACACACACACAGTAAGACACACTCACACTCAGACACACACAGTAAGACACACACACAGTAAGACACACACACAGTAAGACACACTCACACTCAGACACACACACTAAGACACACACAGTAAGACACACACACACAGTAAGACACACACACACTGACACACACACACACTAAGACATACACACACACTAAGACATAGACACACACTAAGACACACACTAAGACACAGACACAAACAGACTCAGAGACACACACAAACACACTCAGACACACACACTCAGACACACACTCCCTAACCCCCCTTCTCAGGATCTCCCCTCTCTCTCCCTAACCCCACCCCGGTCACTTACCTTCAACTCCTATAAGGTGACTGACGTCATATGCCGGCGCCCTGCGTGAAGCGCCGGCACCCGAGACAAACGCCTCACGCTTCCAACACAGGAGTTGAAGCGCTGAGGCTGAGGCTGAGGCAGGCGGCCGCCAGCAGAGGAGTCCTGGATTTCTGTCAGTCAGGGGGGCCCGAGAGTTGCCGAGCGGTCGTCTTCAGCAACCGCTCGGCACCCCTTGGGCCCCCCTGACTGGCAGAACTCCAGGGCCCGGTCGCAGTTGCGACCCCGGTAGTTCCGCCACTGGCTCTAGGATTTATCGGCGTATAACACGCAGGTAGGGTTTCAGCTTCATATTTTAGTTAAAAAAGTGCGTGTTATACGCCGATAAATACGGTAACTCGAAACTTGTATTATGTCAGGTGAAAAAGAACTTAAATTATTGAGAGTGGATATGGTTTAGAAATGCAAACATATAGAGTGAAGGTGACATGCAACAGGAAACTGAATATAAATATGAAAATACATTTATACAACTGTGATTAAGGAAGTAACACTTATTTCTAACAGAGAAATGAGGAAGTGATGGTAATAACACGGAACAACACACTTTACCCCTGCAGATCTATGTAATAATTGTAGTATATAACTTAGTCCAATTGCAATTAGTTTTTTGCAAGAGTTACAAAAATATTTGAATCTTCTCTAACTTTGCCTTTTGTGATGTACCAATAAAATGTATCAATTTTATGCAAAGGCTCAATAAATGCTAAATGGAGAAACTTCATTTTACCCATCTTTTTTTCTATAGACCAGATCTCCATGGAAGGCTTCAGTAGATTCCTTGGTGGTGATGAGAATAGCATTGTTCCTCCAGAGGCCCTTGATCTGAGTGATGATATGACCCAGCCATTGACAAGCTACTTTATCAACTCATCCCATAACACATACCTCACAGGTATGTTGACAAATTGGGTGACAATATGACACCCACAGCTGTAGGTGCAGGTTGTTCATGTTGAAAAGAAATTGGGTAGGTTATATGGTTGCTGGAGGTAATCGCTAACAAAGTAAATCTAACCAAGGTCCAATCTACACCACAAAATAAGATGGGGCTTTCCTGAACAAAGTCTGTGGAATGTTTGGTCATTTGTTTACATATTTTGCATTTGTCTTGTAATAATTAGTAAAATAATTGTACCTATTTGTGATGCATTTCAATCTACATTTTTCTTCATTCCTCCACCTACTTTTCATCAGCTGGCCAACTAACAGGTAACTCCTCAGTGGAGATGTACAGACAGGTGCTTCTCACAGGTTGTCGCTGTATAGAGCTGGACTGCTGGAAGGGACGTCCCCAGGATGAAGAGCCCTTCATAACCCATGGATTCACCATGACCACTGAAATCCCTTTTAAGGTAAGAATAACTGGTGTAGTACTACCTCAGTATATATATCTAGCATGCACTACAATATATAAATGCTTAAAACAAGTTACATTATATTAATTGAAGCAATTGCTGCTTACTTGCTGCAGTGTAATTTATATATGTGTGTGCACAGCATGAATACTGTGTGTGTTGTGTTAAGTGATGTGGTAGCCCACTTGGTACATGGGGCCGCCCCCTCCTTCAGCTAAGTAATGTTATATGTCCGGATCATCCCGTAATACGCTCCTTCTGTAGTCAAATTTACAGTCAGTATTAGTAGAAGCTGCGGGGCTCTCTGTTTGTAAGTAAAAGGCAACAGGGCTAGTTTCTGAGGATCCCTCAGCAATCAAGCTGCAGCTGTAGAAAATGATGTACTCTGCAGACAAGGAGGTCTATGTTTATGGCATTCAGTGTGCATGCAGGTATGTTGGGGATATATCTGTATGAATGCATATGGTTGTGACTATTAAAGGTACACTCCAACCATCATATGCGCTTTAATGCATATGATAGTTGTGTGGTCCCTTTAAATTTGTATGCTGTTAATTTTGCAAATACATGTCAGGATTCTTCATAATACCCCAAAATATATTAAAATGTCCACCATGAACCATGTCCCTGTCAGTCCCTGGCTTTGGAACTGCATAGTTTCAAAAGGGAGCCCTGAAAAAACAATGAATCATTAGTGTGTGTGTCTTGGATGTGATTCCTAATTTAAAGAAGACATCGCAAAAGTACAAAAATGCTTCAGTGCTTAGTTGTAAAAACACATACAACAGGCCTTTAAGGGATTAAAGAATCAGTGGCAGTGTATATGTGTAATAGTTTATGTTCCATATATGTGACTGAACAAACTCTTTCCCATGTAGTATTACCCTCTGCTTTCCCTTACAGGAAGTTATTGAAGCAATAGCGGAAAGTGCATTTAAAACCTCTCTCTTCCCTGTAATTTTGTCATTTGAAAATCATGTTGACTCGTAAGTCCTCATTTTCCTCTCTCTTCCATTTTTATTTAAATTTCTACCCCTGACATATTATTTTTCCCATTTTCACGAATTCTGAGACCTTATCTTTTTTTCCCTATTCAGAGCGAAGCAGCAAGCAAAAATGGCAGAGTACTGCAGGACAATCTTTGGAGATGCTCTGTTAACAGAACCCTTAGATAAATATCCGGTAAGGAGGCAAGCTGATTTTTTTTTTCTACAGCTAACATTTTTTTATTATATTTATCCTAATTTTCACTCTTTGCGTTTCAATTTCATGCTCACTCACCACTTCATCTATTCTTACAGTATCTCACAATAGTGAGTACACCCTTCACATTTTTGTAAATATTTTATTATATCTTTTCATGGGACAACACTGAAGAAATAACACTCTGCTACAATGGAAGTAGTGAGTGTAAAGCCTGTATAACAGTGTAAATTTGCTGCCCCCTCAAAATAACTCAACACACAGCCATTCATGTCTAAACCTTGGCAACAGAAGTGAGTATAGTGGAAGTGGAAATGTCCAAATTGGGCCCAAAGTGTCAATATTTTGTGTGGCCACCATTATTTTCCAGCACTGCCCTAACCCTCTTGGGCATGGAGTTCACCAGAGCGTCACAGGTTGCCACTGGAGTCCTCTTCCACTCCTCCATGACAACATCACGGAGCTGGTGGAGACCTTGCTCCATCGTATGGTCATAGTATGCTTAGCCCACTACGCCAAAGCACTCCAATGACAGTGGGTCCTAACGCTTAACCCTGCATATGAAAGTACTAATAAACTGAACATTGAAGCTATACACAAAACCAAGAAGGACATGCCTTTAGACTGCTGACTGAGACAAACAACAAACGGGTGGGACACACCTTATAAAGGAAACAGGAGCTGAAGCAAAGAGCAGAATTAGAATCCAGGAATCAGATATGCTGCCACTCTGTCCCCAAGATGTCCCCCCCACCAGAATTACCGGTGCAGACTCCACGGGGCCGGCGGGGGACATCTACACGTAACACTTATTCAACTTCCAGTGCGGGCACTTCCACCATGGGAAGTACCGGCAAGGAAGATTGTTAAAGCACATCGTGCAGACGTGCCGGTGAACGTCGGGCGCTAGACCCCGAATATAGGCCGCACCCCCACTTTAAAGACTTAAAGTGGGGGGAAAAAGTGCGGCCTATATTCGAGCCAATACGGTATATACACGTTAGACGTGCATTTTTAACTACATAATATGTACTTATCTCTTTGAAGTAAAGACCGTGATTGAAATATGATTTCAAAATAACAGCTAAACTGGGAGTTATTTTTCATTCTTTAATATTAGCCCCTGCTGACAATATATATAAATATTAGACCCTGCTTCCGATATATATTAATATTAACCCCTGCTGCGGATATATATTGATATTAGCCTCTGCTGCGGATATATATACTTATATTATACCCTGCTGCAGATATACATAAAAATTATACCCTGCGGCCAATATATATTAATATTAGCCCCTACTGCCGATATTATATTATTAGTCCCTGCAGCCAATATTTATTGATAATAGGCCCTGCTGCCAATATATATTAATGTTAGCCCCTGCTGCCGATTTATATAAATATTAGACCCTGCTGCCAATATGAATATAAATACTAGACCCTGCTGCCAATAAATATTAATATTAGCCCCTGCTGCCAATATATGTTAATATTAGCTCCTGCTGCCAATATATGTGTGTGTGTGTGTATATATATATATATATATATATATATATATATATACATATATATATAAATATTAGCCCATGCTGCTGATATATATTAATATTAGACCCTGCTGACGATATATATTATTAGTCCCTGCTGACGATATATTAATATTAGCCCCTGCAGCCAATATATATTAATATTAGACCCTGCTGCCAATATATACAAATATTAAACCCTGCTGTCAATATATAAATAAATATTAGCCCCTGCTGCCAAAACATATATAAATATTTGCCCCTGCTGCCAATATATATATATAAATATTAGACCCTGTTGCCAATATATTTTAAAGTGAAAAAATTGGACCCTACCCAAGCATTTCCTTGGGCCCCGCTCAATGCTCCCTTGCATGCAATCACTCCATCCGCTACCACACCGAAAAAAATATATTTGCCACACTGACTGCAGATCAGGGGAAGACTGTGAGACTGCACCGTGGCATTGAGAGGTCCTCTCCCCCGTAGTCATCCCCAGAGTCCCTTTGTCCTCTCATTCACTAAACCATACCTCTCTTTTACTTACACCCTGTAGTTCAGGTGTAGATCAAGTAAACAACACATGGAAACAGCACGTGCAACTGAATAAGACAAAAAAACTGTATTTGCGGGTATACATAAATAATGCATGGAAACATAGCATTGCAGGTATAAACCAACAGAACACATAAACCCAGCATTGCAGGTATAAATCAACTGGAAATCACATATAAGCTCAGAACTGAAGGTATAGATCAAATAAACAACACATGGAAACAGCACTGCAGGTATTGATCAACTGAATAAGACATACAAATCCTATATTTGCAGGTAAACATAAATAATGTATGGAAACATAGCAGATACAGATCAACAGAATTTGACACACTATTTGACCTCCAAACAACTATAAATCATTCTTTTTTATCACATTATTAAAATCCCAGAAATCAAAAAAGTTAAAAGGCCCAAATAAATTGAGGAGATTATATATAATGGGATCAAACATTTGTTACTGCAAACATTTTTAGATGAAAAAGTCTAGTTTTATTCAGTGCAACAAAACAGTGATAGCAATATTCTTGAAAACGAAATATGAAACTTCAACAAAGCTTTTAGCCATTAATGCATCACAACCATCTTAACACTGCATCACCAAATGAACACCTCATCACAGATAACAAAATGCATACAGTTGCATATAACTAAGCTGAATACCACTTGGTCTCCCTTAACAGGGAAGGACTGTGCAACCAAAGGGGAATAGTGTCCTGTATACTGTAATCAAGAATTGAGTTTCACAAACTCTGAACCAACATCTAAGTTTCCTTCTTAATAATATATTCAGATTGAAATAAGAGTAAATAACACAATACCTTTACTTTTCCTCTCACTGATTTCTAGGCCTAGAAGGTTTTGTCCTCTGAAGTGACCACAAAATCTTGATAAATAAACCCTTTAACCCTACAGCAAGTAAAGTGCCAGGAAACAGATGACCAAACACATATCAGGACAGGGTCTGCCACACTGACACCCAAATACATACACCAGGGCAGGGTCTGCTGCCACATGGACCCCCACATCAGGATGGGATAACCTACTAATATTATGAATTATATACTACTACTAGTATAAAAAATGTGTATTGCCCCTTGTGTATTTGTGCCCCCCCAGCCACCCCCCTTTGTGTATTTTTGCAATACACCCTTGTGTATTGATTTATTTGATGCCCCCAGCCAGCCCCCCTCCCTTGTGTTTTGATGCACCAACCCCTTGTAATGGTTAATATAATGGCCCCCATACCCATGTGTATTAACCCCCCCTGATGTGCAATTATGTCCCCAGCCACCATCTTTTTGTATTATTTAATTTTCCCAAGGCAGCCCCCCTTGTTACTGTCCCTCCTTCTGTCACCTCCACTATTTATTTAAAATAAAATACTTACTTTTTTTGCTGGCCTTCGTCAGTGATCGGCATGTGATCGGCAGGCCGGCAATCCATTAAGCGGCCAGCGGAGGCAGTTTTACAGCCGCTTTGAAAGAAATTGTCAGCTGCATCGGCTGCAATTGGAGCTTAGGTGTGCCGGCACACCGGGAAATGTCCCGGTTTCCCGGCGGTGGGCCGTGAAATGACCCATTAGTATAGCATTTCGATTGGGGGGGGCACACTGGGGGGCACAGCATAATGTAGCGGGGGCCATGGCCAACGCCACTGGGTGTACTCACTTTTGTGCAATACTGTATATTGTTTATGTTTACAATGTTTTACTTATTACATGCTTAACATACCTCTGTAACAACGGTCTTGTTACTTTTGCAACATTTTCCATTGCATCTCTGCTTCCTTAAGCCACACTCACCATTTTTCCCTTCTATTTTGCTATTCTATTCACATTCAAACACGCCTTTTTTCTTTCCATTTCTATTCACTTTCTTAACCTTTGTGTTTCTCATACTCAACTCTGTAGCTGCAGCCAGGCGTTCCCCTCCCAAGCCCCCATGAACTAATGGGAAAGATCCTTGTGAAGAATAAAAAGAGGCACAGAGGGGGAGGGAAAGGAACAGAAGGAAGTGTAAAGAGAAGAGTCAGCGAACAACCATCCAACACCTATAGCGATTCCTCCAGCGTGTGTGACTCACCTGCAGTAGGTGTGTAACTGGGGAGTCTTTGGTTGTATTGCAGATTTTTTTAAAAGGCAAAATGTTCGAGTGGTGTAGAGAAAGTCAGAGAAAAGGCACTACAAGTCCAGAGCTTGCTATGAGTTACAGTCTAGAAATGCGGTTGCCCAGACCAGTAGTAGTGATTCAGAAACTGTTAGATGATGATTGGTGTCTGTAGTTGTCTATATAATCATTACGAAAATTACTTGTACATTCGGAAAACCTTGTATTTACTTTTTTTAAACATAATTATAATGCAGTTGCAACTAAATTGGTAGCTACACATTTTATAATCTACAGGTTAAGTATCCCTTTTATGAAATCCTCGGAACCAGAAGTATTTTGGATATAGGATAATAAAGGATAATGTCAGTTGTTCAGGCTTCCCGTCCGGGAAAAGGGAGTGGAAGTGAATTGGGGAAGCCTGAACAACGAACTGAAAGTGCCCTGGGACAGAGAAGAGAAACCTGAACAACGGTGCAGACAGCAGGGAGAAGCCGAAATGGCGGCAGGGAAAGGATCTACTGACACCTCTTTCCTGCACCCCTCTCAGTCGTGAGTATCCCTTATCTGAACTTCCCTTATCTATCTGAAAAAAACCATTTGGATTTTGGATAAGGGATACTCAACCTATACAAATTAACGTACCGTATTATAAGACGACCCCCCAAAATCTGAATAATAATTTAGGGGAAAAAAAGAAAAAGCCTGAATATAAGACGACCCTCAATAAAAGCTATGATTGAGAGAAATATTTTTTTTGTTTTTATTGCCACTCTGTCTCCTTGATATGCTTTATACCCCCTATATGCCTTTCTGCCTCCCTGATATGCCTTATACCCTGCTATATGCCACTCTGCCTCCAGAAATGCCTTATATCCCTATATGCCACTCTGGCATATAAGGGGTTAAAAGACATATCATGGGGCAGAGTGGCATACAGGGGGTTAAAAGGCATATCATGGGGCACTCTGCCTCCAGAAAAGCCTTATGCTACCCATACAACACAAACAATGAAACCAGTAAGAATAGACTTTTAAACACCACAAAGTGCTGTTTGCATAGGAACAACACATTCTTCATAGTTTAACAGTTTCCATACTGGTCAGCTCTGGACACATCTTAGAGTGATCACAGATGGAAATATTACTGTTAGCTGCTGTTAAGTTTTAGTAGTTTAGGTTGAGAAAAGACTCGCGTCCATCAAGCTCAACCATTTCCTATTCCTTGGTAACCGCTGTTGATCCAAAAGAAGCAACAAACACCCTTTTGTCAGTTATTTTGAATTGTTCTTTCAATGGGGAAAGGCAGAATTCTTACCTGGGAAGTTCTGCATTCCAATTTGCTTTGTATTTAGGTAACCAGACCTCTGATTTGGCTGATGTGCCATTGACGCTTTCCAATGGAGAGGAAAAAATTGATGAGAAACTCCCTAAGTATACAGAGCCACGGAAGTCCATTGGTAAGACTCGTATATTAATAACATATTGATTTATAATACTAATACAGAGAATAATACTATGTTCTCCATCTCTGTTTTCACTGGCATAACTCCATCTATTTCCGTGTCATTCCTAGTAGCATGTAGTAGGAAATAGCTCCGCCTATCCAGGTAGGGCAGTGAATTAAAAAACTCCCGGAACCTCCCCCTACCTTTTTCTTGTTTTTTGAGCTTGTGGGAGAACTATTTTCCCAGACTCTGTACCTTGCCTCAGTCAGTTTGGGAAGCCTTTTGTACAGCCCTGGTTGGGTCCATGGGAGGACCAGTCAACTACCAGGTGCTGGGGGCAGGATCCTTTGGATCTTTAGAGCCTTGCAGCCTTTGGGCAGGCTGATTACTTACAGTCTGCTGGAGCCCTGTTTCAATCAGGTAATGGTGGACACAGTGCGTGATGATGAGAGCTTTGCCCTTGCTGGCCTTCTGCCTTGGGCTTGCCTACCTATTTCGCCAGGCCTCCTGCCTACCACGGGAGATCTCTTGTCTGGCCTAGTTTTGCCTCTACAGCTTTTGACTTCTAGAGTCTGTTTTTGATGTGGCTAGGAGAGCCATAAGAGAGCTTCATTGTATTGCTATAGGTTTCTTGCAGATGGCAGTACCAGGATCATGTATGCAGCATCTGCATTATTCTGGGAAATTGCATTTGGCCTCATTTCAGTACTTTCTTTTACCAAGCTCCTCATAACTTTATTACAGAAGAAAGGCAGACAAATTATTACTTTCCTGGATGTCTGTTTAATGGATGAATCATCTTTTATATTCTCATATTCAGAAGTTTACAATCCCTGGGAGACTTTAGATGGATGTTTATAAGAGGTTCCATCTTCAACCATATCTAAGATCAAATCTAAAAGGGTATTTCTTTCAGACACCAAGGTCCAGAGCTGTATAATATATCATACAACTATGCAACGGCGAAGATGCAGTTTTCAGTTTCCTGTTATGGTGACAGATTTTCACAGATGGTAGAGGCAGAAGCAGAGACTGCAACTAGGCATGTCCTGGGCAGATTACTTGTGGACAATCTTAATAACATATGTCAGCCTAGAGTTTGGGGAGTTGTTATGAAAGAAAATTTTCCTCCAGGCGCAAAATCAAAAAGTATCCTATCAATCCCTTGGAGCTTTTGGAAGTCTGAGATGCTCTGAATTAAAGATTTCCCAGTAGCCCTGAAAATATGAGAATTGTGTCCTGCTCTTGTGTCAAGAGCTCAGACAATTTCAAGTTGAAGTCTGTATATGGTCATTTCCCTGCAAGTAGTCAAGGTCTGACATGTGCTGGACTTAGATCGGATGATATCTGTACTCATCTAAGCACTGTCCCGCTGTACTGATTGACATTGACAGATGTTTACCCAACTACCCTGAAGGTACAGATAGCAAACTAGTGCCTTCTCCAGCGTACTAGTATTTCATCTTTAACCCCTTAAGGACAATGGGCGGTCCCTAAACCCATTAAGGGGTTTTTAAGAAGTTATTTTCGCATGGAATTTGTTGAATGCAACCTAGAAGAAAAAATAAAATAATTTAGTTATTTCCCAGTTAGCCAATTCCTTGTAGGACTGCTTCACTCATAACTCTCACTGTGGCTAGGAGGATTTCCAGCCCTCTCCATTAAGAACCATACCTCAAGTTTCTGGTGTTCCCAGTTTTCTACTCTCTACCTGAATCAGATTTTTTGCCAGTATTGTCCCATTCCAAGGAATGTGAAGGAATTCTGCCTATGCGTTAGATGTATGCAGACGTCTACCATTTATTGTCCCTGAGAAGTTGTCCAGATCACCTTTGCCAACACTAGTTAAGGGCTGTTATTGCCAGTTGTATTATGTTGATGCTGAAGCTTACGCAGGCTGGAAGGGAAACTCCTCCGGCACAATGTACTTATGCTAATAGGGCTATTTCAAATCTTGAGCAGAGGTAGCTAATGTGTCTATGATTGGGTTTTGTAACGCAGCAGTTTGGGAAGAATCTGCTTGACTATTTTGGTCTTTACCAGCTGAAGTTTCCTGTTTGGCAAGAGTTCTGCTGCCAGTTATTTTGTTCCCTCCCTGTTGCTTTGTTATATCTCCTACTACATGCTACCAGGAATGACATGGCAAAATTTTAACCTGATAACTTATTTTCCTTGTCATTTCACGGTAGCACAGTACCCACCCTAAAACAGTTTTGTATTTAAGTTCCGAGTACGAGTTTGATATTTACTGAGGGTAAAGGGGAGGTTCTGGGAGTATTATAATTTCCTGCCGTACCTGAATAGGCGGATCTATCTTCTACTATATGCTACCGGGGAAATAAAGAAAATCTTTCCCCCTCGCTTATCACTTTTTCTACTCTTCACAGACCGTGATGCTTATAGTGAGGAGGAGGAGGATGAAGAGCCTTCTGATCCCAAAAAATCAGATGAGGTATGTTACTAACCCTCTGCCACCACAATTATTGGATCTTTCACAGAGATCTTTAACCCATTGGCCTTTGATTTTAGGGGACAGCAAGCAGTGAAGTTAATGCCACAGAGGAAATGTCCAACCTTGTCAATTATGTGGAACCAGTTAAATTCAAGTCATTTGATTTGGCCAACAGTGAGTAACCGTTTGGAAGGGGAGACTGAAATGAATGGGACATCTGGATATATCGCATTTAGGCCGGGATAGGATTTTACATGAATTTTAGAATTGTAGAAATGTAGAATTGCCACTAGAAAGAACAACATTTCCTTATATACATCATCTTTCCTACCCTGTTTTTGCAAACTCCTTTCTGTTTATGCACCTACCTTTCTTTAACCCTCATTTGTAACTACCATAGACCTCATTATCTCCCTTACCTCTGCCCCATCTTCTCGTTTGCCCATGAAATCACTCCCCATCCACCTGTTGTTTAACTCTCAGAGAGGAATAAGTATTACGAGATGTCTTCGTTTGTTGAAACTAAGGCACTGGAGCAGCTCACTAAATCTCCCATGGAGTTTGTGGAGTATCCTTAATGTTGCATCTACTCCGTGCTGTATTGACCATGTCCTAATGTTTTCCTATTTTGCTTTACCTGTCTCCTATTTAATATTCTCTAACTGAATGTCTCTCACTCAGTTGCCAGTCTATTTAACTGTCTTTATTTCTGTCCTTTTCTCCATTTATCCTTGCATTTTCCTGCTGTCTGTCTTTTCAACTTTCATGCTTTGGTTTTGGGATGTCTTACGGATGCTTACTTTTACTCTCTGCTGGTGTTTCTTTATTTCCTTTTATCCATTCCTTTGTGCTCTGCTCTGAATCCCTCTTACCATTTAAATCTTTATCCATACATTCTTATTTTGGTTCATCCATCCTCACCTTCCATCTTTCATCTTCTTAAACACTTCCTATTCTTTTTGTTCTCCATCCTTCTCCTTTCCATTACACCCCCATGTGTTTCTCCCTGACTTACTTCAATCTCAGATATAACAAGAAGCAGCTGAGTCGCATCTACCCCAAAGGAACACGGGTGGATTCATCAAATTACATGCCCCAGGTTTTCTGGAATGCAGGATGTCAAATGGTGGCATTAAATTTTCAAACACAGGGTAAGTGTAGATGTTAAACACAAACACAATACAGTACTATGTACTAAGAGATCATTTATGATACATGTCTACACAGTCTGTGCAAGAGTACCTTAACACTGTAAGTGGTCTACCTAGTTAGGTTACCCTGCTTGTTTACTGGCAAACATTAACCCCTCCAGTCCCCTATGGACGTACCGGTTCGTCCAAAAAACGCATCCCAAGAATCCCCTATGGACGTACCGGTACGTCCTGCCCTTCTTGCAGCGACAGGGACACATCCCTGCCGCTGCACAGGAGATCAGGCTGTTCGACAGCCTGGACTCCCCCCTGACAGCAGAAGCCAGCTTATGCGACTTTCTGCTGTCCGATCTGATGTAACAGCTTCCTGCATGAAAGCCGGAAAGCTGTTAAATTTTTAAATGCCGATCGCGCATTTCCTTCCGGGTTGCGTCACTGCTGACGTCACCCAGAAGTTCATCGGAGGACAGGATATCACCTGCAGGGGATATCCTGTCCTCCGATGAGGCGCAGACGCTGCGATCTCTATGCAAGTCTCTGGGGACTTGCATAGAGATCACACTGTGATCGGTGCAGGGGGATCACGGGGAGGAGAGTGAGAAACAATGTTTCCCACCCTCCTCCCATGCTGAAAATAGAAACAGAGAAAAAAAATGGTTAGTCATTTTTAAAATAAATAAATAAATAAATCATTAAAATAATGCAATAAATAATAATGGCATTAATAACATGTTCAAGAGGACCTCTAACTATTTAAAAAATAAATAAATATATATATATATATATATATATATATATATATATATAAAGAAATACTAACAAATACAAAAAAATATATAAAAAAAACAAAAAACCTTACATCCCATTGCCCTAGCACAACATCCCAAACCCGTTAAGCCATAAGCATAAAAATTCTACGAATAATGTACACCTTATAGTATGTTCCTTATAAGTGCTGGGAAAGTATGGAAAATCTATATGCATTAGCTATTTCTGAAATCAGGACACCTGAATTCCATCACTTTACCTAATTTTGTGAGGATTCAGAGGGAAAATTTTAAAAAAAATTAGGTGTGTTTTTCTAATTTTTGCTAGTTTTTACTACATTTCTCATTCTAAATTTTCAGCTAATCTCTATCTCTCTTTGAAAAAAAACAATATATAGTTTACATGGGTACACTATTCACAGGAAAAGAGAATAATCGCTGGACCAACATAGCGCAAAAGTGGCAAAATTTCTCCGGGACTTGAGGTACCAAAAACCCCTGGGATTGAAGGGGTTAATGATCACCTATGTTGGGTAGTACTGAAAAACATGACATGCTAAACTAGCAGTGTTTCCACTCCAGCAGTTGAAAATAAATTGGTTGTGCTGATTTTCCCACAGTTGAAATCTTGCTTTTTGGCCTTTTGAAGTCATTTCTGAATTTGCAGAATCCTTAAAACTGAATTTCAAAAATATTTGACTTGTTTTGGCCATTTAGCCTGTTGTTTATTTAAGTCACACCAGTATTTTCTTCTCAATCTAGCTATGGGTTTATTTATATAGAAACTAGGGCTGCAACAACTAATCGATAAAATCGATAATAATCGATAATGAAATTCGTTGGCAACGAATTTCATTATCGATTAGTTGAATCGATTATTATCGATTATAAAATGAGGGTTTTTTCAGAGCAAACGCTCTGAAAAACCCCCCTCATTATATAATAGTTTAGTCTGACTCACCGTCTCACAGCAGCAGCTCCTACTTACTCCCCCTCCCTGTAATCACTGTGACAACTGGCCCCGCCCCTTCCTTCTCCAGGCCAGAACCACATGGCTGTGACACTCATCTAACTGTAAGTATATGTACATATATATATATATATATATATATATATATAATGTGTATGTGTTATGTTAATAGGGTGTTTAGGGTTAATTTAGGAGCAGCTGTGGTTAATGGGGTGTTTGGGGTTAATTTGAGGCAGTTGTGGTTAATGGTGTGTTTAGGGTTAATTTAGGGGATGCTGTGGTTGATGGGGTCTTTAGGGTTAATTTAGGGGATGCTGTGGTTAAGGGGGTGTTGAGGGTTAATTTAGGGGCAGTTTTGGTTAATGGGGAGTTTAGGGTTAATTTAGGGGAATCTAAATCCTGGGGGCAGTGAAGTGACATATCTGGGGGTATAAGGCATATACAGTATATAAGGCATATGTGGGGAGGGCAGTGTGGCATGTCTGGGGAGGACGGAGTGGTGTATCAGGGTGTATAAGGCATATCTGGGGGTAGAGAAGTGGCATGTCTGGGAGGCAGGGTGGCATGTCTGGGGAGGATGGAGTGGGGTATCAGGGGATATAAGGCGTATCAGGCACAGTGGCAGATGTGGGAGGCAGCGTGGAGTGGCAGATGTGGGAGGCAGCGTGGAGTGGCAGATGTGGGAGGCAGCATGGTGTGGCATATGTGGGGAGGGCAGGGTGGCATGTCTGGGGAGGATGGAGTGGTGTTTCAGGGGGTATAAGGCGTATCAGGCACAGTGGCATGTGGGGGGTAGAGTGGAGTGGCAGATGTGGGAGGCAGCGTGGAGTGGCAGATGTGGGAGGCAGCGTGGTGTGGTATATGTGGTAGGCAGCGTGGCATATGTGGGGGGCAGCGTGGAGTGCTGTGGTAGGCAGCGTGGCATATGTGGGGGGGCAGCATGGCATGTCTGGGAGGCAGCGTAGCAAGCCTGGGCTCAAATGTGCATATATTGGGGGGCTGGTTGGGAAATAAAGACAAGAAATGTATTATCAAAGTTTTTTTTATTCTGCTGTTTGTATTTAACATCATTTGTTTAGTAAATTATTTTAAATAAATGAAAAATTTACATTCATTTTTTTATCCGATTAATCGATTAATCGAAAAAATAATCGGCCAACTAATCGATTATTAAAATAATCGTTAGTTGCAGCCCTAATAGAAACTGAGGGTCAGATTTCCCATAAGACAGACTAGAGTGTACTTAGTGCCAGTTAGGATATGGCTTAACTCTTTTAGTGTCCATCATGCATGAGATACAGAGTTGGTTAAAGGGATCTAGATGGGAAACCACTATATCTCGTATATGGTGGTATTATTGCCATAAGTCATCTGAACTTTTCTGTAGGTAGGGGACCTGCCGATCTTTTGCTCAGCACTTTTTCCCACCAATCGAGGTCTTACTTTTCATGGAAGCCACACATACAATTAAATGCAATGGCTCTGGAGGAGGCCATGATACTGCTATTGAATAAAGTACATATGTTTATACATAGGCTTCCTTTGTAGAGCAACTAGGGACAAAAGCATATATCTGAGAAAAATTGCTATGTGCTATGGACAATAACAGATGGCCAAAACCACTGCAAAAAGTGATACGATAATACAGAATCGTCATTCTGTACATAGTATGTATGGCGATTGGACTGCTCAATACATACTGTGTACTAAAAGCAAGTTAACAACGACTGTCAGTCAAATACACGCAAGCAGTAAATTACCTTATCAGCTAATCACACCGCATCACGTGTGTGGTAAGAATGGCCAAACCACCTACAAGATCAAAGGAAAGGTACAAAA
This sequence comes from Spea bombifrons, assembly GCF_027358695.1. Taxonomy (NCBI): domain Eukaryota; kingdom Metazoa; phylum Chordata; class Amphibia; order Anura; family Pelobatidae; genus Spea; species Spea bombifrons. The sequence goes on along the minus strand of NC_071096.1, from coordinate 18,766,530 downwards.
TTATGTTGGAGGATGTCAATTGCCACAGCAAATGCTAATTACAACTAATTGGAGTGGTAAACTTGCAATAACTTTTACATGTAACCTTTACAAACACCGCATTTCTCATTTGACGTATTACATATTTTAAACTTGTACTTGAACAGTGTGATTGGCAACTGACAGGGCAGTTTGTTAAATAGGGGTGCTATATAAATGCAAATGAGCAGCTATGCATTTGACAGTGTTGTGGGGACTTGTAAGGGAGGTTTGAGCATGCTTAGTAATTTGTAAGTAGTGCATGAGTAATTGTGTGGTTTATATCTTATGGTACACAACAGCATTAAAAGGTTTATTTTTTGCTTAACCCCTTAACAACCAATGATGTGCCAGGTATGTTACAAAAAGGGTCAATTAATGACCGATGATGCGCCTGCACCACTTGGCATTAACTGAACTTAGAAAGTGACCAAGGGTCGCTTTTATTCTCTCAAACAGTGTTGCTTTAATGTTGAGGCATTTAGCAACACTGAAATCTGCTCCAGGGATCCTTCTTGGGGCGTCAACATCCGCCATATACAATATGGAGGTAGATGGCTGATTTAAAGTATATGAGGAGGCGATCAAAAATAAAATTTAAGTTAAAAAATTAAGAAAAATGTAGAAACATGTTACCATGAGGGGAACTGTCCAGTTCCGACAAAATGTAAAAAAAAAAAAGTCCTAGAATTAGCACTATATCTTCCAACGACCAGATGTCAAAATTCCAAATTGAAAAATGCACACCTCCCAAATGTGTCCCTTCAGCCCTCAAACAACCCGACAAACCTATGCATGGGTGGTATCGCTGTATTCAGGAGATGTTGCTGAACGCATACATGTTTTTTTACGCATTTTTTTTTTTGGCAGAGACCTGTACCAGGACCTGTAAATTCATAACTCAAATACAATGTGTGTGAGAGAAAAAACTACTACCACAGTTTGACAAAGGCTGATGGTAAATCTACAAATAGTTTGACAAAAGGCTGATGGCATTTGAAATAGCCTGTCAAGTTTTCCAACATATATATGGTTTGGGGGTTAATTGAATTGGCCTGCTTTAAAGATGTCCCAAATAAGACATGTTGACAGGATTACATTTGATTACTTTGAAATAGCTCGTAAAAACATTGGGTATTTCTAAACTGAGGAATGCAAAAAAAATAGAATGTTGCAGAATCTTGTAATGCCTTTTTTATTGGACTAACAGTATTTAAAATAATAGACGCGCTTTCGGGAGTCATCCCTTTATCAAGTCAAACAGGACAAATATTAAAAAATATTCAGTGGGATTTTTTCATTAGCCTTTGTAGACAAGTAAAAGATATTTGAAAATAAAAAAAAATATATATATAAAAGATGGTGAAAATTTAACAATTTCTTCTGAGCTGATATGATTAAAATATTGGTATTTAAAGAAAGTCCTCTTTGCCCTGAAGAAAAAATATATAACTTGTGTGGGTACACTAAATGAGAAAAGAAAAGTCTGGAGCACTGGGGCAAGTCTGGGGATGTATTGGTAGATCTGGGGGGGGAGGGCAGAGTAGCAAATCTGGAGGCCAAAGTGGCATATAGAGGGGTATAAGGCATAACTGGGAGGGCACCTTTTCATCGCACGTCTTCTCCGACTTACTAGCAGCGTTGAACTCTATCCGGGAGGGTCTTCAGTTCCCTCCCCAGACGTTGGCCGCCACGATTACGGTTATTCCTAAGGAGGGCAAGACCCTGGTCTCTGTCAAAGCTATCGGCCCATCTCACTTCTAAATGCTGACTTGAAGCTTTTTGCTAAAATGTTGGCGCTACGGTTGGCCCGATTTCTTCCTCAGCTGTCCACCCTGACCAAGCGGGGTTTATCCCACGGCATGAGGCGCGTGACAACACCATTAGGCTTCTATCTTTAATCCATAAGGCGCGGGCTGACGCACAACAAATTCTTTTTTTGTCGACTGGCGCGGAGAAGGCCTTCGACAGGGTGGACTGGGCGTTCTTAATGGCTACCTTGGAACCTCTGGGCCTGGGCCCTTCTATGCTGGCCTGGATTGGGGCGCTTTACTCCTCGCCTACTGCCCGCATTTGGATTAACAGTGCTCTGTCCCCCCCCCCATAGCAATAAAGAACGGGAATAGACAGGAGTGCCCCACGGCCTGGGAATCCATTTGTGACACTCGACTTTCTGATGAGGGCTGGGACAAGATCTTCATTTTTACCCACAAGAGCTCTAGGGCGACTAAGACGCAAGAGATTAACTATAAGTTGTTGACGAACTGGTCCAGAACTCCGCATCGGCTCCACAGAATGTTTCCGAGCACCTCTGATAGGTGCTGGAGATGTAATGGGGACATGGGTACCATGCTGCACATATGGTGGTCTTGCCCATTGATACAACCCTATTGGAAGGAAGTCTACCGGGTGATCTCGGAGCTCTCTGACTCACCCCCGCCTTTCCAACCTCTGCCCCTGCTTCTACACCACACTTTACGCTCTGTCTCGACTTATAAATGGTCTGTAGTTCGACACTTACTTGACGCTGCTAAAAGCCTTATCCCTCGGAATTGGAAACGTCCTCACCCTCCTACGCGGCGGGATTGGGTAGCACGGGTGGAGGAGATTAGGAGGGTTGAGGATCTCTCCGCCACGACTCCGAAACTTAGGGAAGCCTACACGGCCACATGGTTCTACTGGCTGTCCTCTGTCATTGGGATCGCTTAGTTGCCTTGTGCTGTATGATTGCTCAACCGGTTGCTGTACTTTCTTTATGTATAGTTGAGACTGTTACGGCTCCTTCAAAGTTGTTTCCCTTATGCTTATAATTTTGATATTGCTTTTTGTAATACTACTCGATGACTTCTTTGGGCCACTCGCCGTGAATGTACTGTATATCTTCATTTATGGTTATGTATGCCATTGTCTCTTGCCGTGCGTACCTGTCCCCCCCCGCCCTTTCACTTTTTCCTTTCTGTATCCCTTTCCCCTCTCCTACCCATTTCTCTGAAAAATCTAATAAACATAGTTATTGAAAGAGAAATCCCATGTGATGAAGAGATAAGTTTCAAGAGTACAATGACATATTCTGTTGGGGGTTTTAAACACAGTTTGTTCATTAAATTATTTTAAATAAACAAAAACTTTTATATATATTTTTTTTTCTCCGATTAATCAATTAATTGAAAAAATAATAGGGTAATTAATCAATTCTGAAAATAATCGTTAGTTGCAGGCTTACCACAAATCTTCAGTAACAAGAAATTTAAAAAGTTAGATAGAAAATCACTTCTTAACCTTGCCTGAAACTACTACTTTTTTGTTTATTTCCACTCACAATTGGAACAAAAAGAATACAAACTTGTGCTTATGTTATTGCCCTTCATGTCAACTTTCACGAAAAATTTACTATATACATTGAATTTATAAATTACATAAATTTTTTTTAAATCAACTTTTAGTATATATATATATATATATATATATATATATATATATATATATACCGTATTTGCTCGATTATAAGACGAGGTTTTTTCCAGAAAAATACCCCTCGTCTTATAATCAGGGTCGTCTTATAATCAGACCTCAAATAGGTATGATTATGAGAGTAAGATCCAGATCCGCCGCAGCAATGCTGGGGACCTGGATCCTCCTGTGTTAAACCCCCCCCCAACTTACCGGTGCTTCTGAGTCCTCGGTGCTTAGTCCGGGCTGCGTGTAGAGCTCGCGATACAATCGCGTAGAGCTCTACACGCTTCCCGGACTAAGCACTGGGGACCCAGATGCAGGGGACCTGGATCCTCCTGTGTTAACCCCCGACCCAACCTACCGGTGCTTCTGAGTCCCCGGTGCTTAGTCCGGGCTGCGTGTAGAGCTCTACACGATATAATCGCGTAGAGCTCTACACGATACAATAGCGTAGAGCTCTACACGATACAATCGCGTAGAGCTCTTCTTGATACAATTGCGTAGAGCTCTACACGCTGCCCGGACTAAGCATTGGGGACTCAGAAGCACCGGTAAGTTGGAGGGGGGCATAACACAGGATGATGCAGGGGACCTGCATCCTCCTGTGTTATGCCCCCCCCCAACTTACCGGTGCTTCTGAGTCCCCGGTGCTTAGTCCGGCCAGCGTGTAGAGCTCTACGCGATTCGTGTGGCGCTCTCCATGCTGCCCGGACTAAGCACCGGGGGCTCAGATGCAGGGGACCTGGATCCTCCTGTGGTATGCGCCTCCCCTCCAACTCAGAAGCACCGGTAAGTTTGGAGGAGGGAGGGGGAGTGTTAAATGGGGGGTGTAAGGCATTTCTGGAGTCAGAGTGCTCTGTGAAATGCCTTTTAACCCCTTTAATGCCACTCTGCCTCCTGAAATGCCTTTTACCTCCCTATATGCCACTCTGCCCCATAATATGCCTTTTAACCCCCTAAATGACAGAGTGGCATATAGGGGTATAAGGCATTTCTGGAGGCAGAGTGGCACATAGGGGGTCAAAAGGCATATCATGGGGCACAGTGGCATATAGAGGGTTAAAAGGCGTATCATAGGGCACAGTGGCATTTAGAGGGTTAAAAGGCGTATCATAGGGCACAGTGGCATTTAGAGGGTTAAAAGGCATATCATGGGGCACAGTGGCATTTAGAGGGTTAAAAGGCATATCATGGGGCACAGTGGCATATATGGGGTATAAGGCATTTCTGGAGCAGAGTGGCAAGCCTGGGGGCAGATGTGCATAACTGGGGGGGCAGGTTGAAAAAAAAAGGAAATAAAAACAAAATATTTTTCTCAATCATAGCTTTTATTAACAAACAATTGTTCACATAGTTTACATGAACTAACATTTACTGGTAAAACTTTTTTCCTATAGGGTCGTCTTATATTCAGGCTTTTTCTTTTTTTCATAAGTTAATATTCAGATTTTGGGGGGTTGTCTTATAATCAGGGTCGTCTTATAATTGAGCAAATACGGTATATATATATATAGTATGAAAAATATACTGTATTTGCTCGATTATAAGACGAGGTTTTTTCCAGAGCAAATGCTCTGGAAAATACCCCTCGTCTTATAATCAGGGTCGTCTTATAATCAGACCTCAAATAGGTCTGATTATGAGACTGAGATCCAGATCCCCCGCAGGGATGCAGAGGACCTGGATCCTCCTGTGTTAACCCCCCCCACACAACTTACCGGTGCTTCTGAGTGCCCGGTGCTTAGTCCGGGCTGCGTGTAGAGCTCTACGCGATACAATCGCGTAGAGCTCTACACGCTTCCCGGACTAAGCACTGGGGACCCAGATGCAGGGGACCTGGATCCTCCTGTGTAAGCCCCCGACCCAACTTACCGGTGCATCTGAGTCCCCGGTGCTTAGTCCGGGCTGCGTGTAGAGCTCTACACGATACAATCGCGTAGAGCTCTACACGATACAATGTGCCCGGACTAAGCACTGGGGACTCAGAAGCACCGGTAAGCTGGAGGGGGGGGGCATAACACAGGAGGATGCAGGGGACCTGCATCCTCTTGTGGTATGCCCCCTCCAACTTACCGGTGCTTCTGAGTCCCTGGTGCTTAGTCCGGGCAGCGTGTAGAGCTCTACGCGATTCGCGTGGAGCTCTACATGCTGCCCGGACTAAGCACCTGGGGCTCAGATGCAGGGGACCTGGACCCTCCTGTGTTATGCGCCCCCCCCAACTCAGAAGCACCGGTAAGTTTGGAGGAGGGAGGGGGAGTGTTAAATGGGGGGTGTAAGGCATTTCTGGAGGCAGAGTGCTCTGTGAAATGCCTTTTAACCCCTTTAATGCCACTCTGCCTCCGGAAATGCCTTAAACCTCCCTATATGCCACTCTTCCCCATAATATGCCTTTTAACCCTCTAAGTGCCAGAGTGGCATATAGGGTTAAAAGGCATATCATGGGGCACAGTGGCATATAGGGTTAAAAGGCATATCATGGGGCACTGTGGCATTTAGAGGGTTAAAAGGCATATCATGGGGCACAGTGGCATATAGGGGGTATAAGGCACTTCTGGGGCAGATGTGCATAACTGGGGGGCAGGTTGGAAAATAGAAGGAAATAAAACCAAAATATTTTTCTCAAGCATACCTTTTATTAAAAAAAAGTGTTTAAATGAATTAACATTTACTGTTAAAACTTTTTTCCTATAGGGTCGTCTTATATTCAGGCTTTTTCTTTTTTTCCTAAATTAATATTAAGATTTGGGGGGTCGTCTTATAATCAGGGTCGTCTTATAATCGAGCAAATACGGTACTTAAAGTAACATATATGTAATTAAAATATACCCAGGGGAGTAGTAGTTTTGAGAACATTTATCTGAACCATCCTCATGCAAACATGCAAACCCAATGTTTTTATGTTTTTTTGCTTTTTTCTGCAAGTTATTGGGCAATAAGTACAAGTAGCGTTTTGCTTTTTCAAAACCATTTTTTCCAAATCTGGTAATTCTTCCCCCATGTGCTATTTCAGTTATCTTTGAGCCCCAATATGTGTTCAGCAACATCTCCCGAGTACAGTGATACCCCCCATGCATGGGTTTGTCGGGTTGTTTGGGAGGTAAAATGCCACATTTAGGAAGTGCGTATTTTTTTACTTGGAGCTTTTACATCTGGTCCTACTGCCCCCATGTCCTAATAGGACCATCTTTGAAGCCGGCTAATTCAATTTACCCCATCAAACCATATATTTTTGAAAACTAGACTCCCCAAGGTATTTCAGATGGTAGTATTTGAACCCTCTCCTTGCATGAGATTCTACACCAGCCTTTGCCAAAGTTTGTGGTAGTAATTTTTTTGTATTTTTTTTTCACGCAAATTGTACTTTGGGTATAAATTTATAGCTCCAGGTATACATCACTATCAAACACCCCAATTTGTGTTCAGCAACATCTCCCGATTACAGTGAAACCACCCATGGGTTTGTCTGGTGTTTGGGGGGTTAAAAGGCCACATTTGGGAAGTGCGCTTCCCCCCCCCATTTTGTTCAGTCTGTGCTTATGCCCTATCTTTGAGCCCGGCCACTCCAATTTACCCCATCAAACTGGTCATTTTTTTTTAATTAGACACCCCTTGGGTATTTGAAATGTTTTTATTTTAACTCTTTCCATGTTAAGATTTTTGGGAAGATACAGCTCTAATATTAGCACTTGCTCATAATAATAAACTTTATTTTTTTATTTAATTCTTTTTGGATTTTTTTTTACATTTTGCTGGAACTGGATGGTTCCTCTAATACATAATTATTTTTAAATGTTACCGCTTTTTTCCCCGCATTTTTTTTTTATTGTTTTTTTAAATATTTTACTAATCACACTGTGATTAGAAAGCTGGGCTCCATTGACTTGCGTGATTGATTGCAGTACGTTGATGGCGGATGTTGACGCCCTGGGGGGGGCAGACATGGTCCCTGATGCTGATCTTGGTGTTGCTGAATGCCTCGACATCTTAATATGTCTGTTACTTTGAAAATCATCAAATTCATCTCATACGATCAACTATATAGAGTATGGTTAAAACATAATACAGTATAACCTACATAAATATAAATGTTTCTATCCTGTAGATCTCCCAATGCAGCTGAACATGGGAATATTTGAGTATAATCGTCGCAGTGGGTACCTCCTGAAACCAGAGTTTATGCGCAGGACTGATAAGCAATTTGATCCGTTTACTGAAAATATTGTTGATGGAATTGTGGCAAATACGGTGAAAATAAAGGTGAGAATAAACTATTTCTGACTAATAAATGTCACATAAATTCACTTATTAAAATTATCTATAATGCATCCTTTTAGTTTATGTAATTGTATTGGTAAGGGTGATCCTGAATGCCTCTTGATTACTTACTTTAAGTAAACTTACTTTACTTTAAACCCTTACTTCACCCTTACACTTCTTAACCAGCTTCCACCTAGTAGGGTCACTAAAATTCCAAAGGGGGAGGAATAACTTAATGAGGAGGAACAATCATACAAATCATAATTAAAAAAAACATAGAAGGAAGATGCAGCATTTTAAGATGTCTTCTGTCTTAGTATACATATAAGGTAATGCACACAAATTATTTATTTTAATAATCTAAAAGCATGATTACATAGGTTTATATGGTGAACTGAAATGTTAAATGTTTTAATCTGGATCTGTAATTTTCATAATACATTAAAGGAACACCCTAGCTGTCATATGTACCCTAATGCATATGGAAGCTATGTGGTCTGTTTTGCAAATGCATTGTTAATTTTGCAGAATCTCTTGTATGCATTTGCTCATTTCCAAACCCTCAGCTAAATGTCCATCAGGAGATGTGTTCAGCTGAACACATTTCGCTGCATGTGATATACCGTATTTGCTCGATTATAAGACGACCCTGATTATAAGACGACCCCCAAATCTTAATATTAATTTAGGAAAAAAAGAAAAAGCCTGAATATAAGACGACCCTATAAGAAAAAAGTTTTACCAGTAAATGTTAATTCATTTAAACAATTTTTTTAATAAAAGCTATGCTTGAGAAAAATATTTTGGTTTTATTTCCTTCTATTTTCCAACCTGCCCCCCAGTTATGCACATCTGCCCCAGAAGTGCCTTATACCCCCTATATGCCACTGTGCCCCATGATATGCCTTTTAACCCTATATGCCACTCTGGCACTTAGAGGGTTAAAAGGCATATTATGGGGAAGAGTGGCATATAGGGAGGTTTAAGGCATTTCAGGAGGCAGAGTGGCATTAAAGGGGTTAAAAGGCATTTCACAGAGCACTCTGCCTCCAGAAATGCCTTACACCCCCCATTTAACACTCCCTCTCCCTCCTCCAAACTTACCGGTGCTTCTGAGTTGGGGGGGCGCATAACACAGGAGGGTCCAGGTCCCCTGCATCTGAGCCCCAGGTGCTTAGTCCGGGCAGCGTGTAGAGTTCTTCGCGATTGTATCGTGTAGAGCTCTACGCGATTGTATCGCGTAGAGCTCTACACACAGCCCGGACTAAGCACCGGGGACTCAGGTGCACCGGTAAATTGGGTCGGGGGTTAACACAGGAGGATCCAGGTCCCCTGCATCTGGGTCCCCAGTGCTTAGTCCGGGAAGCGTGTAGAGCTCTACGCGATTGTATCGCGTAGCGCTCTACACGCAGCCCGGACTAAGCACCGGGGACTCAGAAGCACCGGTAAGTTGGGGGGTTAACACAGGAGGATCCAGGTCCCCTGCATCGCTGCGGGGGATCTGGATCTTATTCTCATAATCAGACCTATTTGAGGTCTGATTATAAGACGACCCTGATTATAAGACGAGGGTTATTTTTCAGAGCATTTGCTCTGGAAAAAACCTCGTCTTATAATCGAGCAAATACGGTAATTAATTCCAGTCAGCCACAGCCCTGTCTCGTGTGAACACTTCTCAGCGTGCTTGTGTTGAAATTGCTTATATTTCAATTAGAACACGCAAGAAAAGTCATTCACTGATGGTGATGACCGCTGCAGCCTTTTCTGTGTCAAGTTAGAGCTTTCATTTTATTTTCATTTTGAAATAATGTATGTAAAAGTACTCATTCTTATTAGAGTGGGTGTTGGGGACATGTTAATGTTTTTTAAACTATGTGGAGTTTTAAATGACAGAATTTTCAGTCTTTAGCACTCTATCTTACAATCTATCCTTCCCTCACTGTATCACTTTGTGTTTTCCCTCTTAGATTATCTCTGGGCAGTTTCTGTCTGATAAGCGTGTTGGAATATATGTAGAGGTTGATATGTTTGGTTTGCCAGTTGACACCAAGAGAAAGTTTCGAACAAAAACCTCCCAGGGAAACTCTTTCAACCCTGTGTGGGATGAGGAACCTTTTATATTCCATAAGGTATGAATTTGTCACTATTTTGTTGTTGTTAGTTCTGCTTTACTTTATTTTGCCACTTGTCACCATCTGTTATTGTTATCATTATTATTATTATTATCTTTTATTTATATAGCGCCACCAGTTTACGCAACGCTTAATACAATACATAAATTCAAGGGGTCTGACAAGACAAGAATTGACAGACTAACACAAACCGATACGTTAGGTGGAGAGAGCCCTGCTCGCAAGCTTACAATCTTGAGATTCCACACATTATTCTTATGTATCCTTATCGACTATCCTGTCTTATGTAACTAACTCCTCTCTCTTACCACAGGTGGTACTACCCACTCTGGCCTCTCTTCGAATTGCTGTTTTTGAAGAGGGTGGGAAGTTTGTGGGTCACAGAATTCTGCCTGTGTCTGGAATTCGACCAGGTGAGGACAAGAAAAAGGGGGAGGGTTTTGGTGGTGTGGCAATACCACCACTTCGTCAGGGGAAACCAAGTGTATCACAGTGTTACACGACTCATTTCCAGAAAGAATGCAAGAGAGTTAGTTGTGTGCAAAAATTTGCATACCCTGTCATTGATTTTGTAAATATGACTGATCATGCAAAAAATAGTCTTTTTTTTTTTTTTAAATCATAATGATAACAGATATCACCCAAATGGCTTCGATCAAAAGTGTATACCCTTGTCATGCCCTTGAATCTAAATGCATGTGCACTCTGGGCAGGGGCCCAGCGTTCTAGGGGTCCCGTGGTGAATTACATTGCTGCCAGCAATGTGATTTACCACGAAGCCCCTAAAAAAATAGCAGCGTCTATAAAGGGGAGGGGCGATCAGAGAAGCCACCCCCCCCAAGGCGGTCTTCAGGGGAGTGTAGAGGCAGGTGCACGGTTGTGCTGTCCCCAACCAGCCCTGCTCCCTGTGGGCATTACACTGGTCTGGGTATGAGGCTGTCCGATGAGCAGGGCTGATTGGGGAGATCACAATCCCCCTCTAACCAGCCCAACATTAGGGAGCGTGGGGTCTGTCAATTCAGACCTTGGCTTCCGTGCTCCCTAACCACTATGCACCGTCAAAAGCTAACTGCCTAGAGTGACAGACCTCACGCTCCCATGACAGTGTGGAAGAAAGAAGATAATGTATAATGCAGGATGGAAGATGATAGAAGATGAGAAAGGTAAGACATGGGGAGAAAGGGTTGTAAGGACTGTATATATATATAAATAGATAGTATGTAGATAGTGAGAGGGGAGGAGAGGTAGCTAGAGAGAAAGGGGGTTGTAAGAATACTGAAATAAATATTGAGTGAGTAAGAGAATTAATTAATGTGTGGATGAATAGTGTGAATGAGTGAAAGGGCTGGCTTTGGGGTGTGCAATCTGTGAGGTATACCTGTAATTTAGAGGGTTTATCTATACCTTTAATGCTAAGTTTTTATGTGAATTTCAATTGAGCTATACCTGCAAAGCTGGGTTTGTGTGTTATTCTGTTGATCCATATCTGCTATGCTATGTTTCCATGCGTTATTATTGTATACCTGCAAACACAGAATTTGTATGTCTGATTCTGTTTATTTGGTCTATACCTTAAATGCCGAGTTCACATGAGAATTTCAATTGATCTATACATGCAAAGCTGTGTTTGTGTGTTCATGTGTTGATCTGTACCGGCAATGTTTCCATACATTATTTATGTATACCTGCAAATATGGGGTTTGTATGTCTTATTCAGTTGATCTATACATGCAAGTGCTGTTTTATGTGTTTTTGATCTATGCATAAGGGGGCAAAGAGGTTCTGGGGATGATTACGGAGGAGAGGACCTCTCAATGTCACGGTAGGGTCAGAAGGAGGGAAGACTGCACTCTTCCCCTAAATTGTAGTGAGTGTGGCAAATATTTTTATGGTGTGGTAGTGGAGGGAATTATTGCATGCTAGGGAGTGTGGCCCAAAGAAATGTTTGCATAGGGTCCAATTATTTCAATATAAAATTGTCAGCAGGATCTACTATTTATATATATTGTCAGCATGGGCTAATATTAGTATAGATTGTCAGCATTAATATACATCGGCAGCAGGATCTAATATTAAATAATGAAAACTAACTGCCAGTTCAGCTGTTCAATCACAGTCTTTACTTCAAAGAGATACATTTATATTAGGTAGTTACAAATGCATGTCTAACATGCGTGTATATATATATATATATATATATATATATATATATATATATATATATATATATATATATATACACACACCTGTGTGTAATCTCATGCGCTTCCCTCAATGGCAGAAATAAAATGTGGTCACCCTAGTGTGTGTATGGGCAGTGTTTGTAAGCCAGTGTGTGTGTAAAGGCAGGGGAGTGTGAGGGCGGTGTATGTGTCTACATGTGTGTATGGCTTGTATAAGGGCAGTGTATGTGCATACGTGCGTTTTATGGGCACGTGTGTGTGTGTGTGTAAAGGCAGTGTGTATGCACAGTTTGTGTGTAAGAGCAGTGTAGGTATCTGTATGTTTGTAAGCTGGTGTGTGTGTGTGTGTAAGGGCAGTTGAGTGTAGGGGCAGTGTATGTGTATATGTGTATTTATGGGCAGTCGTGTGTAAGGGCAATGTATGCGCATATGCATGTTAATGGGAAGATGTGTGTGTAAAGGCAGTGTGTTTGTGTAAATGTGTGTGTAAGGACAGTGAAAAAAATAGCGGGGGGGGCACAGTTTTCCATTCTTGCCTCGGGCGCGAAAAGAACCTAGCTACGGCTCTGCAATGAAAGGTTCATTTCCCACACCTGTGGCTTTTTAAATTGCTATTAGTATCTGTGTATAAATAGTCAATGAGTACAACAATACTTGAACAAAAATAAACTGCATGGTCGAGTTGCCAAAAAGAAGCCTTTACTGTACCAATGCTACAAAAAGGCCCAGATACAATATGCCCAACAACACCTTGACATGCTTCGCAGCTTCTGTGCTTTATTATCAATATAGTGATACCATCCCCACTGTGAAGCATGGTGGTGATGTGTTGGGGGGGGTGAGCTCTAAAAGCACAAGCAATCTTCTGAAAATGTATGGCAAGATGAATGCAACATGTTATCAGAAAATACCGGAAGGCAATTTGTATTCTTCCAGACAAAAGCTACTTGTGGGATGCTCTTGGACTTTCCAGCATGACAATGACCCTAAGCACATGGCCAAGTTGACCCTCCAGTGGTTACAGCAGAAAAGGTGAAGGTTCTGGAGTGGCCATCACAGTCTCCTGACCTTGATATCATTTAGCCACTCTGGGGAGATCTCAAACGTGTGGTTCATGCAAGATGACCAAAGACTTTGCATGCCCTGGAGGCATTTTGCCATGATGAATAGGCAGCTATACCGCCTGCAAGAATTTGAGGCCTCATAGACAACTATTACAAAAGACTGCACGCTGTCATTAATGCTAAAGGGGGCAAGAAATAAAAGAAATGTGTTTTGCCTGCTCACTCATGTTTTCTTTAACAATTTTATATATTACCAATTCCAAGGTTAACAAGGTTATGCAAACTTTTGAGCACAACTGTAGGTGCATGAAAGTAACTTTTATACTGAAAGTTGCTGATATTTTTTGATCCATTTGGTTTTATGATTGCTAGGTTAGCTGAACATTCACAATGATGCTATCTAACTCAAATCAGCATTCATCGTGTATTTTAGTGGCAGTATCATTATGTAATTATATTCATGGCTTGGGAATAACTCACTTGGTCTTCCCCTCTACCTTTCTCCCTTTTTCTTATATGCAACTTTTGTCTTTTTTTCTTGGGTGCAAGGATATCATTACATCTGTCTCAGGAATGAGACTAATCAGCCTCTGTGTCTGCCAGCCCTGCTTGTTTACACTGAAGCTAATGATTATATTCCAGATGACCACCAAGGTGAGCAAATAAACCACATTTTGTTTAACTTGGTTTTCTGTATTTCCTGCATACAGTTATTCATCTAAGCTCATTTAAAACCCTAGGACCATGCATGGTATCCCAAGTAACAAGGAAAACCAATTGTCTCCTCTAGTCCCTTAATGATCTCAAAATACACTTCTTTAATCTAGCATAATGTCTGTTCCAAGCAATCATTAAAATCCCATGTCATGTTTTCCTCTGTGTTAATCTACTCCATTCTTGAACAAGTTTTCTAATTATTTCACTTTCTAAACCACAGTTTTTTAGCAGGACCACTTGCTTCATCATTCCAATTTGTTTACAAGTATGCCCTGAATATTGCTATAATATATTAGATGTTGTTTAGTACTTACATAGTTTAAACACTATTGCTTTTTGCTACTTGTCTTTTTTTAGGAGTTCAAATACTTCCAATGCCTTCATATTTAGCAATTAAGAACTATTTGTTAATTTATTCTTTATTAGAAAATAGTTTTTTTTTCTTTAAAAGGACACGTATAACAAACATCCAACACACAAACAAATAAATTAAGTTACATTATACCTGATACAAACTTAACATAAATGACAAAGCTCTTTGAAAGATGGACCTATTGAAACCTTAAATCTTTAAGGAGAGGGGGCAATAGTGTCGCATGGCTAAGTAAAGATGGTTGAACTCTAGCCAGGCTCAACTACTAAGAAAAATTTCTTAAGATCTGAGTAGAAAATTTTGGTTCCAGCTAGACCAGATCTTATTATAAGAGACTAGATTATTTCGGAAGAAATATCTCTCTGAAGTAGCCTGAGTGTTAATTTGGTTAAAAATGTCATCTCGTGTTGGAGTGTTCTGCGATTTCCAGCAATGAGCTATACAGATTTTACAAGCCAATACTATGTTAATAAAAAAAACATTATTAGATTTAGATGTATATGGTAAATCCAAATGAAACATAAAAGTTTGAGGTAACAAACAGGTTCTAATACCTGTATTTGTTAAGAATATAGAACAGACTAATTCTTTAATAAAGTCAAGATTTTGGCACTCCCACCATATATGAAAGTGAGTTCCCATTACTTGGTTACACCTCCAACACAGGCCATTAACTGTATTAAACATCTTGCTAAGACTATATGGAACCAAATACCAGCGATGTAGTAATTTAAAATATTGCTCATGTAAGTTTAAGCAGTGAACTGCTTGTCTGGTATGGTTCCAAGCCTTGCACCAATTTTGGTACTGAAACTCAATCTTAAGGTCTTTTTCCCATAGTAAAATCGTCTTAGATTTCCCTTGGGGTAGGAAATTGACCAGTTGTTTTGCTACCTTCGAAATCTTATTTGATAGCGGGGGTTCTAAGAAGAGCTCATCCAGTTTGTCACCTTCCCTTATTGGAGTTATAAGTAAAAATTGTTTAATACGTAAGTATGAGAAAAGGTCTTTATTTGATAAATTGAATCTGATTTGAAGATCTACAAATGGGGTCACTGTTTGGTTTTCTGTAATATCTGCAATATCGAGTATTCCCCTTTGTTTCCAACTCTGAATATTTAAGTCTCTAATATTTAAATTCAAGATACCTATAGGGGATAATTCAGATATGAGAGTTGATAAGCCATAATTTTCCCGAACTTTGAGTACTACTTTTAAGATATCTTTCATTAAGAGACTTGAAATTCCTAATTTCTTAATCATTTTCTTATCAAGCCATATTAAGTTAAATGGTTCGACATTGTTATTTATACTTTTCTCAATACTATACCAACCTAAATTATGTTTGTTTATTTGTCTCCATGCCATCGCGTGGGAGATATGGGAGACTTCGTGGAGTCTATAAAGGTCTGGATAGCCTATCCCCTCCTGAGAGATACCCCTCCTCAAAATATTTTTTGAGATCCTAGGTCTCTTAGTTGACCATACAAATATTGAAAATAGTTTATCAAAATCTTTCAATATTTTTTTAGGAACTATATAAGGTATCATTCTAAACAAATATAAAATTTTTGGTAATAAATATGCCTTAAGTATGTTTATCCGACCTAACCAGGATAACTCTATCTTTTTCCATCTAGAGGTTAATACTTTCATTTCTTCTAATAGAGAACTAAAATTTAAAGAAATTATTTCTGATAAATTTTTGGTAATTTTAATGCCCAAGTAATCAATTATATGCTGAGTTTTAATTGCATTGGGTCCCTCTATAAGAGATCTTTGTTGATTTTCATTCAAATTTAATGTTATTACCTGTGTTTTTGAGAGATTTATTTTATAATTAGAAAAAGATGAGTATTCCCTTATTACTTCTAAAATAGAGAAATATGAGTATTCTGGAGAGGATATTGTTAGAAGTACGTCATCTGCATATAGTGTAATTTTATGTTCCTGAGAACCTATTTTTATCCCTGAGATCTCATTTGAGTTTCTTATGGACATTGCTAGAGGCTCCATAACCAATGCATATATCATTGGAGCTAGTGGGCAACCTTGACGCGTACCATTCTGGATTTTAAAAGTTTCTGATTCAAATACTGATCCCTTAATTCTGGCAGTAGGGGAAGAATATAATGCCATAATAGATCTTATGAATTTTCCATTTAATCCAAATGCATGGAGAGTTACTTCCATGAATTTCCAATTAACTCTATCAAAAGCCTTTTCAGCATCTAATGCTAAAAAGGCTGAAGGAGTTTTCTTTCTATGAATCTCTTCTAAGATATTGAAAAGTCTACGAGTATTATCTTCTCCTGATCTTCCAGATATAAACCCCGTTTGGTCTGGATGAATAAGGTCTGGGATTATCTTTTTAAGTCTTTGTGCTAATATTTTAGAGAAAATCTTTACGTCCACATTTATAAGGGAAATCGGCCTATAGTTGGTTACTAATGTCGCATCTTTCCCCGCTTTTGGTATGGGCGTTATCGATGCTTCCAACATTTCGGACGGAAATTTACCCAATTCTGCTATTTCATTAAAAAGACGTTTAAGAATTGGATTTATTTCGGTATTCAGGGTTCTAAAAAGTAACGCTGAGAACCCATCGGGGCCTGGTGCTTTCCCTGGTGCCAAATTATTTATGACTTCCTCTATTTCTGCGGTGGAGAAAGGTTGGTTCAACACATTTGATTGTTCTCTAGTTATTTGCGGGAGATCTAGTTTATCTAAATAAGAATATGTCTGTTCTTCTGTCTTATTCAAACTATCCAAGTTGTAAAGCGCTTCATAATGATCTTTAAAGGCATCTCCTATTTGAACCGGAGATAAACAAATTTTATTCTTAAAATTTATTTGTTTAATCCTGTAACTTTGATTTTGTATTTTAAGTTTATTTGTTAAGTCCCGAGAAATTCTATTATTACTGCAGTACCATTTTTGTTTCAAACGAGACATAATTTTATCTGCGTTAAGTTGTAATTTGATTAATATGTCCGTTTTAATTAATTTTATCGCTTCATATTTATCTTGGTTGGGGTTGATCTTATTATCCCTTTCTGCTTTTGTTAGAGCAATATATAGGTCCGCAAGATTTTCCCCTCTAGACTTTTTAATCCAGGAAGCTTTTTTGATTAAGTGACCTCGTAAAAAACATTTCAAAGCGCACCATAAGGTGCTTACTGAAGTATCTCCGGTGTCATTGTTTTCTAAAAATTGTTTAGTTAAATTACAAAGTTCTTTTTTGTTCTCATCTGATTTTATTATTTGCTCATCTAGGCGCCATCTAAAATATTTTTTATAATTTGGGTTGTCTAAAATTTGAATAAAGACTGGTGCATGGTCAGACCAAGTAATGTTACCAATCGAAGAAGAGGAGCATCTCTCTAATGTTAATCCAGACATAAAAATAGCATCTATACGTGAATATGACTTATGGGGAGCTGAATAAAGAACTATTTGTTGTGTGACACTTTTTAACACTTTATTCATGTCCCAACAGATTATGCCTTTGCTCTCACCAATCCTATTAAACATGTTAGTTTGGATCAGAGAGCCAAGCAACTGATGGCTTTGATTGGAGATAGTGAGGTAAGCACGGAAAAAATAGTTAATCAAGTGAACAGACCAACATATTTATTAAATTATATTTAAGTGCAAATAGCAGCATGTTATGTGTAATGAAATAGCAATATTTATATTTATGAACAAGTACCTTCTGTTGACATGAGAGCACATTAATGTCACTGTATGGACTCTTCATTGACATAGCTTTAGAGGTTAAAAAAATGCGGGCACCCAAAGGACCCACTTTGCAAGCCTTGACCTATCACTTAGATACTAGTTTGGGTAAATACTTAATCAATCTCTCTCGGATGTGACTTCACAGCAAGCCAACAACGCAGAGAAAACATCAGGGAACCTGAAGCCAGAGACCCCATCCATGTCTCCACAGGTTTCCCCAGGGAACAAGATGATGTCCTCTACACCTGTGTCACCCCCTGGTATGATAGGTAAGATGGTGTTGTGTAGTGATGTGGTTGTTGGTGTCTTACGCAACTATAATGCTGTGTTTAATTCACAGTGTAACAATTTGTGCACAGAAGGGACTGGTGCTGTAGCTGTTTGTGCTTACCTGTGTGTATGTGATTATGTATGTTCAGCTGTTCTATTTAGTACAGACTGTTCTCATTTTACGCTGACTGTCAGTGATTCACACTTACATCACGTCTATATTTTAGACAAAATCTTCATGTCAGCTTCTGAATTACATTAGTTTCTCATAATTATGGCTTTTTCAACCTAATGCTGACCCAGACTACCTTCCGTTTAAAAAAAACCCCTAAAGAACTGTTATAATGGGGTTGGTCTGAAAGATATATCATTCTGACGTGTTTAACTGTACTATATAAAGCAGTTTATTGTAAACTACTATTTACTTTACAGTAGTATATCTGTTTTGCACTGTTGATTAAACATTGTGTGCATGTCAATTCCTACATAAAAACTAGGCTTTGGAACATAACCCAATGTATATACTTTATTTCAATGTAAAAATCAGATTACCATGGCATCATTTCAGCTTAAATCACTTTTTTTTCTGGAACCCAACCTGAAGTAAGTGTGATGACCTCCAGTATACTAATCACAGCTTAACTTGGATGAATTAAGGAAGCCTATATTACAGTCGTGCTTAGTTTACTGACCCTGATATAGCTAAGTGTGTGTGAGGATAAGATGTTGTCATATGTGCACATATATCTGAAGCCTTTCTCTTTCCACCACAGTTCACCGTGATGACATCATTGCAAGCATACTAACAGGTAACAGCACAGTACAACTAAAGAAGGAATAATTACATTAAAGACAAAAAAAATAGTTTTAGAAATGAATAAATCGAGATAAAGATCTAGCAGACCACCTTAATAATTATTTTTTAAGTTTTTACAGAGGAAGGGGAAGGGACCTCGGTTAGAAAATAGAATGTATGTTTACAGAGATCAGTTCTACCTGAATACTCTAAAGTAAAAACAGACAAATCCATGAGACTTAATGGGATGCATTAAACCAGCTTCAAATGATCCTGGCAAAACCATTAGCAGACTTATTTAACCAGTTGCTAATGACAGAAGTAGTTCCAAAAGATTGGAAGTTGGCAATTGTAGTACAACTTCACAGAAAAGTACAGACCACCACTTTGTACATTAGTAATTGGATGTAAATTGTTTCCAAGCTCAGAAACAGATTTTTTTTTGACTGGGTAACTAAAATAATGAACTACAAAGAAGCAGTAGATTTTAGGGTTAAATTTCAATAAGGCATTTAACACAGTCCCTCATAGAAGACATTGGGGCACACAGCCAGTTTTAATTACTGGGTGTACACTTCCTTCCCCTTATACCTAAGTATACCCTCACCTGCCCCCATGCAAGAGCTGTCTTTAGCCTCTTTGTATTATTTATTGTTATTGCCTTACCCTGTGCTCTGCACTGGTTTCCAGTTCCTTGCATTGCCTTGACCACAAATTCTTATCATTCTGTACCATTGCCATCCTGAACTCTGTACCAGGCCCGTGCCTTGCCTTGGCGTTCATTCCTACCTGATCCATTTGTGTTGATGTCTCGAGTCCTGCTCCCGTATACCTGACCTCGGCTTGCTTTGGATAAGATTCTGCCTTGCCCTTCTGCACTATGTTCCTGCTGTCCCTGTGCTTTGTTTGGCTGTGTTTCAGGTCATACCAGTTCTGCATTGCAGATCCGTACCCTGACTCCTATTCTTGGCGTAACATTTTTTCATGGTCCAGAACATGTATTCCACAGAGTTGCTTTCCAGGCAGGGGCAGACCCTCTCATCTCATGACTTCTAGCTACAAGCCATCCAACAAATTCAGGGGCGCTGTCATGGAGATGGTCTGCAATGTGGCATCCACCCAAGCCACGGTTTCTCCGCTCTCTGCCATACCTACTCTCAGCCATGATTCTTGTGAACCTCCACATACCCGTTATTTGTATAGGCTTCCTACGCTGCCTGTCCTCGATAAATATGCAGACGTTTCCGTAACAGTATAGTCTGCACTTCAGAATGGATCCTCACGTATTCTGGTCACCTACTGAGAGGGTTACTTTCCTAATTTCTGTTTACAGATGAGGCCTTGACCTGGGCTGACCCTTTAGTGGAGGAAGACTTGTATTTGTTGGAAGACCATGGGGAGTTCGTCAAATCCTTCCAAGTCGGCTTTTGACACTCCTTGTGGTAAAGACTCACCTGGTACAGGCCTCATAGATCTTCCTCAACAATACGTGGTGGAATTCTGTACCTTTAACCTCTAATAATGAGTGGAACAATGCCGCTCTGATTACCCCTTTCTGGAGAGGCCTAAATGACCGCCAGAGCCTGTCCTGGCAGTCTGGATGAATTTGTTACCATGTGTTTCAACTTTGTAGCTGCATGCAGGAGCATGCTGTGAAGGATAGGAACAGATAACATCCCCACCCTTCCTCTTCTTGTAGCCCTTCCAGGCCTCCAGTGAGTGTATCATCTCTAAAACCTACCTGATCTGAAGAACCTATGGAGGTAGGTAGGATAAAGCAGCTTACAGAGCTTGAGAAAAGAGAAGGAGAATATACTTCGCATGTATTGGGACAAAAAGAGTCAGTAAGCGAATGTCGCCAGGAAACTACCAAGCTTTAGAGCAAGATAAAAAAAATACCACTCTTCTGTAAAATTGCATTATGGTCCCTGTGACCCTCTGCTGGCAGGGTCATACAGAAGCTCTCCTCGATTCTGGTGCTGCGTGTATCTTCATTGACCAAATGTGGGCTAAACAGTATCAAGTACCTCTGGTGCCCAAAGACCTTATGGTTTCCATCGCATCTTTAGATGACAAACCTTTTGGTTCTGGCCAAGTGATCCACGACACTGTTTCATCCCGTCTCTCAGTTGGGTGGCCTTGCCTCAGTAAGCTATTCTGGAAGTCAACAGCAATTCTGTAGTTCACATCAAATTGAGACTTTCCTGGCTTCATATCATAATACCCACATCAACTGGCGGTCAGATTGAGACATTAGGTGCCTTTTTCCGACCTGTCTGCAATGTATTAAACCCATAGCAGTCATGTTGGAAATATTTCATGAAGACCCCAAGAAGCTGTTCCACCTGTTGGTACATTTTCCAAGAAACAAGCATAGACACTGCCTCCACATTGGCCTTATGATTGTACCATCCTCATTTTATAGGACCCTACAAAGTAACCTAGAGGCTCAATGAAATCTTATAAATTTGAGCTCCCAGCCACCCCCAGAATGCCCAATGCTTTCATGTGTCCCTGTTCAATCCTGTGATCAGGAACAATTTCTCCATTACTCCACCAGTTCAGGAATATTAGAAATATGTGGTCCACAAGATTCTTGGCTCAAGAAGCAGCAGATGCTCCCTTCAATATTTCATTGACTGGGGAGGGTTTGGTCCAGAAGAGAGGTGTCACTAGTTTGTGTCTCTGATGTGCATGCGGCTGCCAAAGTATGCTCCTATGCTGCATATCCTGACAAGCCTGCTCCTGAGCGCCCAGTGCCTGCCCTCAGGGGAGGGGTACTGTCACCCCCACTCCTGGGTGATAACCCTGGGTGCATGCTCTCGATGTCCTTGGTGTGAAGTGGTGCACGATGGTGCTGTTCCTACCTTACCCTGCTCTGCTGGTGTTACACAGCTGGGAATCTCCTGCTGAGATTGCATGTGCAAGCTACTCGGCAAAAGTTTATAGGGCATACGCTGTATATTGCAGTTTTAATTGCTAGTTATGTACTTCTTTCCTTAATCCCTGTATACTGATGTTGTAGCCCTTGCTGATTCAAGAACATGGACTTTAGCCTCTAGGTGTTATTCCTTGTTATTGCCTTGTCCCGAGTCCTGTGCTGGTTTCCTGTTCCTTGCCTTGCCTTGACCACGAATTGTCTTTTCCTGCTGTATTGTGCCATTGGATCCTGTACTGTTTACCACACCTATGCTATACCTTGACCTTTGTTCTTGCCTTATCCCTTATGTGCCAACGTCTCAAGTTTTTCTCTGGTATACCCAACCTTGGCCTGCCTTGACTAAGATTCTGCCTTGCCCTTCTGCTTTACGTTCCTGCTGTTCTTGTGATGTGCTTCAGCCATCAGGTGACACCAGCTCTACATTACAAATCGGTGCCCTGACTCCCCAATGTGGTGTGACACTGCTGTAGTTTAATGTTTATAAATATAAGATAATGTAATTGGAAAGTAAAAATTTCAGGCAGAATATGACATTGGGGTACTGTTCTGTACGTGGCAACAGAAGAGAGAGACTCGAGAGTAATGATTTCTATAGTCCTAGACTAAAAAAAACTAAAAGATAAAAGATTGCTTAAATCTTCAAAAGCAAGCAGGGTGCTGCTAGATGCATTAGTAGCAGAAAGAGAGATTGTTATGCCACTTTACAGATCTCTGGTCTGACCCCTACAGTACATGTATAATATTCCCTATCTGAAATATTTTTTTTCATATAAGGGATACTCATGACTGGGAGGCAGGGGCGTACCTAGAGTATTTGGCACCTGGTACAGAATAACACCTATCACTATATACTGAGACAGACATTGACGGTTGTACAGCATAACACCTACCACTATATACTGAGGCAGACAATGACCGTGGTACAGCATAACACCTATCACTATATACTGAGGCACACATTGACGGTGGTACAGTGTAATCCCTATCACTATACATTGTGCCAGACATTGACAATAGTGTAGCATAACCCCAATCACTATATACTAAGCCAAACATTGATGTGGTGTAGGCCTACCACTTCATTAGTAGTAGGGATGCACCGAAACGAATTCTGGACTGAAACCGAAAATGCAGCATTTACCTGGCCAAAACCGAATATGACCCCCCACACCGTAAAAAAAATCTAACACTTTTATTTAAAGTAACACACCAAAATAGGACAAAACAATTAAATAACAATATTACATATGTGTATACTATATATGTAACTATTTGCTGCATGAACATTCCTGTGGACCCTGTGTAACCAATTGAGACAGATGGAAGACTTTATGCAACGGGCTGGTGCGCTTGCCACACAAGCTGATACACTGTATTTCACAGAAGATGAAGCACAAGAAATATTATGGGATACTACGAGTTTGGAACTACCGATTGACACCAGTAGTAAAGATGTGGGGACACGATTATTACGGCTAAAGAACAAAGAAATAGACTTGGACAAGCCCAAGTATGTAAAAATTGGACTGCAGTACTTAACAAGTGTTCCCTGGAAACATCCGTTGTCTTCTCTTCGCTTCATAGTGATTGACCATGTCCCCGAGTCCCAAATAGGGGGTGACAGAGGTATAACCTTATTACAGCGAGAGACATTTTGGATTGTACAATCGAAAACTATGGCCTCAGCAGGGCTGAATGACAAATTGACATTTTCCTCATTTATTTGATATGTGATTTTTAAATACATGTAAAGTGAAACTACAGTTCAGTCAAGTGTGTGAAGTGAATAACTACCCGAATACTTTGGGAAGTGGCATTCGAGAATGCTAAGATATCAGATTGGCGTAAGGCTATGGTAAATATGAGGGTACCAGATAAGACTACTGCCCCTTTAAAGGGGTTAATGATTTTCTGTTTACATCCCTTTTTGGTCCACAAAGAGCATATGCTTGGTGGATATAATCACTGCAACTATACACTATGCCAGTGAGTGCATAATTTTAATTGGGGATGGTTATTGGGTATATTATAATTAAAACGTGAATGTCTATAGACATAAGCTGGTAGACTTTATCAGGTATAAATTTATGTTTGCTCTGGTTTGCACATTTTTTCACAGTATTATAAATTATAGATTTACAATTCGTAGGGCCACTTTTTATGTTATTTGTTCTTGCACTATCTATACCTACCTGTTACTACCATGATTCGATATTAAACAGGTTATATCTACCCCTATGAGAAGTAGCTACGTATTTTTTTAAATTCAATATTGTCAATTAACTTTGTTTTGTCCCGAGGTTAAAACTTCACAGTACTTAATATATATATGAGCCTAGTTTTTTAATAAGGCATCATATCACTAGACACTAATAATACACGGGCATCTCACTTAGATCTCCTTATCGGCACAGATTTATATTAGACTAATTATTTAGTTAATCCTAGTAGACGTTGCCATGAAGTCACGCGCATGTGCACATTGTTGAGATACACGCCGAGCTTGGTGATTGTGAACACTTCAGGTGCAGTAAGTTCTGTTCCTAATCATAGTAATTACACATAGTATAAATGTTAGACACGCTATGTCTCTGTTATGGCCTGATGAAAGTATGAAAATAAAAGACTGAAACGTTGACTTGTAACACAGAGCTTTGAGAGATTTATTGAAACCAAGTCCCAGGAGTGCCGGTAACTATTTTTGGAATATATATATATATATATATATATATATATATATATATATATTTGTTAACAGCAATCACATTCCTATCATGCCCAGGCATACCCAGTGTGACATTCTGGTTTCCTGGCTCCTGTATTGTGCATTCAGGTTTTTGGACTGTTCCTAGTTCAGCCTCTAGTGGCCGCTCTGCCTATGTTTCTGCTCTCCTCCTTTTGTTGTCACCTGGCCTCGTTACCTGCTGCCCTGCAGTATAAAGGGCTGTAGCTTCCTGCAAACTGGGCCTTGGCATTGTAGTAATAGGACCAGTTTGCCCTGGTCCTGTTCCTGAATTATTCCTGGCTTCCTTTTGTACCTGATTCTGTATTGCTACTGCCTTCAGCCCTGCGAGTGGGCTTCTTCTCGTGTGCCCTACAAGTGGGCTTCTTGTCGTGTGCCCTTCGAGTGGGCTTCCTGTCGTGTTCCCAGCCTGAGGGCTTCCAGCAGCATGTCCAGTCCTGTGCTCTGCCAGTGAGCTTCCAGTCGTGTGCCCTGCCGGTGGGCTTCTCTTTCAGCATCAGCCTTGCCAGTTCCAGTCCCGCACTTCTGTCTGCTGTGTGCCTGTCTACCTTGCACCATGAATCGCAGTGTACAAACAGACAACGCTATCCCTGCACCGAGGCCCCTCGCTAACCTGCTTACCCAGTGTGTGACAGAATGCCAAGGCCATACTGAGGAGCCCGCAGGGATACCATCGGTGTTATTGATGCTGGCTGAGGATATGCTGGTGTTCTGCAAGTCAGTAAAGTGCATGGTTGAGTGCAACACTAGGTGTGCTAGTACCAGTAAGTCCAGGGCTGTGTCTGAACCTAAAAAGGTCCAAAACAAAAGTTATAAACGAGAACCCCTCACTAAAGCCGAAAAACAAAAGCGACAGGAGGGCAATTTATGCTTTTATTGTGGGGGGATAGATCACAGGATTTCTGTCTGCCGGTTCAGGCCACCTAAACCAGCTAAGTCCTCTGTTGCTGATGAACAAAATATGCAAGCCTCAGAACATGAAAGTCATGGGGAAACTAGAGGTGAATCGGAGGAGGGTGAACCCAGTGCTCCCATTAACCCTTTCAATCCTGTCGTTGGGCCTAATGATCTTGAAATGCCTAGTGTGTCTGAACTTACAGGGGAGGAAAATATGTCTTTCGAGGCTCCAGATCTCAGTGAGGAGGACATAACTGAGAATCATTTTTGTAGTCCTATTTGCACTGTTAAAGAGGCTGTTTCGTCTACTCCCCTCAGACGCAAAACCGATAAAAGAAAAACTGTTGCTGCAAGGACTCCTATGGCGATTGGTTCTGTCAGGAGTACTACTCCTATCACTCAAAGCAAACGAAAAAATAACTCTGGAAAATTGCAGACTGCACGACATCCTTTAGGGACCCCAGGTCTTGTCTTGGCTTGGCTTCTGACGGGACAATTTTAGGTAGAGAAAATCTTGCTCGGTATGAAAAACATTTAAGTGAACGCAAGTCACTCCAATGTAAACGGCTACCTAATGAGTCTAAACATGTTTCTTTGATAAGCCAAAATGATTCTGAAAGAACCCCTAGCGCCTTTTCTAAACCCCTTGTCCTTGGCACAGTGCTGGTCTCTGATAAAGCTGAGGTAAAGAAGAAAAAGAAACCTGGTGCTCGCCAAGAGAAGATTATGACAGCCCATACAGAGGAGTCGCGCCACGTTTTGCCACCAGATTGTACCTATGCCTCTGATAGGACTGTAGTGAAACTTAAAGACCTACAGATTTATGTAAATATGTTGTGTACTAATTCTGACTAGTTACCTGTTCATGCCCTGTCTGTCTGTTTTTCTGCATTAGGGACTGGAGCGTGCTGTTTTCAGCAGCTCCTTTTAGTGTGGTCGCTTTTCGTTTCAAGTTTTGTCGCGTCCTGAGTTCGCTCCATAAAGAGGGGGTACTGTGACATTCTGCCCTGGTTTCCTGGCTCCTGTATTGTGCATTCAGGTTTTTGGACTGTTCCTAGTTCAGCCTCTAGTGGTCGCTCTGCCTATGTTTCTGCTCTCCTCCTTTTGTTGTCACCTGGCCTCGTTACCTGCTGCCCTGCAGTATAAAGGGCTGTAGCTTCCTGCAAACTGGGCCTTGGCATTGTAGTAATAGGACCGGTTTGCCCTGGTCCTGTTCCTGAATTATTCCTGGCTTCCTTTTGTACCTGATTCTGTATTGCTCTTGCCTTCAGCCCTTCGAGTGGGCTTCTTGTCGTGTGCCCTTCGAGTGGGCTTCCTGTCGTGTGCCCAGCCTGAGGGCTTCCAGCAGCATGTCCAGTCCTGTGCTCTGCCGGTGAGCTTCCAGTGGTGTGCCCTGCCGATGGGCTTCTATTTCAGCATCAGCCTTGCCAGTTCCAGTCCGCACTTCTGTCTGCTGTGTGCCTGTCTACCTTGCACCATGAATTGCAGTGTACAAACAGACAACGCTATCCCTGCACCGAGGCCCCTCGCTAACCTGCTTACCCAGTGTGTGACACCCAGATTCCAGGATGTACTCGCAGACTTGGCATGATAGGAGTATGATTGCCCTATCTACCCCTTCTCACCCCCTTCTGCCCTATCTACCCCCTATCACCCGTCTCCCTATCTACCCTCTCCCTCTTTGAAGTTCACTTACCTTTCAGGAGTCCTGTGGTGGGGGTGCAAGGCCTCTGTCTCCCAGCTCTGCCACTGTATGTAACAGTATAGTGATGGGAGTTATGATGTACTTTTAGAGCATAATTATATCATGAAAACGACATTGGAAATGGTACAGCATAACACCCATCACTCCCACACATTTACCAATCCACACATATACCAATCCACTGTCACTCTCACTGAATGCTTTCCTCTTTTCTCCTTACAGCTCCTTTTCCTCCTCTTCGCTTCTCTTCTTCAGTTCTTCTGTCTTCTTCCGGTTCAGAGGGTACAGACAGCGGTGGGCGCGGCTACAGTGTAGTGCGCCGGGATCTGACAACAAACCCGGGCGCACAGCAGCTGTTGCCGCGCGGATCGCAAGGGAGCGGAGGGAGATCCTTGAACCGGCTTAAAAATCACTCAAGAGAGCCGGAGGTCTGCTAAAGACCTCCGATACCGCTCCCTTGCGAGCCTGCTCCTCCAGCGGCGGACATTACTGTCCGTCTCTGGAGGAGTGCCGGGTGCCGGCAAGTTGGCACCCCCCTGATGAGCGCCCCCCGCTAGGTACGCTACTGCTGGGAGGGACAGGAAAGATGCGTCTGACCTCTCCTGTAGTCAGTAGATCCTTTTCTGCTTTGTGCTCTGTTGCTCAGGCTTCTCCCTGCAATCACAGAGTGCTTCCAGTCCTTTGTTCTGGCTTCCCCAGGGCACTTTCGCTCCCTTTTCCCAACCAAAGTGCTCATAAGAAGCCTGAACAACAGGGCAGGAAACATTCTTTCTTTGCGGGGAGAAGCCTGAGAAAAGGAGCAGACGCAGGTAAGAAGACCGATTTGTTGTCCAAAATTATCCTTTATGCGAAATACTTCGGATAAGAGATACTCAAACTGTGTTATGTACAGTTCTAAAGACCTTATCACCAGAAGGAAATCTCCCCTATTGCAGAGAGTCCAGAGAAGAGCTACTAAAATGGTAAATGCTTTGTAGGATTAAAAAACAGTAAAGGATTAGGGGGGCTCAATATGTATATCTTGAGGAAAGAAGGGAGATTGGAGGTGTGATTTACATACTTGAAGAGATTTAACAAAGTAAAGGGAAATTATTTCAGATGAGAAATGTTAGAACAATAGTCTAACACTAGAGGGCTGTTTTACTTTACAGAGAAGGTAGTAGATCAATGGAACAGCCTTCTACCATATGTAGTAGAGGATAATATAGTGAAGGAAGTTATAGGCATAACGCTCTCCGGAATCTAAGACAATAAACTTGAATTTACATAAAAAAGTGGGCATAGTAGTTGGGCCGAATGTTTATCTGCTGTCAAATGCTTTGTTTCTATGTTATATTGAATGCAAGAGGTGTATTGACACATCTTTCCCTATTCCCCAGATGTTCAAGCACCTTCCCTGGAGGAACTGAAGTTGCAAAAGAGCTTTGTTAAATTGCTGTGCCGTCAGTACCGGGAATTGCGTCATCTACTCCGCAAGCACCAGCGCAAGATCTCTTCTCTGTGCAAGGAACAGAGCTCCAGACTCTCACAGCTGCAGAACATTCGCAAGAGGAAAAGCCTAACACGCAGCCTCAAGGGGGGGCGACAGTAAGTATGACAGTGGTGTTTCTTCTTGAGGCAAAACATCTAGGGTGCCTAAAAAGGAATTAAATACCTCACCTGAAAAAAAGCAGGTATTTCATAGTTCATGTAAAATACAATGTAACACACAGGCCTGTTTGAATAAAATGTTGTGAGTTGTGACATTGGGTCTTTTTGTCTCACCACAGTTTGAATTTGGAGCAAGATGAGGAGCACCAGAAAAAGTTGGTGGAACTGCAGGCAGAGCAGCAGATGCACCTCTTAGAGATGAGGGAAAGTCAACATGAGCAAGAATGCAAAATTAAATATGCTCACCAACAGCAGGTAAGGAAGACACTATATATCGTATTTGCTCGATTATAAGACGAGTTTTTTTCCAGAGCAAATGCAGGGTCGTCTTATAATCAGACCTCAACTAGGTCTGACTATGAGACTAAGATCCAGATCCCCCGCAGCGATGCAGGGGACCTGGATCCTCCTGTCCCCCCCCCCCACACACACACTTACCTTTACTTCTGAGTCCCCTGTGCTTAGTCCACATGCTTGGTAGAGCTCTATGCGATTTGCGTAGACAACTTCCGCTGCAGCCGGGAGGAGGTGCGTTTAGCAGCGGGGGTTGTCTGCGCCCCGGCTGTCAGAGATCAGAGTTCCCCGTGATCTCTGACAGCGGAAGTTGTCTACGCGAATCGCGTAGAGCTCTACACGCTGCCCGGACTAAGCACTGGGGAGTCAGAAGCTCCGGTAAGTTTGGAGGGGGTGGGGGAGGGAGTGTTAAATGGGGGGGCATAAGGCATTTCTGGAGACAGAGTGCTCTGTGAAATGCCTTTTAACCCCCCTTAATGCCACTCTGCCTCCAGAAATGCCTTTTAACCCTCTATACGCCACTCTGCCTCCTGAAATGCCTTATACCTCCCTATATGCCACTCTGCCCCATAATATGCCAGAGTGGCAAATAGAAGGAAATAAAACCAAAATATTTTTCTCACAATTAACATTTACTGGTAAAACTTTTTTCCTATAGGGTCGTCTTATATTCAGGCTTTTTCTTTTTTTCAAAATTAATATTCAGATTTGGGGGGGTTGTCTTATAATCATGGTCGTCTTATAATCGAGCAAATACGGTAATCAGATTTTGGGGGGTCATCTTATAATCAGGGTTGTCTTATAATCGAGCAAATACAGTATGTATGTGTATATATATATATACCATATTGGCTCGATTATAGGCCGCACACGATTATTGGCCGCACCCTAAAAGTTAGGTGCTTTTTAAAAGAAAAATGTTCTGCCCCCTAGATATGCCCCCACCATAGACTTATCAATACAGACTCCCGGGTGTCTAGCGGGGCCAGCGGGGTATATCTGCACGGAACACGTAGACAACTTACGGTGCCTGCACATCTGCCGTGGGAAGTGCCGGCAAGGGAGATTGTTAAAGCGCATCGTGCAGACGTTCACCGGCTGTGGCGATGCGAGCGTAAGCAACCTCTGCTGCCGGCACGTCTGGATGATGTGCTTTAACTATCTCCCTTGCCTGCACTCCCCCCGTGGGAAGTGCTGGCAGGGGAGGCTGTCTCAGCGTATTGGAGAGTAGGATGCAGAAGCAAATACGGTATATATATAGATCAGCCATAATATTATGACCACCTGCCTAATATTGTGTAGGTCCCCTTTTGCCGCCAAAACAGCCCTGACCGGTCAAGACATGGACTCCACTAGACTTCTGAAGGTGTGCTGTGGTATCTGGCACCAATACATTAGCAGCAGATCCCTTAAGTCCTGTGAGTTGCGAGGTGGGGCCTCCATGGATGCATGATGGTGCCGTGTATTCTACAAGTAAATGATGCATACCCTCCTGGCCATCCACATGATATAGAAGAAAATGTGATTCAACAGACCAGGCCAATGTCTTCCATTGCTCCGTGGTCCAGTTCTTATGTTCACTTGCCCATTATAGGTGCTTTTGGCAGGCGACAGGGGTCAGCATGGGCACCCTAACTTGTCTGCAGCTAAGCAGCCCCATATCCAGTAAATTGTGATGCACTGTGTGTTCTGACACCTTGCTATCAGAACCAGCATTAACTTTTTCAGCAACTTGAGCTTCAGTAGCTCATCTGTTGGATTTGACCACACGAGCCAGCCTTTGGCATCAATGAGCTTTGGCTGCCCATGACCCTGTCTTCGGTTCATCGCTTTTCCTTCCTTGGACCACTTTGATACTGACCACTGCAAGAGCTGCTGTTTTGGAAATGCTCTGACCCAGTCATCGCATTTCATCCCTTGTCAAAATCACTCAGGTCCTTACACTTTGCCAGTTTTTCCTGCTTCTAACATTTCATCAACTTTGAGGATGAACTGTTCACTTGCTGCCTATATATCCCACCCACTGACAGTGGTCATAATGTTATGGCTGATCATTGTATGTGTGTGTGTGTGTGTGTATATATATATATATATATATTAGATATAGATATAGATATATATATAGGGTAGTAGAAGTGTTATTAAACACTCATCTACAGACACCAGACAAGCCAGAAGGCTTGTTTTTCCCTCAGAAATCTCATGGTGCTGCCACAACCACAAGGGATTCTGGGTAGGCACATGCAAATAAGGTTAACAATTATCACCTTTGCCTCTAAATCCACTTTATACATCGATCCCTTCAAAGTAATTGCCCGCTGTACAAGACAGCCTTTACACAAAACTCGGGAAGAGGTACAATAGCCAGATCACCACTCATGGACCGCTGTACTAATACTAATCTACTACCCCTTAAATTTAAATGGAAGGTTTCCATCACCTTTTACCCACCATAACTTATGTAATGTGTGTATATGTATATATATAATATATTAACCTTTGAATATGATGGGGTTGAAACAACTATATCTATAAATGCAAAAAAGTCTAGACTATATGTTTATAGGTGTAGGCAAATGTAGGAGTGTACAGGGCTTCGGTTGTTTATGTAATTAAAAAGACACCATTGTGCTATCATTGCTTTGAAGGCCCAAGAAAGCGTTCTGATCTTTAATCCCGAAAACTATTACAAAACCTGAATGCTTCTTGATGGGTTTGACAGGTGTCCGGCTTTGATCTAAACAGCTCATGCTTTGGCACTATGTTGAGAAACTGTGCTTTACATTTCTTCTTATTAGTCTTTAATAGGAAGCATTTTATCACCGTTCAGTAGTTTAGGGAAAGGTATTTAACCTTTTTTTTTTTTTTGTTTAAAAAAAATAAAAGCGGGTGATGCACCCTTTATATTAGATTTCATAAAGCTGTAGCTGGTATAATGTGTTTCTCATTTATGCCTAGTCTGTTCAGAAACTCCAAGAGGTTGCTCGTGCCTGTCATTCTTCTCAGCTCAAGAAGTTGAAAGAGATCAATGAAAAGTAAGTGGCATTAGTGGCTGTAGCTGAACATTGTTGCCCAATCTCAGGGTGAGAATGAAGAGCTAGCAGGATTGTTAGCTGTAGAGGGAGTGGTTTTCCCTGAAAATGTTTGTTGGAATGTGGGCAGGATTGGTGAAAAAGGCCACATGGGGCTGCAGCTTTAATCCAACATATCTGTTTAAAGGGAGAAGAAGGAATTGCAGAAGATACTTGACAGAAAACGACATAATAGTATAACTGAAGCCAAATCTCGGGACAGACACAAAAAGGATGTGTGAGTTAAATTGTGCCTGCATTTCTAGTGCCTCTCTTTTATGTATTGCTTTTTGAGCATCGCTGTTGTTTTCATTTCCTTGCTTCTCTTTAAACACTACCTACCATGCTTTTATTTTCTTAACAGAGAACTGACAGAAATCAATCGACGCCATATTAATGAGTCTGTGAACTTCATACGTAGGGTGAGTCTTTCATAATATTGGAATACAAAAGTCAAAGTGTGGGAGCTGGTAATAAGCATGCGTGTGTGCGTATATATATATATATATATATATATATATATTTTATTTGTGGTCAGGGCTTACCTGTGACGTGTATAGCTACATGACATACTACCATCTACCTGCCTAACTAAACGGGTTGAATTGTGCCATAACCGCTGCGTAGGAGGAATGCCTAAAGAGGCCAAAACCACATAAAATGATACATAACAGTTTATTACAAACAACACTTACATGACCAAGTTCTCAAATGCGAGAGACATCTTATTTTAATGGACACACTGTTTTGGGATGAGCTCTGAAACAATTGGTGCAAACGTGAAGCATTGGCTGTAATGACAGGCTGAGAAATCTGTTTGCGTGAAGTGAAAACAGTGATGTGGCCAGTGCATTACCTACCCCACCCCTCCGTTAAGCACGGCGGCCCGTGTAAGACATGGGAAGCTTGCATGGCAAACCGAGACGGAGTCTCGCTAACTCCTGCGCCCTAACCGTAATGCTGCGCGGGAGCCATGACGTGGGCTCCAGACAGATCGTTCCGGTGCGGTGCCCAGGTTCCCCTTCACCTAAGGAAACTGGCACACAGCTGACCGGACAGCAAAAT
Source organism: Spea bombifrons (assembly GCF_027358695.1). Lineage (NCBI taxonomy): Eukaryota > Metazoa > Chordata > Amphibia > Anura > Pelobatidae > Spea > Spea bombifrons. Next base: position 18,733,160 of record NC_071096.1, on the reverse strand, counting down.
AGACGATGCTGCTCGAGTGTGCAGCGTATACTTACCTGGGACCGGAATGACCTTAGCCCCAGTTCCTAACCGTCGACTTGAAAGGGAACCTGCTGACCTGGAGCTCTCGTGACGTGCCTAAAGAGGGCAAAACAACACAACTACAACCCCCCGTAAAGCACGGTGGCCCATGCAAGACATGGGAAACCTGTGAGACAACCCGAGACGGAGTCTCACTGACTCCTGCGCCCTAACCGTACTGCCGCGCGGGAGCCATGACGTAGGCTCCAGGCAGATTGTTTCTGTGCGGTGCCCAGCTTCCCCTTCACCTAAGGAAACTGGCACACCGCCGACCGGACAGCCAAATAGACGATGCTGCTTGAACGTGCAGCGTACACTGACCCGGGACCGGAACGACCAGCCTAAATAACACGCACTAAAAGTGAACAAAGGGTTAATGAAAAGTGGTTAACCGGCAACCCTCACCTGACACTAGCAACAGAAATCATCTGGAGCAGGCCAGTGGATACATGGAACAGTTTCCCAGCAGAAGCGGTAGTAGACCAATAGAGTAAACTAGTGAATGTAGCTAGTATGCTGATCGTTATCCACAAATGGTGTGTACATGAATTAATGGGAGTCGAGTATAATTTGAAAGTACTCCAACAACACCAGCTGTAACATACAATGAGTAACTCCAAGAACGATATAGCGAGCGACTATAAATACGCTTGGATAAGGAAATGAACCTCCGTAAAAGTGCAGACAGAGTAACACGAGCTGAACCGTATAAAAGCATGAAAGAAAGAGAGCGTGCTGAATGATGTGTAGTGCAGGACTAGGTGTCGGTAGTAAAAGGGTTAAACAGGCTTATTAACATTTGAGTATAATAAGTGCACCTGTGTGGCCGTGCGTACTTATAAACAATCCAAATCAAGAAAAGTACCCAGCATCGCTCCAGTGAACTGCTACCTGTAACACAATGTTTGAATTAGGCGCGGATAGTAAAAGAAACAGAGAAACGAAGATTGCAGGAGTCGTTTGGCTCCTGAAACACATGCCGCACAGCCAATACTAGCCGAAAACCGCAATGTTCCTTCCTGAAGTTCCGTGACATCATTTCCTGATACACAGCACTGTCGTCAGAGCCAAGGGAGGCCCCTGTCTGGTATATAAGTGCTACTAAGCCCCTCCCAAAAATACAGGCCAAAAAATCAGCCTTCAGATATATATATACCGTATTGGCTCAAATATAGGCCGCACTTTCCGCCCCCACTTTAAGTCTTTAAAGTGGGGGTGCGGCATATATTCGGGGTCTAACGCCCGCGACATGCAGTCCCGGGCGCCGGGCAGGCAGTAGGATCCCCCTGTATCCTACTCTCCTATACGCTCAGACAGCCTCCCCTGCCGGCACTTTCCACGGGGGGGGGGTGTCGGCACGGGAGGTTGTCTAAGCGCATTGTGCGGACAGTCACCGGCTGCGGGGAAACAGCCTCCGGCAGCGGAGGTTGTTTACCCGCATCGCCGCAGCCGGTGACCGTCCGCACGATGCGTTTTACCTCTGCCCCCAAGACTTACCAGAGCAGATTTCCGGGTGTCTTGCGGGGCCGCCGGGGGACATCTACGCAATACACGTATACAACTTCCGGTGCCGGCACATCCGCCGAGTGCCAGCACCGGAATTTGTATACGCGTATTGTGTAGATACGCGTATTGCGTAAAGCTAATAAAATTGGTAAAATCAACAGGAACATTTCGTTAAAGGGTCCCTAAACAAACTCAGCTATGGTTGTTTGAAAACTGAACTCTTTGTGAGTGGGTTATTTATTTAGAATTAATGCTAAGGGGTAAATCTGGCTATACCCATTATGATTATGGCATCCCAATGCCCAAAAACAGCCAAAAACTAAAATCTTCTTTGTTGCAAAAAAAAAAATATGACTCTAATGACCTCGAAGACCCTGATGTAGCTGAGGTTCAAAAGATGGCATAGAAGGGGAGTCCAAACAACCCATCAAGCACATGTAAAAACCCAGAGACGTGCAGTGGAGTGATTCACTCAAACCTTCAACAAGGAATAAGATGCTTGCAAGAAAGAACACATCAAATGAAAATAAGATTGATGGTATTGTGGATAACTACACAACAACTTTATGGCTCTAGTCACTCAAGTCCAAAATCATTGACCCCACATGTAGGCCTACAAATGATACCCTATAAAATAGTGGCCAAGGGGAAGACAGTGATGAAAGAGACCTGGACCCGACCTATCCTCTACTGTGATCTAGGGGCGAGAAGGAGATGCCCCACAGGATGTCATAATGAGAACACATCTCTTTAAGACCAAAGAATGGGTGATTCAAAAATTCTAACAGCATTCTTTCCACCACAGATAGGAGCCTGGATAGAGAGACATCATGGGAGTAAGTGCTGGTACACAGCTGGGGAAGAAGTGTCCTGGGATCACCATCAAGCGACTACATACAATAAATGTTAAACTGTGCAAATCCCTATAGAATCGCAGAGAAGGCAGTCTCTCCTGTAATTGCCCTTCTCCATAGCATATAATGGTGAGGATAGGTCATCATCACACACATATTTAACATTGGTCACCTTTTCATTGCCTTGAGGCATTCCCCTGCTGCTTATTCATTGTTATATACAAATACTTGCCATCTACTGGTTAGTTTGTTACCAATTTTAAATGTTTATCTCTGTAGTCTTGATGTTTCCCCCTGATCTGTACTGGATAAACCCAGTAAATTATCCATTGCTTGCTGCATTGAGTACAGTTGTCTGCTTTACTGAGTGGGAAATGTGTCCACAAAGGGGCTATAGCACTATGTTGAAACACACTTGTAAAAGTGATCTGGAGCAGGAAAACAGGCCACCCAAATGTTGATATTTCCAATAAGGCTTGAAGAAGACAGTACCTAGAGGACCTGAGAAAGTACCAGCAACAACGACCAATGGATCTCCACTACAGACCTTTTGGTTCCCATTAAGCTTTGCTACTGGATAAGTATGTGAAACTGCGGCTGTTCCCTATCTCTCACAATACACCATACAAGCCCAGCAAGAGCTAAATCTCAGGGAGTCTACACAGTCTCATATTGATTATTATTGCCCCCAGAAATGGAGCCACCAAGACAATAGCATGCTGGCTGCTAAAAGAATGGTATATTTGGGTGCTCCCCAACAAAAGCCCACTCCCAGAGGACTGCTGAAACCTTATATCTCTACTCTAGCAGCAAACACTACATAGGGCAAATGTGAAACCGGAATAGGAGGCTTTTGTGTTTCGCAAAATCTACTTCTATTTATGCCTATGGAATGCTAATATACTGTACCACAGTGGACATGATTATGCTATTGGTTAATTATTCAAGAAAATATACAGATGACACATACTCTGGAGTTCCAACTGTTTAGATGAATCGCTTTCAATCTAATGAGTGTTACTTTAAAAAGCTGTATTGTTGAATACAAATTTCACAGAGGGACCGATACAAAGAGTAGAAGAGAGATTCCAATATATAATATATTTTATGAACATAATAAAATCAAATATCTTCTTACATTAAATTACATAAAATTACTAATGAAGTTCTAATTTGAACTTGACTGCAAGTTCTAATCGTCCTCCTAGATGTGTAGGGAAAAACATCAGTACATTTTATTAATGTTAGATATATTGCTAGAGTGTATGTAAGAGTCTTTTACTCAACTGATTTATTAAAGGCATACTCCGTTCTCCCCAGGAGCCCCCTAACAAAAAACGCATGTGAAAGTACTTTGTAAGTACTTTCATGTGCATTGTTCAAAACAAAAATTATACAACTACTGCTACTAATGCTTCTTCTTTGAGAAATCCACCATGCATTTGCGAAAGGGACACCATGTAAATTTAAAGGGACCTATAGGCTATTATCTGCATTAAAGCTGATCCGAGGCTGAAGTGTCCCTTTAAGGATGAGGCTGGATTGTGTGAGGCACACACAGTGGGTGTTGGTCCTAAGTTTATAATAAGTCCCAACATTTCTGATGGCGACCTTGCTGGTATGGTTTCCTTTTCTACTGCATAACCAAAAATGCATGGAGTCTTCTGCTCCTGATTGCCACCTCCAGCATTCATCCAAGAAAAAAATATGATGAGATCACTGGGAACCTGATAAGATCTTGTTAGTTGATTTTTTTCCTCACATTGCATGAGGATTGAGGATCAGTCAGGGTGATGATCATGCCTTATTATAACTGGTATATTTCTAAAATCTGTAACATATTTTCCTAATTTGCCACATGTACACACAATGAAACCAAGTAAATAGGTATGAGTTGACTAATCAGTGTGTGTGTGTATCTTCTCTCCAGTTAGAGGAAGCCCAGAAAAGACGTCTGGAGAAGTTACTAACTGCTCATCAGGATACTCTACAAAAGATAAAGGATGAGGAACCAAAGGTTAGCTTCAAATCTCACCTTATTTACCACTTGCACTTCTCACGTCCTCTTTCCACGTCCTCTATGGCACATAGCATTTCATTCATAGCTTGTTTGTGATTTTCTGTCAATTTGCAAATCTTCCATTTATTTTTCCTAGCTTTTGGCCCAGTTGGAGAAAGAATGCCAAGCTGAGTTTCGCCAACTACCCCAGGAAGTACGGCGGTACTTGCAAGAAGAGGGAGGCTGGGGTGGTTCAGGGCCTCCCTCCTCCTCCCACAGCACTCCTTCCTCCATAGCTAGAGGCTGTAGGTCAGAGAGTGGTGAGGGGGATTATGCACAGACCCCCGACGACTCGAGTGATGAATCTACCAGGCTTTGACCTCCAAACATCTAGAACTGATACTCTCTAATAAATTCAGACCACCCTATCTATTCATAAAGTACAAAGGATGAGGCACCGCCAATAAAGTTACACAAATATTTTTAATGAGCCCCCTGGTGAAGCAAAGCTCTCAACACGGACAAGTCTTCACAAAATAAATTATGTTTTAATGAACTTAGAGTGAATAGGGACTTAAATCCCTGAAGACGATCAGAAATCTAGCGTTCCAATCATTATCATGGCCTGAAAATGATGTATATTCACTGATGGGATAAGAAGACTGACGCTGTTGTGTGTGTGTGTGTGTACATGAATGATGTGCAGATGAATGTGCAGATGTGTGTGGCAGTTTGTATGTTAATGTGTTTGTCTTTCTCTGATTCATTGATTGTCACAGTCTTCTGATAACATTGTATATTTTTACTCACATTTTATTTCTTCAATAAAATGGTAAGAAATCCAAGTTGTGGGCACCAGTTACTTGTTATTAGTAGCTTGTGTTAGAACTGCAGCTCAACCAACTGGAGGATTAAGGTTGCGGTTCATGAATTTCTTCAGGATGACATTCATTAATTAATGTTCACATTATTTCAATGAAACCCCATAATTAGATAAATTTAATACATGATGAAATTGTTAAATGTTGGAGATAGGAAAAGTAACATCCTTAATTGTCTCTTTGCATCACCAAGTTGTGATCAGTTTTCATGTAACCATTTGTATACATACCAGGAGGTACCAGTTTATATTGTTTGGTTTGAGTCATACACTTTATTGAGAAGGCATTGTAAGCCTTGTATGTACATACCTAGGAATAATTGGGAGCAATAAAAGCAGATCTGTCACTTTCTGAGAATTCTAAATCTATGTTATGGTGTTTTACAGATTAAAGTAAGATTATATATATATATACATTTTATAAGACGACCCCCCAAAATCAAAATATTAATTTAGGAAAAAAACATAAAGCCTGAATATAAGACTACCCTATAGGAAAAAAGTTTTACTAGTAAATATTAATTCATGTAAACTAATTTTCATATTTAATAAAAGCTATGATTGAGAAAAATATATATATTTTATTTCCTTTTATTTGCCAACCTGCCCCCCCAGTTATGCACATCTGCCCCCAGGCTTGCCACTCTGCCCCCAGAAATGCCTTATACCCCCCTATTTGCCACTCTGCCCCATGATGTGCCTTTTAACCCTCTATATGCCCCTCTGCCCCATGAAATGCCTTATACCCCTATATGCCACTCTGCTAACTGCTAACAGCAATCACACTCCTATCAAGCCAAGGCAGCCAGTACATGCTGAAACCTGTGGATGATAGTAGTGTGATTACAGCCTCCCTATGCCATGCTACCACCCCCACCCCCCTTACACATCCATGCTATCACACACACACACTCATTCACAAACATTTAAATACTCATTCATTCCATACTTGTGCAAAAACCCTCCCCCACCCCCTTACCTGAACTGCAGATCTCCTACTCGCAGACTTCTGCAGGGGTCCGGCTGTGCGAGCAACTTCTCTGGCCCCGCCCCCAGAGGAAGGAGGGGGAGGCAGAGTTATGTGAGGACTGTGCTAGCTTCCTGTTCTCCTGGACGCTGCTCGCGACCAAAGCCCGGTAAGCAGCCTGGCCCCAGCAGAATGAGGTCTGATTAGAGGACAACCTTGATTATAAGACGAGGGGGATTTTTCAGCGCATTTGCTCTGGAAAAAACCTTGTCTTATAATCGAGCAAATACGGTATATATATAAGAGAAACAACAATATGTGTATATTATGAGAGCAGCCATCTTAACTTCCTGTTTTCGGTATTTGCTAGACTTGTGCATTCATATTCGGGCAAACATGAAAACGAACACGAAGGGTGCGTTTTCTTTGTTCAGCCCGAATCCCGAACATACAAACGTGGCAGGGGCAAAACGTATACAAAGACACACAACACAAAGAATCTTCGTCTTGGTTTACTAATCTCCCTGGTCCCTCCCCCACCTAGCCTACCTTATCTACGAAACATTGCAGGGGTTAACGGGAAATCTGTAGGTTCGCTGTCAGGTGTTAAAGGGCCTTGCGAATGACTCTATTGGTCGCCTGCAGGGGCCTCCTCTGGCATCAACCAACAAAAAGGGGTGGGTGGGTATCTGTCACAAACCGGGGTGAACAGGTCTGGTAGGAGCCCAGGGGCAGGGGATACAAGGGGCTCCGTCTGTACCCCACGATGCATGATGGCTTGGGGTTGTTACAGACAGGCGCAGGAAATAAACCACAGACAGAATATGCAGATAAGATCTGTATTGCAGATGATGTTAAGAACAACACATACAGATGGTAAGTCACTTAGCTGGAAGCCCTCCGGATGGCACGCACACAACAGGTAAGCCCTCTTGCAGGGCACTCAGCTTTGGAGTCCACTTACAGGGCGCTGCCGCAACTCTGGAACAAATCAGGAACAAAATGTCAAGGCTCAGACAGAAGGGCTGGGCAGCTTTATAAAGGCAGGCTTGGTCAGGTAATAAGGTGCAGCCGGATATGATAATCAGGTCTGAGTGCTTCAGAGTGGCAAGGGCGGCCACTAGTGGTTGGTAATGGAAAATGAGCAGCACAGAGTGAAGAGAATTCCAGGCTGCAAAGGGTGGAACGTTACAGTATCTGTTTACAATATACATGTGTATGGGGGGGCATTACATTAACCAGTACAAAAGGGGATGGGGGGCGTCAATGCACAAGGAAGGGGGGCTGGCTAGGGGCATTACCTAAAAATACACAAGGGCGTGGGGGCATAAATGCACAAAGGGAGCTGAGATATTGAAGATTTTCTGATGTAGTTTGACTTCCTATACAAATATTTTGATTCCAAGTTACAATACAAAGATTGGCTTTATCTACAAAGAGAACTGGTTTATTAGGAATCCCACGACTGGCTGCATAGATTAAACATGTTAGAAGACATATGTTTCACATAATTTAGGGATTCACTTGCAATTGCAATTCTGCCAATACAGTGTAGACCAGGGGTAGGCAGGGGTGTGAGCTACATTTCCCTTGATGCTTTGTCAGCATTATGACATTATGGAGATGTAGTCCACAACATCTTCAACCCTAAGTATATCTTTTGTCAACTATGTTTAATATAAAAAAAAAAAAACCATGTTCAATAAATGGTCTGATTTTAGTTTATTTTCACTTTACATTACATAAAATTAAGAAATACCCATTCATGTGTGACTTAATGGAACAACAAATTGAAAAAAAACTACATATGCATAGTTCATGTATTTGCTTATCAATGATAACTAAAAACATCAACTATCCATATACTTTGGCCATAATGATGGAACAACAAATTGAACAATTTGACATGACATACAAAGTTTATGTAGTTAATTTTGTACAAGAGAAGTTTTCTGCGCACACCACCTAATAAAAATTAGAGGGAACATTGCTCCCAATCCAATCACATTAGATTCGATCTTGTATTATCTGCCGAGGACAGATGTAATCTTTATCACTGGATGCCGAGGAGTTAAGATTCTGTCTATTTTATTTATTTCCACGAAACGGCCACCAAAATCCTCAGCACCAGGCCCATGATGCTCTTAATACGGCCCTGATAAACTCAATGTGCAGCCATCTCAAATCCATCTTGTACCCACCGTGTGCTCCAGCCTTGTGCAGTTTTATTTGGCTAGTTTAAATGGTTTGTGAACTGACTTTGTTTTATTGTTTAAGTAATTTAGTATTGACAGATTAAGTAATTTAGTATTGACAGAATGGCATATAAAGGTTGATCAAAAAACTGTTTGTCCATTGCTTTTTTAACTATCACCAAATTAATATGCATTATAAAACTAAAAGGCCATATTTTCTCTCAGTGAAAAATGAGTGCAGCCCACGCACACATACATTTTCTGATGAAGTGGCCCACTGCACAAAAAAAAACTTGGACGTCCCTGCATTATAATTTAGTAAACGTACAGTAACTTCTGTAGGTGTGATTTATAGACCACCTGAACAAGTAGAATATTTAAATATTCTACTTGTTCAGGGGGTCTATAAAGTACACCTACACAAGTTACTGTACATTTCTCCTAGAGTCCAGGAGAAATGGAATTTCTTGCAAGACAAAACTTAACTTTTATTACTGCACAAGAAGAAGCACTTGCATATGAGGCTGCATATTTACACTCCAAAGAGATACAATCCTCCAGCAAAGATAACCCACCTGGAGTAGATCTAGTGAGGAAAATGGATGTTAAATCAAAGGATTTTTCACCACACACTAATGTCACTGCTCCATTTAAAAGGGACTTCTTATAGTTGCGGCGGAAAACACAGATGTAAAACATGTAATTTCCGAAATGCAGCTTGCCACAAATGTAAACGTACAGGTCATATACAGAGAGTTTGCCAAAGTAAAGCCAGTGGAACACAAAACCAATATAATGCAAGAAAAAAATGCAAGTACAATGCCAACCGCAGCGCACTCTGTTAATATTCCACATGCTGTTTGGGGTAGTGAAATGACTACAGGTGTTTACTCAAATGACTATGTAAATACAGTGGAAAATTCGCCATCAGGGTTTAAGATTTACACTGAGATTGTGCTCCAAGATGTTCCTTGCAAAATGGAAGTAGATTCCGGGTACGCATATTCTTTGATTTCAGAAGAGACATTTGCCTTGTTATGGCCTCATAATGGCCCTTCAATAGTACCTTGTGATATTCATCTGGTAGATTACAACAGGCAAGTTGTGGATGTCAAGGGTGCTTGCTTTATACCAGTAAAATACGGTAAATTCAGAGGACACTTACGTTTAATAATTACTAAGGGACAAAGAGCAAGCTTGCTGGGTAGAGAGTGGTTTGAACCCCTAGGAATCACATTAACTGGAGTTCATAATGTATCCACAAATACACTACAGAATGTGGTTGATGACTTTAGTGCAGTTTTCGAGGAAGGTCGTGGCATGTATAAAGGTCCTCCTGTTTCTTTTGTATTAGATCCTACAGTACCTCCAGTTCGTATGAAGCCTCACAAAGTTCCATTAGCTCTCAGACCCAAAATAGATGCTGAGATTACACGTCTTGTAGAACAAGGTATTCTTGAACCTGTGACACATCCTAAGTGGTGTACACCCATAGTTCCAGTGATGAAACCAAATGGTGATGTCAGAATCTGTGCAGATTACAAATGTACAATCAACAAAGCATTGCAAGAGCATCCTATCAAATTCCAGCTGTTAATCAAATTCTTACTACTTTGGCAAAAGGGAAGGTATTTGCCAAATTAGAAATGGCTCAAGCCTACCAGCAGTTTCCTGTGGATGATGAGGCTGCTGATGCACAAACAGTCATAACACACAAAGGAGCTTTCCGAGCAAAACGTTTGCAGTTTGGAGTTTCCATTGCTCCTGGCATATTTCAGAAATTAATGGAGGACCTCTTATCTGGACTTCTGGGTGTAATTCCTTATTTTGATGACGTTCTTATTGGAGCAGATTGTCTACAATCATTGGCTGCACAGCTACAACTTGTTTTGAAACGTTTCCTTGACGCTGGTCTAAAACTTAAAAAAGAAAAGTGTGTTTTTGGTGTAAGCAGTGTGGATTTCCTTGGTTACAGAATTGACGCACATGGCATTCATGCAACTGATTCTAAGGTTGAAGCTATCCATAGAGCTCCAATTCCAACCAACAAACAAGAACTGCAAGCATTCCTAGGGTTGCTTAATTTTTACCATTCTTTCCTGCCTGACAAAGCCACTGTTGCTGAACCTCTGCATCGTCTACTGGATAAAGACGCTCCATGGAGGTGGACTGACGTTCATACTAAAGCGTTCAATGCTGCAAAAGAAGCTGTTGTCTTCTGACAGTGTCCTTGTACACTATGATTTAGAGAAACCACTCAACCTTACCTGCGATGCGTCTCCTTACGGCATTGGAGCTGTTTTGAGTCACACTTTGAGAAATGGTGTTGAGGCTCCTATTGCATTTTATTCACGGACCTTATCTACAACAGAGAGGAATTATGCCCAAATTGACAAGGAGGCGTTAGCTATTGTGTCCAGGGTAAAAAAGTTTCATGACTATTTGTATGGGCGGAGGTTTACTATTGTAACAGATCATAAACCTTTACTGGGTCTGTTCACCAGCAATACTCCCACTCCTCAAATTATTTTCCCGCGCATGCTTAGGTGGTCCCTTATGTTGAATGCTTATGATTGTGAGTTCAAGTATCGTCCTGCTAAGGATATCACACATGGTGTTGGGTTAAGCCGGTTACCTTTGCCTTCTCCTGATTTCCTTGTTCCTCCTATGTCCGAGGTTCTCATGTTGGAATCTGTTTCAAAACCTCCTTTACATGCAAATGATATTGCTCGTATGTCGGCCAAGGATCCATTGCTCTCCCGTGTGCTCAACTGGGTTTGGAGGGGGTGGCCAAAAGCAGAAGTTGAAGACAAGTTCAAGCCATTTGTTGTGCGCCAACATGAACTTTCGGCCTATAAAGGTTGTCTTTTATGGGGGAACAGAGTGGTAATTCCAAATACAGGACAAGATAAAGTTTTACATGCCCTCCATGAGGGACATCCTGGAATTGTTCGCATGAAAGCTTTAGCCAGAAGTTATGTTTGGTGGCCTAAAATGGATGAAGTTATTGAGAATTGGGTAAAGAACTGTGCACCATGTCAATCCACACGTCATGCTCCCCCTAAAGCCCCGGTACACCCATGGGAAGTGACTAGGTCACCTTGGTCCCGTTTACATATAGATTTTGCTGGCCCTTTTCATGGACAAATGTTTTTTTTTTGTTGTTGACTCCTCTTCGAAATGGTTAGAAGTTGTTCCAGTTACATCTGCTAACTCGGTCACTGTCATAAAGATTCTAAGGAGTCTGTTTGCTACACATGGGTTGCCGGATACAATTGTGTCTGATAATGGCACACAATTTCCCTCATCAGAATTCAAAATCTTTATGGAAAGTAATCTTATTCGACATGTCACAATTGCACCATTTCATGTATCCTCAAATGGTCAAGCTGAGTGTATGGTTCAGACCACAAAAGACTCACTCTAGAGAATTATTGAGGGAGACTGGAATCGTAGGCTTGCAAATTTCCTTCTACAACAACATGTGACACCATGCTCAAGCACCGGTAGGAGTCCAGCAGAGCTCCTCATGGACCGCCGTCTAAAAAACTTGTCTGGACCGTTTACATCCTGATTTGACGTCTGAGCTGCAAGAGAAGCAAGAATTGCAATTCTACTAATGTTTCTACTGTGAGAGTGTTTCTACCTGACAGTACTGTTTATGTGAGGAACTATGCTTCTGGGCCTAGATGGATACCTGCACAAGTACTTGTGGCCACAGGACCTTTGTCATACAAAGTACAGACTACTGATGGTAGAATATTACGAAGACACGTGTAAGGCACCTACCTTAAGTGGCTCCCGGACGTCCTCTTCTCCCTCCCGGCTGAAACGCCGGCACCGTTCGCTGGAGTATGAAGCAGCCGCTCGCGCGCGCGGCCGCTTCATGCATATTTATGAGGCTGACCACCGACTGGATTCCGCTGCGTCGCTATGGCGACGCAGGACGCGATCACGTCCCAGACGTCGGGGAACGCCCCCCGGGCTATTTAAACCTCTCTCTCAGTGTGTCCAGTGCTCAGTGAGCTCCTCCAGTGTGTATATTTACTTCTCTCGTTATCCCGGTATCCGACCCTGGTCTGCTTAACGGCTCTCGTGTTATCTCTGGCTTCCTGACTCTGGCTCTCCCTGCAACGTTGTGTACCTCTGGCATCCTGACCCTGGCTATCCATACCGACTACGTGTACCTCTGGCTTCCTGACCCTGGCTATCTAAACGGTTCCTGTGTATCTCTGACGTCCCGACCCTGGTCTGCTAAATGGCTTCTCTCTGACCACTCGTGCTTACAGTTCACTGCCAAGTGCCCTGTTAACCTCACCAGGCCCATTGTGTGTGTTCTGTTTCTGAGCAAGTGTGTTCCAGTCCTGCATTTCGGATTCCTCCTGGTAAGACATACCTCACAACACGTATCCGGGATCGAAGTAACGAGATTGTGCCTGCTGCGGGTCCCAGTTGTACTGGGTCTCCTGTCATGCCAGATGTTGGTGAACCACTATATGATACAGGTGTCAGTTCTCCAGGAGTTGTTGTTGCAGAGCCAGTTCCTTGTAGTCCACAAGACAGAGCACAGGACGACGGCCAAGCTGACGGTCAAGGCGAACCTGCTCCAACCTTGGGGCGGCCAAGGAGAAATATTCACCCTCCCAATTATCTGAAAGACTTTGAGGTCTAGGGGGGAGGAGTGTTATGTATTGGGGTACTATGTTTTGCCAGTAGATGGCAGCATAATGGAAATGTGTACTTGTTCTGTTGTGTTAGGTCTCTTGTATATATATCTTAATGTGTTGCATGTGGTTAATGGAGTAAAGAAAATAAGTTATGTTCCGCTGCTTGTCTGTGTTTGTGAGCAACATCTACCTAACATTCAAATACACAAAAGTATATGGAATAGCCTTCCAGCAGAAGTAGTAAATGTTAATACAGTGAAGGCATTTAAGCAAGCATGGGATAAGCATAAGGCTAAGCTAGATATAAGATAAAGCCAGGGACTAAGGAAAGTGTTCAGAGGTTGGGCATACTAGAAGGGGCCAAATGGTTCTTATCCAGTGGCGATTCTAGAAACAATATATAGCGGGGGGGCATTATTAATTTCCACCATTAAATCATACCACTTAAAAAACTAATATATATATTAGGATATATATCAGGACTTACCAGGAGCTGGAGCCCAGTTGCGGGAGACGGTGCAGACCCTTGCAAAATAACACTGCTCAGAGTGCACGGGGGCAAAACAGGTACGCAGTACAGACAGGGGATATCCAGAAGCAGAGTCAAACATAAGCAGAGGTCAAGGCCAGCAGACAGGGTTCACAAACGGTGTATCAAAGCAGAGGTCAAAGTCCAGGCAATCAGGCATATAATCCCAGCACATCCAGAAGCAGGGCCGGACTGGGACTGAAAAGCAGCCCTGGAAAAATTTGGAGACCAGCCCCATATAGTTTATCTCACGGTCGCGCTCTTTAACCACACGCACCCCTTATACATACCCGACTCACACTATTCGCCATTCTTTTTATCTCATTATTTGTATTAAAATGCCAGAAAGCAAAAGTGTTAAAAGGCCCTAATAAATTAAATACATTACACATAATGGGATCAAAACATTTACTACTGCGAACATTTTAGATGAAAGAGTTCAGTGGAACAAAACAGTGATGACATTATTCTTCACGATATTCTGGTAAGAAACTTTTGTTTCTTTATTAATTCATGTAGACTATTTTTTTCATATTTAATATAAGCTATGATTGAGACATGGGTTTTTTTTTTCCTTTTATTTGCCAACCTACCCCCGAGTTATGCACATCTGCCCCCAAGGCTTGCCACTCTGCCCCCCTGATATGCCTTCTAACCCCCTATATGCCACTCTGCCTCCAGAAATGCCTTATACCCCCTATATGCCACTCTGTCCCATGATATGCCTTTTAACCCCCTGTATGCCACTCTGCCATATAGGGGTCAAAAGGCATATCATGGGACAGAGCGGCATATAGGGGGTATAAGGCATTCCTGGAGGCAGAGTGGCATAAATGGGGTTAAAAGGCATATCATGGGGCACTCTGCCTCCAGAAAAGCCTTATGCCCTCCTATATGCCACTCTGCCTCCCCGATATGCTTTATACCCTCCTATATGCCACTCTGCCCCATAATATGCCTTTTAATCCCCTATATGCCACTCTGCCTCCAGAAATGCCTTTTGACCTCCTCTATGTCACTCTGCATCCAGAAATGCCTTATACCCCTATCTGCCACTCTGACTCATGATATGCCTTCTAACCTCCTATATGCCACTCTGCCATATAGGGGGTTAAAAGGCATATCATGGGACAGAGTGGCATATAGGGGGTATAAGGCATTTCTGGAGGCAGAGTGGCATAAAGGGGGTTAAAAGGCATATCATGGGGCACTCTGCCTCCAGAAAAGCCTTATGTCCCCCTATATGCCACTCTGTCCCATGATATGCCTTTTAACCCCCATATGCCACTCTGCCTCCCTGATATGCCTCAACCCTCCTATATGCCCCTCTGCCCCGTGATATGCCTTTAACCCCTTTTTGCCACTATACCTCCAGATATGCCTTTTGACCTCCTATATGTCACTCTGCATCCAGAAATGCCTTATACCCCTATATGCCACTCTGTCCCATGATATGCCTTTTAACCCCCTATATGGCAGAGTGGCATATAGGGGGTTAGAAGGCATATCATGGGACAGAGTGGCATATATGGGTATAAGGCATTTCTGGAGGCCGAGTGGCATAAATGGGGTTAAAAGGCATATCATGGGGCACTCTGCCTCCAAAAAAGCCTTATGTTCCCCTATATGCCACTCTGTCCCATCATATGCCTTTTAATCCCCTATATGTCACTCTGCATCCAGAAATGCCTTATACCCATATATGCCACTCTGGCATATAGGGGGTTAAAAGGCATGTCATGGGACAGAGTGGCATATAGGGGGGTAAAAGGAATTTCTGGAGGCAGAGTGGCATATAGGGGGACACACATACACACACATGCCGATTTCATTCAAAAAAATATTATACATTTTGTACAAAAAAATACATTACTTTACTCACCTTCTACTTCTCTTGACTTCCGTCCTCTGCTAGCCGCACACTGTTCTCTTCTCTCTCCTGACAGGATGTCACTGACCTGACATCCGGTGCTGCAGCAGTCTAAGTGCGAGGGGCGGAGCTTCCACCCCTCACGCTGCTCCCATCATTATGCAGCCATCAGACTGCTGGGAATGTAGTCTAAACGGCCGGTGCGTGCTGATGCCCCCGGCCGGAGCTACTTTAACACTTTTTTTTTATTTATATGGTAAGCAGGATCGGCTCGCCATATAAAGTAAAAAAAAAAGTATTAAAGCAGAGCCGGCCGGCGGCATCAGCACGCATTGGCCGTTCAGATTACATTCCCAGCAATCTGATGGCTGCATAGTGATGGGAGCAGCGTGAGGGGTGAAAGGTCAGTGCGAGGGGGTGGAGCTTTCACCGCTCACGCTGCTCCCATCACTAAGCGGCCATCGCACACGGGTGCTGGGTGCCGTTGCGGCCGGCCGGCCGGCGATACTGTAATACATTTTTAAAATTTAATATGGCAAGCCGGACCAGCTTGCCATATTAAAGTAAGAAAAAAGTATTATAGTAGCGCCGGCCGGCCGGCCGCATCAGCACCCAGCGGCCGCTCAGGTCCCAGCCCGCCCCTGGTCCCAGCCCACGGACCTGTCGGCCCACCGGGAAATTTCCCGGTATCCCGGTGGGCCAGTCCGGCCCTGTCCAGAAGCAAAAACAACAACCTGAAACCAGGCTGGACGTGAGGCTGATCTTTTAAAGCCTGATGATGAGGCCAGGTGAGAGAGGCGGAGTTCAGTCCATAACAGAACTAGGTGATGACATAGTGAGTTTCAGTGAAGTCCAGCCAGGCCTCTTAAAGGGGCAGCCACGCCTTGCGGTCTGTGGGACTCTAGGTGATGCCTGACAGCTAATGGACTAACATAATACTTGATTATTCAACATGGGAAGCCTGAAGCCACAATTTAGTGCGACTAATCCTTGAAATAAATATTATAACACAATAAATAACTTTTCCACTAAATGATTTCAAGGCCTTGAACATTTTGGCCCCTGAAGTCACTACAACTTCAGGAGGGCATTTTATCTCTGGATAAGTATAAATGAAATAATTCCTATTGTAAGTTAAGTGCCAGGAAACAGATGGCCAAACACACACACCAACACAGGCTCTGTCACACCAACACACACACACCAGGACAGGCTCTGCCACACTGACACCCAAACACACACACCAGGACAGGCTCTGCCACATCCAAACACACACACACACACACACACACCAGGACAGGCTCTGACACCCAAACACACACACTAGGACAGGCTCTGCCACACCGACACCCAAACGCACACACCAGGACAGGCTCTGCCACATCCAAACACACACACACCAGGACAGGCTCTGCCACACTGACACCCGAACACACACACCAGGACAGGCTCTGCCACACCAACACCTATACACACACACCCACCCCAGGACAGGCTCTGCTACACTGATAACCAAAAACACACAAACAGCAGGACTGTCAGGAACCACTTTTTGCTACCTGAACCATGGCTTTTTTAGACCTGTGGCATTTAAATCTGCTACCACTAGTGGCTGCCCTCTGGAGCACTCAGAACTCATTACTAGGATCAGGTGTGCCTTGTTACCTGGGTTGAGCCCTAGTCAATACATCCAGCTGGGCCTTGTTACCTGGATTACCCTGCCTTTATGAACATGCCCTGCACTTCAGCCAGGGCCTTTGTATTGAAGTCTATGGACCTTTCTGCTGTGGCTCTGCACCTGTACTGTTATTGGTTCCCTGCTTTGTGTCCTGATCAAGTGGATTCCCTGCTTTGTGTCCTGGTCAAGTGGATTCCCTGCTTTGTGTCCTTCCATGCGGGCTGTGTGCCTTTCGTACCCTTCCAAGTGGGCTGTGTGCCTTTCGTACCCTTCCAAGCGGGCTCTCTGCCTTTGGTGCCCTTCCAAGTGGGCTCCCTGCCAAAAGACTTATTACCGGTATTTATTTATCCTGCCATACGTCCGGTTTCTTGCTTAGACTGTATTACCCTTACATTGCATTACCTGGATTTCTGCTTGTGGTGTCTTTGTTTGTATAATAATGTACTGTGGGTTACAGACTGAACCCCAAGTATCCCCTGCACATGGGCTCCTACCCGACCTGATCACCCGAGACCTGACAAGGACACAATCTACGTCACAGACATCTACATCAGGATGGATTTTTCACACTGCATTGTCGTTTATACCCCCCTTAGTGTTTTTGCCCCTTGTGTATTGATGCCAGCAGCCTTTTAGTATAGATTAATGTGGTGCCCCACACCCTTGTATGATCGCCTCCAGTCACCACTATTTGTATTAATGCCCCCATCAAGCCCCTCTCTTTATTATTGATTTATGTGATGGCCCCATCGCATATACGCGTTAGACATGCATTTTTAACTACATAATGAGTACTCATCTTTTTGAAGTAAAGACTATGATTGAGACATGATTTCAAAATTACAGCTGAACTGGCAGTTTTGTTAATATTAGACCCTGCTGCCGATAAATATAAATATTAGATCCTGCTGCAGATATATATATATATAAATATTAGCCCCTGCTGCCCATATACCGTATTTGCCCGAATATAGGCCGCACTTTCCCCACCACTTTAAGTCTTTAAAGTGGGGGTGTGGCCTATATTCGGGGTTTAGCGCAGGAATGCGCAATTCGTATCACCCGGCGCCCGGGACATGCAGTTCCGGGCGCCGGGCAGGCAGCAGGGTTAGGATACAGATCTCCCGCAGCGCTGCAGGGGACCTGCATCCTACTCTCCGATGCGCTGAGACAGCCTCCCCTGCCAGCACTTTCCACTGCCTGTGGCGATGCGCGTAAACAACCTCTACTGCCGGCACGTCTTCTCGATGTGCTTTAACAATATCCCTTGCCGGGACTTCCCACGGGGGAGTGCCGGCAAGGGAGATTGTTAAAGCACATCGTGCAGCTGTGCCGGCAGTGGAGGTTGAACGTCTGCGCGATGTACGTTAACCGGAAGTTGTCCCCCATCGGCCCCACTAGACACCAGGGAGACTGCATTGGTAAGTCAAGGGGGGGCATATCTCGGGGGGACAGACTATCTCAGGGGGGGCAGAGTGGCAGCATATCTCGGGGGGGCAGAGTGACAACTTATTTCGGAGGGGCAGAGTGACAACTTATCTCAGGGGGGCAGAGTGACAACTTATCTGGGGGAGCAGAGTGGCAGCATATCTGGGGGGACAGAGTGACATATTTGCTGGGGCAGAGGGGCATATCTGGGGGCAGATGGGCATGTCTATAAGTAAGGTGCATTAAAATGGCTATTGGTTTTCTGTTTGTATGTAATATATGTTGACTAACTGCATAATAGATACCAAAAATGTTAAAATACAGTGTGTTAGTTAGAATACTGTTTTACTATTCCACTAATGTGTGTTTTTTCTAAAAATCTAAATTTTTCTTTAAAAAAAGCAACTACCTTTTAGGGTGCGGCCTATAATCGGGTGCGGCCTATAATCGAGCCAATACGGTATATTAATATTAGCCCCAGTTGCCAATATATATATTAATATAAGTCCCTGCTGCCGATAACAAGTATAGATCAACATATTAACACACAAACCCAGCTTTGCATGTATAGATCAATTGAAATTCACTTGTGAGCTTAGCACTGAAGGTATATATCAAATAAACAAAATCAGACATACACATCCTGTATTTGCAGGTATACAATAATATATGAAATGTAGCATTGCAGGTATAGATCAAATAAATACATGGAAACAGCATTGCAGGTATTAATCAACTGAATAAGACATACAAACCATGTATTTGAAAGGTATACATAAATAATGTATGGAAACATAGCATAGCAAATATGGATCCACAGAATAACACAAAAAACCCAGCTTTGCAGGTATAGATCAATTGGAATTCACATAAAAACACGGCATTAAAGGTACCTTATATTTAAAACCCCCTAAATTAAAGGCATAGATCACAGGTTACACACCCCAAAGCCAGCCCTGGCATCCACACTGCCCACATAGAACCTGACCAGCACCCAGATAACACACATAAGATTTGTTATCTTTGTCCCCAAATAGCCCACCACAAGTCAACTATGTCCCCAAACAGCCTGGCCTGTGCCATCTTTGTCCCATATACACCCTGCTAGTTCCATCTTTGCCCTTCCACGATTGATACACACAAACACTTTTACAGTCACTCACTAATTCACAATTTCCAGACAATTCATCCACACATTAACTCATGCTCTCCCTCATTCAGACAATTCACCCACACTAACTCATGCTCTCCCTTATTCAGACAATTCACCCACATATTAACTAATGCTCTCCCTCATTCAGACAATTCATCCACATATTAACTCATGCTCTCCCTCATTCAGACAATTCATCCTCATATTAACTCATGCTCTCCCTCATTCAGACAATTCACCCACATATTAACACATGCTCTCCCTCATTCAGACAATTCATCCACATATTAACTCATGCTCTCCCTCATTCAGACAATTCACCCACATATTAACTCATGCTCTCCCTCATTCAGACAATTCACTCACATATTAACTCATGCTCTCCCTCATTCAGACAATTCATCCACATATTAACTCATGCTCTCCTTCATTCAGACAACTCATACACATATTAACTAATGCTCTCCATCATTCAAACAACTCATCCACATATTAACTCATTCTCTCCCTCATTCAGACAATTCATCCACATATTAACTTATGCTATCCCTCATTCAGACAACTCATCCACATATTAACTCATGCTCTAACTCATTCAGACAACTCATGTTCTCCCTCATTCAGACAATTCACCCACATATTAACTCATGCGCTCCCTCATTCACACAATGCATCCACACATTAATTCACACTCTTTACTGATTCTACTTATTCCACCCCTTTCCCTCCCTTATCACTTTCTACCCCCTCTCCATCCCTTATCACTTTCGAACCACACTCCATCTCCTTTCCCTACTCACTATCTATCCTCTCCCCTTTTGTAGTTCTCTCACCTTTAGGTCCAGCAACGGGAGCACGAGGCTTCTGTTTTCTTGCTCTGCTGCGGTGCCCGCTGCTTCACTGCTGAGCGCCGGAATATGACGGAGGTAGAGGCCTCGTGGAGGAGAATGAGGGGTGCCGAGCGGTTGCTAGACGCCCCTCTCTCTCCTCCGCATCAAAAAAAAGCTGGGATTTAAAGTCGCATTGTGACTTTATTCCAAATTCGGGGGGGGGGGAGTGATGCCACTGTTCTTATCTGCCATCACATTGTATGTTTCTGTTTTACATAGAACCTTTGTGAACCTCTACAACTAGTTTTTACACTTATTGCCTTTGCATCAGAGGTGTGCTCTGTTAAATTCAACACGTAGAGCAGGATTCAGTGTTTGAAGGTGCTAAACAGGATGTTCTGAAAATCTTATCAACTAAATCTTCTGCAGTAGATCCTTTTGTGTAATGCCTCCAAAGATGGCTGCCCAACCAGTAGCTTTATCTCTTACTCATAGACAAGCACTGTGGCCTGGTCTGCGTACACTATGTGCTATGTTCTTTGCAGACAAGGGACTCTGGCCCTAAGCTAAAGACTTTATTTAGAAAAAACAGACTGGTTTAGGCTTTCCCAAGATAGACATTTCCAAACCAGATTGCATCATCCTGGGGGTTTTGTGTAGCAGCTGATGTTCATGACTCCAGGTCAGCAGGATACAAACTGTATTGCTCCAGATTGTGCTTAGAACAGGACAAGAAAGAGGGAGCAATAAACTGTTTATTCTGACTAGTCTTGTCCCAGTTGGGGCTCCTCTGCAACATTTTCTACAAGAATGTATCAGACCTCAGACTGTTGGGTCTTGAGTTTCTTTACTCAGGGTTAAATGATAGAGTTTCTTTCCAGACCCCATTCTAGGTTTTAGGTGTTAAAACTGCTAGTTTAGACATCAATAGGATGGGTGCTGTTTTTTATGGTCCTTAAATTACAGGAAATGTCACTTCTGGACCCATTCCATAGCAAGAATATGGAAAGTTTTTTGTTGCACTAAAAGCATCAGGGAAACAGAGGTTGATTATGGACCTCAGCAATGATCTTCGAGAAGCAATGGTCGCTACTCATGAATCTGGGAATGGTTATTAGGCCATTTCAAAAGTGCAAGACAGTTGCCAATCTTCTCAGGAGTGGATGTCCCAGCAAATTCAATCCATGGTCAGACTGTGTAATGCTCAAATAAATTGTAAAAACAATTCAGAAAACAATTGCAAAATTGAGTTACATCTCAGACTCTACAGGCCTCAGCATGTTAAATGAACTACAAGACTTCTGAAACAATGTTGTTTGGAGAGACGAGACCAAAGTGGAGATATTTGGCCATAATGCGCAGTGCTTGAGGAAAACCAAACACATCATATCAGCACAAACATCTCATACCAACTGTCAAGCACGATGGGCTTGTTTTGGAGCTGGGAACTTTTCGTCTACGTTTTACCGCCTCTATCTTCTCTTCGTCATGTCTTCGGAAAGAACACGAAAAAACGCACTCTTCGTGTTCGTTTTCATGTTCGCCTGAAGACGAATGCACAAGTCTAGAATTTACTGCTCCTGGTATATGTCACTGTGACACAACACATCCATATGTGTTCAGGAACATCTCTTGAGTACAGTGATACCCCCATGCATGGGTTTGTTGGCTTGATATGTGGTCACCTTGCACCCATGTGTTATTATACCCCATTAAATAGCCTGGGGTGTCAAACTAGACACCCCAGGGTATTTCAAATGCTGGTATTTTACCACTATCAAAATTTGTGATGGTATTTTTTGTGTTTTTTTTCACACACATTGTACTTCAGGTATGAAGTTGCCCGCTGCAGGAATATGTCACTGTCAAACAACACCCATTTATTTGTTCAGCAACATCTTTTGAGTATAGTGATACCTCCCCATGCATGGTTTTGTTTGGTTACTTGAGAGATAAAAGGCCACCTTTGCGCGGTATGCATTCTTTTGGAAATTGGGCAGTACCTGTATTCAACCTGTAGGGGGAGCACAGACTTCCCAGGAGGATCTGGAGAGACCCTCTAGGAAAGATGTTTATTTTTTTGAAGGACGTGGCCATCTTGCTCTCCAAAGCAGTCACAGTGCATCCTGGGGTGTTTTTTTTTTTTTTGCTATCGAGGCATTTCAGCAACACCCTTTAAGCTTAGAAGGCGATCATGGATCTGGTTTGTGTGTTAGTTAACTTCCTTTTTTCTCAGGATTTTCATGTTTTTTGCCCTATTATTGTGATCTTGCCTATTCTTAAATTGCTGACTGTTGTTTATTTGTTCAGGCAGTTTTTGAAACAGTAGGTGAAGAAGGTAAAGAAATCCAGTACAGGACATTATATTTTTTAATACTGGCCCTTCCGATCTGAGACACAGACCTTGGCTTTTATGAGGTTAATGTTGAGACTAAATAGCTTCAAAATACTAATACTGATTGCGAACCAAAAACCATAATCTGTATCTAGTTTTAATTAAGTGTGCTTTAAAATGTATATAATTCCAGGGTCTATATATAATAATATATATTGCTTTAAAGTAAGAATGCTTTCAAAAATATACATGCTAATAGATCATTTAACAAATTGCAAAGTGAGTGAAAAGAAGAAAAATCTGAATCATCAATATTTGGTGTCAATTCTTCTAGGTACACTTGCACCACAGTTATTCTGTTTAGATTTAAGCAGCTGCAGTTACTTCTCTCTCTTCATGTAATCCTAGACAGACTCATTGATGTTGCGATCAGGGCTCTGTGGGCGACCATCATTTCCAGATCATTCTTAATAACTTTGTGTTAGGAAAAGTACCCACCTAGGTCCTACCTCAGCAGACTTCTTTCTCCTTGAGGCTTCAGGGGAATCCTGAGCTGATGACTGGTACTAGTCCTCTGCTGACACCTAGCATATGTGCACTGCAGGCAGACTTTTAAAGGCACCTCTACCAATTAACTATCCTACTCAATTAATGTATTAAGGGCATTTGGTGCCTTTCCCAGTTCCTCAGTTGTTTTGCCTAGTCTGATCTGCAGCTCAGCTTCCTATTACTTGCTCCTTATACTATGTTCCTGTTCTGTGTTCCCTGTGCCTTCTTCTGACCCCTGGTTATTATATGTGTAAATTACTAAGTAAAATCCAAATAAATAACATCCACTCTAATAGCCTGATATATATTTTACTTACATTTTCACAGAAAGTAATTCTGACATGATTGGTCCTTTATAACTATGTTACCTTATAAAGATATAATAGTATCCTTTAATAAGCATTCAAATACATTTCCTGCAACCGATGTCAAGTACAGGTATCTGTAAACAATGATTGACACAAAAAGAGTCATCCTTCAATACAGAACAGTAATTCTTTACTTTTTTATTATAATCATACTAATGCAAGATAGAAATCACAGAGACCGCCAGGTGAATGGGGAGCACACAAATTATTCATTATGATGCCCATACACTACCCCACGCCAATGATCTGGTTATTAAAAGGACAATACAAGTTCCCTCAAACCCCTTCATAGCTGGAATGTACACCACTTTTGTTTATAAAGTCAAGAGACCTCCTGTTCACTAGAAGAAAATTTGTCAACATGATGGATGGCCTTAATTATTATGGCTAGAACATTTCTAGCAGCCAAGTAGCCTTGGCCTCAAAATTGTTGCTTACACAGTTTGTCATTTTTTCTGTGTTTTTCATACACAGTTTTCCAGCTCTTTGTTTACTATTGCACTATTTAGAAAGCACACTAAAAAGACAATATAATCATGCTGGTATGATGAATTCAGATGGCTTAAATGTTGATGAGCACATGTCATTTTCACATGCTATTGAAAGCACAGAAAAGTAGTCTATGCTGCCAACCACACTACATAGGTCTGATATCTGATAAATAAAAATATATATATTATAAAAAGCGTGGCTAGTTTTAGTTTTTTCAATGATCCTTGTACTTTTTGTTTTATATGACAAACATGACATACTGGCAAAAACACAAATTGCACGGTACTTGACACAAGTCACACACATGTTGAAATAACAGTACGAAGCATCAGACATACAATATGGGTTATAGATATACTATAAACTATACCGTGAGTTGGCGTGCAAAGAACGCATACACAATCATCTTGACACTGTGCTAAATCTACCATTACAACCAACACTTTCACATTATTATTTTTGTCTCGCATGTCCCAATTTCTTCCTCTGAATATACATTTTTAAATTATACCCCCTAACCCCCTCTCTCAGATTTAATCATAATTCTCTCTATTACTGCATTTCACTATCCCTACCTTCTATAATTTGTACTTTTCACTATTCCTAGCATATGTTCTGTTTAATTCCCACCTTTCTTTCTATTTCCTCAGCTAATCCTATCTTCCACAAAGTTGTGTATTTCTTCTGACACTTCTGTTTCGCCCTAATTATGGGTACATTTTACTAATGTATTTGTTCCATTTACAAACTTGCCCTTTTCTGTTCTTTTTAACCTAGTTCATTAAATAAAGTTTTGCCTTTTCTCACACCTGTCTTTTGTGGGTTTTTTTTCAATTTAATACATTATTTTGTCTTTTTTTCTCTCTTGCATATATTATTCCAATCTTTGTTCCCATCGCCTGATGTCCCAAAGCAACTTGGATCTGTTTTTGCCCACAGGTGATAATGGAAGCCCTGGATATGCGTTGTTTTCTGGTAAATTGTGCTGTTTGATTGCATTGTCTTTATTGTATATATTATTGAAAGTCCAGGTAACTGTGAAAGTCATAATCCTTCTGTAACTGCAGAGGAGATTAATTTAAAACAGCAATGGCATTTCACACATTGTGATAACAGGTATCCGTTATATTATCATTTGGTGCCTCCAAGTGTAATATTAAAAATGATAAAATATGTCGGATTTAATAGTTGCCCAAGAAGTGAAAATATAACTGTGCTCTACATCATTGAGGTTATAATTGATTTCTCAAGGTCGTTACTATTGCCTTTATTACTACCCATGGTAAGGCATTATTATAAGGAATTATTATTATTGCCCTAAAAAGGAAACAGGAAAGAGAAAAATGATTTATGGTGATTAGATGACCACCATCAATTACTAAATTGGCTATTGCTTAAACATACAATTCACTAATAATTTCATGAATATTTTTGGAGGGGAAACTATTTTATGAATAGCCTGAGTGCCTCAGAAGCCTTTGATGTGGCAATAGGCCTCCAGTGAGGCCAGGAGTATGTACAGAAGCCATAGGCTCAGGAAAAGAAGGGAAGTAAAGACCTTCGGAATCCAAGGCCCCCCGAGCTCACCCCCTATTGCTTGGCGTCGACGGTAGAGTAGAGTGGAGAGGCAGATTATGGACAGACCAGTAAAGAGGGTTACTGAGAAGGCAAGACTCCCAGGATCCACAAGAAAGGTTTGGCCTTTTCCAGCCCAGTATATAGCAGCAATACTCCATGCAATTCCCAGACCTAAGAAAACATTCACGGCATTGCTGCCTGTCACATTTCCAATGGAGGCATCTGCAAATGGGTCTTGCACTGCTGCCACCTTGCTTGCAAAAGTGTCTGAGGAGACAAGAAGAAAGGTGAAAAGTCACATAAAGTCTACTGCTGTCATAATTATTTCACCTATTCTATACTGGTTACACTCTAAACCATGAGTAGGACTCATGTCACATTCCACTTGTTGGATTAGCAACTGATCTGGATGCTGTCAGCCCTAAATCTAATATTATTTCACTCCATACCAGGTCTAGGATCTTATACTTTCCAGATAGGAAACTATTTATGATAGAACCAGTTTAAAAAGTTTTCCTCATAGGATTTTAAAATTGTATGTCCAAGTAGGCAGGAGAAAGCTTACTCTAGAGCATTGGATTGGTTCTGAAAGAATTGCAGTGAGCCTTCTCCTCCCTGAATTGCATCCAGTTTCACCATACTGGCTCCCAATAAACTGTTCTCACTTGTAGTAACACCAAATGTTTACCCCTCATATGATCTCTGGAGCATCCATTAACTAAATTCCCAAGTATGCATTTATCAGGTCAGAGATACACTGAGAGATTGTTAGCCTGCCAAGTTGGCTAAACTTGACAGAAAATTTCTAGTACAGTATACTTTGGTGGCCATTGAATTCAAGATACAGGGTTTGTAAGTGGACCTGAACTGCTCTAAGCTCGATCTGAGTTTAGTACTTTCCAGTTTAGTGAATTCATCCTTCAACACCGGTCTTGTCGAAGTTGCCATAATAGTAAGTTATCTTCCAACCACACATCAACATTCCAACACCAATTCCTCTCACTCATTGAAATCTATACAATTATTGTCTAATCAGAAATTGTTTCACAAGTTATATAGGCACATTTGTAGCAAACTTCTAATTATATGTTGTAAACTGACAAATGTGTGTACACTAGGCCTCTATCCACACTAGCTGCAACTCCCTTCTGGTGTTTCAACCAGCAAACAAAAAGCACATACAACAAACACAAAGTGGATTGTGTGCTTAATACAACTTATGTGTAAATAAATATAGAATATGGCACCGTATATCTTTTACCTAATATTCCATATATAGATATGACAGAAAAAGAAACAAAATATACTGCAATATGTTTAAATAAACTATATGATAACGGCTAAGGGCCACTCGCTCCCTATAGAGCTAATGGAATCTGGTTGAAGATAAGACCCTTAGGGTAACTGTGTTTCTACATTACAAGTTTTCAGGGTCCTCACTCAATAAAGGCACAGAAGCACATAGGTAATTATTAAAAAATATATATGAAATATATAGCTTACATTTAAGTATGGCTACCCTGTCTATAGAAAGTGAGTGGCCATTACCCACATTCACTAGTATATCTTGTTTATTTAAACATATTGCACTATATTTTGTTTATCTTCCTTTTATATCTATATTTGGAATATTATGTACAATGTTTAAGGTGTAATTTTCTCTATTTCATTACACATATGTGTTTATCATAATTATATATGTTGTTATTATTGTACCTTAATTTATGATAGGATGAGAAACTCTGAAGGACAACACTAATCAGTAGCACCTGAATAATTTTTATCATTATATCTCAAACTTCCCCACTACTTATGAATAGGTTTCTTCGGTACATTCCATACCTGGCACTGATGTTCCCAAAGCAACAAAGACCACAGCAGTGACAGAATCCTTGAGCCCAACAGTGCAGCCAAAGTGAGCAGCCAGGTCCCCAGTGACAGCAGTGAGGATCCCAATGATGCAGATAGAAACCAGAAAACAGGCCCAGCCCCCCCAATATTCAGTGGGTGGCACAAAGGCGAAGAGGACCTTCCAGAAGACAGTCAGGAAATGCATGATGTAGTCACAGCAACTAGGCAGCCCTTCCTCACTGCTTTCCTCATCATCATCATCTCCTGCCCGGGAGGATGTGAAGAGAGGGAGCAGGCACAAAAAGATACAGTGGGGAATGGAAGGGAAAAAGAAAGGAGGAGATGAGTGGAGATTGGCAGGCAAATGGTACAGATGGATGAAGGAGATAGGAAAAAGATGGATTTTAATAAAACAAGGCGAGGAAAATTGTGAACCAAATAAAAGTAAAGCAGAAGAAAGTAGGAAGAATTGGGATAGGAAATGAACAGATAAAGCATAGAGAATAGATTGATAGTTAATAGGGTGAAAAGAAAAGCCAATAGTGGGGGACATAGGATCAGAGGAGCAGAATACAGCAAAGACAAAAGTTCCGCAAAATACGAAGGAGAAATAGGGGTATGTTGAAAAGGAAAAATAGGAACAGATAAGAGGGCATAAAAGGCATACGAAAAGATGCGAACAAAAATGAAAGGAAGACAAGATTGCATAATGGATGTTGCAACAGATGAAAGAACATATACAAAGAGGGAAGGAAGGCAGTGTTAGTCATGAGACAAGGTGCTTCATATGTGCATATATGTGAATCACAAGTAAGGAAGTGATTGGTCATACAGGGAGTCACTATGTAATTTATAATTAAATGTGTAATAGCTCTTTGAGTTCAGGTGCGAGGTTAGGGTGGCTGGCATTACCCAGTAAGGGAACATGCTGACATAGTGAAAATATGTGACACTTACCTGCACTGACAGTCACTGCACTTACAAACTGTTCTCTCCAGCTGCTGCTTCCAACAACAAGGGCCAAGTTAGCTTTCTTAATCAGCTTGTCCACTGTGCTCTATTTGAAAAACAAAGTAAAAACATTTATTATGATTTACATATTAATTTATATAGCTCAGCATACACTAGAGTGTTGTACAATAAGTAAATAGGACAAAACAAGTAGTAAATAACATAACAATTTTGACAGAAAGGTAAGGGGCTTTGCTTGAACAAGCTTACATTTGGCAAGTGTATGCATTCAAGATTACTTAACTTCAGTTAAGTAGATCTTCTCGAATTATTTATGGTTGACATACAATAGCCTTGTTGTTTCCCACATAAATCACAAACACTATTCCATTTTCATCTGTTCACATGCTTCCACCACCAATCTCCCTTTCCATTCCTTTCTCTCTTCCTCATCTTTAACTTTTAGGTTTCATGGTACCCCTCTTTTACCTGCTCACCTTGAACTCATAGGATTCTTCTATTATGACTTCCATCTTCCAGTGCTCCCCTAAACTGGGGCTCCCAGCTATTTCTTCACTTCCTTTGTTCGGCACCACCCATTTCTTACTAGTATCTCCTATGGAACAAAATAAAGGATGGTCAGAATAAATTGTCAATGGCAATAGAATATGTGCTCCTTTTAAACACCCTCAAAGATCCTGATTTATGTTAAGCAAAATATTTATGAAAAAAGTATAGTTGAAATGATACCATTTATTGGCTAACTGAGAGTTTAATTGCAAGCTTTCGAGACCAAGTTGTTAGGTCCCTTCCTCAGGCATTAAATGGTATAATTTCAACTATACTTTTCTCCTGTTTTCTCAACAGCTAACATGGTACAAAACCTTTTATCATCAAAATATTTATGCAATCCCATAATCTGTATTGCACGTTTAAGCAATTAGCATCATATTTTATCCTGCCTACGTAATTAGGTTAAAAGGAAACAGGTCAATTTAGTTAAGCAATTTTAAATACCTATGTATGTTAAACAAAGTTTCAAGACAATCAGAATAAAACCGGTTTTATTTTCTTTCCATTGCCAACCCAAAACATTGGACCCACTTTTACCACCAGATAAACCAATCTTTCTTTTATTAGCCTCCCCCTATCAAACCCTTCTTTTTACTCTACTTGTCTCACTCACTGTAAAATGCATTCTCAGACTGGACAGTTCCATAAAATCTCTACCGAAAGCTTGTGTGAGTAACATAATTTAGGGAACTGCCAATGCCATTTAGTACCAGATCTGTCTCCGTCTCTTACCTCCTCTCTGAATTTCTGGTTCTCCAAGCTCAATGAAGAAATTCTTGTTTTTTTCATATTCTTCATCATCAATAATCTGTATCTCAATAAATCTCCTACAGGGACAAAAGACAATTAAACACGACAATGTAACCCTAAATCAAATTTGTTAATCCATTTTCAGCTATTTTACATAGATGTACAAAAATCATTAGTGTCATTGTATTTAAAAACATATGTTTGCATTGTTACCCTTATGAATTAATTTCCAGCAAAAATTAAATATCTGAAATACTTCCAGTGAGGTTTTATATTCTGTATGCGCAAATAAGGAGTGAAGATGCTAGAAATCGATAAAAGTGTATTTGTGATAAAATTAGTCATTGACCAATGTTGATAGAGTGAGATAAAGTTGTATAAATGTTTAACACCTCACAAGTCCTGTTCTGTTTTTGATATGGAATGTATATTTCAGAATAGGTCTGTAAAGTCTTGAAAGCTATGTTACTCTACATCTTACTCTATGAAAGTTACGCTGCTGAAAAGTATTAAAACATCACCAATATGACAAAATACATTATCATGCAAAAAGTAATGCACATTTGATTACTAATCAGAAAGGGTAGCTACACATCTGTGACTGAAAAAAATAAATTAAGACATTAACTAACTTCTGAGGACAGGACCAAACATGGAGCAGTGTAGCAGCAAAGGAATTTCTCCAAGGCTTGGTTAGACTATTCCGCTGCACTGTGGAATTCCCATCTGGCTACAGAAGGAACCCCAAAATTTAGAGATAAACAGGTAATAAAATGGTTGACAACTATGAGGATAACAGTATGACCTTTGGAGGCAGGAAGGTCTACAATAAAACCCATAGACAGATGTGTCAAGTGGCGTTCACCTGTGGATATAGGCTGAAAGGTGTCTGGGAGTTTTGCTCTATGGACATACATGACATGCAGCAAACAAAAGTGGTAACATCCTTTCTGAGGCTGGGCCACCAGAAGAGACAAGAGACAGACGGACAGACCATAGCATCTGATTTTTGCCAGTGTGACCAGCAGCTTTTGTATCATGATGGATTTCCAGTAATTTGACCCAGGGGTTCTCTGGTACAAAACATTTACCATTAGGCTTCTTGGGAGGAGCGGTGGGTTGTGCAGCCAAGATCTCTACACCCAGAGGAGAAGTATTGTATGTATAGTGGCCAGGATATGATCCAGCGGAATGACAAGGGAGGGAATGCGCACTCCTCTAGACAATGTTGAGAATTGCCGTATTCTTAGTACCAGGAAAATAGAAGTGAAATAAGATAGGAAAATGGCCCACCTGACCTGGTGGGAGATAAGCCCTGAGCTTCAGAGATATAGGTTAAGTTCTTGTAGTGAGAATTAGACTCATGCATTTGTCTTCGGGCGAACATGAAAACGAACACAAAGAGTCCGTTTTTGTGTTCGTTCCGAAAGAAACGTACAATATAGGGCGGTAAAACGTACACAAAGACTAAGGCACACAACACAAAGAATCTTCGTGTTCGTCCTCGTCTACTGATCTCCCTGGTCCCTTCCCCATCTAGCCTACCTTATCTCTGCAGCATCGCATAGCATGGATACACTAGTACCCTCGGGTAAGTAATTTTCAAAGAATCCACACAGGTTTAAAAACTCTCCATAGTAGGACGTTGAGACAGGAGGGTGTCTCAGATGTATCAACCTCCAAGACAAAAGGCAGAGAAGGGTTAGGGTGAACCAAATGCTTGTATAGCTGCCGAAGACCAAAGAGTGAGATTGCATTCTTTACAGGTCATGTTAGTAATGGGTTTGACTACAGAGGACAAAGTCTTACTGAATTTCTTATAGTAGTTTGCAAAACCCATGAGCCCTTGTAAAGATTTAAGGGCTGTGGGACAAGGCCATTGTAGAACCGCAGCAATCTTTTGTGGTTCCTTTCCAAAACCTTTGGCAGAAATCACGTACCCCAGAAATGTCACTTGGCACGTTTCTAGTTTGCAAAATAGACCATTTTCATCTTCTAAGTACCCTAGTGACAACTGCATGGTGAGTCTCCAATGGGGCAGAATAAATAAGAATGTCATCAAGGTAGACTACCACGCATTGTTAAAAAATACTTCGTAAGACATCCTTAATGAATTCCTGAAAAACAGCAGGAGCACTGCACAAAACAAAAGGCATTACGAGAAAAAGCCAGCACCTGCCTAAGAGGTAGATTTGAGGATGAACCCCCGGGAAAGAGCATCTGTAATCTGGGATTGTGCTTCTGTAACCAAGAATACCCGAGGACAACAGGGTAGATGTGGAGATGAAATTACTTGAAAGTGAAGTGTCACCTGGTGAAGAGCCCTTACAACCACTGATACAGGAATGGTTTCATGAATAATATGGGTGATATCAATAGCTTCAACAACTAGGAGAGGGGAACAAGACCAAAGTTGAATAGAATGTTTGGACACAAACATGAAATCCACAAAACAGGCAGAGGCCAGATTCAACAAGGGCCTGGCTAACAGCAAAGGAGTTAGCCCAGGACAGGACAACCTTAGTCATAGGTTTCTCTTTTTGAAGAAACAGGAAGGAAGAAAGTCCACCCATGATGTGCCCTGACAGGACCTTAGGTGTGGGTGTTTCTCGGCCATGTAGGGCATGATTTCAGCAGATGCCCCTGTGTACCAGTATTAAAGGCATATCCCTTTCCCCTGGGCAGATCCCTAGCTGCAATTTCGTCCTTAACCAAATTGGAAAGCCCATGAGGGAATGTGGCTACCTGGGCATCCTAATTCCAACCGATTTCTGCTGCTAGAGTACAGAACACAATGGCATGCTCGGGTACAGTTGTACACTTGTACC
Source organism: Spea bombifrons (assembly GCF_027358695.1). Taxonomy (NCBI): domain Eukaryota; kingdom Metazoa; phylum Chordata; class Amphibia; order Anura; family Pelobatidae; genus Spea; species Spea bombifrons. Next base: position 18,700,269 of record NC_071096.1, on the reverse strand, counting down.
CCGCTGGACTTGGCAGCAGAGGTAGGGCGGGCAGGAATTCTCAAAAATCATCTTAAATGAGGCAACAAACTCAGCATAATTTGGTGTAATTCGTTTACCGGTCTCCAAGTGAGAATTAGCTGAAGCTAGAGCTTTATCCATAAGCAGTGAAATGAGGAAGCCAACCTTGCCTCTATTTTTAGGAAATGCTTGGGGACTAATTTCAAAATACCGTATTTGCTTGATGATAAGACGACCCCCCCAAAATCTGAATATTAATTTAGGAAAAAAAGAAAAAGCCTGAATATAAGATGACCCTATAGGAAAAAAGGTTTACCAGTAAATGTTAATTCATGTAAACTATGTAAACTATTTTTTTAAATAAAAGCTATGATTGAGAAAAAATATTTTGTTTTTATTTCCTTTTATTTCCCAACCTGTTTGCCACTCTGCCCCAGAAATGCCTTATACCCCCTATATGCCACTGTGCCCCATGATATGCCTTTTAACCCTCTAAATACCACTGTGTCCCATGATATGCCTTTTAACCCTCTATATGCCACTGTGCCCCATGATATGCCTTTTGACCCCCTATATGCCACTCTGGCATTTAGGGGGTTAAAAGGCATATTATAGGGCAGAGTGGCATACAGGGAGGTATAAGGCATTTCAGGAGGCAGAGTGGTGTATAGAGGGTTAAAAAGCATTTATGGAGGCACAGTGGCATTAAGGGGGTTAAAAGGCATTTCATAGAGCACTCTGCCTACAGAAACACCTTATGCCCCCCATTTAACACTCCCCCCAAAAAACTTACCGGTGCTTCTGATTCCCCGGTGTGTACTAGTCGGGCCAGCAGGTAGACGTCTACGCGATTCGCGTAGGCAACTTCCTCTGCAGCCGGAAGGAGGTGCGGTTAGTAGCGGGGGTTGTCTGTGTCTATCGCACAGACCTTCCACGGCTGTAAGTGAGAATTCCCTGCACCGGAACTCTCCTCACTGACAGCTGGGGAAGGTCTGTGCGATGGACGCAGACAACTCCCGCTGCTAACCACGCCTCCTTCTGGCTGCAGCGGAAGTTGTCTATGCGAATTGCGTAGACCTCTACACGCTGCCCCCGGCTACACAGCGGGGAGTCAGAAGCACCGGTAAATTTTGGGGGGGGGGGCATAAGACAGGAGGATCCAGGTCCCATGCAGCGCTGCGGGGGATCTGGATCTTAGTCTCATAGTCAGACCCATTTGAGGTCTGATTATAAGACAACCCCGATTATAAGACGAGCAAAGTAAAAGAAATAGGCTTAGGAAATATTTTATGCACTTGGATTGAAACCTGGCTGAAAGATAGAGATCAGAGAATTGTTGTTAATGGAAAATTCTTCAAATGGACAAAAATGGTGAGCAACGTTTGTCGGAGTTCTGTTCCGGGTTTACTGCTATTTAATGTCTTTATTAATGATCTTGCAGTATCGAGAGCCATGCGTCGGTGTTTGCAGATGCCGCAAAATTAGTTAAGGTAATACAGTCTGAACTAGCCATTACTTCCCTGCAAGGAGGTTTGGTCAAATAGGAGGACTGGGCATACAAGTAGCAGGTGAGAAAAAGAAATACATGTGTAAATTATACCTTAAATTGTGTTGCATTGGGGAAATCATTAAATTGAAAAAATGGGAATAATTGCAGACAATAAACTTCACAATGTTTAATGTTTTGTCTCATTGGGGCAAAAATAGTTTTGCCTCTGTAGAAGTCAATGGTAAAATCCCACTTTAAATATGCAGTTTTTTGGGGTTTTTTAGCAAAGAAGAATATGCAGGGATGTAATTGGTCATAAGGGATGGATTAGTTATTCATGCCCTCTTAGACATAGACATACTGAATTTGGTAATAGCATTTTCTTTGATTGTTGTAAACCCAGAAACATACTTCATTGTAACAGCCCAATAACACCTCCATGGAACCTTTTAGCATGTCACATGCCTGTGATTTATTGGCCACTGGCCGATTTTTATTCCCAGTCTGCCGTGGTATAGCTCAATGAACAAATGATTTGCAATCTGTTTAATCTGAGGCATCAAACAAACTAATTTGAAAATGTTTTATTATTAATTTAGAAGTTAATTTAGACATGAGGCTTCAAAGTGATTGTTGCAAATCATTGGAACCAACACAACCAAAAAAAATCTATTTCTACACATTTAAAAAAATAATCTGCTACAATGAGGTAAACCAGTACAGTTGGGTAACAAGTACGATTTTCTGATCGAAAAATTAATCAAATGCCTCTAGTTTAACCTGATAAAGTAAAAATAAAAAAAGGGGAGCTGGGGTATGCCAGTCCTATTAAAGTGTTTATATTATGATATAAAGCCCATCTAGTCCTGTTTTTCTTGATTTTCAAGCTCGATCGAGCCCTTTTAAGGTTATAGAGGAATCTAATACTTCACAAACCTCTTCATCTAATGTTAATTAAGTGTGTTTGCAAAGATATTCAGAAATAGACACTTCCCCGATCTTAATCTGTAGGATCTCTATTATACAGGGTTGCTAAATAATCATGGAAACTATCTCTTCAAAAGGAGTCTGGCCAAGAATTTGATTCACTTGATTTGTTCTTTGTTTTTTCTTATAAGTAGCTATGTTAATTGCACATTTATGTGCCTCCCAAATAACAGGTGATATTAGACTTCGGATTTGTACAAACTTGTTTGTTTTAACAATAATTGCCTGTTTTGTACAAATCTCTGACAATGAGGAGGAACCCTAACAAAACAAACAAAAACAAATGGCAAAATCGCTGAAATGTTACCTTTCATTCATTCGTTTGCCTGCTATAGATGAGTAATCTCTCCCTCATAGACATTTTCTGGGAACTTTACAAGATGTTACTTTTTCTAGGGTCAGCTATGACTAGCTGAGAGACCAGAAAACAGCTGGAGAAGGTAAACAGGCAGGTGGGGGTAGATACAAGTCAAGGAGGGAGAGTAGGAGCACAGACAGGACTAGGCAATGAAGTTTGTCTGAACCCAAAAATGAGCCAAAAACAAAACAAAATGTCTGAAATGATTTTGGGCCTAGTGCACAAGTCTAGGTGATGTTTCTTTTTGAAAAAATATTTGAAAAATATGTTTGGATGCTAGGTTTAATTTATCCTCCATAACCAAGACCTTGAAGCTGATAGGATAGTTGGATAGGTACAGTTACTGGTGCATGATCTGGCTGAGTGGTGGTCCCAATCTCTGACTGTCTAAACTCCCTGTGATATAGTGCAAGACTGAAATTACCCCAAACAGTTCCTATCATCAAGTGTATTGTTGAAAAATCTTTGTTGACAGGTATTAGGTGCTTAGACATTAGCGATTGTATAGTCTTTGCCCAAAAGATCTCCTGATATTAAAATGTATTTACCAAGGATGTCTTTTTTTATTTTGTTATATGATATACAAGAATAAAACATCTAGAAATGTTGCAGTGCATAAAACACATTAGACCTGACATTCTGTACCAAGAAAAAAAAAATCAGGCCGCTACCAAGGAGGTCTGATTTTTGTGCAATGACTACAAATGGAAAAGAGAGAAAATGGATGGCCTATACCATTTAGGGACTTAAGGACAAGGCAAATCCTGACCAGAGAGGAGACTATGAACTTCCATATTAACTATCAATGATGGTCTACCTAGTTACTATCCCTAGGCTGAATCTACTTAAAGTTAAAAGCACTAATTAAGGGGATTGTGGCCACACCTCTACAAAACGGCAAGCAAAACATCAAGAAAATCCCCAAATTGAAAGTGAATTCATAGCTTTTAAAGGGCTATGCCCTACCCAAATGTCACTGTCAAAGAACAGCAAAGGAAAGTCTGCTGTACTCCAAACTACAAAACAATACTACAACAGAATATACCGAAACACTTAGACCCTTATGTATATCTCTAATTGATTTCAGACCCTGTAGTGAACAGCAACTTAAATTCACAATAACAAAAACTGTGACAGAGAGAGTGTTGCAATCAGTATCTCTTGTAAACTAAATAGATAGACTAAAATGCATTTTTCAGTATGATGTGAAGTAGGTCACTCATCTGGCTGCACCTGTAGAAAAAAGCTTAAACATCCCTCAGTCATTCCAGGATTGTTTTTTTTCCCCACTATCATCTAGGTCCCATCATCCCACTACTGCATCAGAGTCCACTAAATATAATCATATCTGTGACATATATTGTCAAGGAGAGATATACTTACTGGCCATCCAGTAAATCTCTGTGTGATGTTGTATGAGCTTTACTCATGAGTCCACGGGCTGTAGAATTACATGCCTTGCAAAGAAATTCCAAATCCACTGTAAAGGTTCATTGATTCCTAGCCAGCTATGAGAGAAGTGGGAGGATAGATGACTTTTCCCTTTCACTGCCTTCACTTATTTTTTTTTTCTTTTTTCTTTTAATCGTATTTATTGATTATTTTTTTTTTGCCAAAAAACATTAGACATAACATAATTATACAAATACATAAACAAACATAAACACAGTAGCTGAGTCATAAGCTTATAATATCGCTTTTTAGTTTACTCAAGAAGACAAAAAAAAAAAGCCTGTGAAGCCGAGTAACGGGCTAGTCCCAATTGAAAAATTTCATAATTCTTGTAATTTTTTTTATCCAGTCCTCATATATATCTGACTTCCTTTTATGAGATATACTAATCCAACTCATACCTTTCTCCATTTGCAGCTGTAGCATTAATTGTTTCTCCAGCTGTGTCTTACTTATAGCTTTAATTTCTTTCCATGATCGTGCGATTAGTAACTTAGTAGCCGCAAAAGCATGTATTGTTATTATTTTTCTTTCTGGAGACAATTTTCCAGGGAGAATATGTAACAAAGCGGTTTTCACACCACCATATATGTTTATAGTCCCCTTTTTCCTTGTTACACCTCCAGCATTTATCCGATACACTAGGGTACATGCTTTTTAGCTTTGTAGGTGTCAAATACCATCGGTGTATAAGTTTAAAATAAGTTTCCCTTATTGTTATAGAGTGTATAGTATCAAATGTTCGCTTTATTGCTGTGTACCAATCTTGTTGAAGAATCTCTGATCTTAAATCTCTTGACCATCTAGCTAGAAATACTCCTGGTGAAATCTTATCTGTACTTTTAATCACTTCAAGGGATTTAGATGTAACTTTTTTAGTACTGCTTTTATTAAATATACCTTCAAGTTTTCCCTGAATATCCCTATTACCCTTATATCGTGCTTGATTTAGAAAGGATTTTATTCTTAAGTACGTAAATATTTCCTAGGTGGATAAATTATATTCTAAAACTAATTGGTTAAAGGATTTTATTTTATCTTCTTGTATAACGTCTTTTACTATTCTAATTCCTGAGGTTTTCCAATTTTTGAGATTGATATTAGGTATATTATTTTCTATGAGACTAAGATCCGCATTATCTAAAATTTTATTTCGAAGATTGAGTTTTTTAAAAATCCTTTTCCATTCCCCCAAAATGTCTCTAATTATGTAATTTTTAATTTCGCTTAGTTCACATTCAAACATATTATCAAATCGCCACATATACGAAAATAAATTTTCATTCTTTGCCATATATTTTTCTAATTTAAACCAAGGTTGACATTTATTTATTTGGAGTTGCATATTGTCTATATGGGTTAGAAGACATGCTTCATAAAGACTTTCTATTTTAGGGTAATTTAGACCTCCTCTATTCGTTTGTTTTGTCAAATATTCTATTCCTAGCCTCAGACGTTTACCATTGTTAATAAATTTATTGAAACTGGATTGTATCATATTAATCCAAGGTCTCGGAATTTTTAAAGGTACGTGCCTAAAAAAATACATCCATTTTGGGAGAATATAAGCATTGATTACATTTATTCTTCCTATCCAGGATAATTGCATATTCTTCCATTCTTTCAATGAGTGGTTAGTTTCAAATAGAAGAGTAAGACAATTTCTTCACATATTTTAATGTTTGGATCCATTTGCAATCAGTATAATGTGAAGTGGGTCTCTCGTCCAGCTGTATATGTACAGAAAGGCTCAGAGGCATCTCACAAACAATCTGGGAATACAAGAGAGAATCACTTGGTAACTATCAAACCCAGAAAGGGAGCCATGCGTCTCTGTTATGTGAGATTTACGAGCTGGGTTGTAGAGGTATATGTCTTCTGGGAACCTGCAAATCCAACCCAAAGGTGCACTGACACCTATCAAGCTGAATGCTAACTCTTGGTATAATTAAAAAAAAATAGCCATTCTTTCTTCTTCTCTCCAACACCTTTTCTCTCTATAGCAGGCATCTGTAGACTGGGCTTCCCAGCTATGGAGTTAATTTACTTATATTATCCTGGTCAACAATGTTCAAACCTTGGTTGCAACACTGAGGTATTGTGACCCTACTTGATCTGGCTAGCCACCTAGATAACAGTCCAGTGGGTTGATCCATGGAAGCTGTAGAGTTGAGCAAAAATCAGCTAGTTTAGCAGTTTAGGATTACAGTGCTTGGTGAACCCGCAAAAGGTCTTTACATGTATAAATGTTGTTACTTTGAAATTGTAATGGGGTAAGTTATTTATGAAATCTGGAAATGACATCTCATGGAGTTTGCCTTTTGGGCATACTATGGCTCTATCAACTGTGTCTAACTCTGCAGGGTATAGGTCATTTTTAATGCTCATTAAACAACGGTTAGCTGTTACAATGACATATTCAAAAGGAGACCCTATCCGTCTGTAAGCCTAACGCCACATATCTTTATGTTAATCTAGACTACTGACACCATTCTTAATAAAGTGACTATTGACTCACTGCTGTATTCAAGGGTCATCACTCTTTGCTTCTGGACCTCTCTCTTTGACACTGTAGACAAATTGCTTATTTAAACCTTCTAAAATCTTGGTCTCCACAAGTTTTCTTCCTGGTTCTCTACCTACCCCTCTACCTGCATTTGTGGCACTTCCTTTCACAGAAACTTATCCTCTTTGCTTCCTCCTCAGCTGACATACACTATGGCTCAGTTCCAGGACCCCTTCATTTTACACTCCCTCCCTTGGCAAATCAATTTCATCCTTTGGGTGACAGTACCATACCTATGAGAATGTGACACTCAATCCCTTTATCTATTCTATCACTTCTATAAATATATATTACATATGGTATGTGGTACAACCATCATTCCTACACCATACACCATTGACTCCAACCTTTCATACACCCAACTGACACCTATATCTTAAAACATTGCTTGTATTCACCTGATTCTAACACAAAATGCAAGACGTATTAAAACCATATCCTGTGGAATGATCTGACCAACTTATCAGGCTGTTCCTTAGTCTCCAGTCAGTCGGAGGGTGTCTGACTTTTGGTGGAAAGTCACCAGGATGCCATGTCCACGAAGAAGCGGACAAAGGAAGAAGATACTAGGAGCAGTGGACGAAGAAGACAAAATAAATTCATAAACACGGGAAGATGCAAGAAATCAACTGGAGCTATGTAGCAAAGAGACAGGGAAACCGAAGTGGTTGGCGGTCTACTTTCTGTAGTTAGACCTTCATAAAAGGCTATGAGAAAAAGTGAATGAGAGTGTAAGAGTGAGTGGGAGTGAGTGTGAAAGTGCACAAGAGAGTGAATGAGAGTGAGTGGCAAATTTTGTGTCTGAATGTAAAATGCCCTCGAAATTTCCTCTGAACTGAAAGAGCAAGAAAAGAAATTCATTGTCCAAAAACAAATGGACCAAAAACGAAAAAATTTGAATCGTTTTTGCCTGTTTTTAAAAGTCTAATCTTATTTAACCCCTTTGTGACAATGGCTGCATTTATTTATGTTACCTTTCAAGACAATGACTTGTTAACATTTCTGCGGTGCTCGTGGTTAGCTGTAATTTTCTTCTTTCCCGTTTACTGAACCCACACAAGTTATATATTTTTATCAGGACTAGAAGGGCTGTCTTTGGATGTCATGATGTTGATTGTATTATATCATTTACTATAAAATAATATAAAATACAGTGAAAAATTGAGAAAAAAATGACTTTTTTTTACTTTTACATTTTTTACTCATCTATAAAAACTAATAGAAAAACCTGATACATAGATTCTACTATTTGTCCTGACTTTAGAAATACCCAATGTTTTTTTCTGTACATTATGTGGCAATAATTACAAGTAGCGTTTTGCTATTTCAAAACCATTTTCCAAATCTGGTAATTCTGCCCCTAAGTGCTATTTGGAACACCTTTGAAGCTGGCCAATGCAATTCGATGCAATAAAACCATTTATTTTTGACTAGACTAGACACCCCAGGGTATTTCAAATGCTAGTATTCTAACTCTTTCCATGTACTAATCCTACCACCAGTCTTTGTCAAACTTTGTGGTGGTCATTTTTTCCCACACACATTTTACCCCAAGTATGAATTTACAGGTCCTGGTATATGTCACACAACACCCCAATATGTGTTCAGCAACATCTCCCGAGTACAGTGATACCACCCATTCATGGGTTTGCCTGGCTTTTGGGGTAAAAGGGCCACATTTGGGACATGTCCATTTTTTAATGTTGAACTTTGACATTTGGTGATCCACTGCCCATGCCCTATACATCTTTGAGCCTGGCCAATTCAATGTGTCCAATAAAACCATATATTTTTAAAAACTAGACACCCCAGGGTATTTCAAATGCTGGTATTTTAACTATTTCCATGCACACATTTTACCACCAGCCTTTGTAAATGTTAGCTGTAGTATTTTTTGTGTGTACTTTTCCCACACAAGTTGTACTTTAGGTATGAATTTACAGCTCCTGGTATATGTCACTGTCAAACAACATGCTAATATGTGTTCAGCAGCATCTCCTGAGTACAGTAATACCACCAATGCATGGGTTTGTTGGGTTGTTTGAGGTCTAAAAGGCCACATTTGGGACATGTCCATTTTTCTAATTGGAAATTTGACATGTGGGTTCAGACATGGCCCCTGATGCCGATCGCAGTGTTGCTGAATGCCTCGACATCGAGGCATTACAGCAACACTGTTTGGGTGAAGAAAACGGCCATAGTTTGCTTTCTACACCCGTTTACAGTCATGATGTGCCAGGTCAATTTCCATTAACTCACTGTTTTTGTGTGACATGCCTGGACCGTCAATTGTCATTGTGACAGAATGACCTGTCATACAAGGCCCCAAAGATTGCACAGGCAGGAACTCCATTGTGTAAACTAATCACATTAACAGGATTGCTGCAAGGGGGAGATTTAGTAGCTAAAGGGGATTTAAGGTTGGGTTGTCTACATGTACCTGTTTATTAATGTTAATTTATGTTAATGAAGCTATGAGTCTATGTTTTACAACAATAAACTGTTCATTCCTACTGTACTCAATTCAAGGTAGTTGTGTCTACTTATTGGGTACACATAGCAGGGTTCCAAGGTGTGCATGCTGGCTGGTGCTGGAAGTTATTCCGGGGACAACAGGAGGATACTGGGTGATCTCTGAGAGGTACTACAGCTCTCTGTACAGTACAGTCATCAATGGGTTAAACAGTGTTTTCTTTGGGAAACAGCTATGTGGTTGATTAACCCTAAAACATCTTTAACCTCTTGTGTAATATAACCCCATCTGCTTCTAGATTGTACGTTTGTTTGGGCAGAGCCCTCCTCTGTATGTTTAAATTGTTATGTGATGCACTGCTTGTTACGTTGTTATCTTTTACGTCATCATACTGAGGGCTCGTCTAATGTCTGTGCTGCTTTTTTAAAAAAATTGGAATACAGTCTGTATAAGAGCACAGCTTGTATTGAATCCATTCATTTTCGCTGTGACTGCTTTTGCAACACTGCTGTGCTGCATCCGAGCGTTACAGAGAGAGATTGTTCTGTGGTAAGCCTCAGTCTGGCATTTCTCAGTGTACTCTTCTTAGTTCTACTGAATTAATTTAGGATTTTTTTTTCAGTGCTTCTGTGTCAACTGTGTAGTGCTGTTGAGCTGACAGTTTGCTGCACACAGTGCACTGGGGTGCCCTTGCCCTGGGCTGGCAGTGCCTACTTCCTGCCCTGTCTTCGTTTAGTTTTTAAAATAATTTTTTAACTAGATTTTGTTATTTCAGGACAGTCAGTCAATAATTTAGTTATTTATGCTGAACTGTTTGAATTATTAATTAAATAATAATTTATAAATGTAATAGTACTACTAAAAATAATATAATATATAATAATAATATTGTCATATAGTATACTAGTGTAGACGACTACTAGTGTGTAATATAAAATCATTAATATTTAATAATATCATTATATTTCATTTTAGCTATCTTATATTAGCTTATTTAGCTTGAGACATTCTGTCTGGTAGAAGAGTTAATTTATCCCACATAAAGATTAACCAGTCCACTACTACCCTTAAGCTTAAATTGATAATTAATTTTAACATTAATTATATTAATATAAGAAATCCCTAAAAATGAATTACTTAAGTTAAGTAAACTTACTTAGTTAATTTAGCTAATACATTTTAATTTTAAAGTTAAGCTAATCTTACTAGTACTGGTGCTGCAGTGCTTTAGTTTATGCTTTGTGTTAGCAACAGCAAGAGACAAAGTACATTTTTCTTCTTAACTGATACTCACCTACCGCTTCAGCAGCAGCCGCTATGGAGGAGAGGGAGACCCCCCTCCACCACACAGCCGCCGCAGCAGCAGCCGCCACGGAGGAGAGGGAGAGCCCCCTCCACCGCACAGCTGCCTCAGCAGCAGCCGCCACGGAGGAGGGGGAGACCCCCCTCCACCGCACAGCCGTCTCAGCAGCAGCCACCACGGAGGAGAGGGAGACCCCCCTCTACCGCACAGCCGCCTCAGCAGCAGTCGCCGCCACGGAGGAGAGGGAGAACCCCCTCCACCGCACGGCCACTCCAGCAACAGCTGCTGCGCAGGAAAGGGAAACCTCCGGCTGGGCGGGAATCCGCTTCGGAGCTCGCTTGCTGATCCCTATATAACCCTTCAAGTCTATGCTTTCTGATGGTATTCTATGACCCCCAGGCCGCCCTGAATCAAAATTAAACGGCCGCCCGGCAGCCAATTTAAGTGGCAGATTCGGCCGCGCCAGGGCTGTCTTTAAGGCGGGGAAAAAGGTGGGCCGGGCAATCCATGGGCCGGGACACCGAGATGCCATTGCAGCCGATGCGGCTGCGAGTTTTAAAGCAGCGGTAAGACACAGGAGCAGGGAAGGAAGGCAGCAAAAAAAGTAAGTATGAAAAAAATAGTTGGGGTAATAGGTGGAAGGGGACCCATATTCAAAGGGGGGGCTGCCTTGGGACAACAATTAAATACAAAAAGGGGGTGGCTAGGGGGTATAAGTACACAACAGGGTGGTTGGGGCACCACATAAATCAATACACAAAGGGGCGTGGGTGGCTGGGGGCAATGTACATGGGTCATTAACAATACAAAGGGGGGCATCAATACACAAGGGAGGAGGGCTGGCTGGGGACATCATATAAGTCAATACTCAAGGGTGTTGGGGCATAATGCACAAAGGGGGTGTCACGGCTAGAGGACCAACAGTGCAGGAACCTGGTATCATCCAACGGTAGGGGAGCAGAGCAGTATACTGGTTGCAACAGGCAAAAGAGTAGTCGTTACACGGAGCCGAGGTCAGGAGTAGGCGAGGACAGGATAATCAAAAACAAGCCGGGTCAAACACAGGAGATAGACTGAAACAAGCCAAAATCACGAAGTAAGGTATTTAATAAGCACAGCCAACATGCACAAGGCACTATCACAGGCAATGAGCTAGTGCAACAGCCAGGTTTAAATAGACCTACTAATTGTATTTTCCGCCCCGCATGAAACGGAGGCTTGGAACGCATAAGTGTAGTGCCTATAAGAAGCCACACTGTGGCGCGCGTGTGTACAGAGCCAGAGTTCATGCAGTCTGTGTTCAGGAAACCTGCCAGCGGCTACAGGCGACGAGGAGCTTCAGTAGAACGGCGGTTCGGGGGGACGGAAGGTAAGTACCCCGTAGTTACAGGGGGCTGGCTGGGAGCACAAATCCACATGGGGCAATACACAAGGGTGTGGGGGGAATACATTAAAACCAAGGGGGGCTGGCTGTGGCATCAATACACAAGGGGAAAAACAAGCAAACAGCATACCAGTGTGGAAAGCATTTTTGATGCTTTGTGTAGATCAACCCGTACTGATGTGGGTGTCAGTATGGCAGAGCCTGTCCTGGTGTGTGTGTTGGGTGTCAGTGTGGAAGAGCCTGTCCTGGTGTGTGTTTGGGTGTCAGTGTGGCAGAGCCTGTCCTGGTGTGTCTGTTTGGGTGTTGCAGAGCCTGTACTGGTGTCAGGGCTCACGCTGGGCTGTTTGGGGACAAAGTTGGCTCACTCTGGACTATAATTTGTTAATGTTATCTGGGTGCTGGTCATGTTCTATGTGGGCAGTGTAGACAACAGGGCTGGCTTTGGGGTGATCCGTGCCTGTAATTTAGGGGGGTTTATCTATACCTTTAATTCTGAGTTGTTATGTGATTTCCAGTTGATCTGTACCTGATTTGTGTGTTATTCTGTTGATCTATATCTGCTATGCTATGTTTCCATACATGATTTATGTATACCTGCAAATACAGGGTTTGTATGTCTTATTCAGTTGATCTACACATGCAAGTGCTGTTTACATGTGTTGTTTATTTGATCTATACCTGAATTACAGGGAGTAAGTAAGAGAGAGGTGTGGCTTAGTTAATGAGGGACAAAGGGACTCTGGGGATGATTATTGGGGAGAGGACCTCTCAATGTGTCTCAATGTGTTTAGGGTCAGATGGAGGGAAGACTGCACTGACTCTCACAGTCTTCCCCTAATCTGCAGTCAGTGTGGCAAATATTTTTTGGTGCGGGAACGGAGGGAGTGATTGCATGCTAGGGAGCGTGGAACGGGGCCCAAGGAAATGCCTAGGGTCCAATTTTACAATATTTAAAAAAAGTTTTTGTTGCAAAGTGTTTCAAGTGATATATTATTGTACTTGTTTGCAAAGAAAGATGGGGAGAAAGTGGGGTAGGGGAGAGTGAGGAAATAGGTATCTGATGTGGAAAAATGCTACCCCCCCCCAGATTTTTAGGGGTTCCTACTCCCATGCTGGTGTGTTTGTATTTAGTCATCTGTTTCCTGGCACTTTACTTTCTGTAGAAATAAATGTAACTATTTAATTTTTACTTATCCCGAGAGAAAACGCCCTCTTGAATTTGTAGTCACTTCATTGGACAAAACGTTCTAGGCCCTGAAAATCAGTGAGAGGATATTTAAATCTGCATATTTTATTAAAAAGGATTAGTGGCACTAAATTGTGGCTTCAGGTCTCCCATGTATGATGACTTTTTTTTTTCGTGTACTGAAGTATTCCCAATCCCATCACATTACATTAATATATGTTAGAAAATCAGGAAAAGATGGGAAAGGATGGTGGGCTGGTTCGGTGGAGCAATGGGCCACTTGACTAGACTTGTCCCCCAGGCCTTAGGCTGCCAGGCCTCCCCTGCCTCAGTCCATCAGTGAAGTGAACTTATTGGGCTAGTGAGGCAAGCCACATAAGTGATGTGTGTATTTTGTTCAGCAAGCAGTGAAGCTAACTGTTTTGCTGTTAAATTTTATTTTCTAATTTCTTTTCAAGAAGGATTGACTGTGTGACGACAACTGTAGTAAGCAAAGCTTCAAGGTAGCTGTAGTACTAGTAAAAAAGAAAATAATTTAGAAAATTTTTGTAGATTTAGCAGAAGTAGTACAACTATATCTGTCTGCTTCTGTATCTGATTTAAAGTAAAAATTATAATTATAATTTATAATCTATTAATGATATATAAAATAATAATATTAATTAATAAATAATATAATATACTGATATAACCTCACTTTATATTAGTGGGCTTGAGAGCATCTGCCCTTGCCTAGAGGTAGACTTAGAATAGGAAGGGAATATAGCTTTAGCATAGTAGTAGGCTCTAAAATACTGCTAGTAGTCTTACTAGTTTGTGTATAATAGTTAAACTTGAGTTAATAAGACCATTTAGTGGCATATCTACCACCACCACCAGTTCTTCTACGATGCAGCCTTTGCGTCAGTCTAGTCGGACAAGTAGGCCAAGCTCTTGGTTATCATTTGGGGAATCATTGCTTGAAGGATCTATGTCATCAAGTAAATGAAAGGCACCAATAGCAGGCAGTAGTAGTGCTGCTAGGCCCACCAGCTCTATGGTTTTTTACCACAAGCACGTTCAACGTTAAAGGGTAGCACAACTAGGACTACTAGCCCAGTGAGTGAAAAGAAGTGCATTTTGCCCCCAGCAGCATCTTCCTCATCCACGAGCAGCATGCAAGGTACCAAGTAGAGCAAATTTAGCAGCAAGACAGAGTGGTGTTCATGGACTGACAGTGTTTGGATGCTGTGCCCTGAGGTGAAACAGGTGAGTGGGTCGCCAATTGCTTTAAAGGTCTGTGTGTGCGACTCTATTGGTCGACGTCAGGGGCCTCATCTGGCATCAACAAAACAGGTGAGTGGGTCGCCAATTATTTAAAGGTCTGTGTGTGCGACTCTATTGGTTGCCGGTAGGGGGCTCGTCTGGCATCAAAGAATGAAGTGCATCTGCACTTCATTGGTTGAAGCCAGGCAAGCCCCCTGCTGGGGACCAATAGAGTCGCACACACGGCCCTTTAGATCATGGCACCAAAGCTGCTGCTGCTGCTGCAATGTGTTTGTTAACTCCGTATTAACCCCTGCTAGGAACCTGGGAGAAAACGAAGATGGAAACGAACACAAATAACGTATATGAATATTAGCCCCAAACGAACACAGGAACTGGCCAATATTCATAGAATACGTAGCTTTTTTTTCCCGAAGACCAACACAGTGACGAACACAAAGACTTCGCCGGCACCCAAGTCTAGTTGTTTCCTATTTTTGCAGATTTTTTAATGTTCTTTCCATACCTTTCCATATTGGAGGGGTAGCTTTTCCTACCAAATCATAGATCTAAAAGTGTTTAAGTGGACTTATAATATTTTTTACTCAATTTAATTTGTGCTTTGGGAATCAATTTAGTGTGCAAGTCCTCATTTTAAAAAAAAATGATTTTACTTCACACTGTTGCTAAATGTCTTGCACAATGATGTTGGGGATGCAAATTAGACAGCGCTTACTCATAAGCGGAATACGTTAAGCTTTGTACTTTTCTCCCCCACCTACTATGTTTGTATGCTGGCAATTTATTACACATTAACGCATTTTATATTTATTTTTGGAGTGCAAAGCCTGAGTACTTATTTGTTTAAGTTGAGGGCGATTGGTGGAGGTGCTGTGGGTCTTCGACACCCGTTTCCTAGGTGGATCTGTGGATGTGTGGTTGCCGACAGGAAACACTGGAGGATTGTTTGCCTGTAGCCCGTTGAAAGACAATTGTAAATCACCTGTAACCCCAATTTTCTTTTATACTTCCAACAATTTAGAAAATTGGTGGCTGACAACACATTCATTGGATCATATTTATAAAGAACAATTCAGGGACAACGTGTTAAATCAATAAGTAAAAAAATAGGATGTTCCTATTTTTTGTTTATTACTATTCCATTCATTCAGTATTTGACTTCAATGTGACTTGTAATTACTTTAACATTTCAAAATGGTATATGCTAAAAAAACAAATTTGAGCTTTAATTTATCCATAAATAATTAATGTAGTGCTGTAATAATTCAAATCTATTTAAATAGTTTCATGAAGATGTTCTTTAATAAAGTCAAGCAAAGAACTATGAACAAATTCCAGAACTTCTGTTCAATAATATTATAAAACAGACATGAGACAAATATTTGGCAGGGCAAGTGTGCATAACTGTATTTCACGGCAATTAAATATTAAACTACTTGTTCCAGCCTAGAATAGATAACATCTCTGGCCTGTTTGCACCCTACAGTTGTGCACCACCATGCTAGAAACAAAGAATTTAACTGTGCATAAAGCCATTTTCCTAATGTAAAGACTCATTTACTTAATCAGTACTTCAATTTAACGTATGCCTATCCCATACACGTTTAAAATTCCTTACTGTTTTAGCCTCTACCACTTCTAATGGGAGGCTGTTCTTTTCATCTATTGTGCTCTAAAGTGATTTTTTTTTTTACATTATATCTAAGCCTCTGACACACTAGTTTTAGACTATGACATTTTGTGTGTTTCTCACATCTCATCTCTCTCTTCTTTCATCCAAAGATAATTGTTAATCTTTCCTTATAATTGTTATCCTGTAAACAATCTACCACTTTGGTAGCCCTCATCTAAACTCTCAAAGTGTCAATATACTTCTCAAGATGGGGTCTCCAGAACCATACACTTATCGATAATAATTGATAATGAGAATCATTGCCAACGAATGTCATTATCGATAGTTGAATCGATTTTATCGAAATGCTCTGAAAAATACTGCTCGTTTTATAACACTAAGATCCAGATCCCCTGCAGCGCTGCAGGGGACCCAGATCCTTCTCTCTGACAGCCAATGGGGGGTGTCTGTGCGATACGCACAGGCAACCTCCGCTACTGTCCTCCACTTCCGCTGGGACTTCTATGATGGAGCACCAGCGCGACATGACCTTCCGGTGCTCCACATAGTATCCCCGGCAGAAGTATCGGCCAGCACGGCGGAGGTGGTCTGCTGCATTGGGCAACGTTCGCCGGCTGCCAGAGAGGACTATGCGCCACAGCGCTGCAGGGGACCGGGATCATTCTCTCTGGCAACCGGTCGGCACTTCCACTGGGGATTCTGTGATGGAGCACCGGTGTCACATGACCTTCTGGTGCTCAGTCGTAGAAGCTCCAGCGAAAGTGCCAGCCAGAAGCAGAAGTTATCTATGCACATCGGGCAGACGCTCACTGGCTGCCCCTTCTAGACACCAAGGATTCTGGAGCAGGGGGGTAAGTCTGGGGGGGCATATCAGGGGCATAGTGGTATATAGGTGGTTATGAGGCATAATTGGGGGGCAGAGTGGCATATTGGGGGTATAAGGCATATCATATCAGTGGGGCATATCAAGGGCACAGGGGTATATAGGGGTATAAGGCATATCTGGGGTAGAGTGGCATATCAGGGGGTATAAGGCATATAGGGGATATAAGGCATATCTGGGGAGGACGGAGTGACATATCTAGGGTATAAGGCATATCAGGGGCACAGTGGCATATCAGGGGGTATAAGGCATATAGAGTATATAAGGCATGTGTGGGGAGGGTGGAGTGGCATATCAGGGTGTATAAGGCATATTTGGGAGGCAGTGTGGCAAGCCTGGGTTCAAATGTGCATAACTGGGGGGGGCAAGTTGGGAAATAAAAACAAGAAATGCATTTTTTTTCAAAGTTTTTGTTTTATTCTGCTGTTTGTTTTTAACATCCTTTTATGTTATGAATATGAATTTTGCACTTTTTCAGATCTCACTAAAACATATAAATAAAGCTCCTCATGTACCTGGCTCCCTCATGGTACTGAATTCCCTATTCAACAATTCATTAAACCCAGTAAATGTGTCCTATTAAGAAGGGACCAGTTGGCCATTCATAATGCATAGCTAATGTGGTAAAGTGTGCACACAGTGATCCAGTTACAGATCATATTCATTTTAAGGGTCAACATGTAGGTGTTCACATAATTGTTAGGCAGTAATACAGATTACATTACTATATATAAATGTTAAAGAAAGTACTCACATAGTCTCGTCGTTCTGAAACTCCACCTTTCCTGTAACTTCTAGGTAGTCCTCTCCTGCCTTGGCAGTTCCCTCGCTGGTCCTGTAGGGTATGACTACTTTGCCTCGTGCCCCTGATCCCCTCACAACTTTAGCCCTCATTGTGCCAATGCTCTCACTCACCCTCATACTTCCAGTCTCAAAGCTGAAGATACCAGCATGATCATCATCAAATATAGTCACAGTAGCTCTCTTCCCAGTTCCCAACCTTACCCTGCCCTGTCCTTCTCTAACCCCCCTTGCTCTCCGAGGGTTGCTCAGCTGTACATAGAAATGCTCATCCTCCTCAAATACATCATCATCAATTATGCCTAAACGTAATTCCTTTTTCACTTCACCAGCTTGAAATATTAATGTACCCTCTGCTGATTCATAATCTGAACCTGCATTGGCTGTGCCATCCTCTGTTCTATAATCAACCTGCACAGCACCACCATCCTCTGCTCTTTTACACACCACCCACAAACTAACCGTTCCACAGTTTTCAAAGCACTGGTAATGAGTGTGCTCAAACTCTATTTCTGTCCAGTGTCCCTGATCCTCTGCAAGCCCTGCCCCAGAACCACACCTTGTACTTTTACCACTAAGAGCCCTCCTTGCTTGGTCTGCTGCATGCTTCTTTAACACATTGCCTGCACCAATCATCATCCTGGTGGCCTGAATCCTATAAAAAGCCCGGCTCTTCTGTTGTTGAACAAGCACTTGGTAATTGGCTAGCTCCATTAACTGCTCCATGTCCTTGCCGGGATATCGTTGACGCATGTCCTTAAATACCCTGGCCATATCTCGCCGTTCTTCTTCTTCCACATCACTTTCCAAATCTGTTCCTCCTCCAGCCATTCTAAAATCTCCTGCCTCCTGTCCTACTGTGTCCTCTGCACCCACCAGCACCCCCCGGCTTTTACCAGCCCTATACTTTGCTTTCCCCTCTCTCCCTCGTCCTGCATAGCGATAAAAAAGGAGACGTCGATCTGCCAGCCAAGCTTGTAAGACGCACAACGGAAAGAAAAGGAATGTCAACAGGGCCTCCCATACCTCAACTTCTCCTGGTGAAGACCAGGACAAGATTACGAAAAGCCACACATAAGCAAAGACACTCCAAAATGCAGTAACAGCAAACACACGTGGGTGACGGATACGTCTGCTCTCCCCATCTGGGACCACTGCTACACAAAGGCCGATAATTACAAACATGTTAAAGGCAGCTGATCCCACAATTGTGCTTGGGCCCATGTCACCTGCCTCAAATCTTCTCCCAACAATTTCAATTATAGAAAGCAGGATCTCGGGTGCAGAAGAACCTAAGGCCATCAGTGTGAGATTGGAAACAGTCTCATTCCATAAACGTACACTTGTCACTGTCACCTCTCCATTGGGCTTTCGGAAAGTGATTCTGCGTTCCTGAGAAGTGATGACCTCAATGGATGCCATAAAACGATCAGCTATTATGGACATTCCCAAAAACATGTAGACCAGGGCAACAAAGTATACTATGGCACGAGCTGCCCGGTCACCAGTGGAAGGTGGATGAGGTAGCCAAGCAGGTAGGAGAACTCCATCTACACAGTTTCCAGTTTGGGTATTGCCACAGGAAGAAACATTTGATGAAGGAGTGGAAGCTAGGTGGAGAGAGGGTAGGAGCAGTAAGAAAAATAATAATAGTGGCATGGTAGAGAGAGGGGAGGGATCACCTGGAAAAGAGAAAATTAAAAATCAGAGAAATTTGTTAGTGATTACTAGTAGCTTAGATACATAGAGTAAGCTACTACTTTCTACACATTGAAAGTGTGTCTAATCAAATAAAAAACATCCACATGTCCATACTGATTGGGATCCAACTATGTAGGTGATGACCAAAGCTGTTACAGTGTCTGTAATCCTGACTCACACATGACATCTGCCTTTTCTTCATTGAGAGATTGATTAATTTCTGAGTGAAAATAACTGAATAATTTTTGTCTGTGAGATAATATCGTTGGGTGACCTACAATTGTTTATTTCAAAAAATTATTTAATGTCTATCTGACACTGCCAAAAGTTGATAGTCTTTATGTGCAGTGGTGTCACAACAACAAGTACCGGATCACGTGGGAGTCTTTGTGGAGGGATACTTGTAGGATCCTAATGCTTTATGGCACAGATGGATTTGTGAGTCTCTGATTGGGTGGTATTTGCCTACAAAACCCAGAAACAGTTTAAGATGAGCTAGACGTCTAGATTGTTTATACACAGAAGTGGGAGGCAGAATGAACTTGGAAGATGGCAGGTGCTTGAAACAGAAATTTTCAGAAACAGAAAGAACAGAAACTGGTAGATGGCAGGAACCTAAGACAGACGTAGCTAGAACCACACAGCAAATGTTTATGCCAGACAAATCAGGGTCATGATAGCAAATCAAGTCAAAACACAATCTTGCCATGACATGATAACCGAGAATGTAGGCAGAGGCATAAACATAGGATTATCCAGGGTCAATAGCCAGATGATCTCAGATCCAAACAAAGTATGGAGGGAACTGGTAAACCAAAATTCAAGTCAGATCAGATACTTAAGCCAGGCAGAGACAATGTAGGCAAGAAAAGGGGCAAGAAAAATACAAAAGGATCAGAATCCAGATTAACTGATTTCATGCAACTAGGAACTATGCGTGGCTTGCATAAAATATGTTGGCTGCCTATTTATCTTTATAAAAAAATAATTTTGTAAACTTTTAATGTTATGAGGGGGGTGATAAAATTGGCTGAGCACATGAGATATTGAATCAAATTGCAAAGACACTGGAGTGATGTTTAACTTGACTGACCACTTGACTTAGTGAATAGAGTCAACTGTGCCAAACTAACAGACCAGGTTTACAAGGCCTTTTTTAATAATCCGTTTCTCTCTATAGATATTTATTCCAAATTTAAGTTTCACTACCTTTTATTAATACAGTGCCAGTATATTTTGTAATGTTATTATGATAAGGGTTTCTATTCTGATTTCATCTCAATCCTTCCTTTTCTCTGGCTCTCATTTCTCTTCATCATATTCTCTAGGGCTTTTTCTTTCTGTTTGAATGTCCACTTCCCATTGTCTGTGGAATAGCTCTCTTATTTATCTCCCCAAACTACCATTTTCTAGCTATACCTTTTCTTGTTTTTTTCTCAGTGCTTCTTACCTTCTGAAGTCACTTGTCACATTAATTTTCCTATCGCATTCTCTTTTCCCAGTACCTGCATATTCTTTTCTTCTGCACATGCTGTCTGAGTAATTGAAATAATGCTGGTATTTATTGATTCTCTTTTCCTTCAACCCACCCCTAGCCTAAACACACACACACACACATACTGCAGTCCTCCTCCCCACACCTTACCTTTTAATCTTCGTTCTAGCCCAGATCTGCAAGGTATTGTCACCTTGTGGGTCCTCCGTTGTGCATCCTCCCTTCAGCTATACTATATGCTTGCATGGATGAACACATGGATGCCCGAAGACATGTGGGTACAAGCATGAGAAAGTATAGGAATGTGTGTCACAGTCATTCTGTTGCTGTATACTGCAGCCATCATTATGTATACTGCACTGAGATAAGAAGGAGGGTGGTGGGGGGAGTGGTTGAATGTGTGAGTGAGAGAGATCATTGGAAGAGGCACATGAACAATACAGGAGTGAGTGTAGTTGTAATCGAGAAGTATATGTGATATGTGTAACATACTAAAATATACATGATGTTTGTTATTTGTTTTACCCGCATTTTCTCCCTTTTTTCCTTCTGTATCCCCCTTTTTTTTACTGCAAAAATTACAAAATAAAGAAATTTTGATTTACCCTAAAATACACATGGTGTTGTAACATATACTAAAATATATGGTGTTGCATTGAGACACTGTAGGATTCTGTACAGTGTATGTTTCCACACACATTTCTTTCTGGACACAGAATAAAAACAGTTATTGTTACATGAGTGCGGTATAAATATTGTAGTTTACATGAATGTTTGTGTGTATGATATCTTAAGGGGCGATATATTTACTATAAATATATGCAGTGTATTTTCACATGAACAAATTATATTTTAAATTCAGCTCTTACACTGAAACACTGAAACAAGCATGGAAGGATTTATATATCAGACACTAATGCCTTTCTGCCAGAGAATCATTTTATCATCCCACAATAGCCTAGTTGACTCATAACGTCACTTAACATTTAACCTACTGCATCATTTAACCCCTTCCTTACCAAGGCTTTTTAGAGCCATAAATACTGCACAATTTTTGATATATGTTGGTGAAATCAAAATTTTCCTTCCAAGTCCTTCCCTGCTTTCCATTCCATGAATACATACATGCATATTTCTGTTTCTGTTGACTAATCCTCGATTCACGAGGAGGATGTACATTATTACAAATAATTGTATTATGAACAATAACAAATAAATGTACAAAAGCTAATGAAAAGCAACAACATGAAGGACCTATACAATGAAATGTAAATTACCAGTTGCCTCATGAAATGGTTTATGGATCAAATGCAAACATTACTCATGTCTACACAAAAATAAAAGTAAATAAAAAAGACCAGAGGCATGTTTGCAGGGCCGGACTGGCCCACCGGGATACTGGGAAATTTCCCGGTGGGCCGGCAGGTCCGTGGGCTGGGACCAGGGGCGGGCTGGGCAATTGCCCCCCAGGCTGCCCGAAATCTAATCTGAGCGGCCGCTGGGTGCTGATGCGGCCGGCCGGCGCTACTATAATACTTTTTTCTTAATTTAATATGGCAAGCTGGTCCGGCTTGCCATATTAAATTTTAAAAATGCCTTATACCCCCCTATATGGCATATCATGAGACAGAGTGGCATATAGGGGTATAAGGCATTTCTGGATGCAGAGTGACATAGAGGAGGTCAAAAGGCATATCTGGAGGTATAGTGGCAAAAGGGGGGTTAAAAGGCATATCACGGGGCAGAGGGGCATATAGGAGGATTGAGGCATATCAGGGAGGCAGAGTGGCATATAGGGGATTAAAAGGCATATCATGGGGCAGAGTGGCATATAGGAGGGTATAAAGCATATCGGGGAGGCAGAGTGGCATATAGGAGGGCATAAGGCTTTTCTGGAGGCAGAGTGCCCCATGATATGCCTTTTAGCCCCCTTTATGCCACTCGGCCTCCAGGAATGCCTTATACCCCCTATATGCCACTCTGTCCCATGATATGCCTTTTAACCCCCTATATGGCAGAGTGGCATATAGGGGGTTAGAAGGCATATCATAGGACAGAGTGGCATATAGGGGGTATAAAGCATTTCTGGAGGCAGAGTGGCATATAGGGGGTTAGAAGGCATATCAGGGGGCAGAGTGGCAAGCCTGGGGGCAGAGGTGCATAACTCGGGGGTAGGTTGTCAAATGAAAGGAAATAAAAACCAAACATGTCTCAATCATAGCTTTTATTAAATATGGAAAAAAATAGTCTACATGAATTAATAAAGAAATAAAAGTTTCTTACCAGAATATCGTGAAGAATAATGTGATCAGTGTTTTGTTCCACTGAATAAAATGAAACTCTTTCATCTAAAAATGCTCGCAGTAGTAAATGTTTTGATCCCATTATGTGTAATGTATTTCATTTATTAGGGCCTTTTAACACTTTTGCTTTCTGGCATTTTAATACAAATAATGAGATAAAAAGAATGGCGAATAGTGTGACTCGGGTGTGTATAAGGGGTGCGTGTGGTTAAAGAGCGCAACCGTGAGATAAACTATATGGGGCTGGTCTCCAAATTTTTCCAGGGCTGCTTTTCAGTCCCAGTCCGGCCCTGCATGTTTATGTTTTTGCTTTGTCTTTCTTCAACTGTAATTTCTCTCTTTCTCAATTAGTGCACCCACACAAATCATATATTGTTTTTTCAGCACAAGTAGGGCTTTCTTTTGAAATAAAAATTATATAAAAACCATCATGTAGTAAAAAAAATATCTAAAAATGTGGGTAAATGTGGTAAATTAGGAAAAAAGGGAAATATTTTCACAGTTTCACCTATAAAAACTATATATAACCAGTGCAAATGGAAAAAAGTCCAAAAGTGTATTTAGGTATTTGTCCTGTTTTTGGAAACACCTCATATGCGTGGTGTTTTCATTTATTTGGGCACTTACAGGCCGACGGAATAATTTATGTGTGAGAGGGGTGCCGGAATTGATACTACAGCCTGATCTCAATATTTCCGGATCTTTCACCAACCACGCTGCAGACCCAACGTCTTCTAAAACCTCTTACCGCGGCTCTGAGGGAAGCTTCTATTCCGTACCAGTGGGATTCCCGTCCACGTTAATTGCTTGACGAGATGGCAACACTTTCATGATCCATCGGGCTTCGGACATACAATTTCTTCAGGACCTTGGTTTGCCGCACTTGCAGATCCCTGACTGGGAAGCCACTTTTAAGATCCCTGCTCCGCTCCGAGATCCCAGCAAAGACTGGTCCCCTAGACCACGAAGAACTTCGCGTCAAAAGCTGCCGAACGCGTGAGTTCTCCAGTCCCTCTTCTCTTGTCCTACATTTTGCCCAGGATTTGCTTCCCTTCGCATTATGGAGACATTTGGCTGACACTCGGATACGGTTTCTCTCAGCTCAAGACAGGGAGACAAAAGACATGCAGCTCCGCAGCCTGGGTAGAGCGTGACAACATGCCTGGCAGCATATGCTCACATATTACACATTTACTACTAGCACTGACAACATTACGACTATTTTTATTATTATTATTATTATCCTTTAT
Source organism: Spea bombifrons (assembly GCF_027358695.1). Lineage (NCBI taxonomy): Eukaryota > Metazoa > Chordata > Amphibia > Anura > Pelobatidae > Spea > Spea bombifrons. Next base: position 18,675,739 of record NC_071096.1, on the reverse strand, counting down.
TTATATAGCGCCAACAGTTTACACAGCGCTTAATACAATACATAAATTCAATTGACAGACTAAGACAAACCGATGCATTTGGTGGAGAGAGCCCTGCTCGCAAGCTTACAATCTAGAGGGAAATGGGGTGACAAACATAAGGCATAGAGAAAGGGTGAGAGGTAGTGTGGTGGTGGTTGTATCGATGACAAGGAAGTTCTAGCAGCTAAGATGGTATGCTTCTCCGAAGAAGTGGGTTTCTTGAATGTCGGGAGGGAGGGTGAATGCTGAAGGTTCCTTGGGAGTAGATTCCAGAGATATGGAGCAGCTCGAGTGAAATCTTGTAGACGGGAAAAGGAAGAGGTGATGAGTGAGGAGGAGAGCCTTAGCCCATGGGAGGAACGTAGGGATTGAGTAGGAGAGTATTTGCTAATGAGGTCAGAAATGTACGGAGGAGCGTTATGGATGGCCTTATATGTCAGTACCAGGATCTTAAATTTAATTCTAAAGGTAATTGGGAGCCAGTGGAGGGTTTCACAGAGGGGGGAAGCGGAAGAGGAGCGACGTGCAAGGGAGATGAGCCTAGCAGCGGCATTTAGGATAGACTGTAGAGGAGAGAGTCGAGACAGTGGAGTGCCAACCAGAAGAGTGTTGCAGTAGTCAAGACGGGAAATGATAAGTGAAAGAACCAGAGTTTTTGTGGATTCTTGGGTTAGGAATGGGCGGATACGAGAGATGTTTTTTAGGTGCAAGCTGCAGGATCTGGCGAGGGACTGAATGTGAGGGATGAAGGAGAGGTTTGAGTCAAGGATGACCCCAAGGCATCGGGCCTGGTTAGTAGGAGAGATAGTCGTGTTGTTAATGATGATAGAGAATTCAGGTAGTGGAGTGGAGATAGAGGGAGGGAAGATAATGAGTTCAGTTTTAGAAAGATTAAGTTTCAGGTAGTGTTGTGACATCCATGAAGAAATAGCTGACAAGCAATTGGTAATACGGGACATGAGAGATGGAGAGAGATCAGGAGAAGACGGGTAGATTTGGGTATCATCTGCATATAGGTGATACTGGAGGCCAAATGAGTTGATTAGTTTGCCAAGAGAGGAAGTATAAAGAGAGAACAGCAGAGGGCCCAGGACTGAACCTTGGGGGACACCAACCGAAAGTGGAAGGGGTGATGATGTCTTGCCAGAGAAGTTGACAGAGAAGGAACGGTTAGACAGATATGAGGAGATCCAGGAGAGAGCTGTATCTCTAATGCCTATAGAAGCAAGTGAGTCTAGAAGAAGGTGGTGATTAACAGTATCGAAAGCAGCAGAGAGATCCAGTGGTATTAGAATAGAGTAGTGACCTTTTGCTTTGGCAGAGAGCAAGTCATTGGAGACTTTTGTTAGAGCTGTTTCAGTAGAGTGAAGGGGTTTGAAACCAGACTGTAGAGGGTCAAGGAGGGAATTAGAGGAAAGGAAGTTAGTGAGGAGATTGTACACAATCCGTTCAAGCAGCTTAGAGGTAAATGGAAGCAGAGAGATAGGGCGGTAGTTAGTCAAACAGACAGGATCTGAGGAAGGATTCTTTAGAATTGGTGTGATTAGCGAATGCTTGAAGGCAGATGGTACAGTTCCAGATGATAGAGAAAGATTAAATAGGTGGGTAAGTGATGGACCAAGGGATGGACATAGAGACTTTGTGAGGTGTGAAGTGATGGGGTCTAGGGGACAGGTTATTGGGTGAGAGGAAGAAAGAAGAGTGGCTATCTCTTCTTCGGTTGTAGGGGAAAAGGCAGTTAGTACAGTAGGAGTGGTGTAGGAGGGAGTTGTAAGGAAGAGAGGTCTTTTCTAATAGTCTCGATCTTCTCTTTGAAGTGGATAGCAAGATCTTGGGCAGTGAGAGAGGTTTGTGGTGTGGGTGTGGAGGGACAGAGAAGGGAGTTGAAAGTAGAAAAAAGGCGTTGTGGGTTGGAAGAAAGAGAGAGGATATGAGAGTAGAGAAGTAGAGCTGTTTGGCAGAGTTGTAGGTGTGAAGCATGAATTTATAGTGAGTAAAGTCTTCGATGGATTTGGATTTTCTGAATAAACGCTCAGCCATGCGGCAGCACTTCTGAAGAAACCGTGTGGTTTTGGTATGCCATGGTTGGCGTTTAAATTGTCGGGGGTAACATGTAGTAATTGGAGCTATGTTGTCGAGGGATGAAGCAAGTGTGTTGTTATAAAAAGAGGCTGCTGTGTCTGGGCAGGAAAGGGTTAACATGGAAGGTAAGAGAGGTTCAAGTGAGGCTGACGGTTGGGTAATGGTATTGTCTGGTAGTGGCCTACAGGTATAGGCGCTGTAAGTTTGTCTTGTTAGGGGTTAGCACTGGAGAAAAGGATAGAAGGTGGTGGTCAGACAGAGGGAAGGGGTAGATGGAGAAATCTGAAAAGGAGCATGATCTGGAGAAAATCAGATCAAGTGAGTCTCCCTTGGTGTGCGTAGGGGAATTAGTCCATTGAGAGAGACCAGAGGAGGATGTCAGGGAGAGGCGTTTGGAGCTAGCAGAGTTGTTAGATATATCTAAAGGAATGTTAAAGTCACCCAGAATAAGACAAGGGATATTAGGAGAGAGGAAGAAAGGGAGCCAGGCAGAAAGGTGGTCAAAGAACTGCGAGGTAGGACCTGGAGGGCGATATATGACAGCAATTTGAAGAGAGAGTGGAGAGAAAAGACGGATTGTGTGAGCTTCAAAGGAAGAGAATGAGAGGGAGGGCTTGGTATATTCTGGAAGGTGCAGTGCGGTGAGAGAAGGATGCCTACACCACCACCCTTTCTGCCATCAGGCCTAGGAGTGTGGCTGAAGTGTAGTCCTCCGAAGGAGAGTGCAGCAGAAGCAGTAGTGTCATGGGAGGGGATCCAGGTTTCATTAAGAGCTAGGAGGTTAAAAGCATGGGATAGAAAAAGGTCATGTATACAAGCGAGTTTGTTGCATACCGAGCGGGCATTCCATAGGGCACAGTAAAAGATGGGAGGGAGTTTATGGTTGGAGATGATACGAATAAGATTGGTTAGGTTGCGCATGTTGATTGAGTTTGCTGGTTGAGAGTGATAGGAATAGGAAAGACTATGTAGACTATTTACATTCATATGGCCCTTACTGGGTTAATGTGTCCTCCCACCTCTGTGGTTTTACTCTCAGTCAGCCACTTATATGTTCGAATACATGTTTTCATATGCCCCACACTCCTCGCTCTCTACTAGTGCTCATAATATCATTTTTTTTTTTGTTCTGGTTTGACCGTTGTCAGGTTTTCCCTGCCTGATATTTGTTTTTTTGTTCTTTTATGTCTACACACATACACCCACATTTAGTCATACTTTTCATACATACGGAGAGGGTGCACCTGCACCTCACTTTACCCCTTTTCTTTTAGTTTCCACTGTTACACATTTACTCTTTACACACCTCATTTCCCCAACACAGCTGACCCACCTTGCCCTTAGGGACAAGGTTTTAGGGTTCAGACCACTAGTATGGTCTATTGGCTCATAATTCGATGTGCATACATCGGGCACCTGTTTGCCCCTACATGTTGTCTTTTGTTTCTGGTTCCTTCCTTTTTTTTGTTTATATGGACGGTTTGTGGCATCGCTTACTGTATATTTGCTGTTGTACATTCCAACTTTATGTCTGATACCTTTCTAAAATGCACATCCCTAAATGTTAAGGGTTTAAATAAACCGCAGCAGAGATCTAGACTACTTCATGTTTTACACTCTTTTACATGGGCGCCATCTCAGGGGGGGCGCCGGTGAGCGGCTTTTAAATGCCGTTTTTTTTTTTTTGATGCGGAGGAGAGAGAGGGGCGCCTAGCAACCGCTCGGCGCCCCTCATTCTCCTCCACGAGCACTGTACCTCCGTCCCGGTGCCGGCATTTCGTGATGAGCGCCGAAATATGACGTCATATTGCGGCGCTCATCAGTGAAGCAGCGGGCACCAGCGAGCAACCGCTCGGCGCCTCTCATTCTCCCCCGCATCAAAAAAAAAAAAAAGACAGCTTTTAAAAGCCGGTCGCTGGTGCCCACTGCTTCGCTGCTGAGGGACGAAATATGACGTCATTTTCCGGCCCTTAGCAGTGAAGCAGCGCCAGGCAAAGCAGCAGACCAGCAGTGCAGGAGGAGGACACAATACTCGTCGTGCTCCCGTCTCTAGGTGAGGGGGAAAGGAAGAGGGTAGTAGGGAAAGGGGTTAGAAAGTGACAAGGGAGGGAGAGGGGGTAGTAAAGAGTGTGTGAAACTGTGAATTAATGTGTGAATGTATTGTCTGAATGAGTGAGAGCATGAGTTGTCTGAATGAGGGAGAGCATGAGTTAATATGGGGATAAGTGGAAGGGCAAAGATGGCACTAGCAACATGTGTGAGCCTTGGGGACCAAGATGGCACAGGCAGGGTGTATATGAGACAAAGATGGCACAGGCCGGACTGTTTGGGGACAAAGTTGACTTGTGCTGGGCTATTTGGGGACAAAGATGGCAAATCTTATGTGTGTTATCTGGGTGCTGGTCAGGTTCTATGTGGGCAGTGTGGACACCAGGGCTGGCTTTGGGGTGTGCAACCTGTGATCTATGCCTGTAATTTAGGGGGTTTAAAATATACCTTTTAATGCCATGTTTTTATGTAAATTCCAATTGATCTATACCTGCAAAGCTGGGTTTTTGTGTTATTCTGTAGATCCATATCTGCTATGCTATGTTTCCATACATTATTTATGTATACCTGCAAATACAGGGTTAATATGTCTTATTCAGTTGATTAATACCTGCAATGCTGTTTCCATGTATTTATTTGATCTATACCTGGGATGCTACGTTTCATATATTATTATTGTATACCTGCAAATACAGGATTTGTATGTCTGATTCTGTTTATTTGATATATACCTTCAGTGCTGAGATCACAAGTGAATTTCAATTGATCTGGGTTTGCGTGTTGATCTATACCTGCTTCCAGCAGCAGGGTCTAATATTTATATATATATGGGCAGCAGGGGCTAATATTTATATATATATATATATATATATATATATATATATATATATATATATATGGGCAGCAGGGGCTAATAAATTTTAGATATTTGGACAGGGGCGCAATTTCAGCGCTTGCCATAGGCGCTATTTTCAGTAGATACGCCTCTGCTCTTTTAGGACCAAGATTGCTTTTTTGACAAGAGACCCATTTTCTCCGTACTAGAGAATTTAAATTAGTGGATAGACATTTCCAGACAGCCTACTTCTCCAGTTCTCCTCAGTCTAAAACCAAAGAGGTGGCTATTCTCATTCACAAATCACTACCCTTCCGGCTCATAGATATTTGGAAAGATACTGAGGGTAGAGGTTTACTGATCAAAGGTTATCTTGGTATGCATAAAATTTCGTTCTCTACTGTGCATGCTCCTAACAAAGAACAAGTTCCCTTCTTGGTCAAATTTCTCTCTAAGCTGGCAGATTTCTAGGAGGGCATAACAATTTTTGGAGGAGACCTTAAAATGGTCTTGGACCCCAGACTCGATTGCTCTATAGGGACCTCTCATATTCCGTTTGTTAAAATTAAGAGGGTTAAACGTATGCTCTTCTCAATCAATTAATCGATACCTGGCGAGTTTTGCATCCCTCTACGTTAGATTATATATTTTTCTCCTCTACCCATAACCGATACACCCGTATTGATGCCTTGTTTATGTCTCATTACCACCTATCTTATTTACATTCTTCAGAGATCGGCCCTCAGACCCACAGCGACCATACCCTGGTCCATTTCACCTTACATTTGCCGTTGCTCCCCCCTAGGGTGTGGTGTTGGCTCCTTAACAAAAATGTAATTAACACTCCCACGTTTATCCCAGATCTCACATCACACCTGAAACATTTTTTCGAGGAAAATGTGGTACATGATACCCCTATTTCGACGGTCTGGGAGGCTCATAAAGCTGTTATCAGGGGCATCTTATACAATTGGGTGCACAACTTAAACGGCTTAATCAGGCTGAGCTTCTTTCTCTCACTCGTCAAATACCTGATCTGGAGCTTCGGCACAAAATCTTGCTGTCTGTTGTGACTCTAGAACAGCTTAAGGCGCTTAGGTCCTGTCTTGCTTCCCTTTTAGATTCTGGACTGAGACAGCTAGGAAGCACTTTAACGAATTGGGGGGTACACCCGGGAAAAAGGGCAGCCGTCTATATCCCCAGGATTAGGGACCCTAATGGTAACCTTCACCACACCACTGGGGATATAGCTGCATGTTTTGCAAGCTATTACCGTGAGCTCTATAATATATCCTTTGAGAGGGAACCAGAACAACGGGTTGCATCACATATAGATTTGTATATTACTAAGCATTTACATAAAAAGGATCACGGCAGAGGAGAGAGAGGACCTTTATTCCCCTATTAGCTTGGAGGAGATAGAGAGGGTAAGAGGGTAAGGCCTGGATGGGTTTACCCCTCTGTCGCTCTTTTGGCAGGGAGAATTGGGATAAAATCATTATACTTACCCACAAAGGGGCTATTTCAAGTAAGCTTCAGGAATCTGCTTACAAATTGCACACTAGGTGGTATAAGGTTCCCGCGGAACTTCACCATTTCCTGCCCCAGGTTCCTCCTCATTGTTGGAGATGTGGCTCGCGTGTGGGCTCATATTTACACTTATGGTGGGATTGTCCCTTGGTAAAACCTCTGTGGTCTGCTGTTGAGGCAGTGATTCGGGAGATTGCCGATCCAGATTTTCGAATCTCTCCCGAAGGGATGCTACTACATCACACAAAATCGAGGCTGGGGTCCTACAGGCGTTCTCTGACTATTCACTTGATCAATGCTGCTAGGGCTACCATCCCTAGGTTCTGGAAGCAGGCCATACCTCTGCCTGGCTAAAGCGAGTTAACTTCATATGCCAGATGGAAGACCTGGTGATGTTCTGGGTACAAAAATGGTTTAAAGTGGCTACCATAGAGGGAATTTTTGAAGTCCCCCACCTTTCATACAGTGTTAACGGGTTTCTCTGATGACCCCCCAGTACTTGATCCTTATTGATTTGGTCTCTAGATCTCTGCTCCTTCCCACTATGTGGTCCTTTAATTCTATGTATCAGGCTCATACTTTTTTCTCTTCTCATTGAGATGTCTACTTTCTATTAAATCCATCCATCCATTTGTTGATTGTTTTTTTGTTATATCATGTTCTGTCCTGCCCAGCTCTCTTCTCTGGATATAACATGCATTGCTCTGTTCCTGGGTTTTGCTATGTATTGATACCTGTTAATTATACTGCTTGACCACTCACTGTACAATTATATATATTTTTGAAAGATGACATCCCAAAGTATTTTACTTGGGGCATTTTAACGCTTTTGATTTAGCTATTTTAGTGCCAGTGTGCCCTAAACATTGCAGGAAAATGTCATTTTTTTCATTTTTAACAAACCCAGTATTTCAGTATTTTTTAACCCTGGGTACATGAAACTATTGAAACAACTTGTGATGTGTATTTGGACCCCCCCCCCATTACAGGAATACTCCATGGGTAGGGCATGTCTCTTTGGCACTGCGGGTTCAAAATTGGAACATGCACATTACAGTTTTCAAACATGGAATTTTGACAGATCGGTTTGCTGGGTCCAGGTCTCATCTGAGACACAGTAAATGTCTCATATTTAATTTTAACACCCTAAAACTATATATTTCCAAAAACGAGACAGCTCAAGGAACCTAGTTAGGGGCATATTGGCCTGTTCCATGCAGCTGATTCCACAAAACATTTTTCACATCCACTTTGCAGTTTCATGGTTATTTTTCTCAGTGGATATGTGAAAGAACAAAATAGGTCTTGATTTGTGTTCAGTAACATCCAGGGCCGGACTGGCCCACCGGGATACCGGGAAATTTCCCGGTGGGCCGGAAGGTCCGTGGGCTGGGCGGCCATGAAGACAGCCGCTGAGCTGCCCCCCAGGCTGCCCGAAATATAATCAAAGCGGCCGCTGGGTGCTGATGCGGCCGGCCGGCATCAGCACCCAGCAGCCGTGTGCGATGGCCGTCTAGTGATGGGAGCAGCGTGAGGGGTGAAAGCTCCGCCCCCTCGCACTGACCTTTCACCCCTCACGCTGCTCCCATCACTATGCAGCCATCAGACGGCTGGGAATGTAATCTGAACGGCCGATGCGTGCTGATGCCGCCGGCCGGCTCTGCTTTAATATTTTTTTTTTACTTTATATGGCAAGCCGATCCAGCTTACCATATAAATAAAAAAAAAAAAAGTGTTAAAGTAGCTCCGGCCGGCGGCATCAGCACGCACCGGCCGTTCAGATTACATTCCCAGCAGTCTGATGGCTGCATAGTGATGGGAGCAGCGTGAGGCGGAAGCTCCGCCCCCTCGCGCTCAGACTGCTGCAGCACCGGATGTCAGGTCAGTGGCATCCTGGCTGTCAGCATAGAGGAGAACAGTGTGCAGATACCAGGAAGTCAAGAGAAGTAGAAGGTGAGTAAAATAATGTATTTTTTGTACTGTATGTTTTTTGTATTTGTTAAAAACAAAAAAAATCGGCATGTGTGTGTATGTAAGTGTGTCCCCCTATTTGCCACTCTGCCTCCAGAAATGCCTTATACCCCCCTATATGCCACTCTGTCCCATGATATGCCTTTTAACCTCCTATATGCCAGAGTTGCATATAGGGGTATAAGGCTTTTCTGGATGCAGAGTGACATATAGGGGGTCAAAAGGCATATCTGGAGGCAGAGTGGCATAAAGGGGGTTAAAAGGTATATCATGGGGCAGAGGAGCATATAGGAGGGTATAAAGCATATCGGGGAGGCAGAGTGGCAAATAGGGGGCATAAGTCTTTTCTGGAGGCAGAGTGCCCCATGATATGCCTTTTAACCCCCTTCATGCCACTCTGCCTCCAGAAATGCCTTATACCCCTATATGCCACTCTGTCCCATGATATGCCTTTTAACCCCCTATATGGCAGAGTGGCATATAGGGGGTTAGAAGGCATATCATGGGACAGAGTGGCATATATTATTTTTTATTTAATATGGCAAGCTGGATCGGCTTGCCATATAAAGTAAACAAAAATGTCCCATGATATGCCTTTTAACCTCCTATATGGCAGAGTGGCATGTAGGGGGTTAGAAGGCATATCATGGGACAGAGTGGCATATAGGAGGGTTGAGGCATATCAGGGAGGCAGAGTGGCATATAGGGGGGTATAAGGCTTTTCTGGAGGCAGAGTGACATATAGGGGGTCAACTGCATATCTGGAGGCAGAGTGGCATAAAGGGAGTTAAAAGGGATGTCATGGGGCAGAGGGGCATATAGGAGGGCATAAAGCATATTGGGGAGGCAGAGTGGCATATAGGGGGCATAAGGCTTTTCTGTAGGCAGAGTGCCCCATGATATGCCTTTTAACCCCCTTTATGCCACTCTGCCTCCAGAAATGCCTTATACCCCCCTATATGCCATTCTGTCCCATGATATGCCTTTTAACCCCCTATATGGCAGAGTGGCATATAGGAGGTTAGAAGGCATATCATGGGACAGAGTGGCATATAGGGTATAAGGCATTTCTGGATGCAGAGTGACATATAGGGGGTCAAAAGGCATATCTGGAGGTGGAGTGGCAAAAAGGGGGTTAAAAGGCATATCACGGGGCAGAGGGGCATATAGGAGGGTTGAGGCATATCAGGGAGGCAGAGTGGCATATGGGGGGTATAAGGCATTTCTGGAGGCAGAGTGACATAGGGAGTAAAAGGCATTTCTGGAGGCAGAGTGGCATATAGGGGATAAAAAGGCATATTATGGGGCAGAGTGGCATATAGGAGGGTATAAAGCATATCAGGGAGGCAGAGTGGCATATAGGGGGCATAAGGCTTTTCTGGAGGCAGAGTGCCCCATGATATGCCTTTTAACCCCCTTCATGCCACTCTGCCTCCATGAATGCCTTATACCCACTATATGCCACTCTGTCCCATGATATGCCTTTTAACCCCCTATATGGCAGAGTGGCATATAGGGGGTTAGAAGGCATATCATGGGACAGAGTGGCATATAGGGGTATAAGGCATTTCTGGAGGCAGAGTGGCATATAGGGGGTTAGAAGGCATATCAGGGGGCAGAGTGGCAAGCCTGGGGGCAGAGGTGCATAACTCGGGGGTAGGTTGTCAAATGAAAGGAAATAAAAACCAAACATGTCTCAATCATAGCTTTTATTAAATATGGAAAAAAATAGTCTACATGAATTAATAAAGAAATAAACGTTTCTTACCAGAATATGGTGAAGAATAATGTGATCAGTGTTTTGTTCCACTGAATAAAATGGAACTCTTTCATCTAAAAATGTTCGCAGTAGTAAATGTTTTGATCCCATTATGTGTAATGTATTTCATTTATTAGGGCCTTTTAACACTTTTGCTTTCTGGCATTTTAATACAAATAATGAGATAAAAAGAATGGCACATAGTGTGACTCGGGTATGTATAAGGGGTGCGTGTGGGTATAAGAGCTTCACCGTGAGATAAACTATATGGGGCTGGTCTCCAAATTTTTCCAGGGCTGCTTTTCAGTCCCAGTCCGGCCCTGGTAACATCCCCCGAGAACAGCGATTCCCCATATGCATAGATAAGTCATGTTTTTCAGATATTGTGGTGTCAAAACTGGAACATGCGCATTTCAGTCTTAAAACCCTGGCCTTTCAGGTTAGTGGTGTTATTTTTTTTAAATTGTTATTTTTTTAATTATTTTTTAACTCTTTCAATGTTGATGCTCACTGAACCTTATGGGGACAAATATTAACCACTGCAATGCCGTGTGTCATACGCAATCGCGACATTGAAGGGGTTAACACTGCACGATCACTCTTAATTGAGCAATCAGGCAGCAGGGGACGGTTGGGGCTGGTCTCCACACTCATGTAGAGACTGAAGATCCTTTTCTCCCTGTCCCTGAAACTGCTTCTGGCAGCTGGGACTCAATCGCCGGTTAAGTGGCGATGGCAGGGAGGAGTCTCTTTGATCACTTATGTAGGAGAGATAAAAAGGCTTGTGGGGCCTCTTTTTTGCTATTGCTGGTCTGCCTGGAGGTGGAGGTCACAAAAGAACCCAGACTAACATGTAAATAACTGCAGGCCCGAATTGCCTCAGTTAAGGTCAGTGTTCATGATCCAACAATAAGAAAGAGACTATGCAAAAATTGCATACATGGGAGAGTTGCAAGGCAAAACCACTGCTCACCAAACAGAACACTTAGGCTCAGGGCCGGCCCGACAATGGAGCAGAGTGGGGCAACCGCTCCAGGCGGCACTTTTGAAGGGGCGGCACTTCGCCGCCCCAAGCCCTTTTTTTTTAAAGCGAAAGAGAGAGAAAGGGGCGCCGAGCGGGTACTGACTCTCTCTCCTCTGCGGCAAGTCTCCCTGTTCGGTCTCGGTGCTGGCTTGTAATGATGAGTGCCGGAAGATTTCCGGCGCTCAGCATTACAAGCCGGCACCGAGACCGAACAGGGAGACTCGCCGCAGGACTGCTGAAAGGTAAGTACAAGGGGGGGGTAGATAATTAGAGGGGGGCAGGGACGGAGGGAGAGGAAGGGTAGATAAGGGTGGGGGGGGGCGGCATTTTAAAATTCGCGCCAGGCGGAATTTTGCCTTGGGCCGGCCCTGCTTAGGCTTGCCAAACAACATGTTGATGATCCCCAAGACTTTTGGGATAATATTCTGTGGACTGATGAGTCAAAAGGGGAACTTTTTGGAAGACAGGGTGTCATTACATCTGGTGTAAAGCTAACAAAGTACTCCTGTACAAGAACATCATACCAACAGTTAAACACAGTGGTGGTAGTATGATCGTCTGGGGGTGCAAATTTTTCAATTTGAAATTTTGATATTTGTTCATGTTTTGAAGCCGACCAATTTAACTTACCCCCATCAAAACATATATTTTTTGAATACCCAGGGTATTTCAAATGGTGGTATTTTATCTATGCAGTTCTTACAAATATTTCCAAAAGGTACTGCATAAGTTATTTACATACAAGTGGTACCCTTTGTTCATAAGGCAGATTATTAGGTCACAAACAATCTTGGAACTGGTTCCTAGATTTGCTGGCCAATCTGGAGGGTTAAATTAGCTATCATTTCCCTTGTATACCTGGAGGGGTGGCCTGGGTATAGCCCGTCTCACTCTCACAGAGCTTTTACGCTTTCACTACGTACTTGGAGGGAACATACTGCTTGAATCACAACCTTCTCTAACACTTAATCTGGCATTTATCCACACAGATATTCCTTCCAGGTGTGTTAGTCTCTGCAAACCTGGCAGTGAGGTAGGTAACAAAGGGGTGGGTTTTATACAGCAAAGGCATATATTGAAAGGAGAGCACACCACCTAAAAAAAGCATAAAAGCCATTCACATTCAAATTCCCTGGTTGCTGCTATAATAATAATCACATAGTTACATAATTATAGGCTGAAAAAGACATGCGTCCATCAAGTTCAGCCTTTCCTATATCTGTTAATTTGTTGCTGTTGATCCAAAAGAAGGCAAACCCCCCCCCCCCAGTTTGGCTCTTTCCAATTTTGCACTGTTGTGGAAATCAAACGTTGTGCTGACCACCAGACTTCTTTGAATGCATAAAAGTTTATTCCGGATACAAGCAGCTGCAGGGAGATCTGCACAAAAGCAGGCAAATCTAACAGCTTTACATTTTCACACAATATATATACATTGAAAACAAAAGAAATAAGTAAACTCCTACAAAAGGGCTGGCACACTTGTAATATCTCTGGGTTAACCATAAAAGGCAAAAGCCTAACCTACATATCATTAATATGTATGACATGGGTGGGGTTTCAGTTATTTAAAGAAGACATCCTGTGCCCTGAAGTTGACCCTGAGCCTACACTTATGGTCCAGTTTCTCACCAGCTGTGTAACTTGACCTATGCCCTCTACCAGACATATCCTGTTCCTCAACAGAACAATACTACCTCCCAGTGCATCAGACTCTTATCACCAAATAGCAGAAACAGTTAACCTCTTCCTACCCACTCTCCACATCCCAGCACTAACCAGGGAAAAAATTCCTCCTTGACCCCAAAATGGCAGTCAGATTTCTCCTTGGATCAATAAGCTGTTTCCCCATAATTAAAGATTATATCCCTGAATATTATTGTCACGACCACCCTTACACTGGCACTCGCCGAGGAAGTTTTTCCACCTGGAATACTACAACCAAAGGAGAAGCCCCTGGCGGCAGCACCCCAGGATTTAGATGATCCCAACAGCAAGAAGGCCAGGTAAGGTAGGTATAGGTTATAGGAACGGAGTTGGAAGGTGCAGGGTAAAGCAAAGTCAGGATAGCAGAGTTGGTACACAAACACGGGTAGTCATACAAGCCGGGGTCCAGATCCAGAGAGGGTAGTCATACAAACCGGGGTCCAGATCCAGAGAGGGTAGTGAGACAAGCAAAATTCCGCAACAGGATCAGAAAAGCAACAGCACAAATCGGCAGGCAAAGAGACGTCAGGCAAGCGAATGGGTCAAAATTACAGGAAACAACTAGGAACACTACTGAACGCTTAGACCACAACAGGGTAACTGGCTAGAGCATTCCCGGATTTTTAAATCCGGCGCCATACCCAAACCCCGCCCCAAGATGACGTCACCGCTGTAGCTCCAGCCAGCCGTCCAGACCGCGCCTCCAGCTACGCGGCAACGTAACGCACCCATCAACGCCGCGAGGACCATGGAAGATCCGAGATCGGTTAAGTCTCTGCCTTTGGGGGTCTCTACCGCGGGCAGGCTGCTGCAGCGTGGTAGATCGACCCCCGGAGAAAGCCCTGCATTTCCGATGCCGGCGATCAGGCACCTTTTGAATTTTGGGGGGTTAGTTTTGCTCTCTCATTTTCTAGTTTAGCCCATCTAATCACCTTTTTGCATGCTTTATTGTCTTCCTTATATCTTATAAAGGATGCCTCTGATTCATCTGATTTAAATGCTGTAAAAGTAATTTTCATATTTAAAATTTTCTGGTTAACTTCTCCACTAAGCCACTGTTAGAATATTCTTTGTCTTGAATATCTAAACTTCTCCAGTGATCAAACAGCAATCAAGACCACAGCTTCTATGTCTATTAATCAGGTTTATTCAATAACAAATTATCAATTCATACAGTACCGATTTTTCCTTACATGTTAACACTAATTGATCCCTTCCTTCTAGGATCTCTATAGAATTAGGAAATACTTCTATATTAGGAATAATCAAATCTGTTACAGTTATTGCCATTTCCACATTTACAAACTTTGAATCCCTAAATGCTTGTATTTTCCATACTATAGGTGTATTTGATATGTTATTTTGTAATATTGTTCCTGGTTGCAGAAATTTATACCATACTTGTTCCGTGTATAATACCTTTGTTCTAGTTTCTCCATCTTTAGTTACTGTCAAGCCTGGAGTATTTGGTGCTAGATCTCCAGACCAATCTACTATCACATCACCATGTATAACTACACTCAAGTACGCTACTTCATTTATAATATGATCCCAAGACCCAAATTTATCATCATCTTGTGTGTAGGTCCCTTTAGTCCAACTAAATAAATGTTTAGGCCCTATCGTAACATTTAACCTTACATTACTTTGTCTAGTAAAGTTAATTCTAATGTTACATACTGATAAGTACCCTTTCATTACACCAAAACACACATGACCATTAAAATCATCCATTTCTCTCTTCTTTCTAATAATGTCTGGATCTGTAGATCTGTAGATCTTCTTCAATTTGTGGATCCTCCTTAAAACAGTCAATCGTCAGTATTGTCGCCGTCAGAACTGCTATAAACAAAAAAGATTGTCTCTTCTTGAATGTCAAATGTCTTTGCCATAAGGAACTTTTGTTAATAGCAGCCACATTCATTTTAACCTTTTCATTTTTGCGTTCCCTTTTGATTTTATCAATAAACGCAGCAGCATCCTCAAGTGTTTGCATATCCGAAGCAATTGCTAAACTAGTAGGATCCAAATATTTAGCAGGACAAAGCAGGACATTCATCATCAGAAATTCTAAAAACTATTCTATATGCCTGCTCAAATCTTAACAAAAAAGAAAATGGATCCTCTGAAATTGTAGGTTTCAGGTTTTCTAGTATGTCAAGTGTTGGATTTTCATTTCCAGTTGTAAACTTAATCAACTGCTGGAGTTTTCTACAAAATCTTTTTTTTTTTTTTTCTTCTCCTTTCCCCCCCACAGGTTTAACCTTACTTGTACCCAGTATTATGGGATTTCTATACACGTAAATTATTAAATCATATCATGTAAAAACACTTAAACTATATATAACCCTGATAAATACACAGTCACATATTAAAAGAAAGATATTACTATTTTGCGAAGGGGTATGAGAATATCATTTATACACGTTTGAAAGGGAAAGGGTAACTCTCACTTTTGATATGGACATATACTACACATATTTACTTACACATATATATACATATCTATTAATATTTTATTTATTGTAACTTTTCTATTAGATACATGGTAATTATGGATTGAATATGATTAAAATTAGATAGTTAATTCTAGGGGTGCTAATCACTCTGGGAAAACTTTATTTAATTATTTATTTATGTATTTAATTTTTTTTTTCTCCCCCCCCCCACAGATTTAACTTTACTTGTACCCAGTATTATGGGACTTCTATACACATGAATTATTAAATTCATATTACATAAAAATACTTAGATTATACATAAATCTGATAAATATATGGTTACACATTAAAAGAAAGATATTATTACTTTGTGAAGGGGTATGAGAATATCACTTATACACGACTGAAAGGGAAAGGGTAATTCTTAAACTCTCATTTTTGATATGGACATATGATATACATATTTACTTTTACATATATATATACATATCTATTACAATTTTATTTATTGCAATTTTACTATTAGATACATGGTAATTATGGACTGAATATGAATAACACTAGATAGTTCATTCTAGGGGTGCTAGCTACTCTGGAAAAGCCTTACCTACTTATCTATCTATGTATTTAATTTTTTTTTTCTTTCTTTTTTGCTCTCTCTCCACCCATCGGCCTGTTGACTTGAACCTCTTATTCTCTTTTTTTTCCCTAGATGGTTCAGGAAGTTTATTTTATGCCAATGACGGAGAAACCGTTTCCCTGACATGGCATGAAGAGGTTGATTGTTTTATGTGGTTGTGACTGTTTGTGTTGTCAAGTTTTCATGCTAGAGGTTCATAGGAAGGAGAAATATCTGGAAGGGAGTCTTATTATGGGTGGTATGGAGGTATTCTATTTTGATGCCACTTAAATTCATGTCTATCAATGCACAGGGATTAAATTCTCCTTATAAAAGATCTTTTTTATATGATACGCTAATTAAGGATTGGGTAGATGTTGCATTCATTCAAGAGACGCATTGGAAAGGAATTAAAGGTGATTCAGTTTGGAAATATCGTAAATATCGTGAGGTGTTTTCATCTTCTTTTTCAGATAAAAAAAAAAGAGGTGTGGCTATAGCGATTGCATCCAAAAATAAATTCGAATATATCTTTCACGATACTGATCAAGAGGGAAGGAGGATTATACTTATTTGTAGTATAAATGACGTTGTATATACGTTCGTTAGTTTATATCAGAAGCATCGACCAGATTTTTAAATAAATCAATGGAAATAATAGAGAAAGTCTCTAAAGGGATATTAATTATGGCAGGTGAAATGAACTGTATATTAGATATAGAGTTGGATACTAAAACCTCTAAGAGACGTAAAACAGAACCATATTTGAAAACCAAAGCTGAGGCATTCTCTACGTGTCTATCTAAATATAATCTTTATGACATATGGAGGCTTCAACACCCAAATGATACAGATTACTCCTTTTTTTCTAAGGTACATAATTCTTACTCACGGATAGATTTCTTTTTCATGCGAAGTCATAATTTGGATTTTTGTATCAACTCTTCTATAGGCAATATTTTATGGTCCGACCATGCCCCGATCTACATTTCCCTGAACGATAATCCTCATTTCAAGATGAGAAATAGGTGGACCCTTAATGAAGCTCTTATAAAAAGCGAAGCTGATAGGGCGGATTTGTTAGAACAGGCGAAGCTATTTCTGTATCAAAATGATAATGTTGAGACCTCAGATTTGAATCTCTGGTGCCCTCTTAAATGCGTTCTCAGAGGTTAATAAAAAAAGGGACCTGGGAAAAAAAGAAGAGAGGAAAAAAACTGGCAGATCTTGATATTGAGTTAGCTTTACTCGAGAGACAAAATAAATATAATCCCTCCACGGACCTTCGAAGGCAGATAGAGAGTACTCAGAAATCCATATTGACTAAATTTAAAGTTAAATCTGGATTAAAGATGGAGAGATTGAAAGCGCGTTGGTATACCAACAATAATAGAGTGTGTAAAGATCTCTCTAATAGACTTAAATTGCAAAATTTACAATCTAGAATTAACAAAATTATCTATAAAGGGGAAACCTGTACATCACCTAGACATAGAGGCAATGCTTTTAAGGACTATTATGAATCTCTATATAATCTTTCTGAATCTACTACTTCCACTCTGGATATGACTCGATTTTTAGAGTCATTATCTCTTCCAAAAATTACTGAACAAAAAAGGATAGAGTTGAATCAACCCTTTACACTACAAGAGATCTCTAAAGTAATTCAGGAGCTTAAACAGGGGAAAGCCCCAGGTCCTGATGGTTACTCTGCCTTATTCTACCAAATTTTGGATCCAGTGATCTCCCCTATTCTATTGAGATCATTCAACGCAATTGCCTCAGGGAATGAATTTCCTAGTGAAATGCTAGAAGCTAGCATCTCTCCTATTCCAAAGTCAGGCAAAGACCCCTTGATAGTTTCTAACTACAGACCAATCTCTCTTATCAATATTGACGTTAAGATTTATTCTAAAATACTAGCTTTGAGATTGGCCCGTGTGATTAAAGACCTTATTCACCCCGATCAAGCATGCTTTATGCCTGGAAGAGCAGGGGATGAAAACACGCTTAGAATTTTCTATATAATTGAATTTATTCATAAAAATAAAACCCCTTCAGTGCTAATGGCCCTAGACGCTCAGAAAGCATTTGATAGGGTGAATCGGAGATTTTTGGCTGCGACTCTTCAGGCCTTTGGTATTTGTGGACTCTTCTTTAACTCAACTATGGCTCTTTATACAGTTCCCACGGCCAAAATTAAAGGCCTTGCATTAGATTCAGATTACTTTCCTATTAGGAACGGTACTCGACAAGGATGCCCATTGGCTCCTATGCTCTACGCCTTATCAATTGAATCTCTTGCGGCGTACATTAGAAGCTCTAGGAATCTTGTAGGCATAAAAATCAGCGATTTTGAATATCGGATCACTTTGTATGCCGATGATGTCCTCTTATCCCTCTCTTCACCATCGATTTCTATTCCTGCTTTGGGAGTATTGAATTTTGGAAACTATTCTAATTATAAATTGAATCTCTCTAAAACCCAATTAATTTCATTTTACTTATCTGACTCTCAGAAAGATCAAATTCAAACATGGGTTCAATTTGACTCCGGACTAATGCAGATTGATTATCTGGGAATTAAAATTGGTGCAGTTCTTGAAGAAATATCTACCCTTAATCATAAAAAACTTTTTTTTGATGTTAAACATCAGCTCTTAAATTGGGCTAAATTAGAGACTTCATGGATGGGGCGCATAAACATTCTTAAGGCCTACATTGTACCCAAAATTCTATATCTTTTTAGATTAATTCCCTATCAAGTTTCCAAGCAGATTATAACAGAATGGGATAATCTGTTTTCACGTTTTGTATGGGCAGCCAAATTGACTAGACTTCCAACAGATCTCCTTAAAAGGAGTACGGATTTAGGTGGTCTTGGCTTCCCGGATCTAAACGAGTTATATGAAGCCTCACAAATATCTTTCATGTTAGCCTGGAACCTGACAAAGGAGAAAAATGTTCCAGGCTGGTATGATATAGATAATTATGTGTGTAAAAATTCCAATCCTTTCCTATTTTTTTGGATGCCTCAAACTCAACTTAAAAGGAAAAAAATCCCCAGTCTTATTATTAATGATGTTTTATCCACCTTTTTTAAAATTAAGAAACGTTTGGAAGATGGGATTACATTTACTAAGGGTTGCCCGATCACTGTCCTCTCTTTTTTTATCCCCGATCTCTCGCTGGAAAGCTGGAGACAATTGGGTGTAGAAAAGATAGGCGATCAAACATTTTCTTTCTACGTATTTGCCAGTTGAATCTACCCCCTGGCTCAAATTTGTTACTTCTACTACTCCTAAGAACCTAATATCTAAAATCTTGAAAATCTTTAAGGTTAACAAAAATTATGAGAAGAATAAGGCACAAAAACTATGGGAGATGGACTTCGATTTATCTATCTCCTTACTTAACTGGAACAAAGCTTGGCAAGTTACCCGAAAGGCGTCCCATTGTCTGAACCTTCAGGAACACTTTTATAAACTCATGTACAGATGGTACATGGATCCAGTCCGCTTAGTTAAATTTCAACCATCTAAAAGTGCTTCCTGTTGGCGATGCCATACTGAATCTGGTACACACAAACATATTTGGTGGGAATGTTCAGGTCTAAATCAGATTAAAAATCAATTAACTAATCTTTTTTTTACGTTATTTGGATTTAATTCAATACTCTCTCCACAGGCTTTTATTCTTCATTTAGATCTTCCAGATATGAATAGAAATGATTTAATTCTTTGGATAAATATTTTATTAGCAGTAAAAATCTGCTTAGCTAGGAACTGGAGGAATACGACTCTCCCCACATGGTCTGAGATTAAAACTCAGATTCACCAACAATGTTCCGCTGAAAGTTTTTTTTTAAAAAGATCTAAGGCTGATGAGAAATATAAGATGATTTGGCATAGGTGGTTTCCATTCACTGGTGCATGATTCCTGTGCATTGCAAAAAATACAAAACAAAAAAAAAATGAAATTCTTATCTATCTCCATAACCCTCTTTCTTCTATTGACCTTGTGGGATCACTCCCCCGCCGCCTGTGAATCTCTTCCACGTATGTCTGGTATGACTGTTAATAGTTGAAATGTATAATTTGGAAATCGCGAATGTCTTTGTTATATGTCTAAATTTATCTTTTTTATGGAAAATATTTCTAATAAAGATTGATATATATATAAAAAAATCAACTGCTGGAGTCTATCCTTATCAGTTCCATGGATGATTTCATCATCCTCCACTATAGGAGTACTTATTGGAGCTACTAATCTTCTACTCAGGTATGTAGGTAACCAAATTTTAAATAATCTGTTTCTCTGCTCATTGGACAAATTATGCTTCTCTGTATTCGATTCAAATACATCTGCATTACCAAATGCATCCAAATTAGAATTATATGGCGGTATTTCTTTAAGTAATTTCATTAATTCACTTTGTATTTGTAATTTTAATTTTGCTGCTTTATTTCTAAGCTTCTTCCTTTGCAGTTCCTGTTCTGAACTGACCTATGGTCCATCCTCTACATTTTCTGGAATTAAGCTGTGTCTTTGTCTTTCTCCCCTTGTAATTCCACAAACTTGTTTCAAGTCTTTCTGCAATTTTGTAATTAACAAATTCTTAATTTCTAAGCAATCCGACAAATCAGAAATCTCTTCAGTTAATAAATCACATTTAGGACATTCCTTTTCTATTGCACACACATTGTGCATCTCATTTTTAACCATGTCACTACTCTGTGAATTACTTTGACTAACATCATTATTAGTCACCACCATCAAGTAATGTATTAAAAATCTTAATCATTTTCATTACATTCCTCAACTTTTGTTTCTCCTTATTCACAGAAAATATCTTTTTGTCTATCTTCTTATTTGCATCTTCACATTGACGCCATAAATCATGCCACAAAGCTGAATCACAGAGTCGAATTACACTTTCTTCTGATCACACTGCTAGGTTTTTTGTTTTTAGTCAGAGGATCTCTTTGATCTCTTCAGACAACTGCACACTATCCCCCCTTTGTCGGAAGAGGAAAAGTAAAAAACAAACGTGCAGTAAAGGCTCGCCGTAGAAAACTGACTAAAGACTGGCTGGCTCGCCAATTTGTTAGAATATTCCTTATCTTGAATATCTAAACTTCTCCAGTGATCAAACAGCAATCAAGACCAAGGAATCCTATTGGAACAGTCATATGATACACCGGCATTCCACAGAAGACCCTCTAAACTACGTCACTTAATTGATACCATATGTTCCCAGCACTCAAGTTGCATTCAGGCCTAAAATGTGCAGAACAAAATAAAAATATAAAAATGATTTCTTACAGCCACATTGGTTTCAATTTGTTTCTTTTATAGTTATTACCTAGTGGTACATACTGAGAAGTGTACCTTGCTAATATTTGTTTGAAAATACTCAATTTTCCCTCAGTGTTTGTCACGTCCTACCCAGGCTGTGGAGCTGCATATCTCACTCTTGCTTCAGTTTCTCTGTTTTGCTTCGATCCATTCTTGGATTTCCTTATGCTCAGTTCTGATCTTCCATTCCTTGCTTCTAGTTCTGCTCTTTGCTTCAGCTCTGTTTCCTTTATAAGGTGTGCCCCACCCATGTGTTCTGTTTGTCTCAGTCTGCAGTCTAAAGGTATGTCTCATTACTATGTGTTTTGATTTCATGTTTGGTTTGTTTCGTACCTCTGTAATCAGGGATTAGCGTTAAGACCCACCTTCATTGGAGTACTTTGGCGTAGTGGTGGGCTAAGCATACTATGACCATAAGATG
Source organism: Spea bombifrons (assembly GCF_027358695.1). NCBI lineage: Eukaryota > Metazoa > Chordata > Amphibia > Anura > Pelobatidae > Spea > Spea bombifrons. The sequence continues at coordinate 18,653,922 of NC_071096.1, read as the reverse complement.
TGACGGAATCTCCAATAGTTATCAAATAGTCCTAGGCTAGTTTATGTATTTATGTGTCAGTCTGTGATGTAACCTGTGGGGTGACCTGACCTGTCTTGTATCCCCGGTAGAGGGGTGTTCTGTCTTGTATCCCCGGTAGAGAGGTGTCCTGTCTTTTCATGTCTGATCTTGCGTATTCCTTGTCTTGTTCCATGTAGTGCCCTGTATTATGTATATCTTGTCTGGATATGTTTATTCCTTGTCTTGTGCCCTGTATCATGTATATATTGTCTATTATGCGTCTTGCCTGGTCTCCCTATCCCTTGCATGTTATGTTTCTGCTATAAACTCTGCTTAGCTTCCACACTCCCAGCCTGCAGCATCCCGCACACGAGTCTTGTGCTATGTCTCATGCCTGTTCCAGGGTGCCTGCAGGATTTAACTTCGTTCTGGACTACATCTGCTGCTATATCTGGGCGCTGGAATGTGGCTGCACAACCCTAGATGTTCACCAACTGGGTGAGTGCAGACGTTCTGCATCAGGCCCTGTCCTGAGACTCCGCTACTGCATGCTGAACTCCATCTTTGGGCGCGCTGGGTCATTACAGTTGCCTGTATGGACCCAGTTTCCTGACAGTGTTTTTATCCCTAAAGAATTTTTGCCAGCCAATATGTTGTAAAGCTGTCCTTATCTTATTGAAATTGGGCTTTTTAAAACATATGTTTTAGTATTCCCCATGGGCAATTTCTTTTTTGAGTTTATTTCAAAAGACACCATATTGTGATCACCATTACCCGAGTGCTACCCCACTTGAATGTTAGACAAAAGATCAACATTGTTATCACCAGATCCAGGCACGAATCCTTTCTAGTTGGTGCTTGTACCTGTTGTGACATGAAGGTGTAATTTAACAGGTTGAAAAACCTGAATCCCCTTGCAGAACTACTAGTCCTCTATACCAGTTTATGTCCGGGTAATGAAAATCTCCAATAATTAACATGTTACCCAGATGTGCAGCTTTCTCAATTTGCTCTAACAGCTGTTCTTCCTCATCATTATTAACATTAGGTGATATATAACATATCCCAACCAGTAGTTAATTTCCTTTTTTTGCCCCAAGCTGGTATCTACCCATAAAGCTTCCACATTTCACTCGTCGCATTCAAGATGCTTAATATTAGATTTTAGTTCGTTGTTAACATACAAGCATACTACACCTCCCTTGCTTTTTCTGCCCTTCCTATATAACGTGTAACCATTTAAGTTAACTGCCCAGTGATGGGTCTCATCCCACTATGTTTCTGTTATGCCTATTACCCTATTTGCTCTGAAAAATACCCCTTGTCTTATAATCGGGGTTGTCTTATAATCAGACCTCAAATAGAGATCTGACTATTAGACTAAGATCCAGATCCCCCGCAGCGCTGCAGGGGACCTGGATCCTCCTGTCTGGTAACCCCCCCAAACTTACCGCTGCTTCTGACTCCTCGGTGTGTTGTCCGGGCAGCGGGTAGACGTCTACGCGATTCACGTAGGCAACTTCCGCTGCAGCCGGAAGGAGGTGCGGTTAGCAGCAGGGGTTGTCTGCGTCCATTGCGCAGACCTAACCCAACTGTCAGAGATGACAGTTGCCCGCACCACTGCGGGGAATTCTCTCTGACAGTCGGAGGTTGTATGCCCGATGGACGCAGACAACCCCCGCTGCTAAGCGCACCTCCTTCCGGCTGCAGCGGAAGTTGCCTACACGAATTGCGCAGATGTCTACCCGCTGCCCGGACAACACACTGGGGAGTCAGAAGCACCGGTAGGTTTGGGGGGGTGTTAAGTGGGGGGCATAAGGCATTCCTGTAGGCAGAGTGCTCTAGGAAATGCCTTTTAACCCCCTTAATGTCACTCTGCCTCCAGAAATGCTTTTTAACCCTCTATACACCACTCTGCCTCCTGAAATGCCTTATACCTCCCTATATGCCACTCTGCCCCATAATATGCCTTTTAACCCCCTAAATACCAGAGTGGCATATAGGGGTATAAGGCATTTCTGGAGGCAGGGTGGCACATAGGGGGTCAAAAAGCATATCATGGGGCACAGTGGCATATAGAGGGTTAAAAGGCATAACATGGGGCACAGTGGCATATAGGGGGTATAAGGCATTTCTGGGGCAGAGTGGCAAGCCTGGGGCAGATGTGCATAACTGGGGGGCAGGTTCGAAAATAAAAGGAAATAAAAACAAACAAATTTTTCTCAATCATAGCTTTAATTTAAAAAAAAATAGTTTACATAGTTTACATGAGTTAACATTTACTAGTAAAACTTTTTTCCTATAAGGTCATCTTATATTCAGGCTTTTTCTTTTTTTCCTAAATTAATATTCAGATTTTGGGGTATCGTCTTATAATTTTGTTATTTAGGCTCCTTGCATCAGCACGCATACATTTAATATTATCCTGAGAATTTTTATTAATACAGACGTCCTCTGTTCTGATCTTGCCCATCCCCCCATCTCCACCCCCCTTGTTCTGATCTGAAGCCCCTCTCCTTTCTGTGCTATCTCCATTTTCTAGATCTCTGTGTCCCTCCCCCCTACCACTAGTTTAAAAACCCCTCCAACCTTCAAGCCATCCTCTCCCCCAGCACACCAGACCCTCTTCCGTTTAGGTACAACCCATCACCACTATAAAGATTGTACACAAGTGCAAAATCAGCCCAGTGCTCTAGAAAGCCCAAACCCTCCTTTCTATACCATGGCTTTAGCCCCCTGATCTCCTGCTGCCTTTCTACTGTTGCGCGTGGCACAGGTAATATTTCTGAAAATACTACCTTGGCGGTCCTTTTCTTCAGTTTACCTCCTAATTCCCTGAAATAATTCTTTAGGACCTTCCATTTTCCACTTACTTTGTCATTGGTACCGTTATGGACCATGACAGCCGGGTCTTTCCCAGCCCCTTCCAACAATCCATCCACTCTGTCGGCAACATGCCGCACTTGAGCACCCGGGAGACATCAAACTGTCCGGTTGAGCCGATCAGAGTGGCAGATTACCCTATCTACTCTCAATAATAAAGTCCCCTACCACCACAACCTGTCTAGCCTTTCTTATGCTCTCAACCCCACCCATACTAGAGGGGCTGTTCCCTCGGCTGTAGTAAGAAGGAACAGCTTCCTCCGGTACAGCTACTCCTGAGCTGATGCACCCAACATCTTCACTCAAGCGGGCAAATCTGTTTGGCTGCACAAGGTCAGGACTAGCTAAACCTTTCCTCTTCCCCCCCCCTCTGCTACCACATGTAACTGTTACCCAGCTACATGCCTATTCCCCAGCTGACTTATATCCTCCCTCTTCACTACCTGCCCCCACTACAATCTGCAGTGAGCAGTAGACTCCTTTCAAGACTGTCTATCTGTCTCAAAGTTTCAATTTGCTTCTCCAGATGAAGGCTTTGAAATGCATGAGAGTCTCATTGGGTTACAGATGCAATACATAGGGTGACCACATGTCCCGAATTGCCTGGGACAGTCCCGCAATGGGACTTGAAGTCCTGGGTTCTGGGCAGCCCCAATTGAAACGCCATCTTTTTTTTTTTTTTGACACGGAGATAGAAGGGCACCAAGTGGTTGCTCATTAAGTTTTTAGCAACCACTCGGCAACCACTGCAGGAGGCCTCTAGCTCGGTTGCGGTGCCGGCATGTCAGGCTGAGTGCCGGAATATGACGTCATCGGCGCTCGGCAGTAAAGTAGTGCGCACCTCGGCAGAGCAGGGAGACAGAGGCCTCGCACTCCCACTGCAGGATTTCTGGAAGGTAAGTGAACTTCAAAGGGGGGGAGAGGGGGTAGATAGTGAGAAGGGTGGGAGAGGGGGTAGATAGTGAGAAACGGGGGTAGTAAGAATACCCAAATAAAGTAGAATACAGTGTGAATAAGTGAGAGTATGAATTAATGTGTGGATGAATTGTCTGAATAAGGGAAAGTATATATAATGTGTGGATGAATTGTCTGAATAAGGGAGATAATTAATGGATTTGTGAGAATGCATTAATAAATATGTGTAAATTATTTGTGTGAATGAGCGAGAGAATAAATGATTGTGTGAATGAAAGTGTGAATTAGTGAGTGACTGTAAAAGTGTTTGTGTGTATCATAGATGTATCATTGATTTATGGAAAGGCAAAGATGGCAACAAGCAGGGTGTTTCAGCCTTGGGGACTATTATGAAAATGATTTTCCCAATTTGTGATTTATGTCACAGACAGCTGTGAGACTGTGAACCCCAGGGAGTTGATTGGCATGGCATCTGGGTACAGCTGCTATGCAGATTATACATATGGGTCCCTGGGGTGGAGCAATTGGAGGGCAGGGTGGGCCAATGCTCAGTTTCCCCATTTTATGGAAATTCCATGCCGGGTTTTCCAGGAGGCAAAAGTCCGCAGGATCCGGTCCGGGATTCCTATGGGGCCGGCGTCAGGCACAGGTGCTGGGCATTAAAAACCCCTGGAGCCTGATACTCAGAGAGACTGTTGGGGGAAGAGGAAGTTCCCTGTGTGTGATGTAATGTTGTGTTGATTTGTGACACTGTTAATGTTGTTAATTTCCAAACTCTAAAGTTCTACCTTAAATGCTAATATATGGTCTACCTTAAGTCCTGTTATGTAACTAGTTCAGGGGGCAGCAGAGAGAGAGGAAGAGAGCGCATGGAATAAAGAAGTTTCTGCCTGATCTGTCTGTCTTTATTGTACATACAACACATGGTACCAGAAGTGTATCTAAAGAATAATGGCAATCAGCACAAGAAACATTCCTCCCCTGGATTTAGAATCTGGAAATGTATCAGAGAACTGGGCAAAGTGGAAGGAGCTGATAGAGCTGGTTTATGCAGGCCCTGATGCAGCACAATGGACTGATCAACAAAAGGCTGCATACTTTCTCATCAGTGTTGGCCAAACAGGCCGGGATGTATGCAGAGCATGGTGTGCAAGTGGAAACATAGCTCCAGAGGACAAGAAAAAGACAGAGGTACTCTTTGCAAAGTTTGATGAATATTGTAATCCACGAAAAAACACCACAGTGAAAGCTGTTCTATGAGAGGAACCAATGGGGGCAGTGAATCAGTTGATGAGTGGGTCACACAGTTACAATTGCTTGCAAAAGACTGTGCATTTCATGATAGCAGTGATATGATAAAAGACAGGATATTAATGGGCAGGAAGAAGTGCAGGAAAAGTTACTGCAAGAGGAAGAATTAACCTTTGAAAAAAAATCAGAATTGCGAGAGCATATGAGATGTCAAGAAAAGACTTGCAGGTACTGGGAAGTCCACAACCACAAGTCAGTGCAATTGAAAAGCAATCTAGAAGTCACATAAGAGAATAAGCTGACTGGAGAGGGAATAAAAGAGAAAACAGAGCTAGGAACACAGAAACAACCTGTGGATATTGTGGAAACACACACTACAAAGATATGTTATGCCCTGCAAGAGGCCAAATATGTAATAAATGCAGAAAAAAGGGGCACTTTGCCAAAATGTGTCATAATGGAATGAGCTATAGGAAGCCACAGACACGACCAGTGTATAATATAGATGATTTGGACAACCATTCAGATGATGACACAGACGGCTCACAGATATACCTTGTATCGGTGCAGAACACACAACACTCTGCAGATGAAGCAGTGGTCACCTTACATCTAGGGGATGCTAAGATCCCTGTCAAGTTTAAGATTGACACAGGAGCTCAGGTAAATTGCGTGCCAGGGCACATATATCGCAAATTCCTCAGTAAGGAATTACAACTCGAAACGCAAAGGCTACCAAAGCTAAGAGGTTATGGAGGAGAGGTCCTGGATGTTATTGGACATTGTCATACAAAATGTGCCTATAAAGGATCTGAAACTAACTTACAGGTGTTTGTAATAGAAACACAGACTACTGCTGTGCTGGGTCTGCGGACGAGCCAAGAAATTGGACTTATCAAAATTATAATGACTGTTAACAACGGTGAAAACATACTTACAGCTCACGGCATTAAACAAGATTTCAGTGATGTATTCAGAGGACTCGGATGTCTTCCAGGGATATGTAAAATCCGGATCAAAGAAGGGGCACACCCTGTTATACATGCACCAAGGAAAATACCTTTAGCTCTTCAAAGCCAAGTAGAACAAGAACTCTCAAGGATGGAAAAATTGGGAGTGATCAAAAAGGTCACAGAACCTTCTGAATGGGTCAGCTCTATGGTGGTGGTGGAAAAGAAAAACATAGGAGCAATCCGAATATGCATTGACCCACGTGATTTGAACAAGGTAATAATGAGAGAACATTACAGACTACCCACTCTAGAGGACATAGCACACAAACTTGTTGGGGCATCAGTGTTCAGTGTACTAGATGCACAGTCTGGGTACTGGCAACTACGTCTAGATGAGAACAGCAGTCGCCTAACCACGTTTAACTCCCCGGTTGGACGATGGAGATTTACAAGAGTACCTTGTAAACACTGGGGACATGGAAAAGGACTTAGGAGTCTTGGTTAACAGTAAATTTACCTGTAGCGACCAGTGTCGGGCAGCTGCTGCTAAGGCAAATAAAATCATGGGGTGCATCAAAAGGGGCATGGATGCCCATGACAAGGAAATAATTCTACCATTGTACAAGTCACTAGTCAGACCACACATGGAATACTGTGTACAGTACTGGGCACCAGTGTACAAGAAAGATATAGTGGAACTGGAGAGGGTTCAAAGACGGGCAACCAGAGTAATAAGGGGAATGGAAGGACTGCAGTACCCAGAAAGATTATCAGAATTAGGGTTATTTAGTTTGGAGAAAAGACGGCTTAGGGGGGACTTAATAACTATGTATAAATATATAAGGGGGCAGTACAGAGATCACTCCCAGGACCTATTTATACCCAGGACTGTATCTATAACAAGGGGACATCCTCTACGGCTGGAGGAAAGAAGGTTTCTACACCAGCACAGACGGGGGTTCTTTACAGTAAGAGCGGTGAGACTATGGAACTCTCTGCCAGAGGAAGTGGTAATGGTAAACTCAATAAAAGAGTTTAAAAGGAGCCTGGACGTGTTTCTTGAAAGCAATAATATCACAAGTTATGGATAGTAGATTAATAGGGACAGAACGTTGATCCAGGGATTTATTCTGATTGCCATATTTGGAGTCGGGAAGGAATTTTCCCCCTGGTATGGGGCAATTGGCATCTGCTTCATAAGGGTTTTTTGCCTTCCTCTGGATCAACACGGTAGGGACACAATATGTATATAGGTTGAACTTGATGGACTTTGGTCTTTTTTCAACCTTATGAACTATGTTACTATGTTACTATGTTACCTTTTGGTGTAGCATCTGCTCAAGAAGTGTTCCAGAAAAAATCACACAAGCTAATTTCAGGCCTGCAGGGTGTGGAAGTCATAACTGATGATTTATTGGTCTATGGCAAAGACCGTGCGGAACATGACAAGAACCTGATTGCCTTGCTTAAGAGATGTCGTGAGAAGAATATGAAGCTCAACCCGAACAAACTGCAGATTGGTGTTGAGGAGGTAAGCTACTTTGGGCATATCATCAGTAAAGATGGTTTAAAACCTGATCCCAACAAGATACAAGCAATCATTAAAATGCAAGCACCAACTTCCAGAAAAGAACTAGAAACAGCACTGGGCATTTTCAATTATCTGTCAAAGTTTTCGCAGGGTTTAGCCCAACAAACAGCACCTCTACGAACTCTACTGAAGAAAAATGCATGCTGGTCTTGGGATGCTAATATGCAAACAACGTTTGAGAAAATAAAGGCCACCATAAGCAAACAGCCCGGACCCATCTTGAAATATTTTGATGTAAACTGTGATACTGTTCTTCAAGTAGACGCATCACAATTTGGGTTGGGTGCAGTACTGACACAAAGAGGTCACCCAGTGGCCTATGCCTCGAGGGCACTTACGGCAGCTCAATCCAACTATGCCCAAATTGAAAAGGAAATGCTAGCCATTGTCAACGGATGTAAAAAATTTCATCAATATATCTATGGGCGTCCAGTATTAGTGGAAACGGACCACAAGCCTTTAGAACACATAATGCTGAAACCACTAAACTTAGTCCCTCCACGCCTACAGAGAATGGTAATGAAGCTGCAACCATATGACCTTACTGCCAAATACAGACCAGGGAAAGAAATCCCAATGGCAGACACGCTATCCAGAGTGTTTCCAGCAGGACATGACACACGGGATGAACCTGATCTGGAGGAACAAGTGCACACATTCTTAGTCAATGTACCCGTCTCAGATGTCAGATTGGAAAGTATTCAAAAGGAAACGTTACTGGACAAGCAACTAGAAAAACTTTGCCGGGTCATGTGCAATGGTTGGCCGGAGAAGCGCAAAAAACTACCACCAGAATTACAGGAATTCTGGCCTGTGAGACATGAATTGTCAAATAACGAGGGCTTATGTTCTCCTGCACAGTTACTTATGGGCAGAGCACTGAGAACTACAGTGCCCATTTCTCCAAAGAAACTTCAGCCACAGAACCTTGCACACGAGCATGTAGCTGCGCAACGAAATCATTTCCAAACAAAAGCAATATTATAACCAATCTGCCAAATCTCTGACACCACTTGCCACGGGACAAGCTGTAAGACACAGAGTAGATGGAAAAACTTGGGAACCTGCACGTATAGTATGAGTATTGGAAACCCCAAGGTCATATGTAATCGAGAATCGGCTGGGTCAGGAACTCAGACGAAACAGATGTAATCTACGTCCTGACTTTTCAAGTTCTGCTACATGTACCTCAAATGATGCTGCAGCTTCCAGCACACCCGCCTTAACAGAGAAGCTTGACTCGTATTCTGAGGACAACACTGAACCATATAAAACTACCGACTCCCTGGGTTTAGCATGTTCTACGGCTCCAGAAAGAGAGAATGCTCTGAACACTCCTATGGAATCAAGGGACACCTACTCTAGTTATGGTCGCAGATTGAAACCTAAAATATGGGAGGACTTTGTTACACATTAAATGCGTAAATGCTTGAGGGGGAAGATGTGATGTAATGTTATGTTGATTTGTGACACTGTTAATGTTGTTAATTTCCAAACTCTAAAGTTCTACCTTAAATGCTAATATATGGTCTACCTTAAGTCCTGTTATGTAACTAGTTCAGGGGGCAGCAGAGAGAGAGCATGGAATAAAGAAGTTTCTGCCTGATCTGTCTGTCTTTATTGTACATACAACACACTGTGCTCCTAGGGCAAGGAGAGGCCCTGAACAAGAAGACCATCCCTGAGCCAAGTGAGGCAATACCTGCCTGGACATTTGTGTGCTGTCTGGGGGAGGTTTTCCAGAGCCTGGCGTAGCTGGGTCTGGCTGGGAGGTTGAGTTAGTGGGTGATTAGGCTGGTCAGTCTGGACCAGCATAGTTCAGTTAGAGAGGGCTCCAATTGGGAGCTAGGTTTTCTTTTTATGATTTGGTTTTTGGGGTTTCAGCAATTAAAAATAAAGATCTGTTTTGTTTCCGAGACTGATTGCCCTAGAGGACTGTGCTTAGGACCCCTAAAAGTGACATGAACGGCCCTCCTGCTACAGAGCTGTCACACAGCGGAATGACAGCAGAATTGATTTAATATAAAGGCGTAACTATTGACCTACCACAATAGTTGTCCTAGGATCACAAAAACAACAACAAAGCGATCCTAGCCTGAGGTGATAACAGCCAGTTCTTGTGTTATTGGTGTTCTTTAGTTACCTATAGGCAGAGGCACATTTTCTTTTTTCAAGTGAGTGTGTGTAGGTATAGGATGAGTTAGTGATTCTGGTTTGCATGGTTACAACCGAAATATTGTACACCTTTCAACCGGAAAAGCTGTTACTGGTTTACAATTGATGTAGTTGCTATTTACATAGCAACCTATCAATACTATAGTAAAAAAACAACTTAAAAAGAATCATACACCATGTGCTAGTAGAACTTCAATCCTGGGCTTGATCTTGACTTCGATCCAAAGGGCTTCACATAGTTTGTAAGCGCCCTGGGTTATAGACCAAAGGAGTTCCACTTGATATTGTTTTGCTGGGCTTCTTTATCATCTCTGTAAACTGACCATCTACTGAAGCTAAGTATATTTGTTATTTTACTGCAATCTGTTAAGACTGGTGTATGACTTTAATTCTGCTGATCATTAAAGTATAATTAGGGATTAATCTAGCCTTGGTGCAGCATTAATCTAAATTTTATTAAAGACAGGAGGCGAGTATATTCATTAAACCTTCTTTACTGTTAACCTCCAACAGCAAAACAGTTAACAGAAACAATAAAAACAACCAATAGGAACACAGTAACAAGTCTATAAAAGTCTGCACATCTAGGCACTCCTCCTCTTTCTTTGCGCAGAAGCTGAAACGACAGCCAATAACAACCCTGGAAGACACTCAGGAACTCAAGAACCAAGCGGAAATGGACCACCGCAGCGTCAGCACCTCAAACAACCGGAGGACGGCCTGGAAAGAGAAAGAATCGTGACAGTACCATGCAACCATATGCCAAGCAGGCCAGAAGTAAAATCAACAGGTACAGCAATCAGAAATAATAAACCGACAACAATCCCCCCAAAACAGAGCCCTAAAAAGAAGGGAGGGAAAAAAGGGAGGGAAAATACTCGCCTCCTGTCTTTAATAAAATTTAGATTAATACTGCACCAAGGCTAGATTAATCCCTAATTGTATAGCAAGACAGGAGGCTTCGTATTTTGCAATTTTAACGCCCCTAAACCAACGCCAGAGCGGCGTGAGCCGGGACCCGAAAATAAATAGGCCCGCGGAAAATGCCGCTGAAGCGCCCCAAAGGAACCCTCAATACCGGCCAAAAGGAGAACCCAATGAATCCACCTGGAGAGAGTGGGAACAGACACAGGCCGAAAAGGACGCATGTAGGAGATGAAAAGCGGACCAGAAGGAGAAGACCAAAACTGAGCCGACATGGCTAAATAAGCTTGAACACAACGGGCCACACAAAGACGTGGCCGGTTGGGAAAATAAGGATAGGAGACAGAAGTAGAACTGGATTTAGTTCTACGAAAGACCGAGACCGAAACGCCCTCGGGAGAAAAAGTAAACGAGGAAACATCAAAAGAACGAACGTCAGACACCCGACGGAAGGAGACAAGGCACAACAAAAGAACAGTCTTGGCGGAAAGCTGGTGAAAGGACAAACCGTCATTGTCCGGCCAGTCCTCCAAAAATACTGAGGACCCGGGAGACATCCCAAAAGGACCCATAACGAGGCCTCGGGGGCCTGGAAAGACGAACACCCCTGCGAAGACGGCAGACTGCCGGATCCTTACCGACACCCAGGCCCTGAACCGGAACATGAGCAGCCGAAATGGCCGAACGGAACAAATTAATAGTCCGGTAGGACCGACCCAGGGAAAAAAGATGGGCCAAAAAATTAAGAACCGCGGTCACAGGAGGAGTAAGGGGATCAAGGTGTCGAACCAAACTCCAGCGACTCCAGGCATGCCAAGCCTGGAGGAAAGATCGTCTGGTGCCCGGAGCCCAGGATCCCCAGAGCAGATCTCGAGCTGACTCCAATAAGCCCGGCACATGCCAGGATCCCCGGAAACCGACCAGGCCACAAGAATCAAACGATCCTGGAGGACGAGCGGGTGAGGGTTCCCCTCCGGATCCTGAAGCAGATCCCAGGTCGCTGGAAGGATCAGGGGATCCGCGCACGACAGCTCCAGAAGCAGTGGGAACCATGGCTGAGTCCTCCATAGGGGCGCTATCAAAAGGATGGAAACGCCCTGATGACTGACAGAGTGGAGAGTCCGGAGGATCATGTTGAACAGGGGAAAAGCATAAGCTCCCCGACATGGCCACGGCTGGAGAAAGGCATCCACCGCTGAGGATAACGGATCCGGGAGCCAACTGAAGAACAGATCCAGATGGAGGGGACCGCGACAATGGTGGAGAGAGTGGAACACGCCCGGCAGAAGATGCCAGTCGCTGGCGTCTCTCCAATGCCGAGAAAACCAGTCGGCCACGAGGTTCTCCTTGCCCGGCAGATACTCCGCGCGAATGGACAAGAACTGATAAAGCTCCTTGGTGAGCTCTGTGAGAAGCCTGGATCTCGATCCTCCCCAGCCTGTTGATGTAGCGGACGGCCGAGACATTGTCCATGTGCAGCACTAAGGAACAGTGAGTGACCCCCTTCAGGAAACTGCGAACCGCGAACGAGCCAGCGATGAGCTCCAAGCAATTGATATGGAGGTCGCGTTCCTCCGAAGTCCACGGACCCCCGGTAGCCACGTCGCCGCAAGCAGCCCCCCAACCAGACAGGCTTGCGTCTGATTCCAGGACGAAATCGGGGCTTGACCCGAAAATGACACGGCCGTTCCACGCATCCATGTGGACCAACCACCAATGGAGTACCAACCGAACCTCGTCTGACAAAGGGATCATCGCGTCGTAGGAGGCCAACTCGTGAAGATGTCGCGTCTTCAGTCGCTGGAGGGCCCTGTAGTGAAGCGGGCCAGGGAAAATGGCCTGAATGGATGCTGAGAGAAGGCCAATCACCCTGGCGAGATTTCGGAGCGAAACCAGGCCGCCACGAAGGAGCTTGCGAATCTCCTTCTTTATGACCATGACCTTGTCGCGAGGGAGCCTGAGGACCGCTGCCACAGAGTCCAAAGAGAAACCGAGAAACTGGACAGTTTGCGTCGGAGTCAAGACCGACTTGCGCTCGTTGATAATGAAGCCCAAGTCCTGAAGCAGATGAACCGCAAGGGAAGTATCGCGACGAAGGGACTCGACGTCCTGTGCCATGAGGAGGATGTTGTCTAAATAAATTATAGAGTGAATCCCGCACGCACGGAGGAACTCCATGACCGGCTTCAGAAGTTTGGTGAAGCACCAAGGGGCGGAGCTGAGACCGAATGGGAGGCAGGTGAACTGCCAGAGGAGGCCCCGCCAGCGAAACTGAAGAAACCTCTGATCGTCGGGATGGACTGGTACAGAAAGGTAAGCATCCTTGAGGTCGAGACGGGAGAATCAGTCGTTCTCCCTGAGCAGGTCGCGGAGGAGATGAATACCCTCCATTTTGAAGTGACGATACACTACATAACGGTTGAGAGCCCGAAGGTTGATGACGGGGCGGAACTCCCCCGACTTCTTGCGCACCAAAAAGATGTTGCTGAGAAAACACGGAGGGGAGTGCGCTCTCTCTCTACGGCACCCTTCTCCAGTAGGGAAGAGAGCTCTGAGTGGACCAAGGAGGCCGCGTCGCAAGACAACCTGGGGAGTGGAGGTGGAAAACCCTGACGGGGCGTGGAGAGGAACTCCAGACGGAAACCCTCTACTGTTTGAAGAACCCAGGGGTCGGACGTAAGGCGAAACCAGGCATGGAAAAAATGGGCGAGACGACCCCCGACAGGAATATGAGGAAATATAGGAATCAGTCTTACCTGAAGCTGATCTTCCTCTGTTGGACGTGTAGCCTCTGCCTCTGGAACCGCCTCTGGAGAAAGGGATCCGAAACTGGGAACGGTAGGCGGTGGAGGTGTCCGGGAAACGGGGTCTAGAGCCAAAGGAGGCCGCTCTGCTGGCGGCACGACCCCTTTGCCGACCAGCTCTGGGGGAAAAATGATTTCCCGTACGAAAGACACGTCTGATGTTGTTCTGGGCTTTAGTGAGCGAGGTGAACAGGTTGACATGCTGACTGAGGTCCTTGACGAACCTCTCGCCGAAGAGTAAACCTTTGGCGTCCGCGCCCAGTTCCTTGGGGGCCAATTCGGCCAATTTGGCATCCAACTTAAACAGAGCCACCTTACGTCGTTCAGACGATATCGCACAGTTGGCGTTTCCCAATAAACATAAAGCTCTCTGGGTCCAGTCACGGACCAGCTGGGGATCCAGGGGAGAGCCGTCAGTGATGGCTTTGTCGGCCATTTGAAACACTTGAGTCAAGAGGCCCAAAACGTCCAACAGCTTATCCTGTGCCGAGTGCAAGCCCAGCTCAATGCCCTTGAGAGGGTCTTTGCCATTTTTGATTAAGAAAGTCACAAAGGTAGGGTCAAACTCGGGCGTATTGAGCACTTTGTCCCGGACTGTGGGTCGAGGACATTCCGAGCGGAGCCGTTGGCGCACCTCCTTGTCCAGGGGACAACGTATCCAAAACCTCAAGAACTCCGCAATGTGGGTCAACGGTCTCCATTCAGAGGAGCGAGGGTGGCGCAGAGCTCTGGGGTCGAACAGCGGAGTACCAAGGTCATCCGTGACCTCAAACGGTTGATCGGGAGCGCTGGACGGAATGAGAGGGAGCTTGGGAGGATCAGAAGTGAAGTCCTGGTGCCGCATAGGAGAGGCCGGACCGGAGGAGCCAGCGCAATATTCGTCTAGAACCTCGTAGTCAGTGAGGTCTTCCGTAGGAGGGACCAAAAGGGATGACTGCACCGCGGGCCTTCTTCAGCGGAGCTTTACCCTTCCCGGATGTGGAGGGCAATTCACCCCAGGTGCGCTTCTGAGAGGCCGCCGTGGCCGCAGGGGATGATGAGCCACCAGCTTCTGAATCCTCCACCCCAGTAGGGGACGCGAGAGGCTAGGAAGGGCGAGCAGAATGAAATTCCTCTAGTGCAGCTGGGAGAGACGCAGCCAGGGCAGAGCGGAGCCAGGCCTGGACGGCGGCAGGAATCTGATTTTGGGATTCTTCGGCCATTGCACTCCAAATGTGTCTATGGGAACACAAAGAGTAAAAGGAGTGAGTAAATGCAAGGTCCGGAGACCGGCAGCAGACAGGGGTTCACCCGATAAGGCAGTATGCGCTGAACAGGGGGTCACCCCTAGATAGGTGGAATAAATGCAATATGCTCTGCTCTGAAACAGGGGGTCACCCCTGGGATAGGTGGAGCATACTCCGCAACGTGTCCACAGTGTGGGGTTCACCACAGCTTGATAACCGCAGGGGTTTACCCTAATAGAAAGCGGTGGGGTCACCAAAAGGCCGAGAGGGGTTAATCCCTAGTACATGCAAGAGGGTTTACCTTGGGACCACAAATAAAACACAGGAATGGGAAAAAGCAAAAACCTAGCCCTGAAACACAAACCTGCAAGGTAAAGCAGAAAAAACTTGCACACAATGCGGCCGATAAGGCCCAGCAAAAGAACTAAGGAAGGACGCGCAGCGTGGTTGGGGCCGCCGGGGAACACCCGAGCCACTACCACGCCGCGGGCCACAAAGAACGGAGGCCCCGCGGTCAGAACGAGGCCGCGTTCAGCAAAGACAGGGAGCCACGCGGCAGTAGCTGTAGGCCGCGGAACGGCAACGGGACGGGCCGCGGCACGGTACGATTGACGACCGCGGCGACGAAAAAGGACCGGCCGCTGCGAGAGACAGACCGGCAAGCGGCTAATAAGATGGGCCGCCAAGCGGCAAGCTACAGGCCGCAAGGTAAAAAGGGAGGGGGTGGATAGCGGCGCCACAAGGAGTGCAACGTGTGCGAGAAAAAGCCGCCACTCGAGAAAAAGGGGGCGCTGAACCGCCGCACGGGAGGCGAGCCTGCCGCGCGGCAAGGGATCCGAGCACCAGGAGGTGGACCGCCGAGCAGGAACGCGGCAGGACGCTGCCCGCAAGAGGCCGAAAAGACCACCTCGCGGGGAAAAAACAAACCGCCGAATAGGCGGCAGAGGTAAGCAATAAACCACAGGGCAGATAGGCCCGGGTGCAGAGGAGCCCTGGACCACGTGGCCGACAGTTTAGGCCGACGCACAATGCCAGGGAAGGAAGAGCGAGCGCGTAATGCGCAACGCAGGCAACTGGAAATACGAGATATAGCAAATAAACAACAAATAGAAATAATGATATCAGGTAAAAACAATATAGACTTGTTACTGTGTTCCTATTGGTTGTTTTTATTGTTTCTGTTAACTGTTTTGCTGCTGGAGGTTAACAGTAAAGAAGGTTTAATGCAAAATACGAAGCCTCCTGTCTTGCTATAAAATTATCATTAACCACAGTATTTAAGTATTTCTTACCATATGATCGACTGGAATATCTCATATTATATACCATTTGTATATCAAGATACAGAGTGTATATAGATTAAATAAATGTTATTGTTGTTATTAAGGTTCCCTGATTACCTTAACCCCTTAAGGACAATAGGGGTTATTACTCGTAGTATATTGTGGTACAATGCTGTTGCTGTTTAGCTGTGATTTTCTTCTTTCTCATTTCGTGCTCCCACACATATTATATATTGGTTTTTTTTCAGGACAAACAGGGCTTTCTTTAGATACCATTAATTTTATCATATCATCTAATTTACTATAAAAAAAATGATAAAATATGGGGATTTTTTGTTAAAAAATTACTTTTTCTCACTTTTTAAACAAAAAACTTTACTCATCTGCAAAAAAAAATGAAAAAAACTGCTAAATAGATTCTACTATTTTTCCTGAGTTTAGAAATACCCAATGTTTTTATGTTTTTTTGCTTTTTTCTGGACATTATAGGGCAATAAGTACAGGTAGCGTTTTGCTATTTCAAAACCTTTTTTTCCAAATCTGGTAATTCTTCCCCCATGTGCCATTTCGGGTATCTTTGAAGCCGGCCAATGCAATTTACCCCATCAAATCATATATTTTTAAAAACTAGACACCCCAAGGTATTTGAAATGCTGGTATTTTAACCCTTTCCATGCACTAATTTTACCACCAGCCTTTGTGAAACTTTATGGTAGTACATTTTTTTTTTTTCCCACACATGTTGTACTTCAGGTATAAATGTATCGCTCCTGATATATGTCCGTGTCAAACAACACACCAATATGTCTTCAGTAACATCTCCTGAGCGCAGTGATACCCCCCATGCATGGGTTTGTTGGGTTATTTGGGAGGTAAAAGGCCGCCTTTGTGAGGTGTGTATTTTTATGCCATTTAGACATCTGATCCTACTGCCCCCATGCCCCATATTTGGGACATCTTTGAACCCGACCAATTCAATTTACCCCATCAACTCATGCATTTTTTAATACGAGACACCCTATGGGCATTTGTAATGCCAATATTTTAACTCTTTCCATGCTGGAATTTTTGTAAAGATAAAGAATTTTAGGACTTGCTTATTAATTTTTTTTTTTTTGGTGACAGTGGGGATTTTTACATGTTACCATATTATTTTTATTTTTTTTAAACATTTTTGAACAATTTTTTTATTTTGTTTTTACTAATCACTCATTATTGAGCTGGGCTCCATTGACCTTGCATGGTTGGATGCAGTACCTGCATTCAACCTGCAGGAGGAGCTTGAGAGTTCTCAAGAGGGTCTGGATAGACCCTCTATGAACTCATATCTATTGTTGATGCCATCCTGTGAATGACGGCAACATCATTTACAGGATGGCACTTGTGGTTCCTCCTCGGAGCAATCACAAGGCAATCGGGGTAGGGGGGTAGTGTTACTGACATGCCTCGATATCGATAGCTTTGGCAACACTGCTGTGCTGCATCCGAGCGTTACAGAGAGATAGTTCTGTTCTGTGTGAGACTGGTAAGCCTCAGCCTGCCATTTCTCAGTGTACTCTTCCTCACTTCAGTTCTACTGAATTAATAATTTTATTAATTTAGTCATTTTTTAATTTAATTTTTTTTCAGTGCTTCTGTCTGTCATCAACTGTGTAGTGCTGTTGAGTTGACTGGCACTGGGGTGCCCTTGCCCTGGGCTGGCACTGCCTACTGCCTGTCCTGTCTTCACTTAGATAAATTTAATAATATAATTCATAAATAATAATTTAATAGAATATATAATCATTTAATACGTTATAAAATTATATATATATATATTTGTCAGTCATATATATATATATATATATATATATATATACTGTAGTTAGTTAGTATACTAGTGTAGAGTGTACTGTAGATAGACATTCAAGACATATACTAGTGTCTAATCTAAAATCAGTAATATTATATAATTCATTTTAGCTAGCTTAATAATTAATTAGCTATAAATAAAATTAATTACTACTAGCTTATAGTTCAGCTAATCTTATTAGTACTGGTGCTGCAGCTCTTTAGTTTGTGCTTTGTTTTAGCAACAGCAAGAGACCAAGTCAATTTTTCTTAATTAATAATATTTAATTTTATTTCATTTGTTTTGCTCACCTCAGTCAATCAGTGAAGTGAACTTGTTGTGCTAGTGAGTGCAGCCGCATAAGTGCTGTGTTCTTTTTTGATTAGAAAGCAGTGACGTTAACTGTTTTGCAGAGATTTTCTCATTTTACTTTTTATTTTAATTTTATTTAAAGTACCCTTAGTGTTTTGCTCACCTCAGTCCATCAGTGAAGTGAACTTGTTGGGCTAGTGAGTGCAGCCGCTTAAGTGCTGTGTGTTTTTGTTCAGCAAGCAGTGAAGCTAACTGTTTTGCTGTGACATTTTATTTTCTAATTTCTTGTCAAGAAAGATTGACTGTGTGACGACAACAACTGTACTAAGCAAAGCTTCAAGGTACTAGCTGTAGTACTAAAATAATTCTAATCTTTAATCTTAATCTATAATATATTATATAACATAATATAATATAAATTCTAATTCATAATCTATATTCTTCTATCTATAATCCATAATATAAGTAATTCTTCTAATATATATTATATAACATAATATAATAAATTCTAATTCATAATCTATAATATATAAGTAATTCTAATTCATAATCTATATTCTATCTATAATCCATAACATAAGTAATTCTAATCTATTAATATTATATAATTTAATATTAATTAATAAATCATATACTGATTCTGATTTAACCTCACTTTAGTTTAGTGGGCTTGAGAGCGTCTGCCTAGAGTTAGACTTAGAATAGTAAGGAATATAGCTTTAGGCTTAGCATAGTAGAAGGCTAGGCTCTTAGGCCTGTGTAAATTCAAATTAAAAATAAAACACTGCTAGTTAATATAAATAGTTAATCTTGAGTTAATAATTTAAATAACTTGAGCACTTTGGCAGATTGCACACAACAGTACAGTGCAGTTGTGCATAGTTTTACTTTTTCAGCAGTAGCACTGAAGAGAACTTCCTCAAATTTTTTTGTCTTTAATTTTTTTCCCTTTTTTTTTTATTTTTTATTTTTATAGTTTTAAACACTACACTACACACACAACACAAAATTTGAAATGGATCCTCCTTTTGGGAGTAAGGAGGGACAAGCTCCATCTACCACCACCACCAGTTCTAAGATGCAGCCTTTGCGTCAGTCTAGTCGGCCAAGTAGGCCAAGCTCTCGCTTATCGTTTGGGGAAGCATTGCTTGAAGGATCATCAAGTAAAGGAAAGGCACGAAAAACAGGCAGTAGTAGTGCTGCTAGTCCCACAAGCTCTATGGTTTTTTACGTAAAAGCCTAAAGCACCAGAAGCACGTTCAAAGTTAAAGGGTAGCACAACTAGTACTTCTACTAGCCCAGTGAGTAAAAAGAAGTGCCTTTTGCCCCAAGCAGCATCTTCCCCATCCACAAGCAGCATGCAAGGTACCAAGCAGAGCCAATTTAGCAGCAAGACTCAGAGGGGTTTTCCCAAACCAAAGCCATCTCATTCCTTCGTAGGGTAAACCACCACCACCTCTACCACCACTAGTGCTGCGCCTACTGTTCCCACCAGTACCGCCACGCCATGTCTGCCTAGTACCTCTAGCAAGCCACCAAGTCCTTACAATATTTTTGTAAAGACAGTTAGAGAGGGCTACACATAGTGGAACTCCACCTAGCGAGGTAAAAGAGGAGCCTGAGAGGCCAAGTGCAGAGTCTGTTCTTCCTGCTCGCACTACTACTAGTCACGATATCAGTCTTAGCTCCAGCCTAGCTGGAATTCCATTTGATCTGGCTAATGAAGAACTAGACTATGAGCCAGAGTAAGTAGAGGAGATGAGTGGTCAGGAATCAGAGTCCTCAGGGTGCAGTGTACAAATGACTAGTGCACAATTTTCCCCTGAGCCTCCACCTTCTCCGCTACGATCATCACCACCACCAGCAGCAAAACCTACCAAATCTGGTAGCGTTAAAGCAATTAGCAGCCCCACTATGGCCAGTACTGGTAGTACTACCAGTGCCACCACCACTAGTTCTGCTGCTGTTCATCCACCCCGAGCAGTAGAAGCAGCACCCAAGGCACACTCCAAGGCTATGCGGGCCCCAATTTGGGAGCACTTTGAAAATGTTGAAGAAGGGCGCTATGGAAAGTGCAAACATTGTGGGAAGCTAATAAGCAGAGGGAAAGTGTCTGGCCATTTTACCAGTGCTAGCATGAAGTATCACCTCAGCACTCAACACAACGCTGTGCTATTGGGGAAAGATGCAGAAGTAAAACGTAGTGCAGGCAGCATAGCTGGTGGCTGTGGCACTACAACAACAACTAGTACCATCTCCAAAGAGAGTGGAAAAACCCCAACAGCTGCTTCTGAGCCAATAGCAGCAGCTAGTGCTGGCAGCCAGAGACCAAGGCAGTTTGGAGCACTGCATGTCCAGCCCACCCTGGAACAATTTGGGGCATTCCACTCCAAGAGAACACTGCCCCAACAGCAGGCCAATAAAGTAACACGACTTATCGGTCAGTTCGTTGAAGGGGAGCCTTTCAAACAATTGATGGCAGCTGTGGCTCCACAATACACAGTTCTGTCACGTTCCACTTTCAGTAGGAACATTGTCCCCTCATTGTATCGGTCCTGTGTTTCAGCAGTGAAAGAGGAGCTTTCCAAGGCTGCTGGTCAGTCGGTTCATTTCACAACAGATTTGTGGACTGCACCTGACGGAGGTGCCAATATGGTGAAAGCGCTGCGAGATGGTCATATTGTTGGTGTGCGCTGTGCAGCCCACATCATCCATCTTGTAGTGAAGGCAGCAATGTCAGAAGGAACTAATGTAGCAGCAGTAGTTCTGTCCCGCTACAGAAAGATCGCTGGGCACTTTCACCATAGTGTTAAAGCTAGCCAACTTTTGAGGGAAGAGCAAGAGAGGGCAGGTCTTCCCGTACACTGCCTACAACAGGATGTCAGTACGCGGTGGAACTCCACTTTAGAGATGCTGGAGAGGATTTTGGAACAGCAGAGGGCAATCCATAATCTTGCCTCAGAGCATAATATTGGGATTACATCTCCGTTGAATAGGGAGGATTGGACAGTGATCGCCCAGCTGGTGGCAGTCCTTAAACCATTCAGGGATGCCACTGAAAATTTAAGCTCAAACACTGCCAGTCTGGCCCAGGTAATCCCAGTGTTCTCCCATCTAGGCAGCAAGTGGATGGAAGCTACTATCATGTCCGCCAACCACTGTTCAAAGTGAGCGCGTGTTTTCTATGACTGGAAACATACAGCGCTCACGCATGGCACCTCATCTGATGGATGAGTTGGGTTACCCAGCTCTTAGCTAGGAAAGTTAATTTTCTTTCTCTAATGTTCAAGGTAGTTTCTCCCCCTGGTTGCACGTGTTTGCGGTGTGGCAACGTCTGCTACCTCCGCCGGTGTAGCCAATTTACGCTAGGACAGTGTCTGAGTTCTGGAAGTCCGCTCCCAAACGCTAATGACTGACAGTCTTTAGATGCTTTGCCCTGGGGTGAAACAGGTGAGCGGGTCATAAATTGCCCACTCATTCGCCTTTCCCAATGCTGCTGCTGGTGGTGGTGCCAGTGTCTCTTCTCTGCCAGTTCGCTTCCTGGCTAGTGTCATGCTTCAATTGTCCCTAATGGTAAGGGTAGTTTCTCCCCCTGGCTGCCTCTGTTTGCGGTGTGGCAACGCCTTCTACCTCCGCCAGTGTAGCCAATTTACTCTAGGGCCTTGTGTCTGAGCTCTGGAAGTCCGCTCCCAAATGCCAAGGACTGACAGCGTTTAGATGCTTTGCTCTGGGGTGAAACAGGTGAGCGGGTCGCCAATTGCCCACTCATTCGCCTTTTCCATTTTTCAATGCTGGTGGTGGTGGTTCCAGCATCTCTTCTCTGCCAGTTCGCTTCCTGGCTAGAGTCATGCCCAAAATGTCCCTAATGGTAAGGGTAGTTTCTCCCCCCCTGGCTGCCTCTGTTTGCGGTGTGGCAACGCCTGCTACCTCCGCCGGAGTAGCCAGCTACCGCAAGGGCCTAGTGTCTAAGATTTGGAAGTCTGCTGCCAAACGTCTAGGACTGACAGCTGTTTGGATGCTTTGCCCTGGGGTGAAACAGGTGAGTGGGTAGCCAATTGCCCACTCATTTGCCTTTTCCATTTCATTTTCCATTTCCATTTCATTTTTTTCCGTCTGATACACAACCTACCAAACATAACACATAACACAGTGACATAACACATAACACACATAACACACACAAGTACAATTCACAAATCACAAGGACCTTTCCGCCTGTTATTTGCCCTGGCCTTCATTTCTACACTCACTAGCATTAACGCTATAACTCACACTTCACCCAATAACATTTTTCCATCCACATACCTGCCAACAGACTCAACTTTTTCAGGGACAGTCCTGCTTTTTTCCTGTCCCATCAAATTTAGCTAAACTAGGTATGCTAGTGCACATAGGTATAGCAGGGTAGGGTAGCACTACAACATTAAATAAATATAATAAAGTAAATAATAAATATAACTTTAAAATAAAATTAAATAAACCCCTATTTTTTTTAACACCCATTAAAATTAAATTATTATTTAGAGATAATACATTTTTAACCAAAACAGTGCACTGCTAATACTCTTAAACATAACCGTACATTAACCGTAAGCTATTTTTAGTTCTTGTCCCACATTTTTTCCATTTGCATACCTGCCAACACACCCAACATTTTCATGGACAGTCCTGCTTTTTTGCAGTCCTGTCCCATCAAATTTAGCCAAACTAGGTATGCTAGTGCACGTAGGTATAGCTGGGTAGGGTAGCACTACAACCTTAAATAAATATAATAAAGTAAATAATAATAAATATAACTTTAAAATTAAATAAACCCCTATTTTTTTAACACCCATTAAAATTAAAATGTTATTATTATTTAGACATAATACATCTTTAACCAAAACAGTGCACTGCTAATAATCTTAAACATTACCGTACATTAACCCTAAGCTATTTTTTAGTTCTTGTCCAACATTTTTCGATTCGCATACCTGCCAACACACCCAACATTTTCATGGACAGTCCTGCTTTTTTCTAGTCCTGTCCAGTAAAAGTTGGGTTGTTGCAAAGTATGCCATTATAAATAGGTAGCAAATGTTAGGCATGTATTTAAAAGTGGTCCAAAATCGATTTAAAAATGTAAAATAATCCCTATTCTTTTATGAAACATCTATGGATTTGTGACTGTGTATGATAAAAAGGAGGTCAAGTTCCTTGGAGCATTTGTCTAGGTCTCAGACAAGACAACTGCTCGGATGAACTTGGCCCTCATTTTCGGGCAATGTGTATTCTGTACACCTTGGATAGCACCATGAAGGTACATGTGTGCAACTCTATTGGTCGTTTCGGCAGGGGGCTCGCCTGCCATCAACGAATGAAGTGCATTCTGCAGTTCTGCAATTCATTTGTTGATGCCAGACCAGCCCCCTTCCGGCGACCAATAGAATAGCACACACGTACCTTCAGCTGCTGCTGCTCCGATGTGTTCTTAACCCCATATTAACCCCTGCTATGCAGCCGGGAGAAAACGAAGATGAAACGAGCACGAAGAACGTCCACGAATATTGCCCGAAAAAGACAGAAACAGGCGAATATTCACGGAATACGAAGATTTTTTTCCCCCCGAAGACGAGCACGAAGACGAACACGGAGAATTAGAAAGTGAGTTACAATCTGTGCAAGATGAGTTGATAATGACTAAAGAGTGTATGCATAGCAATGCTGCACAAGTTATATAGCTGGAAGATAAGTGTAAAACTTTAGTTGTTAACAAGGTTAATGAAAATAAATCTAGGACCCTTGCAACTTGCAGTAAGAGGGAGGCTGATCGTGTGCATTGCACAGCTAAAATTAACAAGATAAACGTACAGCTACATAAACTAAATGATGTGGCTGCAGTGAATGTGTTAGAAAATGATGATGTGAATGAAATAGATGGGCAAGGTTTAGATGAGAAGCAAAGTAATGCTAATCATAAAATGATCCAAAATCACTGCAAAATGATTGCAAAGCCTGTGTCTGTATTAAGCCCCTCGCTTCAGAGACAGTTGTATCAGAGCAGGCTCCTACACAAATTTCAAGGACCCATAGGCAAAAGGGAAGCCTTCAAATGGTTTGCATATGGTAAAGTAGGACATTTTGCCAGAAATTGCCACTCTCGCTCGGCCAAAAGACACCATGTTCGGGAAAGACCCATGATTGATAGCTGGAGGCAGGGAGATAAGAGTTGTTTTAATTATACAAGGACGGGATCTCAGGGAAGAGGTAATGGTGTTAGGAAAGACTACATCAAGGCTTGGATTTCCTATAATATTATTAAGCCACATAAAGAAAGAGTAAAAAAGGAGAATGAGCTACAGTGTATATGAAGGAACTGGACGTTGTAAAGACAGAAGTGTCCAGAATAAAAGGAATGTTAGGAAACAAAAAAATAGGTAAATCAGAAGAAAACGAGTGTGCTATTCTGGATTTGTTTTCATTTGTTTACAAAAAAAAAAAAAGGGAGATAAACCTGTGAGAAGTACAGTCAGGTGGGCCAAATTTCAAATATATATATTTTTTTTATTAGTTTAGGACGCCTGCACTGCCAACTACAGATTGTTTTATTTTTTGTTTGTTGCTGGATTAAGTAATTTTAAAGTCATAGATTAGGCCAATATGAGGTTTATATTTTGATCACAATGGAGAGATGTGATTGTGTAATATTATTGTTGGTCTTCAGCAGTATATATTTTTGCTGTTCTAGATTTTTGTTTTGTTTTAATTTTTGGTTACAAGCAAAATACAGCCTCACTCTGATTTTTTTTTATTTCTGAATGGCAACAGACTTATATTTTATCTTATATACATTGCATGATGCCAAGACATTGTGAATGCAATGGTAGCATTCAATCTCCTTTTTTCTCTCTCCATCTTCATAGAGATTGCATAAAATTCATGTTCTCAATGTGGGTGCAGAAGATACCACAAGGTTACTGTTATGGGAAGTCTTAGTATTTTAGTATCTGTTATGTGTGTGTATGTTTTGTGTATTTTATGTGTTTACAATGTTTTAGATGACCATTTGTAAAACCAGATATTAATGCTGAGACAAGGATGATAAGAAAACCACTAGTGATTTTGGGCAAGATAACAATACACCTTTTCTGTGTAGAGTATCTTTTAATTTCCAGAATCCATTGTCAGGCGCCACCCTACCAGCCCGGACCATGCAAACTTTATTCACTGTCATTTGTTTCTGTAACCACTAGTGGCCACTCTTCCCTCTCTGGAGCACTCGTTATTGATTGCTTGGGACAGCTGAGCCTGATTACCTGAGTAGAGCCCTGCCTATATATACCCTGCTCAGCCACTGAGACAGGGCCTTTGCATTATAGTGTCAGTTACCTATTTGCTTTGGCCCTGTACCTGGTCCTGGTTTATTCCTGGTATCCTGTTTCTGAACTTCGGTTACTGACACGGTCTGCCCTTTTTGACTCTGCTATTCGACCTCTGCCTGCCTGCCTGCCTACAGACCCGGATTGCCTTTTGACCTTACCTTTCTTCCTGCCTCCTGCCCTGCCGGCGGGCCCCCTGCCGTCTGCCCTGCCTCTTCTTCCACCTGCTGATCCTGGCTCTACCCAGCCCACAGCATCTGGAAAACCTACACCATCTTTGGACATGTCAGATGACTTCCGGACCATGTCTGATGAACCTGATTGGTCTGATATGGACAGCGTGTCTTCTGATGCTGATATGACGGACACACCCGTGAATGTAAACCCCACGGCTGTTTGTGCAGTTGGGACTACCACTCGCACACAGTAGTGAGAACAGTAGACCCCAAACCACTAAACACTCCCTAGGGCAGTGGTTCTAAACCTTCCTAATTCCTTGACCCTTTCATACTATTCCTCATGTTGTGGTGACCCCCCAACCATAAAATTATGTAATTATATATATATTGTGAAATGTGTTTTCCGATGGTCTTAGGTGACCCCTGTGAAAGGGTCGTTCGACCCCCAGGTCCCCTAGGAGCTCCTGGTAACATCCTCTCATCGGATGGGACAATCGTGCACAGAAAGGAGCTTAAAAAGTATGAACAACATCTACATGATCAGTACATACCTACCCATCAGTATGCATCAAGGGGTGCAATCAGAACCCCTAGTATCCCCTGTACCTGGGGTCCTGACAGCCATGGGCATATTAAATTATCAAACACCCTCAAGGGCTGAAACAGAAACCCACTGCAGCAATACAGGTATCAGTAAACATGCATAAACACCTTCACAAGTATCACCACTACACACAATCAATAAATCGAGTTTCTCTTGTGGTATCTTCTATACACTATGTAAGTGAACGGCAAAGGGAATGCTAGTGGCGTGAATATACACCAGATGTCACGGTGGGCAGAGGTCAGAGGCCTAAAACAAGGAATGCAAGACGAAGCTTAAAGGAATCTATGGTGGGAGAACTGTTGGTGGCCCAAGTACCCGAGAGTGATGGAAGTAAAATCAAATGGTTATAGTGTTGTCAAGTCTGTGAGGGAAACGGAAGGTTAAAGATATGGCTTAAGGAATTCAAACTATTGGTGAAATACGATAACTGTGAGTGCCTTTATGATTCGGCTAAATTATACCTCACAGCACCCTAAATTTGAGATATCTGTGGTTGTCAGGTCACTTGTGTCTCAGTGAAAATATACAAAGGTAAAGGTACTCTATTTATTTGAGAGGGCTCATTTTCTATGCGAGTCATTCACCCTCTAGGTGGGGACTGTGAGAAATGAGGACATATATATGAATTTACTGGTGAGATACTCAGGAATATCAAATAGCACTGAACGTTGGATATGTGGAGCCATTTCTTTTAGTGAGGATGGTGGATACTCATTTATCGGTATTCCGTGGAAGACTTGAAATGAACCAATGCAACTCTATTTGGCTGGTACAGAGAAGAGGGGGTACCACACTTTGCTGAGAGACTGTGTATTCTGAATATTCCTAAATGTTGTGGTCGTGGCCTGTTTTATGCAAAATTATGCTAATATTTAAATACACAATTTAGACAAAACACATCTAACAATACAACAATAAATTTGATTCAGGAATACAGTTAAATTATGTAAAGACGAATACCAACAGATGTTATGATATATAATGATATACTTTATTAATACCTCTAGCGGTAAAAACAATATATCGAAAAAGGTTACCATAACAAAGCTACAGACAGTCAACAATTATATTCTAATAACATTGTAATAACATATGTTCTTAACTTCAGAGAGTATCAGCATATCAAATGACTCCTTTCGTGCTCAGTTTCCAAAATGGCTCTAGATACCAGGATCATATAGAAGACTTTAAAGGATTCTTTCAGTAGTTGTTTTCTAATTCTTGGTTACAATACTAGGCACTAAACTAGTCCTAGCTTCTTGGCGCTTAACTAGCCCAAGATGGAAGTGTGACGGGACCGACCTGTACCCCGACTGGGTACGCCCGCCGAACGTTGCTTCCTTCGCCCCATGGCCACCGGGGCACCAGAGATTAACCCCTTCACTGTCTGTGGCTAGCCGAAACTGAGCTACACAGGGTGGCTATCGTCCTGAAAAGGACAATATGCGATCATAGCAGAGAACACAGCTCTTCAGGAACCTCGGCCGTACTGTAGTATACCGAAGTATAGCAATACAGCACCCTACCGCCCTAATAAGGGCAGCACCGAGGCTTACCTCAATAACAAGACAGGACTCGTAGTGAGGTAAAACAGGAACTCTCTTTATTTGGGAACACAGGGGTATTTAAACAGTACAAAGGATTGAGTTACGTCCAGTCGACACACAAGGGAATTGCGTCCAATAGACACAAGGGAATTGCGTCCAATAGACACAAGGGAATTACATCCTGCCCTCCTTTGCATATGACTGAGTATTAGCACTCAGCCCAGTAGGGGGTCTCTACTGTAGTCTGTGTAAGGAGGGAGGGGGCAGGACATGTGGCACCTGGACAGGGTAGCAAACAAGGGGAACAAAAGCACACACCATAATCACAACATATACTGGGAAATGCAGGTATCACAAACAAAAACTATCACAGACGGCACCGATTAACCCGGGGCCGTCACATCTCCCCCCCATAGTCCGGCAGACCCGGCTAGACCCCTAACGGGTCGGCTTGGGGCTGTCCGGGAAAGATAGGTGGGCATTAGGTTGTCTCTGCTCCCCAGTCTTTGGAGTGTGGCGCTCTGCACCCGGGCCCATAGTCTGTAGGGAGAAGGCTGGCACTCAGGCCCCTCCAGAAACCCATGGCATGGAGGCCTCTGTGACAGTCCCCTAGCTCGATTGCTCCTACAAAGGTAGCGCTTACCCGGCCAACGTCTGCCTCTTCCGGTGCGTATACCATTCGCTGGAGAGAAGTGCCGACTGCCCCTTCTCCCTGGAGGGTACCCAGCCTCTGGGGAGGGATGCCGCCTGCACCCCCTCCCTGTTGCTCCCTCTGCCGCTGGGGAGATGAGCCGACTGCCTTATCTCCCTGGAACCCTGTTGTAGGTGCTGGGCAGAGGCCAGAGGTGCTCTGCCCTGTTGCCAGCGCTTCTGCTGGGGCTAAGGGATCTTCGGGTCCGGCCTGCAGCTGGGGGGAGGGAACGGTGTCCCTTGCTATCATCTGCTGCTGAGGAGGGAGGGCAGGTTCCTCTGCTCCCGGGATAGTGGGCTGTCGCTGGGGAGACTGGCTGGCTGTGCCATCTCCCGAGTATGCAATCAGCCACTGGGGAGGGATGCCGCCTGTACCCCCTCCCTGGCTCTCCTTCTGCCGCTGGGGAGATGGGCCGGCTGCCGCATCTCCCGGGATATCTGCCAGCCGCTGGGGAGGAGGGACGATACCTTCAGCTCCCATCATTGGGATCAGCCGCTGGGGAGCGAGGACCGGTTCCTCCGCTCCCGGGTCTGTGAGCTGCTGCTGGGGAGACTGACCAGCTGCGCCATCTCCCGGGTCCTCACTCAGCCGCTGGGAAAGAATGCCGCCTGCACCCCCTCCGTGGTGCTCCTTCTGCCGCTGGGGAGATGGGCCGGCTGCCGCATCTCCCGGGATATCTGCCAGCCGCTAGGGAGGAGGGACAATACCCTCAGCTCCAATCATTGGGATCAGCCGCTGGGGAGCGAGGACCGGTTCCTCCGCTCCCGGGTCTGTGAGCTGCCGCTGGGAAGACTGACCAGCTGCGCCATCTCCCGGGTCCTCACTCAGCCGCTGGGGAGGAATGCCACCTGCACCCCCTCCCTGGTGCTCGTTCTGCCGCTGGGGAGATGGGCCTGCTGCCGCATCTCCCGGGATATCTGCCAGCTGCTGGGGAGGAGGGACGATACCTTCAGCTCCCATCATTGGCATCAGCCGCTGGGGAGCGAGGACCGGTTCCTCCGCTCCCGGGTCTGTGAGCTGCTGCTGGGGAGACTGACCAGCTGCGCCATCTCCCGGGTCCTCACTCAGCCGCTGGGGAAGAATGCCGCCTGCACCCCCTCCGTGGTGCTCCTTCTGCCGCTGGGGAGATGGGCCGGCTGCCGCATCTCCCGGGATATCTGCCAGCCGCTGGGGAGGAGGGACAATACCCTCAGCTCCCATCATTGGGATCAGCCGCTGGGGAGCGAGGACCGGTTCCTCCGCTCCCGGGTCTGTGAGCTGCCGCTGGGGAGACTGACCAGCTGCGCCATCTCCCGGGTCCTCACTCAGCCGCTGGGGAGGAATGCCACCTGCACCCCCTCCCTGGTGCTCCTTCTGCCGCTGGGGAGATGGGCCGGCTGCCGCATCTCCCTGGATATCTGTCAGCCGCTGGGGAGGAACGCCAGTTGCCCTTCCTCCCATGATTGGTGACGGCTGTTGGGGAAATCCAGATGATGGGGATGTAGGCGGGGCAGGGCAGAGGTCAGCAACTTTCTGCCCAGTTGCCAGCGCTTCTGCTGGTGTGGGGAACAGTGCTGGGTAGCAGACAGCATCACTCTGCCCTGTCGCCAGCTCTTTCGATGGTGGGTCCCTGCTAGCAGGTGGGGACCCTTCGCTGTGGGACAGATAGACACCAGCAGCATTCTGCCCTATTGCCGGTGCTTCAGCCTGAGCGAGGATTGCTGATGCAGGACAGATGTCAGCGATGCTCTCTACAGGTGCCAGCGCTTGTGCTGGTTGGTCCTCGTGAGCCGGCCGGGACACCGTGCTGGGGGATGAGCAGAGGCCAAAAGCACTCTGCCCTGTGGCCGGCTCTTCTGCCGGTCTGGCATTTTGCGGTGCTGGGCAGAGGATCGCGTTGCTCTGCCCTGGTGGGTCCCTGCTAGCAGGCGGGGACCCTTCACCGTGGGGCAGGCAGAGGCCAGCGGCACTCTGCCCCGCTGCCAGCATTTCAGCCGGAGTAGGAGGGGCGCTTGGTGCTGGGCAGAGAACAGCGTCCCTCTGCCCTGTTGTCAGTGCTTCAGCTGGAACTGCAGGATCCATCGACTCCCGTGTCATGCAAAGGCCGCCTTCCAGCAGCCCTAAGTATTCCATCTCCAGGCACCATTCCCTGTAGACTAGCTCTTCTAAGTCAGCTGCCAGGGTCAGTTCTTGGGAAAGCGGCAGCATTTCCTCGCGGTCCTTGTACAGGTCCCAGAACCTATAGCTCTCCGAACTACCAAAGTCGTCTTCTGCTTCAAAAGCTTCCCAATCTAAGCCAGGGACATAGAGGTCCTCACCTTCCGGAGAATAGTGATTTCCGGACCCCCACTCCTGCTGGGCTGCAGCCCAATATAATGCTCGATATAGGTCCCCGAGCTCGAGCTCCTTCGCCACCAACTTCTCCAGTGTGGCTACTTCCTCCTCGGTGGGCTGCCATCTCATCCGGCGACGCCGCAGCTTAAACAGCTCCCCGAAGCGTTGTTCTGGGGTAGGCAGGTTCTCACTTCTGCAGTTGTACCAGTTTTCCATGGCATCTTCCCACAGCTCTAGCCGAATCAGGGCTCTCCATTCCAGCCGTACTTCCTCTGTAATCGGCCCTCCCTGTATCGTCAGGGCGACCTTAACTCGAGTCTCAAAGTCCCATAACGGAGCTTCCAACTTATACTCATCAGCTCCTCGTGACGCATTCCTCTGTAGATCCAGGTCCACCTTGAACTGCCGATCCATTTCCATTACCGTCCTACAGACTGTTTCTGCAGATGGAGTGGCTCCGTAGAATGCCATCCTCCTCTGTAATCTGTTGCGGAACTTCTTCGTTGCCTGTTCCCGACACCGGCTCAGTTCTTCTGCCATAGCTGCCGCCGATGTGGCTGTACCTCCTTGGTCAGCAAGCCTGTTAGTCCCAGTAGTGGTTGGGCTGTCTCTGTAATGAGGAAGCATCCCACCGCTGCCACCAATGTGACGGGACCGACCTGTACCCCGACTGGGTACGCCCGCCGAACGTTGCTTCCTTCGCCCCATGGCCACCGGGGCACCAGAGATTAACCCCTTCACTGTCTGTGGCTAGCCGAAACTGAGCTACACAGGGTGGCTATCGTCCTGAAAAGGACAATATGCGATCATAGCAGAGAACACAGCTCTTCAGGAACCTCGGCCGTACTGTAGTATACCGAAGTATAGCAATACAGCACCCTACCGCCCTAATAAGGGCAGCACCGAGGCTTACCTCAATAACAAGACAGGACTCGTAGTGAGGTAAAACAGGAACTCTCTTTATTTGGGAACACAGGGGTATTTAAACAGTACAAAGGATTGAGTTACGTCCAGTCGACACACAAGGGAATTGCGTCCAATAGACACAAGGGAATTGCGTCCAATAGACACAAGGGAATTACATCCTGCCCTCCTTTGCATATGACTGAGTATTAGCACTCAGCCCAGTAGGGGGTCTCTACTGTAGTCTGTGTAAGGAGGGAGGGGGCAGGACATGTGGCACCTGGACAGGGTAGCAAACAAGGGGAACAAAAGCACAGACCATAATCACAACATATACTGGGAAATGCAGGTATCACAAACAAAAACTATCACAGACGGCACCGATTAACCCGGGGCCGTCACAGGAAGGCTTTCTATTTCATACTTTTCTCTGGCAAACTTTCACAGCTCCCTTAGCTTCTGCCATGCTGCTTCCTTCCTCTCCTTCCAGTCTCTTTTCCTCCTCCCCCGTCTTCCTGGAGTTCCTGATATCCCATTGTTCCTGGTATAGTCCACATGGCTTTTCATGTAGGTAGCCATTATCTATGGTCTTAGATAAACAATAGATGTACACATCACTCACTCTCTAGTGCTACCTGGTGGTAGAGGTAATGCACTTCTAAAACAATAGAAGTATAAACAATAGAACTAATTGATATTGTAATGTATGCCACAGTTAAGGGAGTGGTTTATCCAAAGGGAGATACAGATGTTGCGTCTGTGACGTGAATCACTAATAATGGAAGACGCAATCCATGTCCACAACACTAAAGAAGTAACTGTTTGTGTCGCTTCAAGTAAAAATGGGAATAATGCTACCCAATTGGGTTATTCCAACTGCAGCTATGTTAATGTTTATTGTAATTTGTGTTGAAGCGTAGATTGAAGCGTAGATTTGAGCAATATAGTTTGCTCTGACTTTTTCCGTTCGGAGTGGAAATCCCCTATCGTGTATTTGAAAAAGTCAGAGCAAACTATATTGCTCAAATCTGTAATGGTATGGTGAGGTAGGACCCCAGATGGCGGAGTTAGCCAGGCCAAACGGGAACCAGAAAGTCAGAGAACCAACCGGGTCAGACAGGTAATCAGGATAAGCCAAATCAGAATCCAGAGACGAGGCCAATAAGCCGAATCAATACCAGACGAGCAGGAATCAGGAGCCGAATCAGGAGACAGGAACGAGGTCAACAAACCAAGTCAAACCGGAGCAGTAGTCACAATCAATGCGCAAGCAAATAGCAAAATACACCAACCAAGGGTGATCCAGAAGAGGAAGTCCGGGTTTAAATAGGGAGAGGAGGAGGCGTGTCCTGCATGAAGAGGTCACCCGAGGTTATAAAGGCATGTTACAAATTTGACCACACAGTGGCGCTGTGGTACCTGTTTGCCGCGTGGTCGGCCATGCGGTGAAGACGCCGACCGGGTAGTGGTGGTACTCGCTGCCCGGGAAGCCGCCTGAGGAAGCGTCGCGGGAGCAGCCATGGAGCAGGGCCGGAGAGGCAGGTAAGTCCTTACAAAATCTATGTGAGTGTGATACCATTTAGGGACAGCACTTGTTATATATATATTTAATTTACGGGAAGCACTGATCTTTTATTTCTTGTTTTTCTTTTTCACATGTTGATATTTGGGATGGAGATCCAATTTGACAACTGAGAAGAAATAAGCATTCAATTTTTTTTATGATACACAAATTATTCTTTTATGATACACTTTTTCATGATACACTTTATATTGTTGGTGATATAAGTAATAGTCATTTAAGTTTAAAGTTTTTTATGCGCAACACTATATTATATTATATTATTGTGAGTGGTATTTAGGGGTTATACCTTAAGTGTTTGCAGCACTGATCATAACATTTATTCACTATATATATAAATATATACTTTTTAGCGCCTGATCTTTATTTCGATTTAATATAAAGGCATAATTATTGACCTACCAGGGTCAATAATTGTCCTAGGATCACAAGAACAACAACGAAGCTATCCTAGCCTGAGGCGATAACAGCCAGTTCTTGTATTATTGGTGTTCTTTAGTTATCTATAGGCAGAGGCACATTTTCTTTTATTCACGTCTGTGTAGGTATAGGATGAGTACACCTTTCAACCGGAAAAGCTGTTACTAGTTTACAATTGATACGGTTGCTATAGTAAAAAACACCTTAAAAAGAATCATACACCATGTGCTTGTAGAACTTCAATCCAGGGCTTGACGGTGCCTGGATCCAGAGGGTTTCACATAGACCTGTTTGTAAGCTCTCTGGGTTATAGATCAGAATCCTTAGCACGTTCCATCAAGTAGTCGTTCTGACCAACGGAGTTCCACTTGATATTGTTTTGCTGGGTTTCTTCATCACCTCTGTAAGCTGACCATCTACCGAAGCGAAGTACCGTATTTGATCGATTATAAGACGACCCTGATTATAAGACGACCCCCCAAAATCTGAATATTAACTTAGGAAAAAAAGAAAAAGCCTGAATATAAGACGACCCTAAAGGAAAAAAGTTTTACCAGTAAATGTTAATTCATGTAAACTATTTTTTTAATAAAAGCTATGATTGAGAAAAATATTTTTTTTTGTTTTTATTTCCTTGTATTTTCCTACCTGTCCCCCAGTTACGCACATCTGCCCCCAGGCTTGCCACACCAATATGGCACTGTGGCCCATGATATGCCTTTTAACCCTCTATATGCCACTGTGCCCCATGGTATGCCTTTTGACCCCCTATGTGCCACTCTGCCTCCAGAAATGCCTTATACCCCTATATCCCATTCTGGCATTTAGGGGGTTAAAATGCATATTATGGGACAGAGTGGCATATAGGGAGGTATAAGGCGTTCCAGGAGGCAGAGCGGCATTAAGGGAGTTAAAAGGCATTGTATAGAGCACTCTGCCTCCAGAAATGCCTTATACCCCTATATGCCACTCTGGCATTTAGGGGGTTAAAAGGCATATTATGGGGCAGAGTTGCATATAGGGAGGTATAAGGCATTTCAGGAGGCAGAGTGCTCTATTAAATGCCCCCTTAACACCACTCTGCCTCCTGAAATGCCTTATACCTCCCTATATGCCACTCTGCCCCATAATATGCCTTTTAACCCCCTAAGTGCCAGAGTGGCATATAGGGGTATAAGGCATTCCAGAAATGCCCTATGCCCCCATTTAACACACACACACTTACCGGTGCTTCCAATTTCCTGCTGTATTGCCGGGGCAGCGGGTTGACGTCTCCTTCCGCTGCAGCCGGAAGGAGGTGGAGTTGGCACCGGTGCGGGGAACTCTGATCTCTGACAGTCGGGGAAGGTATGCGCGACGGACGCAGACGACCCCCGCTGCTAGCCACACCTCCTTCCGGCTGCAGCGGACGTTGTCTACACGGATCGCGTAGACGCCAACCCGCTGCCCCGGCAATACAGCAGAAAGCACCGGTAAGTGTGTGTGTGGGGGGGGTGTTAAATGGGGGGGGGGGTAGACAGGAGGATCCAGGTCCCCTGCAGCAGTGCGGGGGATCTGGATCTTAGCCTCTATTTGAGGTCTGATTAGAAGACGACCCCGATTAGAAGACGAGGGGTATTTTTCAGAGCATTTGCTATAAAAAAATCATTAAAATATTACAATAAATAAGTAAAAAAATGTCATTGTGACATCACTGGCATTAATAACATGTTCAAGAGGTCCCTAAGAGGACCTCTAACCATTTTTTAAAATATATATATATATATATATATATATATATATACATATAAAAATACAAAAATAAAAAAATTATACAAACAACATACATAATAGATAATAAAAAGAAAAAAAAATCCTTACATCCCATTGCTCTAACACAAAATCTACCCTGTATAACCCTCCTGCCCCATTCACAACCCTAAACCCATTAAGCCATAAGCATAAAAATTCTACGAAGAATGTACACCTTATATTATGTGTGACGGATTGTCCTGTGCCCCAGACTGGACACATCCGCCCGTAAGCTCCTTCCCTCTCCCAGTAAGCGGAGACGCTGTGGCTGTCCGAAGAAAGCAGTCACAGACCAGAACTTCCCTCAATCATGAGACAGGACTTCATGCTTTGAGGTTAAAAACAGAACTCTCTTTATTACAAACACACAGAACTTATATACAATCTCCATTCACTGTGCACCAAACCCAACCCCCAATCCTATCAGCCACATCTCATCACAAATCTCATCAGCCACATCCCCTCACAAATCCCATCGGTATACAGGGGATGTATCAGGTGAGGGGATTAAGGGATACAATGGGTTCCCCCACCTGTGTTATCCCCCCTGTAGTGCGGGTGCCGTCTGGGCAGACAGGGCTGTGCTGGCTGATTAAGAGCCCCAGCCAGATTATAGGATCGTCACTTTGAAGGCCGGAGCTGCAGCCACATTCAAACAGGGTACACATAAATATAATAATAATAAAAACAGTGAAGATCAGACAGTATGTTCCCTATAAGTGCTGGAAAAGTATGGAAAATCTATATAACTTAGGTATTTCTGAAATCAGGACACCTGAATTGATACATTTGCAGGGGATTTTCAATCACTTTACCTAATTTTGTGAGGATTCAGAGGGAAAATTTATAAAAAATTAGGTGTTTTTTTTTCAAACTTTCGCTATTTTAACTAAATTTGTCTTTCTAAATTTTCAGCTAATCATCTAACTATGGTATCAAAAGAAAGCTCTAGCTCTCCTTGAAAAACCAATATATAGTTTACATGGGTACATTATTCACAGGAAAAGAGAATAATCGCTGGACCGGCATAGCGCAAAAATGGCAAAATAGCTCTGGGACTTGAGGTACCAAAACCCCCTGGGATTGAAGGGGTTAAATAAATGTTATTGTTATTAAGATTCCCTGATTACCTTAATTAAATAATTTAAAGTTAGAATCAGGCCACAACTACAACACGGACCAAGATGGCTCAGGCAGGGTGTTTATGGAACAAAGATGGTATATGATGGGCTGTTTGGGGACAAAGTTGACTCATGCTGGGCTGTTTGGAGACAAAGATGGGAAGTCCTATGTGTGTTATCTGGGTGCTGGTCAGATTCTATGTGGGCAGTGTGAATGCCAGAGCTGGCTTTGGGTTGTGCGGCCTATTATCTATGTCTGTAATTTAGGGGGTTTTATCTATACCTTTTAATGCTGAGTTTTTATGTGAATTCCAGTTGATCTATACATACAAAGCTGGGGTTGTGTTGATCTATACCTGCTATGTTTCCATACATTATTTATGTATACCTGCAAATACGGGGTTTGTTAGTCTTACTCAGTTGATCAATACCTGCAATGCCGTTTCCATGTGTTTATTTGAGCTATACCCTCAGTGCTGAGTTTACGTGTGATTTCCAGTTATTCTATACCTGCAATGCTGGGCTTGTGTCTTCTGGTGATCTATACCTGCAGTGCTATGTTTCTTTACATTATTATTGTATACCTACAAATACAGGATTTGTATGTCTGATTCTATGCCTTCAGTACTGAGTTCACATGTGAATTTCAATTGATCTATACATACAAAGCTGGTATGTTTCCATACATTATTTATGTGTACCTGCAAATATAAGGTTTGTATGTCTTATTCGGTTGCTCTATAAATGCAAGTGCTGTTTTATGTGTTGTTTATTTGATCTATACCTATTTTCTGGTGCAGGAGCAGAGGGAGTGATTGCATGCTAGGGAGTGTGGCACGGGGCCCAAGGAAATGCTTGTGCAGCAGGGTCTAATATTTGTATATATTGGCATCAGGGGCTAAAATTAATATATATCGACAGCAGGGGCTAATATTTATATATGTATTGGCAGCAGGGTCTAATATTAATATATATCGACAGCAGGATCTAATATTAATATATATTGGCAGTAGGGGCTAACATTAAAGAAACTGCCAGTTTAGCTGTTATTTTGAAATCATATTTCAATCATAGTCTTTACTTCAAAGGGATAAGTACATATTATGTAGTTAAAAATGTATGTCTAACGTGTATATAGATATAGACCCCTACTGGCTGCCAGAGAGGATCCAGGTCCCGTGCAGCGCTGCAGGGGATTTGGATTTTAGTGCGCGATGTGCGCAACCTCCCTACTTCCCTTCACTTCTACCTGCCCCACCAGGGGTTAATATAGCAACAGAAGAAAAATGGAGCAAGTAAGCAACACTGGGTAAGGTAAGCATGGAGTATTATCTTAATTTTATGCTTATTTGCCCTGTGTTTCTTTTGTTGATATATTAACCCCTGGGGGGGCAGGTAGAATTTTTTCGGGATCTATTATTTATGTCTGTGCATTCTTTAATTTGTGTTTTATTTTTTGATTGCTGTAATATGATTTATTGTTTGTATTCTCCATATATTTATATATATTTATATTGTATTGTGTATTATCTATTCTTTTTTGTCTATATTTATTAAAGCATATATTTATGCCTATTTTAGCGCTGTCAGTTTTTCTTATATCAGGGAGGCACAGTGGCATAAAGGGGCTATGAGGCATATCACGGGGCACAGTGGGATATCGGAGGTGTAAGGCATATCGGGGCATGGTGGCATATAGGGGGGTATAAGGCATATGGGGGCATGGTGGCATATCGGGGGTGTAAGGCATATCAGGGGGCATGGTGGCATATAGGGGGGTATAAGGCATATCGGGGCACAGTGACATATTGAGGTAAAGGGCATATCAGTGACATATTGGGTATAAGGCATTTAGGGGGCTATAAGGCATATCAGGGCACAGTGGCATATAGGGGGGTATAAGGCATATTGGGGCACAGTGGCATATAGGGGGGTATAAGGCATATTGGGGCACAGTGGCATATTGGGGTGTAAGGCATATCAGGGGGCATGGTGGCATATAGGGGGGTATAAGGCATGTCAGTGGCATATAGGAGGTATAAGCATATTGGGGGCACAGTGTAATCTCTGGTACATAGGAGGTATAAGGCATATATGGGGCAGAGTTGCAAGCTGGGAGTGAGATGTGCATAACTGGGGGGGGGCAGGTTGGCAGATAAAAGAAAATATAACAAGAGGCATTTTTGTCATAGTTTTTATTAAATATGAAAAAATTGTTTACATGAATTAAAATTTAGTAGTAAAACTTTTTTGGTATTAATCCAATTATCTGATTAATCGAAAAAAAATCGGCCAACCATGTGCTTCATACTGTGTCCCGGAATGGCAGAAATAAAATGTGGTCACCCTAGCAATACAGTCATCCTGATTCAGCAATAAAGATTAAAAAAAACGATGAGACTCCTCAAACTTGTCTGGCCCCCCCAGGGGCGTCAACCTCCTAAACGCTTTTAAAACGGGCGTCCGCTGGAGAGTGGTCACAACCGCCACTGCGTGTGTGACTTCGCCAGCTGCAAGATGGCGGCCGCCCTGTAAAAAAAAAATTAAGTTGAAAAAGTTCGCTAGATGGTCTCCAGACCCTCTAGAGAACACTGGCTCCACTTGCAGATTGAATACAGGTACTGCATTCAACCATGCAAGTCAATGGAGCCCAGCTTTCTAATCACAATGTGATTAGTAAAAATAAATTAAAAAAATAATTAGAAAAAATGAGTTAAAAAAGCAGTAAAACTTAAAAATAATTTCCCACTGATGTCAAATTAAAAAAAAAAATAAAAAAGGCAAAAAAAAAATAAAATATATATATATATATATATATATTTATAAAAAATATTTTTGTGAGCAAGTCCTAATATTAGCACATTAGCTTAAAACAATTCTCGCATGGAGAGAGTTAAAATACTGGCATATTAAATGCCCATGGGGTGTCTACTTTTAAAATTTGATGGGGTATATTGAATTAGCCGGGTTCAACAATGTCCCAATTAACACGGGGGGGGGGCACACATCTAATTTCCAATTAGAAAAATGCACACGTCCCAAATGTGGCCTTTTAGTTCCCCCAAAAAATGACAAACCCATGCACTCAGGAGATGTTGCTTAACACATATTGGGGTGTCGTGTGACAGCGGCATATACCAGGAGCTGTAAATTCATACATAAAAGTAGGTGTGTGGGGAAAAATACAAACAAAAAATACTACTGCAAACTTTGAAAAAAATGCAGGTGGTAAAATGTGTGCATGCAAAGAGTTAAAATACCAGCATTTAAAATACCCTAGGGTGTCTAGTTTTCAAAAATATATGGTTTTATTGGCCACACTGAAATGGCCCGGCTCAAAGATGTACCAAACAGGGCATGGGCAGTGGATCCCCAAATGCCAAAGTTCAACATTGAAAAATGCGCATGCCCCAAATGTGCCCCCCCCCCCTCAAACAGCCAGGCAAAATCATTCATGTGATGTATCGCTGTACTCAAGAGATGTTGCTGAACACATATTGGGGTGTTTTATGATAGTGATGTATACCAGAACCTGTTTATTCATACCTGAACTAAAATGTGTGTGGCAAACAAATGACTACCACGAAGTTTGAAAAAGACCGGTGGTAGATATGGTGCATGGAAAGACTTAAAATACTAGCATTTGAAATACCCTGGGGTGTCTAGTTTTCAAAAATATATGATTTGATGGGGTAAATTGCATTGACCGGCTTCAAAGATACCCAAAATGGCACATGGGGGGGGGGGGAGAATTAGCAGATTTGGAAAAAATGGCTTTGAAATAGCAAAACGCTACCTGTACTTATTGCCCTATAACGTGTAGAAAAAAGCAAAAAAAACATTGGGTATTTCTAAACTCAGGACGAATAATAGAATCTATTTAGCAGGTTTTTTCATTACCTTTTATAGATGAGTAAAAGATTTTTCAACTAAAAGTTAGAAAAAGTCATTTTTTTCTAAAATTTTCACCATATTTTATACTTTTTTTTTAATAGTAAATACATGGTTTATACACTGCTCAAAATAATAAAGGGAACACTAAGATTACACATCCTAGATCTGAATGAATTAACTAATCGTATTACATACTTTCATCTTTACATCGTTGAATGTGCTGACAACAAAATCACACAAAAATTCTCAATGGAAATCAAATTTATCAACCCATGGAGGTCTGGATATGGAGTCACACTCAAAATCAAAATGGAAAACCACACTACAGGCTGATCCAACTTTGATGTAATGTCCTTAAAACAAGTCACAATGAGGCTCAGTAGTGTGTGTGGCCTCCACGTGCCCGCATGACCTCCCTACAATGCCTGGGCATGCTCCTGATGAGGTTGCGGATGGTCTCCTGAGGGATGTCCTCCCAGACCTGGACTAAAGCATCCACCAACTCCTGGACAGTCTGTGGTGCAACGTGGCGTTGGTGGATGGAGCGAAACATGATGTCCCAGATGTGCTCAATCGGATTCAGGTCTGGGGAACAGGCAGGCCGGTCCATAGCATCAATGCCTTCCTCCTGCAGGAACTGCTGACACACTCCAGCCACATGAGGTCTAGCATTGTCTTGCATTAGGAGGAACCCAGGGCCAACCGCACCAGCATATGGTCTCACAAGGGGTCTGAGGATCTCATCTCGGTACCTAATGGCAGTCAGGCTACCTCTGGCAAGCACATGGAGGGCTGTGCAGCCCCCCAAGGAAATGCCACCCAACACCATTACTGACCCACCGCCAAACCGGTCATGCTGGAGGATGTTGCAGGCAGCAGAACGTTCTCCATGGCGTCTCCAGACTCTGTCACGTCTGTCACATGTGCTCAGTGTGAACCTGCTTTCATCTGTGAAGAGCACAGGGCGCCAGTGGCGAATATGCCAATCCTGGTGTTCTCTGGCAAATGCCAAACGTCCTGCACGGTGTTGGGCTGTAAGCACAACCCCCACCTGTGGACGTCGGGCCCTCATACCACCCTCATGGAGTCTGTTTCTGACCGTTTGAGTGGACACATGCACATTTGTGGCCTGCTGGAGGTCATTTTGCAGGGCTCTGGCAGTGCTCCTCCTTGCACAAAGGCGGAGATAGCGGTCCTGCTGCTGGGTTGTTGCCCTCCTACGGTCTCCTCCACGTCTCCTGATATACTGGCCTGTCTCCTGGTAGCACCTCCATGCTCTGGACACTACGCTGAGGGACACAGCAAAACTTCTTGCCACAGCTCGCATTGATGTGCCATCCTAGATGAGCTGCACTACCCGAGCCACTTGTGTGGGTTGTAGACTCCGTCTCATGCTACCACTAGAGCGAAAGCACCGCCAGCATTCAAAAGTGACCACAACATCAGCCAGGAAGCATAGGAACTGAGAAGTGGTCTGTGGTCACCCCTGCAGAACCCCTCCTTTATTAGGGCTGTCTTGCTAATTGCCTATAATTTCCACCTGTTGTCTGTTCCATTTGCACAACAGCATGTGAAATTGATTGTCCATCAGTGTTGCTTCCTGAGTGGACAGTGTGATTTCACAGAAGTGTGATTGACTTTGAGTTACATTGTGTTGTTTAAGTGTTCCCTTTATTATTTTGAGCAGTGTATGGTTGCAGAAATGTTAAAACGGCCATTGTCACGAAGGGTACAAAAAATAAAATCAGCCTTTGTCACGAAGGGGTTAAGGGGATAAAATTATTTGGATTAGCTGAAACAAATAACATAAATAGGGAAGGGGCAAATAATTTTTCACAGTATTGTACTTTAATTAGTTATTTTTTCATTAGAAGCTCCAAAATCATTTGGTTTTTCAGGCAGATCAAGGGTACAGACAATCATATAAACAACGTAGACATTATAAATCAGACAAGGCCAGGCCAGGGAAGAGCCCAAGGGTAAGTGGAGTCTGGGTGCAGTATTTCTTTGGCACCCCCATAACTAACATGCAATACACCCACTTTAGCATTAGATTGTCCCTTTAAAACCGACAAATGCATCGCATCACAGCTCCCGCTTAAGGCTGTTAAGCTCGGCTTTAGACGCCATCACAGGTATCCGAGCCCCCATGTCTTCCAGTGAGCCTCCACTCCTCCCCCATCGCAGCACATAACTAGAAACCTTCTCCCAGCACAGCTATGCAGGTTATTATTAAACCAAGCAGTGCGGCCTACAAATCTACTGAAAACATTTCACGCACCACCATAAACACACACAATACACCTTGAGCACGCTAAACCGGCGGTTGACTCGCTTTATTCTCACTGAAAGTGCGTCGCTACCGCTCAGTTTTGATTGGTTGCTACCAGTTAGTCTTTAAGGGTCCGGGTAAGAGACACTTTGGCCCCGCCCGTTTCTGGTTCGGGTGGCTGTCATGTGATTGTGGAACGTTGCTAGATGGAGAAGCAGACTAGTAAGTTGTGCGTTTAAGTGAAATTTTGTGTCGGTAACGGAGTTGGGAGTACCGCGTATTTGGAAGACTTGTAGTGATTTAATAAAGTATTGTTCTCACTCGAGACATTAAGCTTCTGGCACAGGCGCGGAATAAGTTGCGGCACAGGCCTTTGTTACGAAACGAGTACACCCACATTATACGGACATTTTTAACTAGAAGTCTGGTATATGTCCGCTTTCTCCGCGAGCAACGGGTATAATATAGGAAGTGTACTTCGCCTTTTATAAGCACAAACACACATTTAATTAGTAGCAAACTTATGTTTTTTATGTCCATTGTTTTGGTTATGCCGATCTGGAAACCCTAGCCCTATATTTTATAACAAAAGTAAGGTTGTTCCTTAGATAAACGCTTTACCGAGCACTGAGAGGAAATCATCTTTATTGGCTTTATGTCTGTATCTGTTACATGCGTGTCGGAAGGAGGGACTGAGACTTCAGTTTGTTATTTTTTATTTTAACGTCTGATTTGTTGTTCTCACTTGCTCTGCTTCTGTAAAAGTTGCATTTTCGAATGATTTTGACCTAAGTTAGACACTGCACTGCAGCTCATTTAATTAATTTTGATTGGATTTGTGCCCCAACGTAGTTGTACTTAAGACTTGAAGAAGGCTTTTGTGTTTTAGTTTGTGTTACTTAATTACCTGCAATATCCTAAGGCTGTTTTTGTCATTTGAATGTATCCACATTTTCTTTTTCATGTAATGTACAGACATCATACAGGCCAGCCCTTATCTATTTGCAACATCTTTGTAATTTGTTTCTTTTTGAGATTGGTGTGCTCTCCTCTTCCTGTTTATTTGCTGCTATTGCTTCTGGGCATACAACTTGATTAACGTTTTAAGGCGGTGATATATGACCCATGGGCTTGTGGGGGCGACAACATGAGCTAATTTGTAAGGTGTATAATAACTGCGAGATGGAAGTTGAAATAATTGCGTTGGATTGTGCTTCTATTTCGTTGGCAAGGAACTTCAATAAGCCTGTCTTATTC
Source organism: Spea bombifrons (assembly GCF_027358695.1). Classification (NCBI taxonomy): domain Eukaryota; kingdom Metazoa; phylum Chordata; class Amphibia; order Anura; family Pelobatidae; genus Spea; species Spea bombifrons. The sequence continues at coordinate 18,609,839 of NC_071096.1, read as the reverse complement.
ACTAAGGTGTGAGAAGATGGGCAGCTTTAGGGTATAGTCTTGCATATGGTTGATGCATTGAAGACTTGCATTTTCTAAATTAGTTTTGTCTCCTTATAGTTTTATCACCTTTTTTCCCTCTTTTTGCAGGTTTTTCAGAGACTGTAACCCTTAATAATGGTGTAACCATGCCCCTTCTGGGACTGGGTACCTTCCACTTGCGTGGGCTCCAGGATGTTACACAGTCTGTGGACGCTGCCCTTGCATGTGGCTACCGATTATTTGACACTGCTAGTGTTTACAGAAACGAAGAAGAGCTGGGTCATGCTTTGCACCAGCTTTTGCCTCTTCACGGTCTAACACGCTCTGATATTTTCATTACCAGTAAGCTTTCTCCTGCTGATCTGGGCAAGGGAGCACGAGAAGCCTGTCTACGTAGTTTGGAAAGATTAGGGTGTGAATACCTTGATCTCTATTTGATACACTGGCCGGGCAGGCAAGGCTGGAAGAGTGATGATGCCCGTAATGCAAAGGCAAGACAAGAAGCCTGGAAGTCAATGGAAGATCTTTATGAAGCAAGGTATATAAGAGCCGTGGGGGTATCCAACTATACAGAGACTCACTTGGCAGAACTCTTAACAACATGCCGTGTATGGCCTGCTGTATTGCAAGTGGAGTTTCACCCGTGGCTTCCACAAAAATCCCTCCTAAACTGGTGTAGGGAAAATGGTGTCTCCCTACAGGCTTACTCATCTTTGGGGTGTGGAGATCTATTAAATAAGGAGGAGGTGAAGAAAGTAGCAAAAGCCCATAGAAAAACAACCTCCCAAGTGCTGCTGCGTTGGGCTCTTAAACAAGGTGTAGGGGTTATACCCAAGTCTGCAGACCCTAGTAGAATTAAAAGCAATTTTGATGTTTGGGACTTTGACTTAAGTGAGGAGGATATGCAGGAGTTAAGTGGAGATGGTAAAGAGCATAGGTATTGTTGGAACCCCAAGGGGGTGGCATAGAAATAATCACATTCCATAATAAAAACTGCTAAATGACTTGAGCAATGTGTTTATAATACAAAAATATTTAACTGAAATATTAAGCTACTTGTTCTCTTCTGGCAATCTTATTTTTAAGAATTGTCTTATGTTTATTACTTGATATCCTTGGCATTACTTAAGCCTTTCAGGACCAGTGTTTCTTTTTAAGCATGTTTGCGCTAAATAATTGACCAGAGCGGTTTTTGTGTTTTTTCTTCAACTTTGCCTTCTAATTTAGTGCACCCCCACAAAATAACATATACCAGGTACTGGAAAACACCTCAATATGTGTTCAGCAACATCTCCTGAGTACAATGATGCTACTCATGCATAGGCTTCTTGGGTTGTTTGAGGTAGGGCTGCAACTAACAATTATTTTCATAATTGATTAGTTAGCCGATTAATCAGATAAAAAAAATAAGCACATTTTTAACTCGTTTAAAATAATTTAATGAACAAATTGGGTGTTAAAAACAAACAGCAGAATAAAAAAACTTAAAATTTACATTAACATGTGTCACTGTACACTGCACACCACACACTTCTCTGCCACAATGGCATTTCTCTAATACCCTTCTTATTTTACTGACATAATAAAAGCTATATTTAAAAAGGGATAAGAACCCAAACTCAATATTTCTAATTTCTCAAACTAGGTTTTAATACCTAAAAAAGTTTTGTTAGTAAATATTAAGTCACATGTAAACTATTCATATTTAACCCTTTCAGTCCCCTATGGACGTACTGGTATGTCCTGCCCTTTTTTGCAGCGGCAGAGACAGATCCCTGCCGCTGCACGGGAGAACAGGCTGTCTGGACTCCCCCCTGACAGCAGAAGCCAGCATCGCTGGCTTTGTGCTGTCCGATCTGATGTAACCGCTTCCGGCACGAAAGCCAGAAAACTGTAAAATTTTTATGGTAAATCAATGTTTATTGAGTTTTTAAGATTTTAAGGAACAAGGGAAGGGTACAGAAAATCAAAAAGGGGGGGTGGGAGAGGGGAAGGGTGGGAGCAGGTACAGTTCACACTATGCAAGCATGCAGGCAGTACATCAGTGATACATGGTTACAGAGCTAAATGAACACGGAGCAAGAATAGCGCGAAAACCGGTGCGGTAAGTACAAGGTGTTATACAGCGATATGACGTGGTTACAAACTCCCCTCGTCAGTGGGGACAAGCCATGTGATAAATAAAGGTGCTCATACTCCATGGCACAAGTAACCTTCAAGAAGAGAACTATGACGTGAGTAGGGCTGCAACTAACGATTATTTTAATAATCTATTAGTTGGTCGATTATTTTTTCGATTAATCGGATAAAAAAATTGCAATTTTTTTTTTAAATTTAAAATAATGTAATAAAAAAACCATACAATTTACACTTTCATCTCTTTATCGCAATGGCCTCTCTATTCACCTTCTTGTTTTACTGACATAATAATAAAAGCTACAAGAACCCAAACAGTGTTTCTCAAACTAGGTTTTAATACAAAGTTATTAGAAAATATTAATTCATACTTAATAAAAACTATGAGAAAAAAGCCTTGTTTATATTTTCTTTTATTTACCAAACTGCACATCTGACCCCCAGCTTGCCACTCTGCCCCCAGATATGCCTTATACCTCCTATATGCCAGAGATTCCACTGTGCCCCCTGATATGCCACTGTGCCCCCGATATGCCTTATATTCCTTATATGCCAGTGATATGCAGCTGAGCCCCCTGATATACCTTTTAGCCCCAGATATGTCTTATGCCCCCCTGGTATGCCTAATCTCGATATGCCTTATACCCCCTATATGCCTTATAACTTCCAATATGCCACTCGCCCCCATTTATGCTTTATACCTCCCTATATGCCACTGTGTACCCTGATATGCCACTCTGCCTCCCATAAGTGCCCTGTACCACTCTGAAATTCATTATACTCCCTGATTCACCACTCTGCCTCCCCCAGATATGCCACTCTGAAATTCATAATACCCCCATACACCACTCTACCTCCGCTATACACCACTTCAACTCCCCCAGATATGCCATTCTGCCTCCCTGAAATTCATTACACCCCCATACACCACTCTGCTACCCTGAAATTCATTGTACCCCCCATACACCACTATAACTCACCCATACACCACTCTGCCTCCTCCCCCTCCCATACATCACTCTGCCTCCTCCCCCCTCCCATACACCACTCTGCCTCCTCCCCCTCCCATACACCACTCTGCCTCTTACCCCCTCCCATACACCACCTTGCCTCCTCCCCCTCCCATACACCACTTTGCCTCCTTCCCCCTCCCATACACCACTTTGCCTCCTCCCCCTCCCATACATCACTCTGGCTCCTCCCCCTCTCATACACCACTCTGGCTCCTCCCCCTCCCATACACCACTTTGCCTCCTCCCCCTCCCATACACCACTCTGGCTCCTCCCCCCTCCCATACATCACTCTGCCTCCTCCCCCTCCCATACACTACTCTGCCTCCTGTCAGCAACGGAGATTCACAAGACACCCTGGTGCTTGCATATGGGGTTCCAGAGATAGTACAAATAACATCGGCGAAAGGGCACAGCCCTTCAAAAGTCTTTTCGGCATCGGTGGAAAGAAAAATCGATGGGATGGAGGCGGACCGCGCGAGGTGAAGCAAATTGAGAGCGCGGATGTTCCCATCCCTAGCTTCACGGCCCGGGATAAAGCCAGATTGGTCAGGATACACTAGGGAAGGCAGCAGAGGTTTCAACCGGTTTGCTAAAATTTTGGCGAAGAGCTTAAGGTCAGCATTGAGAGAAATAGGGCAGTAACTGCCACAAGAGAGAGGGTCTTTACCCTCTTTATGGATAAGGGAAATAGTCGCCGACATAGCATGGGGGTGTATCTGGCCCCCCTCCAAGATTGAATTAAAGGCCTCTACGAACCGAGGGCCCAACAGGTCACGTAAGTGTGAGTAATATCGTATAGGGAACACTTCCCTGACTGGGAGGCCTTATAGCAAGAGTGTACTCTGGTAAAGAGATGGGGGATTCCAACGCAGACGTCACATATGGAGTTAATTTGGTGTGTACCGTGCAGGTTAGATAATCGCGAAGACGCGCACCACCAGAAGGAGACGATGTTTATGATTTAAAAGGACAGCCAATTGTCCCGTGAGCAGTGTGAGTCGCTGCAGAAGTTCTCCGGAAGCGGTGGATTTGTGGGCTTGCTCCGCTACCGCGATCTGCTCGCAGAGGGAGGCAAGTTCCTTACCCTCAGCTTTCTTTTGTTGGGAACAGTATCGGATTATAAGTCCATGACTCTTTTGTGGGCCTCCCAGACTGTAAGGTCATCGACTAGGTTTTCGGTGAAGTAAAGGGAGATAGCAGAGGCTAAATCTGTACTCACCACAGCATTGGAGAGGAGGGATTCATTCAGGCGCCAAGAGCGCTCCGTGGGGCGGAGGAGGGGAGAGTCCATGGACATGATAAATGGGGCATGGTCCGACCATGTCATCAGGCCGATGTGGGCTCGGTGCAGGAGAATGGAATGCTGTTAGGGGAGAAAGAAGTAATAGATTCGGGAGTAGGAGCCATGAGGCGTGGAGACGAAAGTAAAGTCTTTAGTAGTAGGGTGGAGGGCTCTCCAGCAATCAACTAAGCGGTGTTGGGAGAGGAGGGAGTTAATTTTGCTCGGGACATGTGGCGAGGTGCGAGGGAGGCCGGAGGAGGTGTCAAGGGTGAAGAGCCACGTTAAAGTCACCCCCCAGCACAAGGACTCCTTCACTAAAATCTTGTAAGCGCGTAAGATATTCTTTCAGATATAGGTTAGCAAAAGTATAGAGTTGATTGGCAACGTGCTCCTTCAGGAACAGAAACCGGCCTCCCGGGTCAGTGTTGCAAGTTCCTGAAACGGGACCGATCTGGAGACTAGGATGGCAACTCCTTTTGTCCTGGCACCTGTAGTATTGCAAAAGGTTCCTCTCGGATAATAGTGATTGGACAGTCTAGGGGCGCAACCCTCCTGAATAAAAGCTATATTGATTTTTTTCCCTCTGTAAATCGCAAAGCAAGTGGGACCATTTCTCGGGGATGTTAAGGCCCCGTGCGTTGAGGGATAGGAAAGTAAGTGGCCTCTTGCCGGGAGAAGGAGGCATGGCGGGGAAAGGGGAAAAAAAATGAATGTAAAAGGGGGTGTTAGAGGAGAGAGGTAGATGGGCAGAGAGAGTTCAAACACAGAGTACGTTGGTCGAGGTGGGAAAAGAAAAATCCGCTGCAGTAAGGACCAGCAGAGGACCCACTCGATATCCAGAGAAGACGTACAGTGTGGGGTCGTGTAACCAGGCAACAAGAAAAATGTCATGGTAAAACCGAACTACGTAGAATGGTGACGAAAGGAAAAGTATAATAACTAACCTGGCCACCGCTGCACACACAGAGAGCATGGAGTAGCGGGAGCAACCCCATAACGACGGGACGCGCCAGTGAATACAGGACAAAATGGAAGGGCGGTAACAGGGGGAGGCACATAGGACAGTCCTGGCAATGGTGGGTCAAGGCCCGGTGGGAGCTAAGTGTGTGAAACCCCCCCCCCCAAAAAACCACTATTACAGGTGTGTGAGAGAGTGTAAGTGTCCAAGAGTGTGGGTGGCGCACCCCGTGTACTGTCATGAGGGGAAAAGCCCATACATGCATGAGAAACGTAGGTGCGAGGAAGAACTCACAGACTGCACGTATAGCCTGCTGTAATTACAGGGCGAAGTGTATGGAAATCGGAATGCATGGGAATGCATTATAATATATTATCAGAATAGATAGTATATATTTTTTAAAAAAAATGGTGTACATATGAATGTGCAGAGTGGCAAAGGTGGAATCGGCGCATATTGTGTAACGCCAACATGGAGAGAAATATCACCAGGGGTGATCAGCAACAAGTATAACGTAGGTAAACAGGAAATGTAGATTGTCAATGCCATTAATTCTAATTTGTCCGTGGCTACAGTAACGCCTGACGGTTAGACCATTGTGGTTGGTATCATGGGGAGCTGCCCAGTATGCAAAAAAAACCAAAAAAAAACGTGTACATGTGATTGTGCAGAGTGGCAAAGGTGGAATCGGCGCATATTGTGTACCCCCACATGGAGAGAAATATCACCAGGGGTGATCAGCAACAAGTATAATTTAGGTAAACAGGAAATGTAGATTGTCAATGGCATTAATTTTAATTCTTCCGTGGCTACAGTTACCCCTGATGTTTAGACCATTGTGGTTGGTATCATGGGGAGAGGCCCAGTATGAAAGAAAAGAAAAAAAAACATGGTACATGTAAGTGCAGAGTGGCAGAGGTATATTCGGTGCATATTGTGTACCCCCACATGGAGACAAATATAATCATAGAGCAGGAGGTAGTGTCCCAGGGGGAACCATCAACAATTATAACATAGGTAAACAGGTAAAAGTAAGTTGACATAGCCATCAACTCTAATCTTTCCCTGGCTACAGTTGCCACTGTTAGACCATTGTGGTTGGTACCATGGAGAAAGGCCCAATATGAGGAGAGAGAAAAAATAAAAAATTGTGTACATTTAGGTGTGCAGAGTGGTGCATATTGTGTACCCCCACATGGAGACAAATATAATCGTAGTGTCCCAGGGGTGGTCTGCAACAATTATGACAGATGTAATCAGGTAAATGTAGATTGTCAGTGCTAGTAACTCTAATTTGTCTGTGGCTACAATTGCCCTTGACGGTTAGGTCAATGTGGTCAGCATCATGGGGAGAGGCCCAGTATGCCATATTTAAAAAAAATAAAGAAACAGGTAAATGTAAGTTCGCAAGATTTCACATATACCTCCAGACCCCAGTGGCAGGTGAAGAGCTGCATCTCATACCGGGTGCTAGAAACTCGGGTAAGAGTCATTCTTCAGCGCCCCGTGAATGTGAGTGGAGCGGGGGTTCTGGTCTGCGTTCACTGCCCGGATGGTCTGAGGGGCGTCGGGAACACGGGACGCAGCGAAGACGGTGTGGAAGCGAAGGTCGGGAATCCCCCTCGAATCCGGATGTTCTGTCTGCAGCCTCTGTTCTCCAGATCTTCAAGGCGACGTCGAAGAGTGCAGAGGTAGCGAAGGTGTTGGTCAGTGGAGAGCTGGGTTTGCAGGAGAGTGCGTTGATGAGTCATGGAGCAACACCACTCTGCGCTCCAGAGCTGTGAAATCAGTGCGCAGTGCAGCCACCTCATCTCTAACCACCTGTTTCAACTCCAGGATGAGTGTGGAGAAGTCTGTCCTCCATGGAGCCGAGGAAAACAGCTGCAGCACTTCAGGTGCAGGAGACTGTTGGGGGAGAGGTGGAGGATCCAGCCTCATGGTCATCTGAGGCCTGTGAGGTAAGATCAGCCGGGGTCTGGAAATATTCCCGCAGGGAAGATGAAACCGGCCGAGAACGATTCCCTGGGGTGGACTGGTCTGAGCTTTTTGGTGCGGCCCATCGTCAGGGTTGCAGGTGATAGCTAAAGAAAAAGGGCGAGCAGCGGCGGAGCAGGTGGTTCAAGCAGCCATCTTCCCTGGCAGCCACAACTGTTACATTTTTAAACGCCGATTGGGCATTCCCCTCCGGGTCGCGCCACCCGGAAGGTCATCGAAGGACAGACCTCCCTGAAGTATCACCAGCTCCTAGGAAGGCTACGTCCAAGACAAAACATTTTTCCTGTAAAAATTGACTTGACTTTTGTCCTATCCAGCCTTACTTCTCCTCCCTTCGAGCCTCTCGAGGATATTCCGATCAAGATTCTCACCTGGAAGGTGGTCCTACCGGTGGCTTTAACATCAGCTAGAAAAACAGCCGAGATTTGGTCTCTATCCATTTTAAAACCTTGCCTCCAGTTTTTAGACGATAGAGTAGTTTTCCGTACTCCTCCAGATTTCCTTCCAAAAGTCACGTCACCTTTCTATTATCAGGATATTGTCCTTTTGGTCTTCTGTCCTCACCCTGGTAATGACAAGGAATGCCGTCTCCATTGCTTGGATGTACGCAGGTGTTTGGAAGTCTATCTACAGAGGACTGTTCCATGGAGAAGGTCTTTGAATCTTTTTGTCTCCTTTTCCGGAACTAGAAAAGGTCTTGGAGTTTCGAGATCCTCTAAAGCTAGATGGCTGATTTCTGCTATTTCTCATGCCTACGAATTGGCCGGTAAAGAACCTTTTCCGGCCAATTCCATTCGGGTGGTCGCGACATCTTGGGCCGTTGCTTCTGGAGTGCCTATTGAACAGATTTGCAAAGCCGCGGTATGGAGGAATGCTCATACCTTTATCAAACATTACCGCCGGTCTGGACAATGCCAGATTCGGTAGAAGAGTCTTGGAGTCCGTTGTGTCTTACCCTCCCTAAGTGTCTTTTGTGTCTGTTGTCTGTTGTGCTACCGGGAGTAACAAGGGGAACATTAAATTCTTACCTGATATACCACTCTGCCCACCCCAAATGCAGACCCCCACCAGCTGCTATAGAGGAGGCACGCTGTGGATACTCCTCTCTAGCAGCGGGTGAACAGACAACCCCCGCTACTGCCCTCCACTTCTGCTAGGGCTTCTATGATGGAGCACGGGAAGGTCATGTCATGGCTGTGCTCCATCGTAGAAGCCCCAGCGGAAGTGGAGGGGAGTAGCAGAAGTTGTTTGCAGGGGATCTGGATTTTAGTGTTATAGCGTGACCTCTATTTGAGGTTGGATTATAAGAGGTTGGATTCAAATGCTCTGAAAAATACCCTCATCTTATATTCAATATAAATCGATTCAACTAAGCGATAATGGAAATCGTCATCAATTTAGTTGTTGCAGCCCTAGTTTGAGGGCTACAAGAGGCCACATTTGGGACGTGTGCAATTCACTTTTTCAACTTGGAATTATGACACTTGGTCATTCTGCCTTTGTGTCCTATTTGGGACATATTTGAAAAAACATGATTTTGATACGGTAAATTAAATTGACCTTCTTCAAATTAGACATTCCATTTTAACAATTTCCATGCCAGGATTTTTGTGAAGATAAAGCGCAAATTTTAGGACTTGCTCAAGAAAATAAACTTTTTTTTCTTATATATAAATTTGTGGACTTTTTGTTTTTCATTTTGTTGCAGCTCAAACCCTGATGATGACATCACTGGAAAATTATTTTTCCATGTTACCACTTTTTTTTTCTTATTTTTTTTTTATTTTACTAATAACATTGTAATTAGTAATCTGGTCTCCATTGACTTGGGGGGTTGATTGCAGTACCTGTCTGATCTTGGTCAGACCCTCTTTGGTATTTTGCATGAAGCAATGTGTCTCGCTATGGCCCTTGTGGCTGCTCTCTCTGAAGCGATCAGTGTGTCACAGTGTTTTCGTTGTCACCGAATGCTTCGATATTGAGGCATTTCAGCAACCGCTTAGGACCCTTTAAAACTTATGAAGTTCCAAGGACGTCAGTTGTCATTTGATTTGTCATGATGCGCAAGAAAAAAGGCCGCTGGCTGGTTAATTTTGTATTTTCTGACAACTAAATTTAGTGAGGTTCACTTAAAGTTCTATATGCAGTGTGAATGTACCAATTCAGTGCCCCAGAATAAAAGCAAATACCGTATTTGCTCGATTGTAAGACAAGGTTTTTTTCAGAGCAAATGCTCTGAAAAATACCCCTCGTCTTATAATCAGGGTCGTCTTATAATCAGACCTCAAAGTCTGACTATGAGAAGACCGTGCAGCTGCAGGGGATCTGGATCCTCCTGTCTCAACCCCCCCGCCCCACTTACCGGTACTTCAGAGTCCCCAGTGTCGCTGCAGCCGGAAGGAGGCGTGGCTAGCAGCGGGGGTTGTCTGCGTGCATCGCGCAGACATTCCCCGGCTGTCAAAGATCAGAGTTCCCCGCACCGGTGCCGGCACCGGCACCGGGAACTCTTATCTCTGATATATATCTATATACCGTATTGGCTCGGATATAGGCCGCCCCCGTATATAGGCCGCACCCTAAAAGTTTGGTGCTTTTTTAAAGAAAAAGTTTTTTTCTTTAAAAAAGCACCAAAAAAACATGCTGCCACTCTGTCCTCTCCCCCCCCGAGATATGCTGCCACTCTGTCCCCCCCGAGATATGCTGCCACTCTGTCCTCCCCCCCCGAGATATGCTGCCACTCTGCCCCCCCAAACCTATGCTGCCACTCTGTCCTCCCCCCCCCGAGATATGCTGCCACTCTGTCCTCCCCCCCCGACTTACCAGAGCAGACTCCCGGGTGTCTTGCGGTGCCGGAGGGGGACATCTATGCACATCGTGTATACAACTCCCGGTGCCAGCACTCAGCGGAAGTGCCGGCACCGGAAGTTGTATACGCGTATTGCGTAGATGTCTTCCGCCGCCCCTGCAAGACACCCGGGAGTCTGCTCTGGTAAGTCGGGGGGGGGATGTAAAATGCATCATGCGGGCGTTCACCGGCAGCGGCGCATCGCCGCTGCCGGTGAACGTCCACGCGATGCGCTTAGACAACCTCCTGTCCCGGCACTCCCCCCGTGGGAAGTGCTGGCAGGGGAGGCTGTCTGAGCGTATCAGACAGTAGGATACAGGTCCCCTGCACCGCTGCGGGGGATCTGTATCCTGACCCCGCTGCCTGCCCGCTGCCGTAGGGCGCTAGACCCCGAATATAGGCCGCACCCCCACTTTAAAGACTTAAAGTGGGGGGAAAAAGTGCGGCCTATATTCGGGCCAATACGGTATATGTATGCAACTGGCAAGGGCTATACACAAAATATTTTAATATGGTCAAATGACTCCAGAACACATTAAACATAAAATTTCAAAGTATATACATGTGTGGTGAATATTCAATGTTAAAATACATATAAAATAACATAAAATAGCGATACAAGAAGGAATCCCACTCCACAAAAATAGGAGTTTAAAATTTCAAATTTTAATTAGATCAGTTAAAACGTAATAAACAAGAAAAGAAAAAATGTGCTCAAGTGATAGAAAGGAGATACGCCAACGTGTTTCAAACCTTACGGTTCTTAATCACGGCTTGGAAGTGTGTAGCCGCTACCAAACCTTATATACAAATGAACTTGTCTGGAGATTGATCTATACTCACGCCCACCAATTATCCCATGATTAACCAACACAGGGAGCGGATGCAATAGGTGGAAATTACCACACACATGGAGATTTTACACCAGGTGATAGTTTCGATACGTATAACAAATAAAAAGCTTGCAAATTAATAAAAATAATACATAAAAAAAATGCTTAATAAATGTATGCTAGGTCATTTCTGAAATTCATACCCAAAGGAAATCTCGTATCAAGACATAGAATCCAAAAGGCTTCCTTTAGGCGAAGAGCTCGAGACCAATCTCCTCCCCTTTTAGGGGGGTGAACACGCGCTATGCCTATTAATTCTAAGTTTGATGTGTTGCCATTATGTACTTCACTAAAATGTTTGGATAAACGCTGTATCTGAATTATGTATGTGTTCATATATACCGTATTGGCTCGGATATAGGCCGCCCCCCGTATATAGGCCGCACCCTTTTTTCTTTAAAAAAGCACCAAAAAAAACATGCTGCCACTCTGTCCCCCCCCGAGATATGCTGCCACTGTCCCCCCCCCGAGATATGCTGCCACTGTCCTCCCTCCCCGAGATATGCTGCCACTGTCCTCCCTCCCCGAGATATGCTGCCACTGTCCTCCCTTCCGCGACATATGCTACCACTGTCCTCCCTCCCCGAGATATGCTACCACTGTCCTCCTCTGCCCCCCCCGGCTTACCGGAGCAGACACCCGGGAGTCTGCTCCGGTCAGTCCGGGGGGCGGTCCGCACGATCCGCTTAGACAACCTCCCGTGCCGGCACCCCCCTGTGGGAAGTGCTGGCAGGGGAGGTTGTCTGAGCGTATCGGGGAGTAGGATGCAGGTCCCCTGCACCGCTGCGGGGGATCTGTATCCTAACCCCGCTGGCTGCCCGGCGCCCGGGACTGCATCTCCCGGGCGTCGGCGCTAGACCCCGAATATAGGCCGCACCTTAAAGTGGGGGAAAAAAGTGCGGCCTATATTCGAGCCAATACGGTACGTCTTTTGAATTTTCGAGTAGTGCACCCAACATATTGTACATTACATGAAGTGCATGTAGCTAAATATATGACATGCGTTGTGTCACAATTAATAAAGGTTTTTATAGAATAAAGGTTTTTATAGAGTATTTTTTTACTTAAAAAAAAATAGTTTTCTTAATGTAGCTACACAAGTTGCACCTGGGTTTAGAACATTTGTAACAACCTTTAAGATGTAACCAACTACGTGCATTATCAGTAGTTAAAAAATCACTAGGAGACAATTGATTGCGTAATGTACAGCCTCTTTTTGTCATTTTCATATAGCACCAGTAAATGCCTAGTTAAAATATCCTTTATATATGTGAATTCTGTGCTGTATGCAGTAGAAAAAGTAATGTGTTTTAAATCATTATTACCAGTATGCTGTCTCCCGGGTGCTCGGGTTCGACATATTGTGGACCGGGTAGACAGATTGTTGGGAGGGGCTGGAGATGATCCAGCGGTCGTAGTACATGTTGGTACAAACGACATAGTTAAGGGCAGGTGGGGGGTCCTTAAAAATGAGTTAAGGGTACTAGGTCAGAAACTTAGGCAAAGGACCTCCAAGGTAATGTTCTCTGGAATATTACCAGTACCACGCGCTACTTCAGGGAGACAGTGGGAGCTTAGGGAGATCAATGCGTGGCTAAGAGCGTGGTATAAGAAAGAGGGATTTGGGTTTTTGGAGAACTGGGCAGACTTTGCAGTCGGCTACAGGCTCTACAGCAGGGATGGACTGCACCTCAATGAGGAGGGGGCTGCAGTGCTAGGGGAGAGGATGTCTAGGGGAATTGAGGATCTTTTAAACTAGGTTCTGGTGGGGAGGATAAATATAGAAGTGCTAGCTAGAGTAGACTCGGAAGGGGGTCTAGCTATGGGAAAAGGGGGTGAGAGCACTGCTGGGGTTATCACAGACAATATGGTGTTGCATAGTACAAAACCTGCTGTCAAGAATTATTTGTCAACTGTTACACCAGAAATGGGTAGTAATCTTAAATGTCTTTTAGCAAATGCGAGAAGCTTGGCAAACAAAATGGGTGAGCTGGAAATATTGGTAAGTAATGAATAATATGACTTGATCGGTATCACGGAAACGTGGTGGGATGATACATATGACTGGTCAGTAAACTTACAAGGATATTCACTTTTTAGAAGGGACAGAGTAAATAGAAAAGGGGGAGGGATTTGTTTATACGCAAACCCTAAACTTAAATCCAGTATTAAGGAAGGTGTGCATGAAGACAGTAGTAATGTGGAGACGCTGTGGGTAGAGATTAACCTAGATAGTAAGAAGAGTCACACACTACTTGTGGGTGTATGCCACAAGCCACCCAACATTAGTAATATGGGGAAAGATCAGCTGCTATTTCAAATTGAAAAGGCTGCAAATAGAAATGAAGTTTTGATCATGGGAGATTTTAATTACCCAGATATAGATTGGAATAGTGGAACTTGTTCCACTAAGGGCAGCAAGTTTCTGAACCTGCTTAATGACCAATTTATGTCGCAATTAGTAGAGACCCCAACCAGAATGGATGCCTGTCTAGATCTGGTAATAACTAACAATGAGGAACTTATCTCAAACATTAAAGTAAGAGAACACTTGGGAAATAGTGACCATAACATGGTTTCATTTGAGATTAATTCCAAAAAGCAAATGGGTAACTGCTCTACCAAAACACTTAATTTCAGAAGGGCAAACTTTGACAGGCTAAGGTCCACCATGGAATGTATAGACTGGGATGGATTGTTCTCTGGGTTAAACACAGAGGACAAATGGACCAATATATACCAATATAAACAAATACAAAAGAAACAAATCAAAACCAATGTGGCTTACCTGGAAAGTAAAACAGGAAATAAGGAATAAACAATTGGCATTAAAGCATTATAAAAGCGAGGGGTCGGTAGTATCATTTATGGCATGAGAAAATGAGAAACTTATTGCCAAGGAAAGTAAAACCAATCCCAAGAAATTTTTCAAGTATGTGAATGGAAAAAAGTTAAAGGTAGAGAATGTTGGTGCGTTATTATCTGAAACTGGAAATTTGGTTAGTGAGGACAGAGAGAAAGCCGACAAATTCCTTCTTGACTCCAAGAGGCAATCAGATTTCTCCTTGGATCTATTTATATTGAACCTCATCTGCCACTTGCACGCCCAGTCTCCAACTCTGTCTAAATCTTCCTGCAAAGAAGAAACATCAAGATTAGTCTGAATTACCCGGCCTAATTTTGTGTCATCAGCAAAAACTGTGACATGGCTCTCAATGCAGCTTGGGAGATCATTTCTAAATCTACCACCAGTCTTTGGGTATCTTTGAAGCAGGCCAATGCAATTTACCCCATTAAATCATATATTTTTGAAAACTAGACACCCCAGGGTATTTCAAATTTTAACTCTTTCCATGCACTAATTCTACCACCAGTCTTTGTGGTTGTCACTGTCATAAAACACCTCAATATGTGTTCAGCAACATCTCCTGAGTACAGTGATACCCCACATGAAGCCCGGCCATTTCAATGTGCCCTATAAAACCATATATTTTTGAAAACTAGACACCTCAGGGTATTTCAAATGCTGGTATTTTAACTCTTTGCATGCACACATTTTACCACCAGCATTTTTTCAAAGTTTGCAGTAGTATTTTGTGTGTGTATTTTTCCCCACACATGTACTTTAGGTATGAATTTACAGCTCCGCTCATCGCCTCCTAAACTCTTTTAAAAACGGTCGTCCGTCGCCATACAGTGTATGACGGACGTTGACGCCCCTGATGCTGATCGTGGTGTTGCTGAATGCCTCGAAGTCAAGGCATTACAGCAACAGCGTTTGGGTGCAGAAAGCGAACGTAGATCGCGTTCTGCACCCGTTTGAAGTCATGATAGTCCGGGCACGTCAACTGTCGTTAACCCTTTGTTTTCAGGTGACGTGCCCGGACCGGCAGTTGTTATTAAGGGGTTAAAACTTTTTCCTTGAATATAGTGGCGGTACTGATGGGTTGTCATTCTTCCGTACCCCCATAAAAGCACACGGAACACCAATGAAGCCAGTTTTTCCTTGTCCCTTGTGGGGACGGAGGTTTATAGCCTGGTGGGGCACACGAGTTGTGTCCAGGGGGGAATCCCTTCTCCGACTGCTCCCCGGGTGGTGAGCAGAGTGAGGCAGAACATCCGCATTGGCGGATATTACCGAGGTTTCATATGTCTGGTCTGGTTTCCCCAGAAAAATCTAAAAAAGAAAACATGCTAAATCCTGCTCTTAACCCCTTCGTGCCAAAGGCTGATTTTACTTTTTGTACCCTTTGTGACAATGGCCGTTTTAACATTTCTGCGCTGCTCGTGTTTAGCTGTAATTTTCTTCTTTCCCATTTACTGAACCCACACACATTAGATATTGTTTTTTTCAGGACAAGAAGGGCTTTCTTTAGATGACATTGTTTTGATTGTATCATATTATTTACTATTAAAAAAAGTATAAAATATGGTGAAACATTTAGAAATGTTGAAAAATATTTTACTCATCTATAAAAGGTAATAAAAAAACCTGCTAAATAGATTCTTCTATTTGTACTATTTAGAAATACCCAATGTTTTTATGTTTTTTTGCTTTTTTCTGCACATTATGGGGCAATAACTACAGGTAGCGTTTTGCTATTTCAAAGCCATTTTTTCCAAATCTGGTAATTCTTCCCCCCATAAGCCATTTCGTGTATCTCTGAACCCGGCCAATGCAATTTACCCCATCAAGTCATATACCGTATTTGCTCGATTATAAGACGACCCTGATTATAAGACGACCCCCCAAAATCTGAATATTAACTTAGGAAAAAAAGAAAAAGCCTGAATATAAGACGACCCCAAAGGAAAAAAGTTTTACCAGTAAATGTTAATTCATGTAAACTATTTTTGTTAATAAAAGCTATGATTGAGAAAAATATTTTTTTTGTTTTTATTTCTTGTATTTTCCAACATGTCCCCCAGTTACGCACATCTGCCCCCAGGCTTCCCACTCCAACTGTGGCCCATGATATGCCTTTTAACCCTCTATATGCCACTGTGCCCCATGGTATGCCTTTTGACCCCCTATGTGCCACTCTGCCTCCAGAAATGCCTTATACCCCTATATCCCATTCTGGCATTTAGGGGGTTAAAATGCATATTATGGGGCAGAGTGGCATATAGGGAGGTATAAGGCATTTCAGGAGGCAGAGTGGCATTAAGGGAGTTAAAAGGCATTGTATAGAGCACTCTGCCTCCAGAAATGCCTTATACTCCTATATGCCACTCTGGCATTTAGGGGGTTAAAAGGCATATTATGGGGCAGAGTGGCATATAGGGAGGTATAAGGCATTTCAGGAGGCAGAGTGCTCTATTAAATGCCCCCTTAACGCCACTCCAGAAATGCCCTATGCCCCCATTTAACACACACACCCTATACCCCCATTTAACTAACACACACACTCTCCCCCCCCCTCTCTCACCCCCCTTCCCCCTCTCTCACCCCTCTCTCCCCTCTCAGCCCTCTCTTACCGGTGCTTCTAGCCGGGGCAGCGGGTTGACGTCGCCTTCCGCTGCAGCCGGAAGGAGGTGGAGTTGGCAGCGGGGGTTTGTATGCGTCCGTCGCGTATACTTTCCCCGGCTGTCAGAGATCAGAGTTCCCCGCACCGGTGCCGCACCAGACTCTGATCTCTGACAGTCGGGGAAGGTCTACGCGACGGACGCAGACAACCCCCGCTGCTAGCCACACCTCCTTCCGGCTGCAGCGGACGTTGTCTACGCGGATCGCGTAGACGTCAACCCGCTGCCCCGGCAATACAGCAGGAAGCACCGGTAAGTGCGTGTATGATGGGGGGGGTGAGACAGGAGGATCCAGGTCCCCTGCAGCGGTGCGGGGGATCTGGATCTTAGTCTCCTAATCAGACCTCTTTTTGAGGTCTGATTAGAAGACGACCCCGATTAGAAGACGAGGGGTATTTTTCAGAACATTTGCTCTGAAAAAAACCTCGTCTTATAATCGAGCAAATACGGTATTTTCCAAGCACTTATTCTACCATATCTATCACCAGTCTTTGTCAAACTTTATGGTAGTAATTTTTTTGCATTTGTTTTTTTCACACACATTTTACTTCAGGTATGAATAAACAGGTTCTGGTATATGTCACTATCATAAAACAATATGTGTTCAGCAACATCTCCTGAGTACAGCGATACCTCACATGAATGATTTTGCCTGGCTGTTTGGGGGCAAAAGGGCCACATTTGGGGCACGCACATTTAAAATACTGGCATATTAAATGCCCATGGGGTGTCTACTTTTAAAAAATGTATGATTTGATGGGGTAAATTGAATTGGCCGGGTTCAACAATGTCCCAATTAACACGGGGGGAAGGATGGCCACACATCTAATTTCCAATTAGAAAAATGCACACGTACCAAATGTGGCCTTTTAGTTCCCCCAAAAAATGACAAACCCATGCATGTGGGGTATCACTGTACTCAGGAGATGTTGCTGAACACCTATTGGGGTGTCGTGTGACAGCGGCATATACCAGGAGCTGTAAATTCATACATAAAGTAGGTGTGTGTGGGAAAAATACACACACAAAAATACTACTGCAAACTTTGAAACAATGCTTGTGGTAAAATGTGTGCATGCAAAGAGTTAAAATACCAGCATTTAAAATACCCTGTGGTGTGTAGTTTTCAAAAATATATGGTTTTGTTGGGCACACTGAAATGGCCCGGCTCAAAGATGTACCAAATACATCTTTGAGCCGGGCCATTTCAGTGTGCCCAATAAACCCATATATTTTTGAAAACTAGACACCCCAGGGTATTTCAAATGCTAGTATTTTAACTCTTTCCATGCACCATATCTACCACCAGTCTTTGTCAAACTTTATGGTAGTCATTTTTTTGCATTTGTTTTGTCACACACATTTTAATTCAGGTATGAATTAAAAAGTTCTCGTATATGTCACTATCACAAAACACCCCAATATGTGTTCAGCAACATCTCCTGAGCGCAGTGATACCCCACATGAATGATTTTGTCTGGCTGTTTGGGGGCAAAAGGGCCACATTTGGGGCATGCACATTTTTCAATGTTGAACTTTGGCATTTGGGGATCCACTGCCCATGCCCTATTTGGTACATCTTTGAGCCGGGCCATTTCAGTGTGCCCAACAAAACCATATATTTTTGAAAACTACACACCACAGGGTATTTTAAATGCTGGTATTTTAACTCTTTGCATGCACACATTTTACCACAAGCATTGTTTCAAAGTTTGCAGTAGTATTTTTGTGTGTGTATTTTTCCCACACACACCTACTTTATGTATGAATTTACAGCTCCTGGTATATGCCGCTGTCACACGACACCCCAATAGGTGTTCAGCAACATCTCCTGAGTACAGTGATACCCCACATGCATGGGTTTGTCATTTTTTGGGGGAACTAAAAGGCCACATTTGGTACGTGTGCATTTTTCTAATTGGAAATTAGATGTGTGGCCATCCTTCCCCCCGTGTTAATTGGGACATTGTTGAACCCGGCCAATTCAATTTACCCAATCAAATCATACATTTTTTAAAAGTAGACACCCCATGGGCATTTAATATGCCAGTATTTTAACTCTTTCCATGCGAGAATTGTTTTAAGCTAATATGCTAATTTTAGGACTTGCTCACAAAAATATATTTTTTATATATATATAAAAATAGCGGTCACAGTCCATCCCAAGGTAAGTGATCGAGGCATTCCAGCGACACCATTTAAGTTTAGGAGGCGATCGTTGATCGCCTCCTAAACGCTTTTAAAACGGGTGTCCGCCGCCATACAAAGTATGGCGGATGTTGACGCCCCGGGGAGGGGCCAGAGATGGCCCCTTTGTGCCGATCATGGCGTTGCTGAATGCCTCACGGTCGAGGCATTACAGCAACGCCTTTTTAACCCCTTGATGACAATTGCCGGTCCAGGCACATCACTGAAAATCAAGTCGATAACGACAATTGACGTGCCAGGACCGGCACGTCATTAAACGGGTGCAGAAAGCGAACTATTTTCGCTTTCTGCACCCGTTTAATGACGTGCCGGTCCTGGCACGTCAATTGTCGTTATCGACTTGATTTTCAGTGATGTGCCTGGACCGGCAATTGTCATCAAGGGGTTAAAAAGGCTGCTTTTAAGCCTAAAACATCTTTCGTGTACCACTCCCTTGCCGCGCGGCTACAAAAAGAAATTGTGCAATCATTGCTCAGCTGATCTTTTGGCTAAGGAAAAACAGAAGGACATGCAGTCTTTTTTGGGTTGGTTCCAAGGCAACCTCGCAAAGACCTCGCAAAAATCACATAAACCAAGGATGTCACGCTCCTCATCAGGATCTGATTTGTCCTCTGGGGAGGTCTCCAGATCTATGAACTCCAGCTCTTCTAGTGAGGATTCAGAAGATGAAACCATCTTTCCTCCACAGGAGCTGCGAAAATTCTACAAAGAGGCTGTTGCAGGATGAAGACCATGAGATATATCCCAAGGGTTTCCCTGTGTTGCCAAAGCTTAACTAATCAAGCATATTTCAGATACTGAAAGAGCTCTCCCACAGGATAAGAAGATCAGATGGAACAGAAGATACCCATATAAAAACACCAGGTCCTTTCAATCATCCCATAAGGTGCAGAATTTTCATAAACAAGGCCAGGACAGAAAGTTCCAGGAACATCCTAAGAAACAAGAAGCTATTGTCATAGAGGAGGTCGGCTGCAATGGTTCAGGCAGATAAGGGAACAAACATCCTAAAGATCATTGCAAACTGATACAAAACCAAATTCATCAGACCTCCCAGTCCTTAGTTCTTTGTTTCGTCATACCCTCAAGTTGCGAAAAAGCTTTTGAAAAGTACCATCTCCAGATGGCTTACAGAGGCTATTCGACTGGCTTACTCAAGCAACAACCAAGTTTGTCTAGCATTGTCCAGACTAGACATCTTCTCCTCCTCCTCTGCGGCAGATTTCAGGTATAAGATACTTTCAGCCCATTGGGGATCTTGCTACATCCCATCAGTACCGCCACTATATGCAAGGAAAAACAGAAATTTTTACTCACCATAAATTATTTTTTCCTTAAGATAGTGGCAGTACATATACCGCATTTGCTCGATTATAAGACGACCCTGATTATAAGACGACCCCCCAAATCTGAATATTAATTTAGGAAAAAAAGAAAAAGCCTGAATATAAGACGACCCTATAGGAAAAAAGTTTTACCAATAAATGTTAATGCATCTAAACTATTTTTTTTAATAAAAGCTATGATAAAATATTTTGGTTTTATTTCCTTCTATTTTCCAACCTGCCCCCCCAGTTATGCACATCTGCCACAGAAATGCCTTATACCCCCTATATGCCACTGTGCCCCATGATATGCCTTTTAACCCTCTAAATTCTACTGTGTCCCATGATATGTCTTTTAACCCTATATACCACTGTGCCCCATGATATGCCTTTTGACCCCCTATGTGCCACTCTGCCTCCAGAAATGCCTTATACCCCTATATGCCACTCTGGCATTTAGAGGGTTAAAAGGCATATTATGGGGAACAGTGGCATATGGGGAGGTTTAAGGCATTCAGGAGGCAGAGTGGCGTATAGAGGGTTAAAAAGGCATTTCTGGAGGCAGAGTGGCATTAAGGGGGTTAAAAGGCATTTCACAGAGCACTCTGCCTCCAGAAATGCCTTATGCCCCCCATTTAACACTCTCCCGGCACCCCCCCCCAAACTTACCGGTGCTTCTGACTTCCCTGTCATGTAGCCGGGGCAGCGTGTAGATCCCACACACTTATGCTGCAGCCGGAAGGAGGCGTGGCTAGCAGCGGGGGTTGTCTGCGTCCATCGCTCAGACCTTCCCCGACTGTCAGAGATCAGAGTTCCCCGCACCGGTGCGGGGAACTCTGATCTCTGACAGTCAGGGAAGGTCTGCGCGATGGACGCAGACAACCCCCGCTGCTAGCCACACCTCCTTCCTGCTGCAGCGGAAGTTGTCTACGCGAATCGCGTAGACATCTACACGCTGCCCCAGCTACACACCGGGGACTCAGAAGTACCGGTAAGTGGGGCGGGAGACAGGAGGATCCAGGTCCCCTGCAGCTGCGGGGGATCTGGATCTTAGTCGTCTCATAGTCTATTTGAGTTCTGATTATAAGACGACCCCGATTATAAGACGAGGGGTATTTTTCAGAAAAAAACCTCGTCTTATAATCGAGCAAATACGGTATATATATAAGTTTCCTCACATTATTAGCATCTACCATCTGATGGGAAGCTGTTCCATTTATGTAGCACCCTCTGAACAAAGTAAAACTTCTTTACATTACATCTACATCTCTACCCTTCTACTTTTTGGACTATAGCATCTTGTTCTAACATTTCTGCTCATTTGAAGTAAAGTTGAAGAAATGTACTACCCCATATGCATACTTTTTATGTTTAAGGGTGGGCAGTTTAAAAAAAATAAATCTGCCTGAGCCACCAGGAAGGCAGCAGTCCCATCATTGCTTAATGTAATCAGTAAAACTGCAAGGGAATTATTGACACACATAGATGTAGCAATGGGAAGGTAGCAACAGTTGCTTTATGAGTATATACAATCCAGAGGGGGCTTTAAATTCAAGTATCAATAGATTAAAAGGCAACACAAATTCCCTGATTCAGCTCCATGGGAGGCAATGTAGCCATGTTCGGATTAGCTAGGATTCACCAAAATTGGGTACTTTAATGTAGGGCTGCAACTAACGATCATTTATAATATGATAACCAGGGCCGGCCGAAGACTTAACGCCGCCTGGGGCGAAGTTTAAAATGCCGCCCCCCGCCGACGCTGGGGGGGGCGGCGCCATTTTAAACTTCGCAGACGCCATTATCTACCCCCCCCGGTACTTACCTTTAAACAGTCCTACGGCGGGTCTCCCTGCTCTGCCACGGTGCCGGCTTGTAATGCTGAGCGCCGGAAATTCACGTCACTTCCGGCGCTCTGCATTACAAGGCGGCACCGAGACCGAACAGGGAGACTCGCCGCAGAGGAGAGAGAGGGGCGCCTAGCGGGTAAGCGAAAACCACTCGGTGCCCCTCTCTCTCTCCTCCGCTTCAAAAAAAAACAAAAAAAAAAAAACCGCTTGGGGCGGCAAAGTGCCGCCCCTTCTAAAGTGCTGCCTGGGGCAATTGCCCCAGTCGGCTCCATTGTAGGGCCGGCCCTGATGATAACAGAATAAAAAACTTTAAATTTACACTTTCATCTCTTTATCACAATGGCATTTTTCTATTCACCTTCTTATTTTACGGACATAATAATAGAAGCTACAAGAACCCAAACACGGTGTTTCTCAAACTAGGTTTTAATACAAAGTTAGTAAATATTAATTCATGTTAACTATTTTTCATATTAACCCCTTAAGGACAATAGGGGTTTTTACTCGTAGTATATTGTGGGACAATGGCTATTTTAACATTTTTCGGTGTTGCTGTTTAGCTGTGATTTTCTTCTTTCTCATTTCATGCTCCCACACATATTATATATTGTTTTTTTCAGGACAAACAGGGCTTTCTTTAGATACCATTAATTTTATCATATCATCTAATTTACTATAAAAAAAATGATAAAATATGGGGATTTTTTGTTAAAAAATTACTTTTTCTCACTTTTTAAACAAAAAACTTTTACTCATCTGCAAAAACGAATGAAAAAACCTGCTAAATAGATTCTACTATTTGTCCTGAGTTTAGAAATACCCAATGTTTTTATGTTTTTTTGCTTTTTTCTGCACGTTATGGGGCAATAAGTACAGGTAGCGTTTTGCTATTTCAAAACCTTTTTTTCCAAATCTGGTAATTCTTCCCCCCATGTGCCATTTCGGGTATCTTTGAAGCCGGCCAATGCAATTTACCCCATCAAATCATATATTTTTAAAAACTAGACACCCCAAGGTATTTCACATGCTGGTAATTTAACCCTTTCCATGCACTAATTTTACCACCAGCCTTTGTGAAACTTTATGGTAGTACATTTTTTTGTATTTTTTTCACACACGTTGTACTTCAGGTATAAATTTATCGCTCCTGGTATATGTCCGTGTCAAACAACACCCCAATATGTGTTCAGTAACATCTCCTGAGCGCAGTGATACCCCACATGCATGGGTTTGTTGGGTTATTTGGGAGGTAAAAGGCCGCCTTTGTGAGGTGTGTATTTTTTGGCCATTTAGACATCTGATCCTACTGCCCCCATGTCCCATATTTGGGACACCTTTGAACCCGGCCAATTCAATTTATCCCATCCACTCATGCATTTTTTAATACGAGACACCCTATGGGCATTTGTAATGCCAATATTTTAACTCTTTCCATGCTGGAATTTTTGTAAAGATAAAGAATTTTAGGACTTGCTTATTAATTTTTTTTTTTTTTTTTGGTGACAGTGGGGATTTTTACATGTTACCATATTATTTTTATTTTTTTTAAACATTTTTAAAAAAATTTTTGTAAATTTTTATTTTTATTTTTTTTACTAATCACTCATTAGTGAGCTGGGCTCCATTGACCTTGCATGGTTGGATGCAGTACCTGCATTCAACCTGCAGGAGGAGCTCGAGAGTTCACAAGAGGGTCTGGATAGACCCTCTATGAACTCATATTTATTGTTCATGCCATCCTGTGAATGACGGCAACGTCATTTACAGGATGGCACTTGTGGTTGCTCTTCGGAGCAATCACAAGGCGATCGGGGGTCGGGGGGGTTGTGTTGCTACATGCCTCGATATCGAGGCATGTCAGTAACACCATTTATGCTTAGGAAGCGATTCAGATCGCTTCCTAAGCTGTTTTAGCCGGGCGCCGCCGCGATCTTTCATGATCGGTGCGGCGGCGGCCATTTTTCTTCCGGGGAGGGCTGCCGAGGGCTGCCCTCCCTGGATCCACGGTCAGCCTCACTTGTGAGGCTTCCGTGGATGCTGCAAAGCCGCCGATCGCGGCGAAAACGCCGCGATCGCGGTGATGCAGCTATTTAACGGCAGCCCGTACATGTACGGGCATTGTCGTTAACCCGTTGCACGGCAACCCCGTACATGTACGGGGATTGTCGTTAAGGGGTTAAATAAAAACTATGAGAAAAAAGCCTTGTTTATATTTTCTTTTATTTGCCAAACTGCCCCCAGTTATGCACATCTGACCCCCAGCTTGCCACTCTGACCCTAGATATGCCTTATACCTCCTATATGCCAAAGATTCCACTGTGCCCCCGATATGCATTATACTCCTTATGTGCCAGTGATATGCATTTGAGCCCCCTGATATACATTATATCGACATGCCTTATACCCCCTATATGCCACTGTGCCCCCTGATATGCCTTATAACTTCCAATATGCCTTATACCTTCCAATGTGCCACTCGTCCCCCATTTATGCCTTTTTTTTTTGTTAATTCTCCGTTTATTGAACATGACATTACACAGCGTCACAGCAATAGTAAGGCACAAATGAGGTAGGCAATGAGCACCACGATAAGAGCAACAATTGCCCGCACAGATACAGTCTGAGAGGGTATCACAACAAAGTGCCCGATAATAGATGGTTACAGTTACAGACAATAGCAGATAGATTTGTGTAACAGACATGTGGCAACAATACGAGCATACGGAGCAGGAAATAAACACAGTACCCAGAGAGAGCAACGAGCTCCGGAATACGGCAATACCAAACGGCAGTAGAATCGAGTCAGAAGACCCAGGTAAGACGGGTACTTATGATAACAAAGTAAACCAAACTAAAACAAAGACCTGTGTGGCGTGCAGATAAAAAAGGATTAAAAAAAAATTAGAACAAATCAAATCAGAGACCCGGTGTGGAGGGGTAAAGAGTGTAGAAAATCATGTCAGAGAGGGGTCCGAGCGACCATCCAGGGAGGATATGAATGAACGCCAATAGAACCACTTAAGCTCCACCGTATGGTCCTGGCCCTTGGAGGAGATCGAAAGGACTTCCATCTGGTAGATAAATTCCACCCGGCGGAACCAGGAAGATACAGAGGGAGGAACGACGGACTTCCAGGAGCGGGGAAGGGTAGTAAGCGCGGCATTGATCAAATGGAACTTAATTGAGCCCTTATAGGCCTGATACGGGACCGAGTTATAGTGGAGGAGTATAGCGGCCGGAGTAGCCATAAACATAGGGCCCGACACCTCCCGAATAACCTCGGCAACCTTGTCCCAAAAGGGCCTAATAGCAGGACAAGTCCACCAGATATGGAAGAGGGAACTCAGATGAGAATTACAACGCCAGCACGTCAGGGGGATTTGAGGCAGAAACCTATGTAGATCAAGGGGCACCTTATACCACCGGGTAACGATTTTGAAGAGGGTTTCCTGCACCCTGCTAGACACGGTCCCTTTGTGAACAATCATAAGCATCTTCTCCCAATCCTCCAATGAGAAGGAAAGGCCCAGATCATTTTCCCAAAGGCTGAAATAGTAGGGTTTAGTAATAACTGCCGGGGAAAGTAGGATAGCGTATAAGGCAGAGAGCAGGTGGGGAGGTTCCTGCGCCTCAAGGCATAGTTGTTCAAAAACAGTGGGCGTGCGAGAGCCCCCACCCAAGGCCCCGGTGGAGGAGAGGAAATGTTTGAGTTGGTGGTACAGAAAAAGAGTCAGGAAAGAGTTAGTCGCCGTCCCAGTCAACTCAGGCAGGGGTTTGAGAGTAGGGCCCCGCGTCACATGGCATACATGTAGAGTGGAGACACCGGCAGGTGTAAGAGGCGCTAGGCGGGCCACATCATGGCCCGGGGCGAAATCCGGGTGACCCGAGATGGGAAACAGGGGGGAGGGAACGGACACGAGACCCCCCGGCCGCACAGCATGCCCGAAGGCTCTCAGGGTGGGGCCTATCAAGGGGTGTGGAGCGTGAGAGATACAGCGCTGAGGATTAGCAATCCAAGGGAGAGCGGCAATCGGGCAGGATAACGCAGCAGCCTCCACAGACACCCAGAGACGGCGCGCGCCAACAGACCACTCCACCACGCGACGAAGATGAGCAGCCCTCCAATACAGCTCCAGGTTAGGAAGGCCCATCCGCCCCAATGTCTTAGGTCTCGTCAGGTAAGAGAAAGAAAGTCTAGGCGGTTTGCCCCTCCAAATATAGCGGAGAAAGGCTCCACGAGATTTTCGAAAATAAGATCGAGGGAGAAAAATAGGCAGCGTCTGGAACAGATACAGGAAACGGGGGAGAACGTTCATCTTGAGGACGCTGACCCTCCCAAACCAGGACACATGGGGGAAGGCCCATTTGTGGAGATCAGAAAGGAGGGAGCTCAAAAGGGGATCAAAGTTGAGGGACCGGATCCGGGACAGATCCGCGGGTATGAGAACCCCCAGGTATTTAATACAATCATCCATCCAACGGAAAGGCATAGTGGTACGAATGCGATGGGACAACTCTGGCGCTAAACGAAACCCCATCACCTCCGATTTCGAGAGGTTAATCTTATAGTTAGAGATAAAGCAGAAGCGGTGGAGAACCGACAGCAACGCAGGGAGGGAGCGACCCGGGTCAGAGAGCGTCACTAGGATGTCATCGGCGAACAGGGAGCGACCAGATACGTCAACCCCCGCGATATCTGGGTGAGCGCGGACAGCTGCCACGAGGGGCTCAACCACCAAGAGGAACAAAAGGGGGGAGAGGGGACAGCCCTGTCTTGTACTGTTGGGGAGAGCGACCTGATCAGACTGTATGCCATTAACTGTAATCCGGGCAACCGGGGAGGAGTATAGAGCGCGTATACACGTCAGGAACCTAAAGCCCAGGCCAATACCCTCCAGGACTCGAAACAGATAGGGCCAGGAGACCCTATCAAACGCCTTTTCGGTGTCCATCGAGGCTAAGACTAGAGGGGTACCAGAGTGGTGTGCATGCGACAGTAAATCAATGACCTTGATCGGATTGTCTCGCGCCTCCCTCCCTGGCACAAACCCCACCTGATCCGGGTGAATCAGGCCAGGCAGAAGGGGACAGAGGCGGTTGGCAAGGACCTTGGCGAATAACTTGACATCAACATTGATCAACGAGATCGGCCGATAACTGCAGGTCCAAATTTTTATCAGGCTTAGGAAGCACGACAATGCTGGCATCGAGCGCTCGGGGGTCAAAGGGCTCACCACTGGCAATAGCGTTGAAGTGAGTTACCAAATGTGGGCCCAAAAGCGGGAGGAACTTTTTATAATAAACGGCCGTGAAGCCATCCGGGCCTGGGCTCTTGCCCGGAGGGGAATTTTTGACAGCGAATTCCATTTCCGACAAAGTTATCGGATCCTCTAGAGCCGCACTATCCTCCGCAGTAACAACCCGGGTAAGGTGTGCGCCCCAAAAAGTCGGAGGTGGCAGTATGGATATCCAGGCCAGGGCAGGATTCAGGGGGGAGGTTATAAAGGGAGGAATAGTATTGTTGGAAACACTCAGCAATTTTATGAGAGTGGAAATGCAGCTTGTTATGCCGATCTCGGATCCTAGTTAGATAAGTTTGAGCCCTTTTCGCCCTCAAAGCCCTAGCCAGCAACTTGCCCGGCTTGTCCCCGAACTCATAAAAAAGATGTCGCGTCAGCAAAAAGTTACGTTTGATACAGGTGCCTAGCATAGTCGCCAGTCGAGCGCGAAGAGTGGTAAGCTGAAGCTGAAGCGTCGGGAGGAGAGCGGCCTTGTGCAGCAATTCAAGGGACTCAATTTGTTTAATCAGAGACAGGACAGCATCCGAATGCTGCCGTTTAGCCGCGGCCCCCATACCAATCAGGCACCCCCTCACAACTGCCTTATGGGCCTCCCATACGACTGCGGTGGGGACGTCCGGAGTGGTATTCTCAGTGAAGTAGTTAGTGATATGGGACTACAGAGCCGACAAATTGCCGGGATCATCCAACAAAGACTCATTAAGCCTCCAACTCCACCGGGGCCTGGGAAGAGCAATCAGGGAAAGCCTTGTGAACACCGGGGCATGATCGCTAATAGTAGAAGGGCCGATCACAGTAGAGCGCAGGAAGGAGAGATGGAAGTGGGAAATGAAGAAGGTGTCTATCCTGGAGTAGGTGGCATGGGGAGCGGAAAAGTGTGTATAATCCCTCTCCTCGGGATGCAGGGTACGCCAAGCATCAATAAGCTGGTTGAATTTAAGGTGTTTGAGAACCTTGCGATTATTAGAGTACGGGAGGTGCGACTTACCAGAGGAAGTATCCACTAGAGGGTCAAAAACTATATTAAAGTCCCCACCCGGGACAGTAACCCCCTCCTGGAAGTCCGCCAGTTTATTAAGTATTGCAATGATGGATCGGCCCTGAGATTTATTAGGGGCATACAGATTCGCCAGGGTGACCTTCTGGGAACCCACATAGCCTTTGACAAACACGCAGCGCCCCTCGTCGTCCGTCCATTCGTCTAAAAGTTGAAAGCGGACCACTTTATGTATAAGGAGAGCCACACCTTTAGTTTTCGAGGAAGGAGAGCTAGAAAAAAAGGCATGACAAAAGGTCCGATCATAGAGCCTATGTTCAGTGCCCCGCTTAAAATGGGTCTGCTGAATAAAGGCAATGTGGGATTTAGAAGAACGGAGAAAGGAGCAAAGTTTAGAGCGTTGCTCTGGCTTATTTAAGCCCCCTATATTAAGCGTCACAAAATTTAGGTGGTTAGAGGACATAGTCGGAGCTTGTATAGTACAAGAGTAGGATACTGAGCCACCACAGGTCAAATAAACCAAAAATGAAAAACAATAAAATACAACAACAAAAAAAACATGTATGAGGTGCAAAGTGTGGAGTGTAAGTAGGTCTCAGAAGCACCTACCATTATGACACAGAGTGTCGACAACTAATGAGCGGAGGGACTACGGAGAGTCCCGAAATCACTGTCCACAGGAGGATAGGAGAGCACGGGGGGGGGAGGCCCACCAAAGCGGATAGGAAGGAAAGGCAAACGGGGAAGGGAGGAAGACAGGAGAGTAGGAGAGAGAGAGAAAGGAGGAAATGACCTCCGCTACTGCACCACCGTTCGAAAGGGCAGAAAATAAGAGGGGGGAAACACAGGGGACCAGGGAGAGGGACAAGCAATCCCTCGCAGGCCCACAAGGGGGGTGCGTAAGGCGCCGTACGGGGAAGAGGAGACACACACACGGTAAAAAAAAAGGGCACACAGGACAAGAGTAACGAAAATGAGCGAAAGGAGAGGAGAACATGGGGAAGAGGAAGACCGGTGAGACAGATCAGGAACAAAATAAATGAGGTGATCCCCAAAATAAGGGGCACCGCAAGCCCACAGTCGAGGACATGCGAACAGGGCAATCAGTGTAAGGCCATCAGGGCATGAAACGCATATACGTACGTGTCACATATGTCAAAGGCCAAAGGCAACTAACATCAAGTGTAGGCGACATGCAGCGAGGGAGCCGCTGACAAACTCAGCACGAGTAAATGTGTAGTGTATGTGAAACTTAAAACGAATGCCGGAAAACCGAGACGGATCGAAAAAAAGCGGAAAAACATAAAAAAAGGGCCGATAAACAAAATACCCGAACGAGTGCGATAGTCCAGTCCATGATGACAGCCGGAGAATTGCAAAGTTCAGCGGGAGAAGGTCAGAAACACTCATGCGCCGAAAAGTTCCACGATGACGCTGAATCCATCAGGGTGCCGCGGAGAGAAGAGGCTCAGCCGGTGTCCTCTGGAGTCGCAGGGTTGCGGCGGGACCTCTTCCGTCGGTTGGAGTGCAGGGTCCAGGAGGCAGCCGGGTCCGACAAAGGTGGCAAAGGCACGGGAGCTTTTTCTCAATCGGCAACCTCCACCACTGGAAGGCGAAAATTTCAGCTCACCCGGGTGTCGCAGGGTAAAGGTAGCGCCATTCCGTCTCGCGATCAGCATAAACGGAAAGCCCCACTGGTAGGGCACACCAGCCTCTCGAAGCACTGCTGTAACAGGCCGCAATGCTCTGCGCTTTTGGAGAGTGAGCGGTGAGAGATCCTGGTAGATGGAGAGCTTTTCCCCGTCATATTCCACAGCGCCGGCGGTACGACAAGCCTTCAACACCGCCTCCTTGACCGAGTATTCGTGGAAAAAGCACACCACGTCCCGCGGAGGTGAAGATGGAGAACCCTTCGGCCGTAGGGCATGGTGAGCCCTGTCAAACTGGATGGGTGCATCCTCCGGCAAGCCGAGAAGAGAGTTGAACACCTGCTGCAGCACCAGGCGAATTTGCTCAGGAGGGACCGACTCAGGTAAGCCTTGGATACGGAGATTGTTTCGTCTCCCCCGGTTGTCGAGGTCCTCTAGCTGTCGCCTGAGCTGATGGATGGTATCTGTGTGTGCATGTAGAGTGGTAGAGTGAGAGTCGATTCGGTCACAAGTGGTCGTATAGGACTCCTCCAGTGAAAGCACGCGGTCACCCAATTGCTTCAGGTCACGTTTGATGACCACGAGGTCGGCCCGCACGCCCCGAAGGGCCTGGTCCAGCGAGGAGTCGATCACGGCTACTAAGTCCGCTTTTGTGGGAAGCGCCTTCAGAGCCTCTCGCCATGATGGTCCAGCCGCCAACGGAGGGGGAGAGCCCGCTTCACGATCACGAAAGCCCTCTTCCGAGCATTCGCTCAGTTGGCTGGCGGGAGACGGCGCCATCTTGGGCTCCGAGTCTCGGGAGTCTTGGTCGGGCGGACCTTGGAAATAGGACCGTACAGAGGGATTAGACGGTCTGTCCTGCGTCCCCGAAGATCGTGGGGTGCTCCCCACACGGTTAGTTTTCCCCATCGGCTGGGAAAGGCTCACAAAATAAGTGGAAAAGTCGGACGGTGAGCGGAGCTAGAGGCTTAAGCGGCCATCTTCTTCGAGCGCTAACTCCGCCCCCCCATTTATTCCTTATACCTCCCTATATGCCACTGTCCACCCTGATATGCCACTCTGCCCCCCACAAATGCCCTACACCACCCTGAAATTCATTATACTCCCTGATTCACCACTCTGCCTCCCCAGATATGCTACTCTGAAATTCATCTTTTTATAATCGATAAAAATCGATTCGACTAATCGATAATGAAAATCGTTAACAACGATTTTCATTATCGATTATCGATTTTATCGATTAGTTGTTGCAGCCCTACTTTAATGCAAAGACAAGATAATCAATATATGACCAAAAACTGGGACAGTATTACCCCAACAGAGTTCTTCACTAGAAACCACAGCCCCTGGAGACCAGATGTCAAACCCAAAGTCAAGGACCAGGTCCAGACAACAGGAGGAACCCTTCAAGGTGAAACAGGCAACAACCATAAACTGGAATAAGCAGGAATCATAGTCATAAACCGATGAGGTTGTACACGGCATTAGTAAACAAACTGGAACCAACAGAGGTCAAATGGTAGAGAAAGGCAAAGTCATCGGAACAGTCCAGGTAAAAGCAGGTGGGGAACATACCACGTACGCGCTAAGGAGTGAGCAATTCTATCACTGGGGAACATACCACCTATGCGCTAAGGAGTGAGCAATTCTATCACTGCTCGCCAAAAAGGAACTGACGACACTCCAGACTGCTCCAAAGGCTGCTGCTAAAGAAATTCCAAGGCAAGGATTATACCGCCTAAATGAACACTTTGGGGCTACCTGGAGAAACCCATACTACATATTGCTGCCAAAGAAATCTTTAAGGCGAGGATTATATCGCCCAAGCGCATACTTTGGGCCTAACCGGAGAAACCCCCACAAAATGTGAGTAGCCCCTTGCGGCCTTCGTTTTGTAAAAAAATACGCTTTAAGAGACATATTGTGTTTCTCTTTCTTTCACATATCCACATCCGTGAGAGCACAGCCACTAATCCCCCTGTGAAACACCCTCTCTCTCACAGAGGTTTGCATGAACAATACAATGGGACTAGTGCATGAGACAGCCAGGTATGTATATATATATATATATATATATATGCTAGATGATTGGTCTCAATGAGAAATGTCCAAACAGGTAGGTAAACAAGTTGGAGACACCAATCAACAGGGCAGATATCCTGAAAATGCCGTTAAGTTCATCATGTTCACTGGTGGGCAATGGTAATAACACAGCAGGTTCTAGGTTAAAACAGGTAAGATTTGTGCAGTGCTGCAAAATGTGAATTTATATGCTTTTTAGGGTGGCTTCCCTTTTCGTATTTGTTTTTTTATATTCATAATTTGCTTCTAATGGTTTAATTACGGCACATTTCTTTTCTAAACAGAAGCTCATACACCTATGGAAATCATGTTTAATAAAGTAGCAAATAACTGATGGAAAGGCGTGTTCCTATCAATACCATAATTCTGGCACAGCATTTAATGTTCCAAGGTACAAAACGTATTGCACACTCCAGCTGGAGGGTTGAAAGTGGTGCTTATAACACTTGCTTTTCTTAATTTAGTTGCCCACACCCCGCTTCTAACAAATGTCTATGCACTTAATAAATGACAATATAGATTCTAAAACAATACATTTCCAATAGAAATATTTAATGTCCATATTTAAAAATGGTTTCTTGCAGTTTTCTTCTTTACATAGAATTTTGAACAAGCTTCTTTTACAAAGTTCATCATGCAGCAGATACATCTGATTTAGTTAGCTCTGATTTTCCACACAACACTAAAGAGTTGTGTCAATTGACGTTTTCTCCACCTGAAAGAAGGAAAAAAAAGTTGCGTATAGTACTTACATAATGTATCAATTTTTTCAGACACCCATATCTACATTAATGATCCGGATACATAATTTTCTAAGCACAAATTTACATAAATATGTGTAGTGAAATTCTAAATGTAAGTGACATTCCTTCAGAGAAAAACAAACTGGACCTAATGTGCCAACTACATATTGGCACCTTGATCCTCTGTTTCCCTTTTGGAATGTATTTTGTGTGTACGTTCCAACACAAGATGATTGACAGCCATGTCCCCAACATTTAAGGATAGTCTTGAATGTTTCAATGTACATGTGATGGTTCTTGTTATAGACCGTGCAAAGACAACATCTCTTTCAATGTTTAAAAATGCAAAAAAACAGAATGTTGCAGAATCTTGTAATACCTTTTTTATTGGACTACCAGTATTTAAAATAATAGACGAGCTTTCGGGAGTCCTCCCTTTATCAAGTCAAAAGCATTTCTGACCAAGCAAGTGAAAAACACAGTTTAAAACTGACCAGTACATGTTCTGATACAGGGTTAAAACAGGGGTTAAAACAACACGGTAGAGAATTTGCAGACAAAAAACTAAGAGGGTCGTAAATAGTAAATAGTGGCATATACTGCACAGATAAGGCTAGGGGGGGAGCAGGGGTAAGTGTGTAGGAGAGAGAGAAGAAGAGAAAAGAAAAAATAAATTTAAAAAAAAAAAGCATAGGTTATAGGAAGTTTTGATAGTGTGCTAAGAAGCTCAAATCCACATTAAGTCCTCTGTTTTTACAATCATAAAAATGTATCATTTTGGCTTCAAATGTCTTTCTTTCTTGGGTGTTTTTGAAATGACCTCTCAGTGTTTTGATTTTAAGGTCATGTATGGAGTGACCGGTTTGGGTGAAGTGGTGCCCAACTGGAGTGCAAAGGTTTTCTTCATCATGATGGTTGATGGAGTATCTGTGCAGATTCATCCTTTTATTGAGTTGCTGGCAGGTTTCACCGATGTAACACCCGAAAGTACATTTGGTGCATTGAATCATGTATACAACATTTTGTGAAGTGCATGAGTATGATCCTTTAATATTGTATGTCTTGTTGTTGTGGGTGGCTGTGTTGCTGGTACAGATGTGTTGGCAAAGTTTGCATCTGGGTTTGTTGCATGGTTTGCTTCCATTATCTGTGTGTGTTGTTTCAGTATGTAGTTTGCTACTCACCAGCTTTTGTTTGAGATTAGCTGGTTGTCTGACGGCCAAGATGGGGGGTTCAGGGAAAAAAAATTTTAACACCACATCCTCTGCTACCATTGGCTGCAGATCCTTGATGATTTTTCGGATTTCTTCTAGGGCAGGATTGTATGTGGCTACTAGAGGTATGCGTGAGGATGTTTGTTTGTCTCTGTATTGCAACAGGTGTTCACGTGGTGTTTGTAGAGCAGAGTTAATTTTCTTATTGATGATCCTAGGTTTGTATCCCTTTTGTTTCAGTGTCTCAGACAGTGTTTTTAGATGCATGTCTCTGTCATCAGTGTTGGAGCAGATGCGGTGGTACCTGGTGGCTTAGCTATGGATGATGCCTTGCTTTGTGTGGGATGGATGGAAGCTGGATTTGTGCAGGTAGTTGGATCGGTCTGTGGGTTTTCTGTATAGGGATGTATGTAGTGTGTCCTTGTTTATTGTGACAGTTGTATCCAAGAAGTTTACACTTTCTGTGGAGAAGTCCATTTTGAGTTTGATAGATGGGTGAAATGTATTAAATGCATTATGGAACTCTCTGAGGTTTTCTTTTCCGTCCGTCCAGACAATGAAAATATCATCAATGTAGCGATAATATTTGTAGGGTTTGTGAAGTTGTGTTTCCAATAATCGTTGTTCCAGGTCAGCCATAAATAGACTGGCATATTGTGGTGCCATTCTCGTCCTCATGGCAGTGCCCATGGTTTGCAGATATATATTGTTGTTGAAACTGAAGTAGTTGTGCGTGAGGATGAATTCTATGAGTTTAGTAATGGTTTGAGGACTGTATTTCTGGTTATGAGTATGTTCTGAGAGGAACAGAGAGCAGGCCTCAATTCCATCTACGTGTGGGATGTTGGTATATAGAGATTCCACATCCATGGTTACAAGTATAGAATTGGCAGGCAAGTTTGTAATTTGTTAAGGAAGTCAGTGGTGTCTTGTATGAAGCTCCTAGTGTTTTTAACAAAGGGTTTTAAAATATTTTCCACTAAGCCTGAAATTGCTTCGGTTAGTGTGTCCATACCTGTTATTATAGGTCTGCCTGGGTTCCCTGGTTTGTGGATTTTCGGAAGCATGTAGAATGTCCCTATGTTGGGATTGGTGGGTATGAACGTTTCCAATCCTTTTTGCTGTTCCTCTGGGACAGATCTGATCAGCTTCCTCAGTTTGGTAGTGTATTCCTTGGTGGGGTTTTTGATCAGTTTCTTATAGTATGTGCTGTCTGATAATTGTCTGTTTCCCTCTTCTATATAATCTTGGGTTTATACTGCTCCTCCCTTGTCCGCTGGTTTGATTGTGATGGTTTGATTATTCCTTAAATGCTTGAGTGCATCTCTTTCTATTGGTGAGAGATTAGCTCTGATTTTATTATGGTGCTGCTTTGTGACTAAGGATGCAGTTCTTAGCCGGAAACTTTCAATGTAACTGTCCAATTTGCTGTTGCGTCCTGGTGCTGGAGTGAATTGAGAGTTCTTTTTCTTGATATTGTAATCCGGCGTTGTGGTAGTTTTCTCTTTATCGTGAAAGAACTCTTTTAATCGTAGTCTCCTAAAAAATTCTTCCAGGTCTGAGTACAGTTCAATGTCATCTAATTTTGTACTTGGACAAAATGATAATCCTTTGGAGAGGACAGATATCTCAGGTGTGGACAGTTCGTAATCTGAAATATTTATAATTCCTGAGCTGTTTGTGTTGTAGTCCGGGTTAGTAATGAGACCATTGGCTGTTTCAGGTGCTCTGGGTGCTTTAGTGGTGATCCTGGTCTCTCCCTCTGTTTGGCGTTTGCTGACATTTTGGGAAAGCAATGTTTAAAAAAAAAGTCTTGCTGTCATTCTAAAAGCATTCTGGCTGCAGATTGTTTACC
Organism: Spea bombifrons; assembly: GCF_027358695.1. Classification (NCBI taxonomy): domain Eukaryota; kingdom Metazoa; phylum Chordata; class Amphibia; order Anura; family Pelobatidae; genus Spea; species Spea bombifrons. Next base: position 18,573,946 of record NC_071096.1, on the reverse strand, counting down.
AGCAAGTAGAATCAATTTCAAACCATTTAACAAAAACAGAATCAAGTGTATTTTTCTGCTAACATGCAAGGATCAGACATTGTGACACAAGATCCACTAAAACGAAACTAAAACATAATTGAAACATAAACATATGTTGTCATACTTTTGTTTAGTTGGTGTAATTATGTAACATAACAATTAAAATAGGCAACCATGAATAACTTAATCTCTGTATAAAGGGTATATACAGTTGCCATCTAAATACAACCAAATCAAGACTTCAGTTAGTCAGGTCTCCCAGGTAGAAGGTGTAAAAGTGTATGTGGGTGCATGTATGTACAGTGAAGGAAAACATTATTTGATCCCCTGCTGATTTTGTACGTTCGCCAATTGACAAAGACATGATCAGTCTATAATTTTAGGTTTATTTGAACTGTGAAGAAAAAAATCCAGAACGCATTTGAAATAATTTATAAATTGATTTGTATTTTACTCAGTAAAATAAAGTATTTGATCCCCTATCAATCAGTAAGATGTCTGGCTCCCAGGGGTCCTTTATACGGGTAACAAGCTGAGATTAGGAACACTCTCTTAACCCCTTCGTGACAATGGCTGATTTTATTTTTTGTACCCTTCGTGACAATGGTTGTTTTACATTTCTGCGGTGCTCGTGTTTAGCTATGATTTTCTCCTTTTCCTTTACTGAACCAACACAGTTATACCGTATTTGCTCGATTATAAGATGAGGTTTTTTCCAGAGCAAATGCCCTGAAAAATACCCCTTATAATCGGGTTCGTCTTATAATCAGACCTCAAATAGGTCTGACTATGAGACTAGGATCCAGATCCCCCACAACGCTTTAGGGTACCTGGATCCTCCTGTCTTATGCCCCCCCCCAACTTACCGGTGCTTCTGAGTCCCTGGTGTGTAGCTGGGGCAGCGTGTAGGACATCTATGCGATTTGCGTAGGCAACTTCCGCTGCAGCCAGAAGGAGGTGCGGTTAGCAGCGGGGATTATCTGCGTTCATCACGCAGACCTTCCCCGGCTGTCAGAGATCAGAGTTCCCTGCACCGGTTGGAGGGTGTATGCGTCATGAACGCAGACAACCCCCGCTGCTAACCGCACCTCCTTCAGGCTGCAGCGGAAGTTGTTTACGTAAATCGCGTAGACGTCTACCTGCTGCCCGGACAGCACACCGGGAGTCAGAAGCACCGGTAAGTTTTGGGGGGCAAAGAGTGTTAAATGGGGGGCATAAGGCATTTCTGTAGGCAGAGTGCTCTATGAAATGCCTTTTAACCCCCTTAATGCCACTGTGCCTCCAGAAATGCCTTTTAACCCTCTATACGCCACTCTGCCTCCTGAAATGCCTTATACCTCCCCATATGCCACTCTTCCCCATAATATGCCATTTAACCCCCTAAATGCCAGAGTGGCATACAGGGGTATAAGGCATTTCTGGAGGCAGAGTGGCACATAGCCCCCTAAAAGGCATATCATGGGACACAGTGGCATATAGAGGGCTAAAAGGCTTATCATGGGGCACAGTGGCATTTAGAGGGTTAAAAAGCATATCATGGGGCACAGTGGCATATAGGGGGTATAAGGCATTTCTGGGGCAGAGTGGCAAGCCTGGGGGCAGATGTGCATAACTGGGGGGGCAGGCTGGAAAAAAAAAAGGAAATAAAAAAATATTTTTCTCAATCATAGCTTTTATTAAAAAAATAGATTACATGAATTAACATTTACTGGTAAAACTTTTTTCCTATAGGGTCATCTTATATTCAGGCTTTTTCTTTTTTTACTAAATTAATATTCAGATTTTGGGGGGTCGTCAAGCAAATACGGTATATTGTTTTTTTTTCAGGACAAGAAGAGCTTTCTTTAGATGTCATTATCAAACTTTATGGTAGTCATTTTTTTTGCATTTGTTTTCCACACACATTTTAATTCATGTATGTGTTAACAGGTCCTGGTATACGTCACTGTCACACAACACCCCTATATGTGGTCACCTATAACATCTCCTGAGTTCAGTGATACCACCCGGCATGGGTTAGCCTGGCTGTTTTGGGGCAAAAAGGCCACATTTGGGGCACATTTTTCAATGTTGAACTTTATTTGGTGATCCACTGCCAATTCAGCGTGCCAAATAAAACCATATGTTTTTGAAAACTAGACACTCCAGGGTATTTCAAATGCGGGTATTTTAACTCTTTCCATGCACTAATTCTACCACCAGCCTTTGTCAAAGTTTGCAGTATTATTTTTTTGTGTGCATTTTTCCCACACACAATGTATTTCAGGTATGAATTTACAGGTCCTGGTATATGTCACTGTCACACAAACCTCCAATATGTGTTCAGCAACATCTCATTAGTACAGTGATACCCCAAATGCATGGGTTTGTCGGGTTGTTTGGGGGCTAAAAAGCCACACTTTGGACGTGTGCATTTTTCAAATTGGAAATTAGACATGCGGTCATCCTTCCTCGTGTGTTAATTAGTTGAACCCGGCCAATTCAATTTACCCCATCAAATCATACATTTTTTAAAGTAGACACCTCACGGGCATTTAACATGCCAGTATTTTAACTCTTTCCATGCGAGAATTGTTTGAAGATAAAGCGCTGATTTTAGGACTTGCTCATAAAAATATTTTTAGATATATATTATATATTATATTATATATATATATTATAGAAAGCTGGGCTCTATTGACTTGCATGGTACTGCATTCAACCTGCAAGTGGAGCCAGAGTTCTCAGGAGGGTCTGGAGAGACCAAGGTGATCGTTGATCGCCTCCTAAACTCTTTTAAAACGGGTGTCCGCCGCCATACAGTGTATGGCGGATGTTGACGCTCCGGGAAGGGGCCAGATATGGCTCCTGATGCCGATCTCGGTGTTGCTGAATGCCTTTTGGGTGCAGAAAGCAATCTATGTTTGAAGTCATGATAGTCCTGGCACGTCAATTGTCATCAAGGGGTTAAATGGAGTGCTCCTAATCTCAGCTTGTTACCTGTATAAAAGACACCTGTCCACAGAAGCAATCAATCAGATTCCAAACTCTCCACCATGGCCAAGACCAAAGAGCTGTCCAAGGATGTCAGGGACAAGATTGTAGACCTACAGAAGGTGAGAAGGTGACAACAGTTGGTGCGATTATTCACAAATGGAAGAAACACAAAATAACTTTCAGTCTCCCTCGGTCTGGTGCTCCATGCAAGATCTCCCCTTGTGGAGTTTCAATGATTATGAGAACAGTGAAGAATCAGGCCAGAACTACACGAGAGGATCTTGTCAATGATCTCAAGGCAGCTGGGACCATAGTCACCAAGAAAACAATTGGCAACACACTACCCTGTGAAGGACCGAAATCCTGCAGCACCCGCAAGGTCCCCCTGCTTAAGAAAGCACATGTACAGGCCAGTCTAAAGTTTGCCAATGAACATCTAAATGATGCCGAGGAGAACTGGGTTAAAGTGTTATGGTCAGAGGAGACCAAAATCGAGCTTTGGCATCAACTCAACTCGCTGTGTTGGGAGGAGGAGGAATGCTCCTATGACCTCAAGAACACCATCCCCACCATCAAACATGCAGGTGGAAACATTATGCTTTGGGGGTGTTTTTCTGCTAAGGGGACAGGACAACTTCACCACATCATGGGGACGATGGCTGGGGCCACGTACCATCAAATCATGGGTAAGAACTTCCCTCCCCCGAGCCAGGGCATTGAAAATGGTTTGTGGATGTGTTTTCCAGAATACCTACCCAGATATGTTACCAGTCTGGTGTGGGTTTTTGTGGTGCGTTTAAGAGTTAAGTGAGTGACCAGAGGGCTGGTATCATTAACCCTTCTCCCTATGTGTCTGGTTATCTGATAGCTAGCCGTGCAACGACAATGACCCCAAACACAGGACCAAGGCAACAAAGGAGTGGCTCAAGAAGAAGCACATTAAGCTCCTGGAGTGGCCTAACCACTGGCTAGGCCACTCCAGGAGCTTAATGTGCTTCTTCTTGAGCCACTCCTTTGTTGTCTTAGTTCCCATAGCAAATCTGTAGAAGGAGCTGAATGTTCGAGTTCCCAAATGACTTGGAGAGGATCTGCAAAAAGAAGTGGGACAAAATCCATCCTGAGATGTGTGCAAACCTGGTGGCCACCTACAAGGGTTTTGCCACCCTTGGTACTAAGTCATGTTTTGCAAAGCGGTCAAATACTTATAACACTGAGTAAAATGCAAATCAATATATAACTTCTATGAAATGTGTTATTCTGGATTTTGTAATATTTTTTTTGTTAAAACAACCATTGTCACGTAGGGTATAAAAAATAAAATCAGCCATTGTCATGAAGGGGTTAAGAGAGTGTTCTTAATCTCAGCTCGTTACCTGTATAAAGGACACCTGGGAGCCAGACATTTTGCTGATTGATAGGGGATAAAATGCAAATCTATTTATACCTTATTTGAAATGCGTTATTCTGGATTTTTTGTTACTATTCTCTCTTTCGCTGTTCAAATAGACCTACATTGAAAATTATAGACTGACCATGTCTTTGTCAGTGGGCAAACAGGTAAAATCAGCAGGGGATCCAATTTTTTTTCCTTCACTGTATACATGTATACATTTATTGCTACTCTTCAACGATGCTTTTGGTTTTTTTTTTCTTTTACCAAATACAAGGGCCAAAAAAATGTAAAAGATTTTGCGTAAGAACTTAAGAGCTGACTCAATTCGAGGTCCAGAGCTACCTCTAAGTCCTACATTTTTAGGAAAGGTCCCAACTTGAAAAGTACTATTGCTTATTAATAAACGTGCTAGTAAAGCCTGCAAGAACATATCCAACAACCAACGGGCCCTTTGTTCTTACCCATCAGAATTTAAAGCAATTACCGTATTGGCTAGAGTATAGGCCGCACCCTAAACGTTAAGTGCTTTTTTAAAGAAAATATGTAATTTAAAGTGTAATAGACATGCTGCCACTCTGTGTGTCCCAACGAGATATGCTGCCACTCTGTGTCCCCCCCCCGAGATATGTTGCCACTCTGTGTCCCCCCTGAGATGTGCCCCCCTTCCCTAGACTTACCAGTGCAGACTCCCGGAGTCCCCAGTGTCTTGCGGGGCCGGCGGGGGAGATCTATTCTACACAGAACGGTATACAACTTCCAGTGCCGGTAAGGAGGATTGTTAAAGCTTACTGCGCAGACGTTCAACGGCAGCAGCGATGTGCGTAAACAACCTCCGCTGCCGGCACGTCTGCACGATGTGCTTTAATAATCTCCCTTGCCAGGACTCCCCCTGTGGGCACACCGAGCAGACGTGCAGGCAGCGGAGGTTGTTTACGCACATCGCCGTTGCCGTTGAACGTCTGCGCAGTAAGCTTTAACAATCCTCCTTACCGGCACCGGCGATGCGCTTAGAGAACCTCCTGTGCTGGCACTCCCCCGTGGAAAGTGCCGACAGGGGAGGCTGTCTGAGCGTATCGGAGAGTAGGATGCAGGTCCCCTGCACTGCTGCGGGGGATCTGTATCCTAACCCTGCTGCCTGCCCGGCACCCGGAACTGCATTACCTGGGCATCGGGCGATACGAATTGCGCATTCCTGCGCTAAACCCAGAATATAGGCCGCATCCCCACTTTAAAGACTTAAAGTGGGGGAAAAAAGTGCGGCCTATATTCGGGCAAATACGGTATATATTCTATAGTTTGAAGGATGCCCATTTTTAATATGAGTATATTGATAATTACACATTGTATGGCTTGAATAAAGTTAATTATGTAATAGTTTGATTCCAGCATCTGGTTTAGTTTCTGTTTGTTAAGGATCAAAGGTTATTGGTTGTGAAAGGGTGTTTATCACCTGTCTATTTAACCTCTTGACGACAATGGACATGCCATTCATGATTTTATATGCTGTTGCTGCAATGTCTCGATGTCGAGGCATTCAGCAAGACCCAGGTCTACAGCAGGAACCCCCGTGTGGCCCCTCCCCCAGACTTTTTTTTAAAGTAGACAAATCGGGAGTATTTTATCGCAAGTATCTAGCCCCCAATCATTGCCAAAGTTAGCCATAGCAATAATTGCCCTTACTTTTTTCCACCAACACTTCCATGTTGCGAAGAATGTCCTCCAAGGGTTATGTGCTATGGCAGGGAAATCCAGACAAAACTGTTCAGCTGCATATCCAGACTACAGAAATACCCCACATGCATTGTTTTTTTCTGGATACAGTAGGGCACAAGTTAGAACATACCTGTTAACATTTCCAAACATGACATTTTCACATTTTACTTTTTGGGACTGTTTAGCTACCCCCTATTGCAACCCCCCCCCCCCATAAAATTACCGTATTTGCTTATAATACCCCTCGTCTTGCATTCAAGGTTGTCTTATAATCAGACCTCAAGCTGAGGTCTGACTACAAGACTAAGATCCAGATCCCCTGCAGCGCTGAAAGGGACCTGGATCCTCCTCTCTGGCAGCCAGTCGACATCTGCATGATACGCGGCTGCCAGCACTTCTGCCAGGGCCTCTATGACGGAGCGCCGCATGACATGACCTTCTGCTACTCCACCATAGAAGCCCCGGAGAAAGATTGTAAGCTTGTTTAAGCCGGGGCCTCCTCACCTGTTGTCTCTGTAAGTCAAATTGTTATGTTACATACTATTTGTCCTGTCCACCTATTGTACAGCTCTATGGAATAGGATGACGCTATATAAAACAAATAAAAATAATAATAATGTGCTGGCAGCAGCGGAGGTTGTCTGAGCGCATCGCACAGACATTTACCAGCTGCAAGAGAGGAGGATCCCCTGCAGCCCTGCAGCCCAATTTTCCTAACTGCCACTGTTTGGGAGTTTACCAAGGGAGTTCAACAAGGAAGGACAAAGAGGAACTTGGCGGCTCCCTGCAATCAACACTCCACTGAACTGTCATCGAGTGCTGCCTATTACTTATTGTGTTTGCTCCACTAGCATTCCATTGCCATCACAATTTTTTTCCAAATACCATGTTCACAATCCTTTTGTTCCTCCTTTCGCTTTCCTCTATTGTTAGTAAAACAGTTATCTCTCTCCAGCCACCAGAACCTCCACATTATGTCTGTACTGCACCATCATTAGTTTCTTCTCCCCTTCTCTCATCCCAGGCTCTTCTCAACTTCACCTCCTCCCTTTCCCCCACCTCCCCCCATTCCATGCAATCTCTCGCTCACACATGTCCTATTCCCACCATCTCTTACTCGCTCTTCTACTTCTTTTAGCAGCTGGGGATATTTCCCCAAACCCTGGCCTTCCTTTGGTGCTCTCTTCCCTATCCTCTCCATGTCAACATTCCAGAAACTTCAATAATCTTGTCCACATACCCTTCCACTCTTGCTACCCCCCTTTTACCTTTGCACTCTGGAATGCATGTTCTGTCTGTAACAAACTAACAGCCTTACGCGACCACTTTGCCTCTAGTTCCATGCACCTTCTCGCGCTAACTGAAACCTGGCGAATCTCTTGTAGCACTGCCTCTCCCACTGCTCTCTCCTATGGGGGGCCTCCACCTCACTTACACTCCCAGATCTGATGACAGGAAGGGTGGTGGGGTTGGCTTCCTACTCTCCCCTACTTGTACTTTTCAACCTATTCCCTCTGCCCCATCACTCTCTCACTCCTCATTTGAAGCCCATGCTATCCAACTATTTCATCCCATCTTCTTACACATTGCTGTTATATACCACCCCCGGCATCTTTCTTGATCACGTCTCCTTATGGCTTTTTTTCTTCCGCTCCTCTGATGTTCCTTCTGTTGTCCTTGGGGACTTAAACATTCCAATTGACACCCCATTGAGTCCCATGGCTTTCTAATCTTTTGATCTCCAACAACATTTACTCCTCTACCCATGATGTGCTCTCTCACTAACCTCTGTAATTTCCCTTTCCCCCTCTCTGACCACAACTTCCTTTCCTGCTCTCTAAACTTGCCTCCTACTCGCATTTTTCTCAAGTTTTTATTAAATATGAAAAAAAAAGTTTACATGTGAATATTTACTAGTAAACCTTTTTTCTTATAGGGTAGTCTTATATTCAGGCTTTTTCTTTTATTTCTAAATTAATATTCAAATTTAGAGGGGGTTGTCTTATAATCAAGCAAATACGGTATATATTTCTTTAAAGCACACAATCCAGCTGTTTGGCCACCAATCACTGTCAAACTTAGTTGTAGCAAAAATCTGACCCTTGTGTATTGCTTGGGATTTTTTGCACAGGTTATGTGTTACGGCAGAAAAATCCAGACAACCATGTTCAGCTGCATCTCTTGAATACAGAAATATCCCACATGCATAGGTTTTTATGTTTCTTTTTTAATTTGCTGGGCAAAAGAAACTTAGACAGGATTTGTGCCAACAGAAAATACCCCTTCCCCTCGTGGCTTATACCAACTGAACGTAAAAGATGAAAAATATATGATTGATATACACTCACTGGCCACGTTATTAGGTACACCTTGCTAGTACCGTGTTGGAACCCCTTTTGCCTTCAGAACTGCCTTTATTCTTTGTGGCATACTTTCTACAAAGTGCTGGAAACATTCCTAAAAGATTTTGGTCCATGTAGACATGATGGCATCACGCAGTTACTGCAGATTTGTACATGATCTCACGTTCCACCACATGCCAAAGGTGCTCTATTGGATTGAGATCTGGTGACTGTGGAGGCCATTGGAATACAGTGAACTCATTGTCATGTTCAAAAAGCCAGTTTAAGATGATGACCCATCTGCTTCAAGGTTCGACATGTTGTGCGTTCAGAGATGGTATTCTGCATACCTTGGTTGTAATGAGTGGTTGAGTTACTGTTACCTTTCTGTCATCTCAAACCAGTCTGCCCATTCTGCTCTGACCTCAACAAGGCATTTTTCTCCACACAACTGCCGCTCACTGGATATTTTCTCTTTTTTCAGACCATTCCCTGTAAACCCTAGAGATTGTACATGAATATCACAGTAGATCAGCAGTCTCTAAAATACTCAGACCAGCCCATCTAGCACTAACAACCATGCCACATTCAAAGTCACTTAAATCTACACTTCTACATTCTGATTCTCGGTTTGAACTTCAGCAAGTTGTCATGGTCAAGTCTACATGCCGAAATGCATTGAGCTGCTGCCTTGTGATTGGCTGATTAGCTATTTGTGTTAACAAGCAATTGAACAGGTTCTAATAAAGTGGCCATTGAGTGTATATATGTGTGGGAGCTAGAAAATCTATGATAGAAAATGTATGGAATATCATAAAAAAGTATCGATGCAGAGTCCTGGCAGAGAGAGACAGCAAAGATGTGGTACCTGGAGTCCTTAGTATATATATATATATATATCTTATATCGTATAGCAGAATCTGCATCTTTGAGCCTTTTGCAGGGTTTTTGCAAGGATAATGCCTGCCGGTAAGACACAGGACATTTTTTATCCACATTTGGACTGGAACTTTAAGAATGTGTAGTTCATGTGGTACTATGTTTTGGTTTTACCCAATAACAGATATGGCTGTAGACACTGATCGGAAGGATCTACTCCCCCCATATTTTTATTGTAGTTGATGATGCACTATAGTTTTAGGGCCTATGTATCACAGTATCCTCTCACATTGAAAGGCACCACCGGTTCAGCATGTACAGTTGTGCTCTAAAGTTTGCATACCCTTGGAGAATTGGTAATACAAGTACCTTTTTTAAGGAAAAAATGAGTGAGCAGGCAAACATTTTTGTTTTATTATTTCTTATGGGATTAATATTCAACTGTAAATTATAACAGAATCATAAAAAAAACATAGCAACAAAGAAAAAAAAATGAAATTACCCCTATTCAAAAGTCTATATAACCTTAGTTCTTAATGTTTTGTATTACCCCCTTAAGCATCAATAACAGCATGTAGTCTTTTGTAATTGTTGTCTATGAGGCCCCAAATTCTTGCAGGTGGTATGGCTACCCATTCGTCACGGAAAAACGCCTCCAGGTAACGCAAAGTCTTTGGTTGTCTTGCTGGAACCGCACATCTGAGATCTTCCCAGAGTGGCTCAAGGATATCAAGGTCAGGAGACTGTGATGGCCACTTCAGAACCTTCACCTTTTATTGCTGTAACCACTGGAGGGTCAACTTGGCCTTGTACTAAGGGTCATTGTTGCGCTGTAAAGTCCAAGAGCGTCACATGCGCAGCTTTCGAGCAGAAGAATGCAAATTGTCTGCCAGTATTTTTTGATAAGATGCTGCATTCATGTTGCTATCAATTTTCACAAGGGTCCCTGTGCCTCACACAGAGCTCATCCACCCCCCAAACATCAGTGAGGCAGCAGCATGTTTCACAGAGGGGATAATATTCTTTTCGCTATAGGCCTTGTTGACCCCCACTCCAAACATAGCCCTTATGATTGTGACCATAAAGCTCTATTTTGGTTTCGTCACTCCAAATTACAGTGTGCCAGAAGCTGTGAGGCGTGTCAAGGTGTTGTCAGGCATATTGTAACTGGGTTTTTTGTGGCATTGGCACAGTAAAGGCTTCTTTCTGGCAATATTTTGGTTCATGTAAACACTGTCTTTTTCAAGGAGTAGCCTGAATTTCTCCTGAGGTTACCAGCGGGTTTTTCTTTGTATCCTGAACAATTCTTCTGGCAGTTGTGGCGGAAATCTATCTTGGTCTACCTGACCTTGGCTTGATATCAAGAGATCTCCAAATTTTCCACAGTATTGATTGGCATTTTCAAGGCTTTCTATATCTTTTTACATCCTTTTCCAACTTCATAACATTCCATTACATTGCAACGCAGGTTCTTTTCTGCTCCCCATGGCTCAGTATCTAGCCTCCTCAGTGCATCCACATGAGAGCTAACAAACGTATTGACTATTTATTCACAGGCAATAACTGCAATTTAAAAAGCTACAGGTGTGGGAAATTAACCTTTCATTGTGATTTTAATCTGTGTGCGTCACCTTGTGTGTCTGTAACAAGGCCAAACAAGGGTATGTAAACTTTTGATCCGGGCCATTTGAGTGATATCTGTTATGATTTAAAAATGAGCCAAAACAACTATGGGATAATAAATGGCTTCATATGATCACTAGCCTTAAATAAAATAGTTTTTTTGTATGATCAGTCATATTTTCAAAAATATGAAAATGCCAACATTTCAAACTTTTGACCACAACTACATGGTGGAGAGAACATACACATAATTTTTGCACACGCATCAACCGGAAAAAAACAGAGACTTTGTACATTTCCCAAAATAATGTGTACTTTAGCATTACATCCAGAGTGTCAATGGGAGGTATACTTTGAGTAAAACCGCTGCTGCCGCTACATACCAGATTTTTGCAAAGTCTCCACATAATGGAGTCAATTACATAACATCATCTGTGACTTCTTTTTTTCCTTTACTTCTCCTCCATCCCCAGAAAGTCATGAACATTTCTCCTATATTCCTTTTCCCAAACAATTGAGCTTCTGCACCGGCACTTTTTGGACGAGGCAGGCCCTGTACAAAATAATTGTTTGTTATAGAACACAAAGCCACATTCATATAAAAAGGAAGATGAAGAAAATACTCTTTACATTAAACCACTCCTGGGTGATTTGTAACTTAAAGGGTGTGAATTGGGGAACACTAGATTAAGTGACAAACCCAGAGGACATGACAAAGATGCATTTTACCTTAATCAACATAAACAGCTCTCCTCACGGTCTGGGTTCATTCAGACAAACCCATAAAAGCTGAGGTCTTGGGGGAGTGGCAACCAAAGCTGCCATCCTCTGCTCTGCTCAGGACTGACACTACACTATAGGCAAGGTAGGTGCCGGCCTAGAGCCTAGATCTACATGCTGCCAAGAGGTTCAGTTGGTGAGATCATGGACCTCTGTCTCACTGCTCCCTCACAATGCTGCTGGTGACCGACGCAGAATGCCTGGATATGATTGAATATTACAGTGCTTAGCAGTGACGCCGTGCAGGACCTCTGTCTCACTGCTCTCTCATAATGCTGCTGGTGACTGACGCAGAATGCCGGGATATGATTGGATATTACAGCGCTTAGCAGTGACGCCGTGCAGGATAGGGTCCTTACGTTCCCACCAAAGGACTTCAGCAAGGTTAATGATGGGGAAACATAGTGAGAAAGCGGAGGCATAGTAAGAAAATGGAGAGGTAAAGAGAACGATATAGAGGAGAGATACTGATGAAAAGAGGGAGAATAGCTAGAAGGGGGAGATAATGAGAAATAAAAAATGGGGGAAACTTGCAGAGATAAGGAAGGATGGAGAATGAGGAGGAGCGATGGGGGGAGATATAAAGAGAGTAAGAGAACTAGAGTAAGAAGAGAGACAAAAAGGGGGAGATGAGATAATGAGAGATGGGAAGAGGGAGAGAATGACAAGAGGGATACATAAAGAGAAAGGAGAGAGATGCAGAGAGAAAGAGAGGTAAAGTGAAATAGGAAGAGAGATAAAGAGAAATGGGACAGATTGGAAAGAAGCAAAATAAAGAAAAGGGGGAAGAGAAAAAGGAGGAGAGAAAAGGAGAAAGGGCGTGGAGAAAATAATAAAGAGATAATGGAGAGCTAAAGAGAGAGGAGATCCCATGAGAAAGGGGGATCAAAGGGAAGGGGGAGAAAAACTGAAAAGGGAGAGGCACAGATGCTGAACAGAAAGGCAAGAAATAAGAAAGGGGAGAGAAAGGGAGAAATTAGGGAAAGATACCAAAAAGGGAGCCTAGAGAAGGGGAAAAAAAGTGGATAACTAGAAAGGTGAGAGATGGGCAGAAAAGGAAGCGACAACAACGAGAAATTAGGAGAAAGAGCAGTGAGAGAGCTTTTGTTTTGAAAGCGTTAGGGCAAGTATATCAAAGGGCAAGCAAGTGTGTGGATGCAAAGGCAAGTGTGAATGTGCGTGTGCATGGGCAGATGTGTGTATTTTGGCATTTTGAGACTTAATGGTATAGAATTAATAAAGGGTGCGCATGAGCCAGACTGAGAGGAGCCCTGAGACCCTAAGAGGTGACCTCCGATGGTGCAATCTGGGTACTGGGTAAGTCCTGTGGATGCAACCTGGTCAAGTCCTGTGTCTGTGTGCAATCTGCGTGCTGGGGAAATCCTGTGGGTGCAAGGTCAATTCTGTGGATGCACCCTGGGAAAGTCCTGTGTCTGTGTGCAACCTGAGTGTTGGTGGGGCAAGTGCTATGTCTGTGTGCAACCTGCGTGTTGCTGGGGCAAGTCCTATGTGTGCAACCTGTGTGTTGGTGGGGCAAGTCCTATGTCTGTGTGCAACCTGCGTGTTGCTGGGGCAAGTCCTATGTGTGCAACCTGAGTGTTGCAAAGAAGCAATACTGTTCTTGTTAAGCTCATTCATTGCAATAAAATAATCAAACTGTAAAATCATGTCCCTTAAGAATGACTGATATGTTTACAGGGTCAATGTAAAATAGTTGTAATGTGCATGAACACAGCTTAGTGCTTACAAAAATATGACGGAGCCCTACTTTTTTTTTTTTATTATGACTTTAATATTAGGGACCTTAAATCACATAGACTTAAAGTTTACGTAACAAATTTTCTCTTTAACCACATTCAATGTCAATGTAAATATGTTTAGGCTGTGGGTATTTATTGTAATAAAAAGGTGTAATTTTAATTTTGCTCGTTGTTTAGGTCACTGCTATTGCCATTACACTCAGTGATATACTGGAATAATAATCACTAATAATTATTGTGTTTTATGTCTATGATTTTAAAAGAAGGCCATACTAATCCTGAACAAAACAATGTATAATTTGTGCAGGATCCAAGTGGCTAAATGGTCCTTATGCTTCCTTCTACCTTTCCCTGGCTTCTCTTACTACTTCCTAAATCTTCTTATTGTTTTTTTTTGGTATATATTAAATTCATAAACATATGGTGTTATATGAAACAACTGTCATTACGTGATTTGGAAATAATGTTTGTCACAATCAACGATTGCTTTCACCGACCTAATCTGATCATCATTCCTATCACCAGCAATATACACTAGTTCAAACCATAACAGCAATCACTATTCACTAACAGTACCCCAACCCAAGCTCTTACAGTACCCTGTTATTTGTAACTATTTGTGTGTAATTTTTTTTTAAATTGTCTGCAAACTTATGCAAAGAAAGGCACCAAAACCACTTTGCAGTCATTATATGGGGCCTTTTGTGAGAGTCTATATGCTCAGCAGAAGCAGGTGCTTATTTTTTTTCTGTTTTCTTCACTCTTCCAGGTAACCCAGCATGCAGCTTTCCTCCCAAAATGTGCCTGACATGAAAAAGAATGGACCCCCCAGAAATTCTGTGTTCACATTTACATATTTGGTGTGGGATCCCCTAGAAAAGTAAATGGGGTTTCCTTAAACTCCTCAAGTGATATGAATTGGGTGGATACCACGCTGACTAAAAAAAAATCTACTAGTAAATTTTTTGAAACCTGGGGTACATCTATCTCCACACTGAAACCAGACACATAATTACTGATCCAATCTGCCTTACAACATACCTCGTGGTATAGTCTCCAACTCTTGCAGGGCAGGGCCCCCAATTGTAATTGTATAGGCTCTGGCGCCGTTTACCATATGATGTTACACAGTGGACAGCCCCCCCCCTTTTTTTCTCGCCACGCAGGGTAAGCACAGGGTTTATATGTTCATGTTTGTTATGTTATGTGTTGGGAATTACTCATGATACTGAAGCCATGTTGCACCATTGCTGTCTTTATTACATATACTCAACTCACATGTGCTCTTAGCAGTAATTATTCTGCAACAGTGATGTTGTAACAACTCTGTACCCTTTCATATAAATTGTGCGAATGGAATTGTAATCAGGGATTTGCTATGGACTTGAAGGTGCATTGTTTGTCATCCCCCCCTTTATCCATCCCCCTTTTTTCTTTCTGTATCCTCAATGTGAAAAAAGAAAACACATTAAAAAAAATCCTCGAGTGCTTTTATATATTTTGTGAATATTTTAGCGTTTAGGTGTAGTGTTACCCTCGTGAGTTAAGCCTTACTGGTTCAGCTGTAAAGAAATTGAAAATACTACACATGCTCGTTGTTTGGGGGCCTCTTCTGACTGTGTAAAGCCGATATTTCCCTGCTTTTGTGGTATGTATGTGTTCAGGAAAGGCAGGGGATTACTTTTTGTTTTTCTTGCTCCAGGTAGCCCAGGAAGCAGCATCTATCCCAAAATGCGCCTGGCATGTAAAATGGAAGAGAAAAACTCTTCCAATTATTTTTGTTAGATTTGTGTTTTTGTTGGATCACATAGACAGGAACAGAGAGTGCCTTTCAGCTTATAGTGCTTTCAGACTATATACCGTATAGCAAATATCTGAAAAATATCCCTCCTCTTATAATCGGTGTCGTCTTATAATCAGACCTCAAATACGTCTGACTATGAGCCTACTAAGATCCAGATTCCCCCCCCCACCCCACTTACCGGTGCTTCTGAGTCCCCGGTGTGTAGCGTGTAGATGTCTACGCGATTTTATTGCTAAAAAGTTAAATTTATTAGACTATCACAAAAGACATCTTTAAATTTAATGCATGGCTGCCGTCAATTAAACAGCTCTAGCTGCCCGGGATGTTAGAATATGCCAACAAAACTATATAATTTTTAGAAACTACACCCCCAGCTGCAGCAAATGAGGTCTTATTTGTATTTGTATCACAAATCTGATGTGCACAACAAATAAATGAATATCACACTTATAAAAATAAAAATTAAATTAAAAGCGACAAGTTAATTTATGTCTTGCGCACTCCAGTCTTGTGCTACTAATACATGCAGCCCCTCATTTGATGAGCCAAGGGGTGTAGTTTCTGAAAATATATACTTTATGTACCATAATTTAACTTCCTAGCTGTCTAGAGCTGTCTAATTGCAGACATCACCCCTAAATGTTTTAAGACAATTTTTTAACATGATTCTCAAATCTGACATATCTGAAGTTAAAGTGGTCTAGACATCTGGGAAGTTAAATTACAGTACATAAAGTATACATTTCAAGAAACTACACCCCTTGGAGCTTCAAATGAGGGGTTACATGTATTTCTAGGACAAACGTTGAGTCTGTAGCTGCTTAGATGCCTGAGATACAGGCATCTAAGCAGCATGCCCCCATAACTTTAACTGACAATTGTCAGTTTTCAATAAAGTTGCGCGGTGACGTCATCGTGTCATTACGCGTGCCGTCACCAGCCGGATCGGGTGGTCCCAGTGATGCCCTTCAATGTGAGGGTCAGATCGCCGGGGTAGGTGGTGATGGAGGTCCACAGACCCCCATCAAGGTAGGGTAGTGCTAGCGACAGCATGGTGCCGTCGTTAGCACCTGACTGGGACTGCTAGCGACGGCACCAGGCCGTCGTTAGCAGTCAAGGGGTTAAAATACACCGGTGTTTCCAAATAAAGAGAGTTCCTGTTTTACCTCACTACGAGTCCTGTCTTGTTATTGAGGTAGGCCTCTGTGCTACCCTTATCAGGGTGGTAGAGTGCTGTATTGCTATACTTCGGTATACTACAGTACGGCTGAGGTTCCTGAAGTGCTGTGTTCTCGGCTATGATCGTGTATTGTCCTTTTCAGTAGCTCAGCTTCGGCTAGCCACAGACAGTGAAGGGGTTAATCTCTGGTGCCCCGGTGGCCTAGGGGCGAAGGAAGCAACGTTCTGCGGGCGTACCCAGTCGGGGTACAGATCGGTCCTGTCACACCGGCTAATTCAATTTACCCCATCCAATTTCTCTGTCCCCCTTGCAAACCTCCTCTATGTGCTTTTGCGCATAAAATAAAGCATATTAAAGTGATTAAAAAAACAACATAATATGAATTCTTTGCTGGTGAGCCTGCATGAAGCCCTAGACTGTATACCACATCACGAACAGAAAATCCAACAATGTATAATACAGAAACCTGTATATAGTGAACATATAAATGTGTTTGACTATGTTTTTTTTTTTTTGCACAAAGACAGTTGTGTCTGTTATTGAATATATTCCGGGTAGTTTTACCTTAAATGTTTGGTCAAACTCATCACTCATACGTCTAAGCTCTCGTCCATAGCGAGCAGCAACCAGAAGCGAGGAAGGTGCAGAGCGAGAGCGTGTGCGAAACTGATGGAGCTCCCCCATATTGTCTGTTTCAGATGACTCAGACGCGGACTCAGTGCGGGACCGGGTTTCCTTTCCTGTGAAAGAAACTCTTTTCATACTGGATCCTACCAACACCAGGAAACAATATGGTTTATCTGTTTACGCTTTGCTTTACTTCAATGTATCTGAATTAAACAAATAGGTATCCAATTAGGAAAAACATTTATGACATAATGCTTTTGGGTGCCCTATGCTACTGTAAGCATACACAGCTAATGTGGAAAAATGTAAGGGGTACATCTCGAGAAAATGGTCCTTGAGGACCAAGGACGGATAGCCTACATCATGGCTTTTGGTACCGGGATTTAACAGCTTAGTCTCCCCCAGCTGGGGCCAAAATTTATGGACAGTGCTCTAATTAACTGCTGTAGGGGTGGGATACCAAAGGGGAAGCTTATTGGAGAACCTCCTGATTGCTGCCCTGGGGAACCTTAATAGGTATATATAAGAAAACTACAAAAAAAGTATCATTTTTTTCTTTTTTAGTTCCATACAAAATAATGCCTTACATTAATGAATATAGCTTCAAAAGAAACTTCTACTTGTGCTGAACAATCAATATATAATATGTGTGGGTAAATTACTTGAGTAAGGGAGACATTACAGGTGAACACATGTACAGCACTACGGAATTTGATGGCGCTATATAAAACAATAAATATAGTAAAAACATGAAAATTGTTCAGGTCCTGTAGTGTAAAAAAAAAAAGACTGGTCCTTAAGAGTGGTTAATAGCTGTCATGATGTAGGAGATCGATATCTTTAACACAGCTGTCAGTAAAGAACATAATAGACCAGAATAGGAACAAGTGTGTTTGTGAGCATTTTAGTACTGCCCACTACCTTGATGCCTTTGTAGATTCGTTGAACTCCGACTCATATTCTGGTCTGGCACATACAGAGGTGGATCTGTATTGGGAAGTTTTTCTCCCTTTTCCTCTTCAGAAAATTCTTCTATACTGAAGGAAGCAGATGAAGAGTCTGCCATCTGCATGCAGAATAAAATAACCCAAAACCTTAGCCACTTCAAATACTTGCATCCCTCCACACACCAGTCTCAAATTTCCCACCCTAAGAATAACCTGTTCCTTCGTGGAACACTTTACCTTCTTTTTAGAACGCGAACATAGAAACTGCTACTCTATTTTCACGTTATTAACATTCCCATTCATCTGTATTCCTTCACTGATAACCCTCATTAACTCTGAAAACACTCGTTATCCTCTATCCCCTACAGATTATACCAAACTTTATTTTACCCAAGTATTTCTCCAAACTTCAATTATGCCAATTTATCTTGTCCCTCTCAATCCATTCCATAAAATTGTTTATGCGGTATTTTATAAATCCTCACCACTTCCCACAGCGTCTAAAAAGCTTCCGTTTGTTACAGATTTATGTATTTCTAAATATTACAAAATATACCTTCAGTTGGGCTTCTCATTCCATTCCCCTACAAGCTATGTTTATCTACGTGCTTTTTCCGGGTTCCTGTTACAAGCCCCGCCCCTCGCCTTGTTCCCGGGCGAAGCGTCTACATTTCGACCAATCGCCAGTACGCAGCCTTTGTTTTGTTTTTATTTGCTTGGGCTTACCGTTTCAGAAATACACAGTCGGTTTCCATGGTGACAACAATTTCTAGCCAGGTCTAAACTACTTACGGAATTTTTTGTAACTTGCTTTAGTGCCTGGTGTGAAAATATACTGGAGGTATCTAGGAAGGCTAAAGCCGTTTTACAAATTAACCCATGGATAAAAAAAATAACAGTAACAGGTAATATACCAATCCTGTCAGTTTTTGATAGCATAGAAATAAAAACTTGATGCATCTGGTGCAGGGTGGGTTGCATTATACCTCTCCGTGTTATAGAATTATATATTGAGACTCTCCCAATATGAATAAGGAGATCACTATAACTACTTATACATTTGTGAATAACTCCTATAACTTTATAGTATAACTGAAGCAATCCCTTTGACAGAGGGAAAGTTGTAATATTCCCTTCTCCGATAGTACCTGTCCAAAGTTTATTGTGTGGGATGTTTTGCGTTCTTACAGAGATTGTGGGCAAATGCCATTGTTATGCCACTCAATTGTCCCGATTTTGCGACTTTATCCTGTTGTCCTCCCATGCTCTGCCTCTGTCCCGGTTTTTGGACAGAGGTAGAGCTCGGCAGGATTAATGTGCCATCTCCCAGTGTTTGCAGAACTAGTCCTGCTGCTGCTCATCCACCCAGAGCAGTAGAAGCAGCACCCAAAAGTGCGCTGTCCAGGGCTCTCCGCACCCCAATTTGGGAGCACTATGAAAAAGTGCAAACATTGTGGGAAGCTAATAGGCAGAGGGAAAGTCTCTGGGCATTTCGCCAGTGCTAGCATATAGCATATAACACAGCACTCAACACAACGCTGTGTTATTGGGGAAAGATGCAGAAAAACATAGGGCAGGCAGCATAGCTGGTGGCCTTGGTACTGCAACAACTAGTACCATCTCCAGAGTGGAAACCTCCAACAGCTACTTCTGAGCCAATAGCAGCTACTGCTAGTGCTGGCAGGCAAAGACCAAGGCAGGTTGGAGCACTGCAACATGTCCAGCCCACCCTGGAAGAATTTGGGGCATTCCACTCCAGGAGGTCAATGTCCAAACAGCAGGCCAATAAAATGACCAGACTTATTGGACAGTTCATTGCTTTTGGAGGGGCATCCTTCTCCATGATTGAAGGGGAGCCTTTCAGGGCTGTGGCTCCACAATACACAGTTCCCTCACGTTCCACTTTTAGTAGGAATATTGCCCCACTCACTGTATCGGTCCTGTGTTTCAGCAGTGAAAGAGGAGCTTTCCAAGGCTGCTGGTCAATGTGTACATTTCACAACAGATTTGTGGAGTGCACCTAGCGGGCAGCATGCCTTTCTTTCCTTGACAGCAAACTGGTGGCAGCCCGGTGTGTCTAAGGAAGCTTCTGCAGAAGGCTACCGATCATTCCTTCTCCATGCAGAAGTGATGGATCAAAAGCACACTTCCAAAAATATTCTGCATGCAATAAGGAAAATGTTTTGCCTTTTCGGTAGGAGCAAAGGCTGGCACCAATGTTGAAGATGGGTTTGTGGTAACTGACGGAGATGCAAACATGGCGAAAGCGCTGCAAGATGTCATATTGTTTGCGTGCGCTGTGCAGCCCACATCATCCATCTTAAAGTCAAGTCAGCAACGTCAGAAGGAAGTAATTTAGCAGCAGCAGTGATGCACGCAGACAACCCCCGCTGCTAGCCACACCTCCTTCCGGCAGCAGCGGAAGTTGTCTACGCCAATCGCACGCTAGTGATGTCCGGATCATGAACGAATCGTTCATTTGATCCGGTTCTTTTTAGTGATCCGGATGAATCGGTTCAGTAGACTGAACGATTCATTTGTAGCGGTTCAGTCTGTGAATCATGCAGCTGTAACCTGATCCTAGAGCTGTGAGTCATCTGCAGAGCACTCAGACACAGACTCTGGGGTCAGGTTACAGCTCATTAATTCACAGAGGAACGATGACTCATAGAGTCAGAGAGTCGTTCAAAGAGTCGAATGATCCGAAGAGTCGAATGATCCGAAGAGTCGAATGATTCAAATCTTACAGGGATCTGGATCTTACAAGGATCCGAATCTTACAGAGATTCGAATCATTCAGAGAATATTACTGATACCATACTTTTATAAATAAATACATTAATAATGTTCACACTGCCCCCAGGATTTAGATTCCCTTGAGTTTGCCCCCCTTTACCTATAACTGCACCTACAGTTAACTTTATTAAATTAATTAAATTAACCCTCAGTCATCAGCATAAAATTAACCCTTATATCCCATCAACCATAACTGCCCCTGAAATTAACCGTAAAGATCCCATTAACCATAACGGCCCCTGAAATTAACCCTAAAGACCCCATTAACCATAACGGCCCCTGAAATTAACCCTAAATACTCAATTAACCATAACTGCCCCTAAATTAATTGCATGTACTCCAGATAAATTACCTAATAAATTGGTATAGTTGATGGGGTCTTTAGTGTTAATTTAGGGGCAGTTATGCTTAATGGGGTGTTTAGGGATAATTTAGGGACAGTTATGCTTAATGGGGTCTTTAGTGTTAATTTAGGGGCAGTTATGCTTAATGAGGTGTTTAGGGTTAATTTGGGGACAGTTATGCTTAATGGGGTCTTTAGTGTTAATTTAGGGGCAGTTATGCTTAATGAGGTGTTTAGGGTTAATTTGGGGGCAGTTATGCTTAATTGGGTCTTTAGTGTTAATTTAGGGGCATTTATGCTTAATGAGGTGTTTAGGGTTAATTTTGGGGCAGTTATGCTTAATGGGGTGTCTAGGGTTAATTTGGGGCAGTTATGCTTAATGGGGTCTTTAGTGTTAATTTGGGGGCAGTTATGCTTAATGGGGTCTTTAGTGTTAATTTGGGGGCAGTTATGCTTAATGGGGTGTTTAGGGTTAATTTGGGGGCAGTTATGCTTAATGGGGTGTTAAGGGTTAATTTTAGGGGCAGTCATGGTTGATGGGGTGTTAAGGGTTAATTTTAGGGGCAGACATGGTTGATGGGGTGTTTAGGGTTAATTTAATGGTGAGGGTTAATTTAATAAAGCTAGCTTAAGGTGCAGTTGCAGGTAAAGGGGAATGTAAATCCTGGGGGCAGTGATTATTAATGGATTATTTATAACAGTATGGTGATATTCTCTGAATGATTAGAATCCCAATGAAGGCAGAGAGTCGTTCAAAGATCCGGATCTTACAATGATCCGGATCTTACAATGATCCGGATCTTACAATGATCCGGATCTTACAGTGATCGGGATCTTACAGTGATCCGGATCACTGTAAGATTCGGATCCCTGTAAGATCTGAATCTTTGAACGACTCTCTGCCTTCATTGACATCACTGGAGGCAGGGGGGAGGATTCATAATGAAAGGGGCGGGGCCAATCGTTAGTGTGCCTGCACAGAGTTACTGGAAAACAGTAACTCCTGTGAGTCACACTGAGTGATCCGAAGATTCGGATCATGAATCGGATCATTTCAGTGAACGAATCGAAATGATCCGATTCACTTTAATGATCCGAACTTCCCATCACTACTGTACGCTGCCCCAGCTGCACACCGGGGACTCTGAAGTACCGGTAAGTGGGGCGGGGGGGTTGAGACAGGAGGATCCAGATCCCCTGCAGCTGCGATGCGCGCAGACCTTTCCCAGCTGTCAAAGATCAGAGTTCCCCGCACGGGGCTGATCTCTGACAGCCGGGGAATGTCTGCGCGATGCACGCAGACAACCCCCGCTGCTAGCCACGCCTCCTTCCGGCTGCAGCGTGAGTCTACACGCTGCCCCAGCTACATGACAGGAGACTCAGAAGTACCGGTAAGTGGGACGGGGGGGGTTAAATGGGGGGCATAAGGCATTTCTGGAGGCAGGGTGCTCTGTGAAATGCCTTTTAACCCCCTTAATGCCACTCTGCCTCCAGAAATGCCTTTTTAACCCTCTATATGCCACTCTGCCTTCTGAAATGCCTTAAACCTCCCTATATGCCACTCTTCCCCATAATATGCCTTTTAACCCTCTAAGTGCCAGAGTGGCATATAGGGTTGAATCCCCCTGCAGGGGATATCCTGTCCTCCGATGACCTTCCGGGTTACGTCAGCAGTGACGCAACCCGGAAGGGAATGCCCGATCGCGCGATCGGGCATTTGAAACTGCCCAATCGCACCATCGGGCAGTTTGAAATGTAACAGCTTTCCGGCTTTCATGCCGGAAGCTGTTACAGCAGATCGGACAGCAGAAAGCCGGGACAAACGACAGCCTGATATCCCGTGCAGCGGCAGGGATGTGTCCCTGACGCTGCAAGAAGGGCTGGACGTACCGGGACGTCCATTGGGGTTTCTTAATAGGCGTTTTTTGGACGTCCCGGTACGTCTATAGGGGATTAAAGGGGTTAAAAGTTTAGGAGGCGATCAACGATCACTTCCTAAACTTCAATGGTTTTGCTGAAATGCCTCAATCACGACCGCCACTGCGAGTGATTTTGCCACTCGCAAGATGGCCGGCGTCCTGTAATAAAATAACAAAGTTAGAAAAGTTCGCCAGAGGGTCTCCGGACCCTCTAGAGAACTCTGGTTCCACTTGCAGGTTGAATACAGGTACTGCATTCAACCATGCAAGTCAATGGAGCCCAGGTTTCTAATCACTATGTGATTAGTAAAATATGAAAAAAATAATTTAAAAAAAATATGAAAAAAATTGTAACATTTAAAAATTATTATGCATCAGAGAAACCATCCAGTCCCAGCCAAATGTATAAAAAATTCCAAAAAGAATAAAATAAAAAATAAAGTTTATTATTATGAGCAAGTGCTAAAATTAGCGCTGTATCTTCCCAAAAACCTTGACATGGAAAGAGTTAATGTAAAAGTATTTCTGTCATGGAATAAGTTTGTTTATTTGTTGTTTCCCTTTCTCCCATTAAGTGGCTGGTTGCCCTGGCAACTTTCCAATTCTCATAGTTGAGATTGGGCTATTCCTCCTCCCGTGCAACTTTTCTGTATTTAGTTTGTCCTGGGTGTTTTCCTGTTCACCTGAATCTCTCCTCTGTACGTTCTATCTCAGCAGCTTCTGTGAGTACAGGTTCTGATTTTCTTCTCCCTTGCAAGGCAATCCATTTTTACCTTCCCCTTGCAGAAGCACTTCCACCCAAACCAAAGCACCTTCTTCTAGAGAAGCACGTTTCCAACACTATACAAGTGCCTTTATTTCTGTGACTTTCCTAATAAAGCAAAGAAAATACAGAAAACTTTGTGTGCTTTTATAGGGAATGAGTTAAGCTATCTGACCTTATTCATATCCTGGCATTTGATATTCATATCCAGGCATCTGAACCTGCTGTTCCAGAATAATTTCAAATACCCAAGGGGTGTCTAATTTAAAAAAATGAATGGTTTGATGGGGTAAATTGGAGTGGCCGGGCCCTAAGACTCAAAAGACTATGCTTACTGAAGGGTATCGGTTTGACTGCTCAAGAGAATGGGTTGATTATCTAGGGGTCAGATTAAGGTTTGACTTAAAGAAAATTTTTATTAATTAAAAAACTCTCCCTTCTAATAGAAAGGATGAAATGGGTGGAGGTGTCCTGGCTTGGGAGAGTGAATTTGATAAAAACCTACTTGATTCCTAAAATATTGTATTTATTCAGGACTATACTACTTTGCGTCCCTGGGCCTGTTTTGGATAGACTCTCGAAATTACTTTTTTCATTTGTATGGAAATCTGGGAAACCTAGAATCAGTCAAGACATACCGTATTTGCTCAATTATAAGACAAGGTTTTTTTCAGAGCAAATGCTCTGAAAAATACTCCTCGTCTTATAATCGGGGACGTCTTATAATCAGACCTCAAATAGGTCTGACTATGAGACTAAGATCCAGATCCCCCGCAGCGTTGCCGGGGCAGCGTGTAGACGTCTACACGATTTGCGTAGACAACTTCCGCTGCAGCCCGAAGGAGGTGCGGTTAGCAGCGGGGGTTGTCTGCGTCCATCGCGCAGACCTTCTCCGGCTGTTGGAGATCAGAGTTCCCCGCACCGGTGCAGGGAATTCTCTCTCACAGTCGGTGCGGGGAATACTCTCTGACAGTCGGGGAAGGTCTGCGATGGACGCAGACAACCCCCGCTGCTAACCGCACTTCCTTCCGGCTGCAGCGGAAGTTGCCTACGCGAATGGCGTAGACGTCTATCCGCTACGCTGGGGAGTCAGAAGCACCGGTATGTTTGGGGGGGGGTGTTCAATGGGGGGCATAAGGCATTTCTGTAGGCAGAGTGCTGTATAAAATGCGTTTTAACCCCCTTAATGCCACTCTGCCTCCAGAAATGCCTTATACCTCCCTATATGCCACTCTCCCCATAATATGCCTTTTAACCCCCTAAATGCCAGAGTGGCATATAGGGGTATAAGGCATTTCTGGAGGCAGAGTGGCACATAGGGGGTCAAAAGGCATATCATGGGGCACAGTGGCATTTAGAGGGTTAAAAGGCATATCATGGGGCACAGTGGCATTTAGAGGGTTAAAAGGCATATCATGGGGCACAGTAGCATATAGGGGTTAAAAGGCAATTCTGGGCAGAGTGACAAGCCTGGAGGCAGATGTGCATAACTGGGGAGCAGGTTGGAAGATTAAAGGAAATAAAAACAACATATTTTTCTCAATCATAGCTTTTATTAAAAAAAAAACTAGTTTACATAGTTTACATGAATTAACATTTAATGGTAAAACTTTTTTTTCCTATAGGGTCGTCTTATATTCAGGGGTTTTTTTTCTTTTTTTCCTAAATTAATATTCAGATTTTGGGGGGTCGTCTTACAATCGAGCAAATACGGTAATTACAATAAGCTGTAGATACCTGGGTTTAGGCTTCACAGATATAAGAATGCTACATGAAGCCTCAATGTTTATCCATGTACTTCATTGGGATGTTAAAAAAGACAATCATTTGGGCTGGATTTATTGCGAACACAATCAGACAACAATTTACTAACCCTATTATAACTGATGCAATAAAAACTAGTTGTAAGAACAGGGCCTCATTAGGTATACAAGAGGAATTCACTGTTTATACACCTATAAATGTATTAAAATACTTTATTCAAGATATAGACTTAACGAACTGGATGTCTAGTGGTATCCTCACATTTGGCGATTTAAAATCGAACGACTCTGTTCTGAGCTTTGCTGAAATTCAAACTAGAGTTCCCTTAGCAGATAAGGACCTGTTTTTATACTTGAGAGTGAAGCATTTTTTGAAATCCAAAATAATTTTTCCATCATCAGAATTGGATGTATTCTTTAGTAAACATCATAAACAAATCTTATTTCCAAAGTGACACGATACTTAGATACCCATAAAAATGATTTTATTCCTTCTTCAATAGAGAAATGGAGTGAATGTAAGATCTCTTTTCCCATGGAGTGTTGGTCAAACGTATGGCTACAAGTTAGGAAGGTGGTTCACTCAGTTAGTTTACACGTTTTATAAACTTCTCCACCAATGGTACTTGGTTCCCTCTTGCTTAAGTAAGTTTTATAACTCATCTCCTGTTGGAGATGTGGCCGAGCGGAAGGGACCCACTCCCATATTTGGTGGACATGCAGCAAATTGGAAAATATTAAGCTAGAAACTACTAAACTTCTCTCTTATATATTCAGAGCCAGTTTCGCTCTTCATTCTCAAACTTGGCTCTTTCATTTGGATTTACCTACCTCAAGCAATTCCTCTAAGCTTTTGGCAGACAACATATTGCTTGCTATAAAAATCTGTCTCGCTAGATGTTGGTGCAAAGAGGAGCGCCCCACTTGGATTGAGATTTTGAACCAAATTTCATTCCAATCAAATATGGAACGTTATTTTTACACTTTGAACCATACTCTTCATAAATATAACGATATATGGTCCCCCTGGTTTGAATATACCAAACCTAATGTTCTTTATAGATGGTCCTTTATCAGTTCTTAGGACTACACCCCTATGGGTTTAGTGCGCCAGTGACAACTCTCATTACACCCGAGAATGAGCTTTGGATGCCCTCTGAACACTGCTGCTGATTGTCTACGTCTTGGTTTCTCTAATAGAAGTCCAGTTGATACTTGTTCTATGAAGATTTGATATGATACTGTGTCGCTAATAACTGATCCTTGTATTCTGTCTGGACTTTTAACAAGATTCTATTTATGTATTTTTATTAGACTCGGGCGCCGGCCAACTGCGTTCAGTTCAGGCGAATATTCGTGTACATTCTTGGTGTTCGTTTTTTTTCTTCGTTTTTTGTAGAAGGGGTTAATACGGGGTTAACACGGCACGGACTACGTAGCAGCTTTGGCACCAGGATTTAAAATGTCCGTGCGAGCAACTCTATTGGTCGCCTGCAGGGGCCTCCTCTGCCATCAACCAATGAAGTACACCTGGGAAGTACAGAACTGGGGGTGGAGGAAGACCACCGCCGCCACGAGGTGGACCGGCACCCTGCGATGCGACCATGCCGCCCCCTCCTAGTGCGTACTATGGAAGTGCAGCAGCAAAGAGAGGTAGGTACATAACTGGACCTCCTCCTCAAGCGGGCCCTCCGGCTGCGCTCAGGACCAGGACAATCAGGGTGAGAAAGATGGAAAGTACGTATTTTGGCAGGTGCGTGAATGTGCTGTATTGTTCCCAGGAGCCTGCTTCACTGTACCCCTTCCAGTGGATGAGGTATTCCAACTGATCCCTCCTAATCCTGGAGTCAAGGATCCGTTGTACCTCATATTCCTCCTCACCACTGACTTCTATGGGACCTGGTGCTGATGCTTCAGAGATGCAGAGGGATCAGGAACCCACGGCTTTATGGGGGATACATGGAACACAGGGTGTATTTTATAGGTCCCTGGCAGCTGAAGGCGAACAGCAGCATGACCAACCATCTGCAGTGCTGAAAAAGGACCAATGAATTGGGGTCCGAGCTTCTTGGTAGGACAGTTGAGTCGGAGATGGGTGGTTGAGAGCCAGACTTTATCTCCTGGTTGATATCAAGGGGTTGAGGTATGGAGACTGTCAGCATATGTCTTTTATCTATGTTGGGCTCTTAGTAAATTGCGTCAAATTATTTTATAGGTATCTTAAGAGATCCCAGAGTCATTTGGTGGCCTCAGGTACAGCACAGGGTATGAGATCCCGGGAGCATGACTGGATGATATCCATAGTTGGAGTAGAAAGGCGAATAACCTGTGGCTTCTTGTATATGATTGTTATATAGATACTCTGCCGTGAGTAGTAGATGGGTCATCTTGTAGATAGGATACAAAACACCTTACTGTTCTATAATTTGATTGATGAGTTCTCTTTGTCCGTTGCTTTGGGGGTGAAAAGCGGTAATTCGGTTGACTTGAATGAGGTAAACTGGGTACCACGGTCCAAAGTAATAGTGTTGGGTAGTACGTGTAACCGAAAAATCTCCTTGATGAACAGAGTAGCTGTTTCTGAAGCCGTTGGTAAACCTTTAGTAGGTACAAAGTGTGCCATCTTGGTGAATTGGTCAACAATGCCAAAGATAGTTGTGAACCTTGGGCAGTCGGAAGATCTACGATAAAATCCATCGAAATGTTTACTCACTGTTGTTTGGGTACTGGAAGCGGTTGTAAAAGGCCTGCTGGTCTTAGACCTGATGACTTGGTGCTGGCACAGGTTTGACATCTGGATACAAAGTCATGTATATCCTTGCGCATGGAAGGCCATCGGAAATTCCATTTGATGGGGTCCTTTGTCTTTTTATAACCTCTGTGACCCGATAAGACAGTTGCATGATGTTGGTGTAGCACCCCATGACGGACCTGTGGTGGTACATATATGTTGGTAAGATGGTATAAAAGACCCTCACGCGGTAACAACTGGGGTATGTTAGGTGGCATAACATGTTTTCGAAGAAGATCCCAGAAGGAAGGATTAGTAGCTAGGAAGTGTCCCTGGCGTTGAATAGTCTCTTTATCATCCTCTGCAGTTGTTGATGGTTCGTATATCCGAGACAATGCATCAGCTTTGCCGTTCTTGGATCCTGGTCTGTAGATCAAAACGGCAGAAAAACATTGCCCAGCGGGCTTATCATGGTTTAAGGCATCTGGCAGAACAGATGTATTTGAGATTTCTATGGTCGTGTAGACGAATATGGGGAATTTTGTTCCCTTCAGATGCTGCCTTCCCTCCTCCAGTGCCAGTTTCATGGCAAGCAGTTCTCTATCTCCTACATCGTAGTCATTTGGAGAAAAAAGCTACCGGATGGAGTAGATCTCATTCTCATTGTCTTTGGGACAGTACCGCACCAACAGCAGATGCATCTACCTCCAGTACGAATGGTTTTGTAGGATCGGGAAACACGAGGATCGGGGCAGAGGTAAATAGCAGTTTTAGGTGGTCAAAAGCCTTTTGTGCTGATGAGGTCCAGAGGAAGTTATGTTCTTTTTTTGTCAGGAAGGTCAAAAGTTGTATGACTTTGGAGAAATCACGAATAAGTTTATGATAAAAATTGGCCATTGGGAGATAGCAATAGTCTTTTTATTGTCCATCATCAAACCTTGCGGTGTTAAAAGGAACCAGAGGAATTCCACAGACGTTGTATCAAATGTAAATTTTTCTAGTTTGGCATATAGTCCTTGTTCCCTAAGACGGGTAAGCACTTTGTGGATATGGGAATGATGTTCCTCCAATGAAGGTGAAAACACTAGAATATCATCGAGATAGACGACCATGAAGACATCGAGGTAGTCTCGGTAAACATCGTTGAGATAGTGTTGGAAAGTAGCCAGAGCATTGCACAATCCGAAAGGCATTACCATGTACTCGAAATGTCCGTAACGAGTTCGGAAAGCCATCTTCCACTCATCGCCCTCAAGGATTCTCACTTGTATGCCCCCCTGAGGTCTATTTTGGAATATACATGAGCGGAACTGAGGTGATCCAGCAGTTCGGTTGTTAAAGGTAGTGGGTATCTATTCTTGGCCGTTACGGCATTAAGAGCTTGGTAGTCCACACAAGGACGCAGGCCTCCGTCTTTCTTCCCCACAAAGAAAATCCTAGCGCCTGCAGGAGAGGTGGAGGGGCGAATGAAGCCTTTCTTTAGGGCATCATCAATGTATTCTTTTAGGTGTTTAGTTCTGGACATGACAGAGGGTATATGCAACCATAAGGTATAGGGGTGCCAGGAAGGAGGTCAATGGGGCAGTCATACTTGCGATGTGGCGGTAGTTGGTCCCTGCCCTTTTTTTCAAATACATCGGCAAACGGACTGTAAACCTCAGGAAGACCGGATGCTGTCCCCTCTTTATCAGTAGCATCCATAGTGGATAGCTGTGCGACCTGTTGTAAACAATATCCCATGCAATAGGAGGAAGGAAAGGACACAACATACCAGGACTCCAGTTTATACTGAGATTGTGGCGTCTGAGCCAAGGGAGGCCCAGTATTATGGGGAACAAGGGTGACTGGACCAAGTGAAATGTTAAATGTTCTAGATGCCCGGTTCCAAGACGTGTCTCCAAGGCCTCTGTTTCATGAATAATGGGACCAGAAGCCGAGGGATTGCCATCCACAAGATGTATATGGACATGGATCTTCTAAGAACAACGTGGTATTTGATTTAAGGTAGCAAAGGTCATATCCGTGAAATTTCCGCTGGCCCCAGAGTCTATCATAGCAGTGGTTGTTATAGCCCTTTCATTCCACTGTAACAGGAGAGAGACAAAAAGGTGAGGTGCGGTGTACCGAGATACTGGTAGACCTTTAGGTTGTGTAGATAGCAGCTTAGCTATAGGTCTAGAGGGCCGTTCAGGGCGGAGTAAGTGGTTAGCTTTACCGCAGTACAAACATAGGTGTAGAGTCCGTCTTCTAGCACGTTCAGCGGCAGTTAGTGGTCCTCTGAAGAGACCAATTTGTATGGGTTGATCAGTGCTCTGGGTAGGAAAAGGGATAGGTGGGGCGACTGGTCGATTAACCACTGGTTACAGGCGACGTCTTGGTGGACTGTATCCAGTGGCACGTTCCTGTCTGCGCTCCCGTAAACGTCTTTCTATCTGTATTGCAAGATCTACCAAGGCCTCCAGAGTAGGGGGTACCCCAATACGGGCTAGTTCATCCTTCAAGGCCTCGGAAAGACCCAGACAAAATTGATCAAGGAGATCGGCTTTGTTCCATGCTGTCTCCACAGCTGCCTGGCGGAATTCCGTCACATATTCCTTGATGGGTCTTCTACCTTGTCGGAGACGTCGTAGGGTGTTCTGTGCTGTGGAGGCTCTATGGGGATCATCATATAATGTCGCCATGGCTTGTTGAAAGGAGGTCCAGGAATCCAGAATTGGGATCCGCAATATATGGTGAGCCCATTGTTGTTGTTCCCCCGTAAGGAGAGTGATCACAGTATGCACTCTTATATGATCCATGCTCTAGGTTCTTGGCCGTAAAGTGAACATCACTTGACAGGCAGTAATGAAAGTCTGATACTGGGTTCTGTCACCTCCGAATTTCTCTGGAAATGAAACCCGTGGTTCAGGTGCTGCGGCGCCCTCAGGGTTAACTATCGGTTGTACCGGATGGTGGGCTGGTCCTGGAGCATAACGTCCGGAGCGTAGTTCACTTAACTGGTGGTGCAGGTCGGCTTGTCCAGCTTGTAACTCTTGTACAGTCTGTGTTAGAGCAGAGAGTTGTTGTGACATGGCATCAATGGCCTCAGCTAGTCCTGCGGATTCCATTATTAAGGCTCAGGTATTCTGTAACAACCTGAGAAGGTATCAGGAGTAGGAACCCGTTATGCAGGAGAGAGCTTGGAGACAATGAAGGAGGCACCACAATGTAGTGAAACCGAGAACAGGAACCAGTTCAAATGGTAATGGGTTAAACAGCAAATATAACTAATCCAGGTGACAGTCCAGGGGTGAAGGGCAGGCAGCAGACAAGAGCAATCCGGGTCACGGTCCAAGGGTCAGAGGCATGCAAGAAGTAATCCAGGTCACGGTCCAAGGGTCAGAGGCAGGCGTCAGACAAAAGGCAAAAGACCGGGTACAAACTGGGTCAAGAAGCAGGGTTTACAAGGACAGGACAATAGCAGCAGGAAGACACGGAATGCAACTAAGCAGCTCTGAATACCTGAGCACCGCCATCATGGTTCCAGAGTCTTTTATAGGACTGGCAGGCACCTCCCCCGTAGCTCCACCCCTCGCTTCTTCCAGCAACAGAGGGGTTAATGAAGAAACACTGACCCCTGCCTGTTCGGACAATGAAGGGGTCCTCTATTAACAGCTGCGCCTCCTCATCACTGCGGTCTCCAGCTCCCTGTGAGGGCGCAGGGAGTGAATAACTGGGGGTGGAGAAAGACCACCGCCGCCACGAGGAGGACCGGCACCCTGCGACGTGACCATGCTGCCCCCTGCCATGGAGGTGCGACAGCAACGAGAGGTAGGTACGTGACAGGTAGATAGTGAGAAAGAGGGTAGTAAGGGAAGGGAGAGAATTAATGAATTTGTGGGAATGCATTAATGAATATGCGTAAATGATTTGGGTGAATGAGTGAGAGAATGAATGATTGTGTGAATGAATTATGTGAATGAAAGTGTGAGTTAATGAGTGACTGTAAATGGTTTTGTGTGTATCATAGATGTATAACTGTGGAAAGGCAAAGATGGCACAAGCAGAGTGTTTCAGCCTTGGGGACCAAGATGCCACAGGCAGAGTGTTTATGGGACAAAGATGGCATAGGACGGGCTGTTTGGGGACAAAGTTGACTCATGCTGGGCTGTTTGGGGATAAAGATGGCAAGTCCTATGTGTGTTATCTGGGTGCTGGTCATGTTCTATGAGGGCAGTGTGGACGCCAGGGTTGGCTTTGGGTTGTGCAGCCTATGATCTATGTCTGTATTTTAGGGGTTTTTATCTATACTTTTAATACTGAGTTTTTATGTGAATTCCAATTGATCTATGCCTGCAAAGCTGGGTTTGTGTGTTATTCTGTTGATCCATATCTGCTGTTATGTTTCCATACAGTATTTATGTATACTTGCAAATACAGGGTTTGCATGTCTTATTCAGTTGATCAATACCTGCAATGCTGTTTCCATGTGTTTATTTGATCTATATCCTCAGTGCTGAGTTTACATGTGATTTCCAGTTGATCCATACCTGCAATGCTGGGTTTGTGTGTTCTGGTGATCTATACCTGCAATTCTATGTTTCCTTACATTATTATTGTATACCTGCAAGTACAGGATTTGTATGTCTGATTCTATGCCTTCAGTGCTGAGTTCACATGTGAATTTCAATTGATCTTTACATGCAAAGCTGGGTTTGTGTGTTTATGTGTTACATAGTTACATATTCCATAAGGTTGACCTAAGTTCACCAAGTTCAATCGGATTTCTCCTTGGATCAAGAAGCTCTAAAATATTAATGTTATTCTATTTATAGCCCTGTATGTCATGCCTTTCTAAAAAAATATCCAGACCCCTTTTGAAGGCATCTATGTGTCACAAACATTAGGAGCCCAGGTGCAGGGGATACGAGGGGCTCTGTCTATGGTGGTACAACAATATATACAAAGAAAGTCACTCGACAGGAAGCCCTCTGGTTGGGGCACACACGGCAGGAAGCCCACTTGCAGGGCACACGGCAGGAAGCCCACTTGCAGGGCACACGGCAGGAAGCCCACTTGCAGGGCACACGGCTGGAAGCCCACTTGCAGGGCACACGGCTGGAAGCCCACTTGCAGGGCACACGGCAGGTTGCCCACTTGCAGGGCACACGGCAGGTTGCCCACTTGCAGGGCACACGGCAGGTTTGCCCACTTGCAGGGCACACGGCAGGTTGCCCACTCGCAGGGCACTCGACTTCACTCGACTCGAGTCCACTTAGTGGGGCGCTGGCCGCAACTCAGGAATAAATCAGGAAACAAAGCAGGAAGCAAATCAGGAAGCAAAGCAGGAAGCAAAGCAGGAAGCAAAGCAGGAAGCAAATCATGTGGTCCTCAAACGTTAATGTCAAGGCCCAGACTGCAGGGCTGGGCAGGTCTATGAAGGCTGTCTTGATCATGGAATCAACTGCAGCTGGACCTGATAATGAGTCAGAGTGGTTCTGAGTGGCAAGGGCGGCCACTAGTGGCTGGAAACATGAAATGAATAACGCAAAGTATAAACAAGTCCAGCCAGCGCATGGTGAAACGTTACACTGTGAGGCACGGAGGCCACCTCCTACCTCGTCCCGGGGACCGTCACACTTCGGACTTTCACCTCCTAACAGGTGTACAGGGGGGATGGAGACCTCAAGAGAGGGGGAGGGGTTCCTACCTGCCTGACCCTATATAAACCCTCCAGACACCTCACACAGTGCTAACTAGTTGAGCTATGTACATGTGCTATACCTGCTCTAGCAACCTGACGTCTACCTGTGCTTTGACCCTTTGGATTGTGACCCCGATACCGACTGTTTTCTGCCTGCCTCGACCTTTGGATTGTGACCCCGATACTGCTTGTTTGCCGCCTGTCTCAACCTTTTGGATTGTGACCCCGATACAGCTTGTTTGCCACCTGCCTTGACCCTTGGATTGTGACCCTGACTACTCTTTCTGCATTGACACTCGATACACGTCTGTCTGAACTTTTTTTGCTTTCGTTCCTGTGCTACGCTCCACAACCCGGCCTGACAGCATCTAATGTATTTGATAACACCACCTCCCTTGGCAGTGAATTCCATACCTTTATTGTCCTTACTGTAAAGTATCCCTTCCTTTGTCGTCTATGAAATCTAATATTAATTTATATATTGGCAGCGGGGTCTAATATTAATATATATTGGCAGCGGGGTCTAATATTAATATATATTGGCAGCAGGGGCCAATAATATATATTGGCAGCAGGGTCTAATATTTATATATATCGGCAGCAGGGGCTAATATTAAAGAAACTGCCAGTTTAGCTGTTATTTTGAAATCATATTTCAATCATAGTCTTTACTTCAAGATAAGTACATATTATGTAGTTAAAATGCATATATATATATATATATATAGATATATAGATATAGATATATATACACCTGTGTGTGTGATCTCATGCGCTTCATAGTGTGGCAGAAATAAAATGTGGTCACCCTAATTCATATGTGTGTTTGTTTCTTGTGTAGAGAACCATCTCAACTTCTCTCCAGAAGCTCCCTGCTGATAATATGGTTATTGACCGTTATTGATCATGATCATTTATCTTAAAATGCTGAGGGAGCAGAGAAGAGTTTTTATGCTCTCTCAGGAACCAATTAATAAGGAAGTGTGCGATTGCTGCCTTCTGCACAATTTCATGTGAGGCTTGAGTGGAGTCTTTATATTAGTAGGGAAAGGGTTATATTGTTATTGGGCTCTAGACAGGTTGATTGAATGTATGGGGACAATGAAGATGATGTTATGTCTGCTGGGCTCTTTTAGGGCGCGGATAAAGTTATCCATTATAATGTTTACTTATGTGGAAGAGGCTACGTAATGCTGTGTCTCAGGGGTTAAGACTGACCTCAGCATTCTTGTATTGTTATATTTTGTGTGGCTGTCCCTGTGAAGAACCTGGCAGAGAGACTACAGAGCATCACAGTGCACTGAGCTTGAGGCAATGCAGAGCATTATCGAGTGCTGAGACAGAGCAAGAACACAAGCGTCGCAAACAGTGAGACTCCTGTATCCCTTCTATTATTACACTAATCAGATTCCCTTTTTTAAATACCTGTCTCATCTTGTCCTGGTACATGAAGTTTGGACTTTGTTACCTCTTGCACTCTAGTTTATCACTTCTGAATTTTACTTCACTATTTGTATGGAATGAATTCTATTATAGAGTAATGTTCTCATGGTTTTCACTTCCCACATTTTCTGTTATAGAATATATGTAGAGAAAATCAATGATAAATTAATTACCAGTAAGAGAATCCAGTCCTCTGTCTCTTTGCTTACTCTCAAGCATTGCTTATTCTGTCTCTTTATGTCAGTGTATCTACTATTTGTCTCATATTGCTTAGCTCTTTGTCTAGATATCTGTCTCCTTAGCCTGTGCTTGTCTTTCTGTCTAATGGAGTCTTTAGTCAAATTTGATACCTTTGATTGGACAAAGAAAGTGATATAAAGTTAAATAAAGTGGACCCCTAAAACAGATGGGGACATTAGCGGGGCTAGAGCAAAGGTGTGAACAGGATGTAATTACAAATGTTCAATGAGGTTCCACCGAGAGAGGGTGTAGTAGACAGAAGTCTGTTCCTGACCAAAAGACTATGAAAATCGACTGGCTGCTGGTATGACACTTTTGTAGAGCGAGCTGACATATTATACAAACATCTAGAATATTTTCATAGTAATCTGGTCGAAAACCACCTTGCATAAGATATGCAACCTGCTAGCACTTTCTATGAGGACATTCTATGCTGTACTTGTAAAGGTTCCCAAGAAGGGAGAGAATAATGGCAGTTTATCCATGTGTATATTTATATATTCCTTTGTGTATTTATTTGTATAATTTTTAGTGTGAGCTTGTGGATATATATGAGTGTGTGAGTCAATGCATGTACATATTTGTCAGAACATGCTTGCATGTTATTCTGGGTTATTCTGGGTTATTATTTCGATCTAACCTGCATGCCAACTGATTTTATATGATTCATCTATTGTAAATTTTATTTGAATATATATGTATATAATAATGCAACATATGTTTTTTCAGAAAGTATTTTTAATGTCTTGTGATTTCTTGATATAGGTATTTGGGTATGTATATATAATGTGCGGGTGCAAAGCATGATAGCTGACCCAGGGGCGTACCTAGAGTATTTGGCACCCGGGGCGGATCCTGTAAGTGGCACCCCCCCCCCCAAATGTAAAGACATCTACAAAATTATGTTGGCAAGAATATTTATTGCACCAATTTGTAACCAATTTGTAAAATCTGAAAAAATAAATTAATAACTTATAAGTAAAATAAATATATTTAAATAACATTTACTGAACATATAATAGTGCTTTCTTTAATAACCCTCCAAAAAAAAAACAGCGTCCACATTGCCCACATAGAACCTGACCAGCACCCAAATTACACACACACAGGACGTGCCATCTTTGCCCCCAAACAGCCCAGCATGAGTCAGCATTGTTCCCAAACAGCCGAGTGTACGCCATCTTTGTCCCATAAACACGCTACCTGTGCCATCTTTGTCCCATAAACACCCTGCCTGTGCCATTTTTGTCCCATAAACACCCTGCTTGTACCATCTTTGCCTTTCTGACAAATCAACTATACACCTATGATTAACACAAACACTTTTACAGTCACTCACTAATTCACTTTCATTCACACAATTCATTCACACAAATTATTTACACATATTCATTGATGCATTCTCACAAATTCATTAATTCTCTCACTTATTCACACAATTCATCCACACATTAATCCATTCATTTTCGCTCTCTCATTCTGACTCTTTATTTCAATATTCTTGCTACCCTCCTTTATCCCTATCTACCCCTTCTCACTCCCTTCTCCCTAACTATCCCCTATCCCCCGTCTCACTCCCTTCTCCCTATCTACCCCCTCCTAACTATCTACCCTCTCCCCCCTTTGAAGTTCACTTACCTTTCAGGAGTCCTGCGGTGGGGGTGCAAGGCCCCTGCCTCCCAGCTCTGCCACTGTATGGAACAGTATAGAGTGATGGGAGTTATGATGTACTTTAGAGCATAATTATATAATGAAAAAGACATTGGAAATGGTACAGCATAACACCCATCACTCTCACACACTTACCAATCCACATTTACCAATCCACATTTACCAATCCACAGATTCCACACATACCAATCCACATTTACCAATCCACACATACCAGTCCACAGATTCCACACATACCAGTCCACAGATTCCACACATACCAGTCCACAGATTCCACACATACCAATCAACATTTACCAATCCACGCATACCAATCCACAGATTCCACACATACCAATCAACATTTACCAATCCACGCATACCAATCCACAGATTCCACACATACCAATCCACACATACCAGTCCACAGATTCCACACATACCAATCCACAGATTCCACACATACCAATCAACATTTACCAATCCACACATACCAGTCCACAGATTCCACACATACCAATCAACATTTACCAATCCACACATACCAATCCACAGATTCCACACATACCAGTCCACAGATTCCACACATACCAATCCACATTTACCAATCCACACATACCAATCCACAGATTCCACACATACCAATCCACACATACCAATCCACTCTCACTGTCACTGAATGTTTTCCTACCTTTCTTTTCTTCTTGCAGCAGTCAGCTCCTTTTCTTCCTCTTCGCTCCTCTTCTTCTGTCTTCTTCCGGTTCAGAGGGCACGGACGGCGGTGGGCGCGGCTTCAGCAGCAGTTGCCGCGCGGATCGCGAGGGAGCGGTATCGGAGGTCTTTAACAGACCTCCGGCTCCCTTGAGTGATTTTAAGCCGGTTCAAGGGAACCGGCTTAAAATCATTCAAGGGAGCCGGAGGTCTGTTAAAGACCTCCGATACCGCTCCCTTGTGAGCATTTTCCTCCAGCGGCGGACATTACTGTCCGTCTCTGGAGGGGTGCCGGGTGCCGGCAAGTTGGCACCCCCCTGATGAGCGGCACCCGGTGCGGACCGCCCCCCGCTAGGTACGCTACTGAGCTGACCTAGGATTTGGTTGTGAAGCAAAAATCAATGTATTTTAATATAGAGCTATTGTAAAAGGAATCCTTCTTGACTTAGGCCTTCCCCTTTATGGTGCGCTTGCTGAGCATGGACAGGTGCCTGCAGGGTTCAATCCCACAAAACATACAAACCTAGAACCTACATCTGCTAGCTACCCATTAAAACTAAAGTATCCTGGGCAATAGCAACTCATGTGAATTTGGTGATACGATCCGCACCATAACAGCTAGACGGACCTAAATTATGCTAATTATGTATGGGTAGAATGGGTGGAGCTTTGGGGTAGTGGGTGTGGTAAATTAGTAAGTAATTGAAAAAAGTAACTGAAAACTGGGCTGGAAAGTGTACCTGAACGTTGTTTTCAAATGTTGGCAACTATGTTATGGTGCCTCTTAAGATAAGTGGAGAAGGAATGAGAGATATGTGACAGCAATGGTTGTGCGTATGTATATATCAATCACTATACGAATAATGGACCAGTGTGAGTTTGTCAATGTCTATGCATGAGTTAGTGTGTGTGTGTGTAACTTCCTAATAAGATGTTACTGTATGTACATAAGAATTTATGAGTATGTCAGTGTGCTTGTTTATGAGGATCGGTGTGTATTTTTTGATGAGTTGTCAGTTTGTGGATTCCGCACAGAGCTCCTGACAGCCTAAGAGCAGTCTTCTTGGCCACCCACTCTCCTTAAGTCTGTGTCTGTGTCTCGCAGCCTCTTGCTTTTTCATTCCGTATCTCCACGCCCATGCAGTGTGTGGATGGGAGGGAGGGCTCCATTTGGGATTCATTCTCCTGTTAGCATCAGAAACATTATGTGAGCTGCCGGCCCTGCTTGTGAGTAGATACACCTGTAAGAGACCGTGCCTATTTGTACATAGATCTATATAAATAGATATACGCATATATATGTTAGCAAACCCATGCTGTCTCTTACTATCTTTCCTGGTAAGTGATTAAATTAAATGCTATTGCTCACATAAATAACTTACACTTTAATAATATCAGTCTGTATTAGTGCTATAATGTGTGTGTGTGTGTGTATATATATATATATATATATATATATATATACATATATATATACATATACATATTAGTTAAATCTGTGTACGTACAATAGTTTGTGTATTTTTGTGTCTGCTACATGCAAATGTTTTAAATTATATATCTGTCACTCTGTCAGTGTTTTCAAACCTGGTTTTTCGAGGCGCATTAATAGGACAGGATTTAATAACTACCAATTCCAAAAGGGAGATACATAAAATCCAGACCATTGGTTTGCTTTGAGAAATGTATTTTGAACTACTGCTCTATGTCAATAAATAATCTTGTTTAAGGTTTGTGTATTGATATGTTTAAAAGTTATTTTAAAATATGTTTATAGTTTGTAAAATTGGATATGCTGTATGTGTGGCAGCATATGTGTAGGAATGTACACACTATAAAGCAAGGAATCTGCTCTCCCAGTAAATATACTGTAAATAATATAAATGGTAAGTGGCGGGCTAAGCAATATATTTCGGCATATAAAGTGACTGCATCTGCAATATTTATACTTGAGATAGATGTTCTTAATAGCATTTACTAGACTTAGGCACCGGCCAACTCTTTGTGTTCATCTTCGTCTCCGTTTCTGTGTTCAGGCGAATATTCGTGTGCATTCTTCGTGTTTGTTTTTTCCTTGTTTTTTGTAGAAGGGGTTAATACGGGGTTAACTCGGTACGCATTACGCAGCAGCTTTAACTCTTGGAGCGGGAAGACCAGTGGTCTCCCCTAGCCAAGTTGCTGCACCAGGATTTTAAAAGTCTGTACGAGCAACTCTATTGGTCCACGGCAGGGGCCTCCTCTGCCATCAACCAATGAAGTGCAAGTGCTGGTGACCAATAGAGTCTCTCGCACGGCCTTTTAACTCCTGACGGCGAACCTACGGATTTCCGCTCCCGTTAACCCCTGCGATGCTGTGTCGATAAGGTAGGCTAGATGGGGAAGGGACCAGGGAGATTTGTAAAGAAGATGAACATGAAGATTCTTGTGTGTCGTCGTATTCATGTACGTTTTGCCGCCGCCATGTTTGGTATTCGGGGTGAACAATGAAAACACACCCTTCGTGTTCGTTTTCATGTTCACCCGAATACCAATGCACAAGTCTAGCATTTACTAGTTTATATATATGTACACACACATTTGTATGTGTTACCATATCATACAAGTATATCTGTATAGAAGTATATCTACATGTCTGTATCTTACAGCATTTTGTGTTTAATCTAATTGCCCAATGTTCATAATTGCTACTATTTTTATTGTGCCAAGAAACCCCAGGAAATCAATACTTATCAGAGTTCATGCATGTGAACAGGGATTTTGTTATTAAGCAGACGTTACCCTCAATAAACAGAACTGGACTGTTTTCGATGTTGGCTGTTAGATTATAATTTCATTGGAACACAAAGTGTCTACTAGATTTTAATATATGGTTTAATAAAGTTAATTTGTGTATATTGTGACAAACCCCGTTGCATGAGGGCCATACATGTCACTTTTAGGGGTCCTAAGCACAGTCCTCTGGAAAACCTCCCCCAGACAGCATACAGGTATTGCCTCAATTGGCTCAGGGATGGTCTTCTCGTTCAGGGCCTCTCCTTGCCCTGGGAGCTCAGGGAACTTCCTCTTCCCCCCAACAGTCTCTCTGAGTATCAGGCTCCAGGGGTTTTTAATGCCCAGCACCTGTGCCTGATGCCGGCCTCAGAAATCCCGTACTGCATCCTGCAGACTTCTAGCCTCCTGGAAAAGCCGGCATGGATTTTCCACAGAATGGGGGAATGGAGCATTGGCCCACCCTGCTCTCCAATTGCTCCCCCCCAGGGACCCATATTTACATTCTGGATAGCACCTGTACCCAAATGCCAAAATAAGCATCTGGGGTTTACACCGTCACAATATGTACAAATACAATACACATACAGAGCTAGGAACTTAGAAAATTAAGCCAACCAACACTGTTCTGAATAGGAAAACATTGTTAGCGGCTAGTTCCTACCCATGGTCTGATGTCAGAAGACCATGTGACTGATTGGTACAAAGAACTACAGGAAGAAGCAGCAGCGCGGGATGTGCAAATGATTACAGATGGGTTGTGCTGGGCTGATTTTGTGCTCCTGCTTCTTCAACAACATGGGATGTGAGGATGAGAGCTTTAACAGAACACTGCAAAAGAATCTGTTTACGGGGGGCGTGGTCTGACGGAGCTTGAAGATGGCCGCACGTTTGTAGAGCTCTGTCGTCTGCATGA
The DNA here is from genome assembly GCF_027358695.1 of Spea bombifrons. Taxonomy (NCBI): domain Eukaryota; kingdom Metazoa; phylum Chordata; class Amphibia; order Anura; family Pelobatidae; genus Spea; species Spea bombifrons. Next base: position 18,532,174 of record NC_071096.1, on the reverse strand, counting down.
TCACTAAGCGGCTTCTTTCGTTGTCAGACGCTCGTTTCCAGTAACGGACGTACTTACCTGCTCGGGGATACGTGTCTGGGTCCAAAATATGACTTCCAGGGCCGCGAGGAAGCAGGACCGGCAAGAAAAACAGGACGGCTTCTTCACACCACGACGCAAGATGGCGGAGAAGGCACAGGAACTGCCTAGCTCTGACGAAGCATCACCAGCTTCTGATACCCATACTGAGGATCCTGAAGTAAGTCTCCAAATCTCAGAAAAATTTATTAAATCTATGCTGCAAGATTTACGTAATTCCTTACAACTTGACCTGAAAGAGCTGGCTAAGGAAATCAAAACTGACATACAAAATTTAGGTGAGAGGACTTCTCACCTGGAAAATAAAATGGAGGACTTTAGCAGTGCACATAACGATCTGGTGGACCGCTTTAATGCCTTAGAAGAAGACCATGATGCTCTTAAACTTAAACTTGCTGGTCTGGAAGATAGAAGCAGGCGTAACAACATTAGAGTACGGGGTATTGCTGAATCTGTGACACTCCAGCAGCTTCCAGATTTCTTAACAGGCTATTTTAAGGCCCTGGTTCCTGAGTTATCTGATCTAGATGTCACCTTAGATCGGGCTCATCGCCTGCCCAAACCCAAACATCTCTCTCCATCTACATCCAGGGATGTCATCACACGTGTCCACTTTTTTCGGACCAAGGAAAAGATTATGTTGGCCGCCCGTGTCTCTGCTGATGTCCCTGAGGCTTTCAAGGGCCTATCCATTTTTGCTGACCTGTCTGCCTTAACCCTCAGCCAGAGACGGTCATTTCAACCAGTTACCTCAATCCTGAGACAACATAATATCAACTATAGATGGGGTTTCCCCACTAAACTGCTCATTCATCGCAACGGCGTCTTGCAGGTGATTCACACTCCTGAGGACGGTCAGCGGCTGCTGGCGGATTGGAACCTATCGCCTCTACCTTCCACCTCTGCTCGGGCACCTGCTGTCCGTCTACCTAAAGAGTGGTCTAAAAGATGAATTACCTATGCTTCTCTAGTCGCCTTTCAGAGATGTCATTGTCCACACTCACATTGCGAGACATTCATTGAATTGTCAGTTTGAATACACTTTTTTTATTTTTAATTTTTTTTTTTTATTTATTTATTTTTTCCCTCAACACTTCTTGCGATCCGATACTCTCCAGCGCCTCTACGGCAGGATTGCCGTGCCTTTACTCTTCTGGATCGCATGCCATGGCCATACTTCGTACCCCTGCGCACACTTCAAAGTACTCTGCATAGGGCAGGCTCGCTACTCTACCTCAGATGCATTTCTACAGCGTGTTTGGAGCCCGCTCTTCTACGCTGAATATTTTTGTCACGTCCCACGCACCCACTGACACTTTCTCATCCTATCTGGAGACTTTATGATAGTGATATGCTGTTTCCACTTGCTCCTGGTAATTTCTTTTTTTTTTTGTACACAATCAATCCTACTGGGGATCCGCTCTTCTACGGCGAGCCTGACGTCCGTCCGCAGCCATATTCTACATCATTATATACATCTCTCCATTATTGCTGACGGGGCCATCGGCACTTTGCCTCTCTGACTTTTCCACAAGGAATTTGGAACACAAACTTTCTCATGACTATTCTGTTTCGGTCCCCCGACTATACTGTGTATGTATGTATCTATATGTATATGTATATATATATGTATGTGTGTATATATATATGTATATGTGTATGTGTATTTTTTTTTTTTTTTTTATTTCGCCGAGTGTTTATTCATTTATTGCCTGCAACCGTCTCGATCCGTTACACATTTCTAGTTCTATGGTTATATGTTACTGATCTCTGGTGATCTTTGACATCCTCTACACCCCCCGCCTACTCTGTAGGTTATGTTTGGTGCTCCCAGTCTCTTAGACGTGGGACCGCCGACACGTAAAGGTTTCCTAAACCTTCGTTCTTTCTGTTTATTTTGGTTCTCTTTGAAGTGCTACTGCTCATATTTTGTGTTTTCTCGCCCCCGGTGGTACCTTTCTACTGATAGTGCTGTATCGACCTCCACCCGATCCTTACCATATGCTCCCCTCTCTTGGATGGTGAGGGTTGGCCTGTTGCAATTGAGGGCCCAGAATTTCTTACTGCTGGAATTGGTGTGGCAGACTTTCCTCCTAGACGGGTGGCGCTCTGGACCGTACAGCTACAGGACTGGCGAGAAGGCAGATTCCAGTGACGTCACGTATTCCTATGGGGTAGGACCCTCGTTCACTTTCTCCTTTCATTTATTTTATTTCCCTATCGTTTTTAGCGGCTCCTATACTTTTATCTACTCACGCCATGTCTATCACTATCTTGTCTCTTAACGTCAAGGGATTGAATTCCCCATATAAACGTAAATTAGCATTACAAGAGGCAGTGACATTTGGTGCCACTATAGTGTGCTTCCAAGAAACCCACTTCATGGCAACAAGGGCCCCTAAATTGTTTTCCACTGCCTTTCCCACCCATTACTCAGCTATGTCAGATAACAAGACTAGGGGAGTCTCTATACTTTTTAGTAAAGACTGCTCCTTTGATTTAAAGCACAAATATTCAGACCCAAGTGGTCGACTGTTAATACTCACTGGATCCCTTGATGGTACTCTTATCACGATAGCTAACATATACGCCCCAAATTCCGCCCAACTGCCATTCCTTAGACGAAGCCTAGAGAAATGTGAGCAATTACGTGAAGGCCGGTTGGTTCTCTGTGGTGACTTTAACTCTGTCATCAACAGGACTCTGGACTCTACCTCCACTTCATCTTCTTCGATCCCTCCACAATGCGTATCCATGCGCCCCTCTAAATTGCAACTCCTATTAACTGAATATGATCTTCACGACGTGTGGAGGTGTCAACACCCTAACGAACGTGACTATACATTCCACTCGGCCCCACATAATACCTACACTCGCATAGATTTCTTTCTCACAGACAAAACCACTTTACAACATGTTCTCTCCTCTCACATAGGCGACATCACATGGTCTGACCATGCCCCAATCCTGCTCCGTATACCCATCTCCACGCCATTACCTAGCGATAGACGATGGAGACTAAATGAATCCCTACTCCTGAAACCTGCTATATTACAAACGCTTCAGACTGAACTTCAAAACTTTTTCTTGACAAACACGACTCCGGACGTCCCAATTCCTACAATATGGCTAGCACACAAAGCCTTTATAAGGGGCCTCTTTATCCAACAGGGCGCCCGACTTAAGAAACTATATACTGGTAAAATTACAGACCTTAAAAACCGATTGTGTTCCTTAAATACCCTTAACAAACTACAACCGTCACGAGCTTTAGCGCGCCAATTAGCGGCTGTCCAGGCGCAATATCACCAGCTTTTACTTACCCACTCAGCCACCGCTCTACGGAACACCAAACAACTGTTTTACTCAAAAGGCAATAAAGCCGACAGGCTGTTAGCCCGTAAGCTTAAAAAACGACAGGCCGCTTCTAGAATTCCCTTTCTTTCCTCTCCGGATGGAATACCCCTTAGGAACCCCAAACACATAGCCAACGCCTTCGCCCGCTACTACGCTGGCCTATATAATTTAAAAGACGATACAAATGTCTCTCAACCCTCCCAGTCCTCTATAGACAGCTTTCTAGCCTCTGTTCCACTACCGCAGCTTCCATCGGGCTCGCAGTCGGCTCTTTCAGACCCCATCACTGCTTTTGAAATTAAATTGGCTATTCGCAGCCTTAAGCCTCATAAATCCCCAGGTCCCGATGGTCTCCCTAACTCCTACTACTCTGCCTTTGCCGAAGTCCTTCTCCCTCAGTTGACTGACCTTTTTAATTTTTTTTTTCGGACTGGCAAAACTCCCCAGGAAATGCTGGAAGCCCTCATAATAACGATCCCTAAGCCAGGCAAGCCTACAGACAAATGTTCTAATTTTCGCCCTATCTCCTTACTGAACACAGACGTCAAACTTTATGCTAAGGTGTTGGCTAACCGTCTCAACACCTATCTACCCATTCTTATCCATAAGGATCAAGTGGGATTTATCCCCGGACGACAGGCCACAGATAATACCAGACTTCTTGTTGACATTGTAGCCACTTCCGAATCTTCACGAACCGACTTGTTACTTCTCTCCCTTGACGCCGAGAAGGCGTTTGATCGCCTACACTGGGCCTATATGATAGCTACTCTTAAAGCATTTTGCATCCCTGATGTCTTTATCACTGCTATCCGTGCCTTGTATGATTCCCCATCGGCGAAGGTTTTCTACTCTGGATTCTACTCCGACAGCTTTTCTATCACTAACGGCACCCGTCAGGGTTGCCCCCTATCCCCTCTCATTTTTGTATTAGCGCTCGAGCCCCTAGCAAATATGATTCGGAACCACAATCTTATTCATGGCTTTGCTTTTAAAGATCACACTTATAAAATTAGTTTATTCGCGGACGACATTCTTTTAGTTCTTTCTCAGCCTTTACAATCGCTCCCCCCTCTCTTGCAACTCTTGCAAGAATACGGCAAACTCTCCTACTATAAGAATAATGCTAGCAAGACACAGGCACTCCCTCTCAATATGTCTCCCAATGCCCTTCTATCCCTGCGACAGCTATATCAATTTGATTGGAGGACTGACTACCTGACCTACTTGGGTATTAAACTTACTAAACGCTTTTCCTCACTGTTCCATACTAATTTTACCGCTTTATGGCCGTCGATTAGGAGAGATATCCAGACCTGGACTAAATTCGAGATCTCCTGGTTGGGCCGTATAGCGGCTGCGAAAATGGCTACCCTCCCAAGATTAATGTATCTTTTCCGTGCATTACCGATCCCTGTTCCCGCTGCTACATTACGACACTACCAAGCTACACTCACTTCGTTTATTTGGATGGGCAAAAGGCCACGATTGGCCATGACAACCTTAAGATTCCCGAAGCGTAAAGGGGGGTTGGGCCTTCCGGACCTTCACTCATACTACAAAGCAACGATGGTTGCCCAACTTTTGACGGCTTTTAAGGCGTCTGAACGGCCCCGTTGGGTGGAACTGGAGTCTGCCTTCTTGGTACCTTACCATCTCACTGAACTGCTGTGGTTTCCTCCTTCCATGGTCCCCAAGTTGCCGTTAGCTCTCCCTAGCACTAAATGGTCCCTACGACTGTGGAGGGATATTATGTCTAGACTGTTACCTTTCCCATCTGCCCTTCCTAGTGCCCCTTTATCGATATTGGCTCATTTTTCTAGAAATCTCCCACTTCAGTCTTGGATTGGCAGGGGTATCTATACGGTCAACCACCTCATGGCAAAAACTAGATTATGCACATTTCCAGAACTCCAAACTCGCTATGGTCTTCCTCTTTCAGACAAATATACTTATTTCAGAATCTCTAGCATTTTACATAAAGTTTTTTCCAATCCAGATCTGGGGGGAGATCGTAGGCTCCTTACCTTTCTGCGATCTGCGAGATCTCCCAGGCACGCTATTTCAATTTGTTATGAATCCTTGGTTACCCTTTCTTGTCCAGATAAGTTACCGTATATGAGGGCATGGGAGAGGGAGCTAGGTACAGAATTTTCAAGCCATTTGTGGTCAGTCGCGATATCTAACTTTATTGGTATTTCTCGTTGCTCCAATCATTTTGAGGCAAATAGGAAGGTATTATTTAGGTGGTATATGGTCCCTGGCCGCTATTTTCCCAACCTGCCCCAATGTATGCTGGAGATGTTTGAAGGCCCCTGGGACGATGAGTCACATATGGTGGCATTGTCCTGTTCTTCAGCAGTTTTGGAGGATGGTTTTTGCTCTTCTTAACTCATTTATAGTCCCCGGATTACTCCCATCCATCCAGATAGGTTTACTAGACATGCTACCTAAAAGCGCTACCCCCTGCTCTAAACCTCTGGTCTTACACATTCTTGCCTCAGCAAAACGGCTTATAGCACGTCATTGGAAATCCACTAGCCCCCCATCTATCTCACAACTTAAAGAAGATTTGCTCTTCGTGGAAACTATGGAAGCCATGTCTTACAAACGCTGTAACCGCTTAACAACTCACATGAAAATGTGGTCACTCTGGCGCCTCACTGCTTTGCCATTCTTGAATGAGTCGTTACTGGGGCTTGACTAGGTTCGTTATCCCATGGCACTCCACGCTATTTCTGTGTTTGCTTTTTCCTCTATGCCCTGGAGTCGCCACTTGGGTCGATGACAGGGGGCGCCGGGGGTGGAGGTGACACTTTCTCCCTGACACTTATGTAGCACTTCATACTTGTTTGTTGTTGTTTTTTTTTTTCTTGTTTTGTTTTATTATTGTTTTGATGTTTTATGCACCTACACGAACTGATATTTTGTGTAGAGACTCTACTAAACTACCACTCCACAACTTTACATACTTGCTATGTCTAACCGCGTTTCTCGCTGCTCATGGTATCTGTATGTTTGGTTGCAGGGCAACCTGCTGCACCTCACCCAGGACATTACATATATTGATATGTATATTTTGAATGTATGCAGAATGGGTTGCGCATTTCCTAACTGCGTTATTCTCTTTTGTTTCTGTTTTTGATTCCTATTAACATGCACAGAGACATTTACCAGTCAGCCTAGTGTATGACATTGTCGCCTGACTTCCCACATATTGATCTGTTTTAAGCTCTTGGGTGAGCTTTTTTTTTCTGCTTATGTTACACTTTGTGAAAATGGTGGTCTACTTAATTGTACATTTATGTGCTGACTTCAATAAACACTCTTTAACACAAAAAAAAAAAAAAAAAAAAAAAGAATCTGTTTACAGTGAGTATCTCTCTCTTTGTCTCTCTAGGTGCCAGTGAATGTGTGTGTCTCTCTCTCTGTCTCTCTCTCTCTCTGTGCCATTGAGTGTGTGTCTCTCTCTGTGCCAGTGAGTGTGTCTCTCTCTCTCTCTGTGCCAGTGAGTCTGTCTCTCTCTCTCTCTGTGCCAGTGAGTCTGTCTCTCTCTCGCTCTTTTGGTGCCAGTGAGTGTATGTCTCTATCTCGGTGCCATTTAGTGTATGTCTCTATCTCGGTGCCAGTGAGTGTGTGTGTCTCTCTCAGTGCCAGTGTGTGTGTCTCTCTCAGTGCCAGTGAGTGTCTCTCTCACGGTGCCAGTTATTGTGTATCTCTCTCTAGGTGCCAGTGAGTGTGTCTCTCTAGGTGCCGGTGAGTGTGTATCTCTCTCTGTTTCAATGAGTGTGTCTCTCTCTCTCTCTCGGTGCCAGTGAGTGTGTCTCTCTTTCTCGGTGCCAGTGAGTGTGTGTGAGAGAGAGAGCGTGCGCGAGTGTCTCCTCGAGCGCGCGAGTTTCACCGAGAGAGAGCGAACGTGAGCACCGCCTCGAGCGAGAGAGTGAGCGAGCACGAGTGTCGCCTCGAGCGAGAGAGCGCGAATGTCGCCGCGAGAGAGAGCGAGCACCGCCTCGAGCGAGAAAGAGCGCGAGTGTCGCCGCGAGAGAGAGAGAGAGAAAGTGCCGCCGAGAGCGAGGGACCACACAGGTTTAAAGTGAGAGAGCAGTATGAATCCAGGACAGATGGAAGATTATTGGAGTCATAAAAAGGACACATCGGTACCCATTAACACAACAATTATTTAGGGCTGCAACTAACGATTATTTTCATAATCGATTAGTTGGCCGATTATTTTTTCTATTATTCGATTAATCACATAAAAAAAACAATATGCTAATTTTTCATTTATTTAAAATAAAAACTTATAATTTACATTAAGATGTGTCATTAACACTGACATAATAATTAAAGCTATATTTCAAAGGAACCCAAAAAAGTTTTACTAGTAAATATTAATTCATGTAAACAATTTTTTTATATTTAATAAAAACTATGAGAAACATGCCTCTTGTTTATATTTTCTTTTATTTGCCAACCTGCCCCCCAGTTATGCACATCTCACCCCCAGCTTGCCTCCCTGCCCCAAAAATGCCTTATACCTTATATATGCTACTCTGCCCCCATATATGCCTTATACCTCCTATATGCTACTCTGCCCCCATATATGCCTTATACCTCCTATATGCCACTCTGCCCCCATATATGCCTTATACCTCCTATATGCCACTCTGTCCCCATATATGCCTTATACCTCCTATATACCAGAGATGCCACTGTGCCCCGATATGACTTATACCTCCTATATGCCACTGTGTCCCCCCCTTATATGCCTTATAGCACCCTAAATGCCACTGATATGCCACTCTGCCCCGATATGCCTTATACCCCCCTATATGCTAGTGGGGCCTCCTGATATGCCACTCTGCCCCTATATGCCACTGATATGCCACTCTGTCCCCTGATATGCCTTATACCTGTCAGGGTACCAGTGAATCAGGACGTAGGCAAAAAGGTACGGGTCAAAATGTTTATTAAAATAAAATAATAACAAGAAACCAAAACATAAGACAAGCGGGTGGTCGTAGAACAAGCCAAGGTCAGGAGCCAGAACGGGTAGTCATACGAGCCAAGGTCAGGATTCCAGAAATCCACATAGTCCAAAAGCAGGCAGGAGTCAGCACCAGAATGGGAGTCAGACAGGCCGGGTCACACACAAGAATCAAACACTGGAGGCACGCACTCACAGGTCCAGAACCACGAAAGGGCAACCAGCAACTGAACTAGCTGGTTAATATAGTCAGAGCCTGCAGGAAGAGGAGGGGTTAACTTGGACATAAAAGTAGAGGAAGTGGGTGCGGCCTAACAAACAGAGAGCCATGAGGAGGAAAGCCAGTACAGGTAGGCTGAAACCCTGACAATACCCCCTATATACCACTGTGCCCCCCTGATATGCCTTATACCCCCTGATATGTCACTGATATGCCCTTTACTCTCAATATGCCACTGTGCCCCGATATGCCTTATACCCCCCTACATGTCACTGTGCTCCGATATCCCCTATAGCCCCCTATATGCCACTAATATGCCTTATACCCCCCTATATGCCACTGTGCCCCCCTGTTATGCCTTATACCCCCTATATGCCGACATGCCCCCTGATATGCGTTATAGCCCCTTTATGCCACTGTGCCCCCCTGATGGAGCACCGGAAGGTCACGTGATGCCGGCGTTCAGTAATAGAAGCCCCAGCAGAAGTGGAGAGGAGAAGCCGAGGATGTCTGCACGTATCGCATAGACACCCACCGGCTGACAGAGAGGAGAATCCAGGTCTTCTGCAGCGCTGCAGGGGATCTGAATTCTAGTGTTATAATCCGATCTCTATTTGAGGTTGGATTATAGAAGGATGGGAGTTTTTCCGAGCATTTGGTCTGAAAAAACTCATTTTATAAATCGATAAAAATCCATTCAACTAATCGATAATGAAAATTGTTGACAACGATTTTCATAATCGATTATTATCGATTTTATTGATTCGTTGTTGCAGCCCTACAATTATTTTTAGGAATATTTATGGGTATGTTATGAAACATAAAGTAAAAAAATCTAATTGACAATGTTTCTGGAATTTTTCTTGCCTTTATGACCATGACATGCAGATGTGTGTTGTACCTAATCGCGGTGCCACTTTACAAAGTATCAGATGAAATAAACCAGTTTCATTCATTTTTAACAATCCTTAAACCAGTTTTGACCAACACATCCTTACCAAGCTAAATAAAGAACGCAAGCCACTGCAGCCCTCACAAAAGAAGGGACAAACATGGCCTACCTCAGGCTATAAACAGTGAACCATTGGAAAGTAAGCTTTGTTTTTATTTATTTATTAAAAGTGTTTTCTATCTGTAGAGCATACTGTTGATTAGGAAGACATTTATTGCTCCTTTTTTTTTTTTTACTATCCTGAAACTTGCGACTGCTGGTCACCCTCTGAGTCCATATATCCTCCCTCCACCTTCTATGGGTCAATATACTACCCACTCCACCTGGTCATCATGAGCTGCAAGGGCAGCAGCAGGTCTGTGCATGTAACAAGGTTAATTAAAATTAATTAAAATCATTCCCTTTATCTTTTGCAAATTTCTCAGCATATAAAGGTTCATTAGCAGCATAAGAACTAGGAATTACTGTGTGAGCTGGAGCTTCAAAGAATCCCTTGCAGTATAAGAAATGTGGATTGTTAGCCTTGTAAAGGACCTGTGTGAGCTGAAGGTATAAAGGTCCTTTAGCTGGATGCGAACTAGATTTCTCACTATGAACCATCTAGTTCCTATCCCTGTAAGGGACCTGTGTGAGCTGGAGGTATAAGGGTTCCTTTGCAGTACAAAAACTATGGATTGGATGCTCATAGCATTTTAACTAAAAAATCAAACAGGGGGGGTATTTCCTACCCAAACGTTATTAACCTTCATGAGGCTACCATGTTGACACACTATCTGGCATGGGACAATAGCTCAAATAACCTCCCCAGATGGATACAAATAGAGCAAGCAGACATCAGGAAGTGTAAATTATATTCTTTATTCTGGGCCGATATTCCCCACTTAAAGGGGGTAATCAAATCGAATCCAATAATTTATGATACATTAAAATCAATCGATAAACTTAAAAAGAAAGTAAAATTAAATTCCTCCTTTTCACCTTCCACTCCTATAGAAATTTTACAACTTTATATTCAGGATATTGATTTAACTAAATGGATTAATGGTGGTATTCATTGTTTAGAAAATATCTTTAATCAAGATTCACTCATGTCCTTCCCTCAGATTAGAGACCACTATTCCCTATCTATCTCTGAATTTTTCTCCTATATGAGAATTAAGAACTATATGAAGCGGGTAAAATTGGAAATAAATCCTGACATAGAACACTGGCTGGCATTACACAAAAAAACAAAAACAAATTTCAAGCACAATTACATTAATGCAAGGACTCTCCACAGACGAGAAAGACTTACCAATTGTCAAGTGGGAAAGTGATTTTAATATCGAGATCGGATTAGAACATTGGCGGCACGCTTTTATGCTGGTGAAAAAGCATGTCCACTCGCTAAGCCTGACAGAACTCTATATTAAGATAGTATATCGCTGGTATCTAATCCCAAGTATACTTAAGAAAATCAGCACTAGAAACTCAGACAACTGCTGGCGATGCTCGGTACATATTGGAACCTTTCTTCATATATGGTGGGAGTGCCCCCAACTATTTCACCTTAAGGAAAAATTATTGTCTCTAATTGGCTCCCTTTTTCATACTCAATTTCAATTGGCCCCCCAGATGTTTTTGTTCCATGTGGATTTAGATAAATTCTTATTTAAACAAAAGATCTTAATCGCTCATGTATTCTTAGCGGCTAAGATCATCATGGCCAGACAGTGGAGAAAAGAAGAATCAATTAGTTGGAATATGGTCTTTAATCAAATACAATCTCAATACTTAATGGAAAGAGGATACTTTTTTAAAACTAACAATATCAGCAAATTTGATTAAGTTTGGGAACCATGGAAAGCAGTCCTGACAGCTGGATTAGACGAAACTGTTAACTAAAAGGTACTCAAAATATATATACAAAAAAAACAAAAAGAAAATTCCTTCCATATTAGATTCTCTTTTCTTTATATCTCTTTCCCTGGGCGAACAGATCATCTCACTGTCGATAGTTAACATGCCCTGATAGAATGTTTTAGGTCCCTCCCATGAGGATGTTTGATGGATGAATGGGTTAGAATGTCTGTTTAAATCTTGGTATTTAAATATGCTCAAATCAGCAGGAAATATTAATAATTCTTAAAGCCGATAGAAAAGCATTAGATACTCATTGTACATTTGTAATTTTTTTTTTCTTCTCTCTCTTTGAAAAGAAAAAAAAAACAAAAAAAAAACTATGGATTGTTATCCTTGTAAAGGATCTGTGTGAGCTGATGGTATAAATGTCATTTAGCTGGATGGGAACTAGATTTCCCCCTATGAACCGTCTAATTCCTATCCCTGTAAGGGACCTGTGTGAGCTGAAGGTATAGTTGTCTCTTGGCTGTATAAGGACCATTGTTAGCTGAAGGTATAAAGGCCCTTTGGGTGGATGGGAACTAGATTTCTCACTGTGAGCTGTCTAGTTCCTATCCTTGTAGGGGACCTGTGTGAGCTGGAGGTATAAGGGTCCCTTTGCAGTATAAGAACTAGGGATTGTTATTCTTGTAAAGGACCTGTGTGAGCTGAAGGTATAAAGGTCCTTTAGCTGGATGGGAACTAGATTTCTCACTGTGAGCTGTCTAATTCCTATCACTGTAAGGGACATGTGTGAGCTGGAGGTATAAGGGTCCCTTTGCAGTATAAGAACTAGGGATTGTTATCCTTGTAAAAGACCATTGTTGGCTGAAGGTATAAAGGTCATTTAGCTGGATGGGAACTAGATTTCTCACTATAACGCATCTACGTCTGATCCTTTAAAAGGACCTGACCACAATGGAGCAAAAGGTCTTTTACCGCGATAGAAACTAGCTCTCTTTATATGAGTTGGATAGTTCCTATCCCTGTACAGGACCTGACCACTCGGGGAAAAAAGTAGTCGCAACCAGAAAACATCCGCTATACAGAACTTTACAGCTTTGGGTTTAAACAAACTGTTCTTTATTAGAGACACACAATAAAAAAATCCAGATTGCGCTTAAAATACACAGGCTGTTTAACACATGCACTCTTAAAGTTAACATCCAGATATTTTTTTTTCCTTGTAGTGTCCTGCAAATCACCAGTAGCACCTATCACTGGGAGCCTCCTGTACCAATTGTCTTGCTCCTCGCAGGATTCCATTTTGTTGGGTGAACAATTAGGGGCTGAGGAAGAGGTGCCCAACAGTAACGTCATGAAGAAGAAAACTGTTGTAGCTTTGTTTGGGGTCGTTCTGGGCTACCTGGTGACAGGGGCTGTGGTCTTTCAGATGCTCGAGCAGCCTTATGAGTCTATGCAGCAGGACAGGCTTTCAGAGCACCGGAAAGCATTTCTCGAAATGCACACCTGCATCCAGGAGGTGAACCTAGATGATTTTGTACTGGTAAGAATTATGGTGAGAATTGTTTTTGCTGTGTGCAATTAAGTGATAACGTTAGCTTATAGTTAGAGTTTCAACTCTCCATAAATGCTGAAAATGGAGAATAAAACAACATTTTCAGTTTGAAAAGATATATATATAGATACTGGGTGACCCATTAAGGAAATAACAAAAAATATACAAAATGAAGCACTTAAAGATATAATTTTTTTATGTATTTATATATTTAACATGAATATCATTATTAAATGTATTATGTTTTAATGATACATATTTATTTTCAATTTGACTCGTATATGAGCACATAACAGTATGTTTCACTAAATACACAAACTAGTGTACTATATATATTTTCTTTTACTTTACTTTTTTTAGTATTAAATACTGTATTTTTCTCCCTAACTGTTGCATCCAGTAAATTTAGAGGTAATCATGTTTGGTAGAGCTCTGCTAGTGGAGAGGTTAAAGAATGTTCTGCATGCCTGCATTGGAGGGGTAAGTGAAGTTGTGTAGATTGGTGCTAGTTAGAGAGGGGTTAAATGACCCTCTGGCTCTGCAGCAGGTGAAAGACGCATTGAATTCTGGAGCTGATCTCGCAACAAATGATACAAATGTCACTTCGCGCTGGGACATCGGGAGCTGCTTCTTCTTTGCAGGCACCGTAATCACCACCATTGGTAATGATCATGGGATGGGGGTGTTTATGTATATATTCAAAATTATAGACACACATTAAAGAAAAACACACATTAAAGAAAATGTTTACAAACACAAATTGTTGTTGTTAGTTGCTGTTTTGTTCATTGCATGCTGGTTTGTTTGAAGTTTCTTTGATATAAGGGAGCTAAAACAGCTAAAGCAAAATGGAATGTAGATTTTCTAGATTTTCTAGATTTTGTAGATTTTGTAGAATGTAGATTTTGCATTATTTTGCATTATTCTTTATGGGTATTATGGGTATTATATTATGGGTATTATTCCTAAAGCTAAAACTGGAATAACTAGAACAGACTGCTAAATTGCCACTAAAAGCAATGGGATTTATCCTGCTGGTTGCATTTAGTGTTCTGTTCCAGACTTGTTCCTGTTCCTCCTTTAGACTATATAAAGTTTGGGGTCACTTAGCTGTAACATAAATGCAAAAAGATTTTCTATTGGCCCATTAGCCTTTAAACCTAAACTAGGAAAAGCTGACACATAACGCATTAAAAGTCGGCCATTTACAACTACAATAGTCATTTAAAACATGAACAGTGTTCACACTGGATTTCTGATCCATTTGATTTTCATGGACAAAAATGTGCTTCCCTTTCAAAAACAAGGCCCTACACTTTTGAATGGTAGTAGATATATACCGTATTGGCTCGTATATAGGCCGCCCCCGTATATAGGCCGCACCCTAAAGGTTTGGTGCTTTTTTAAAGAAATGTTTTTTAATAGACATGCTGCCACTCTGCCCCCCCCGAGATATGCTGCCACTCTGTCCCCCCCACAAGATATGCTGCCACTCTGCCCCCCCCCGAGATATGCTGCCACTCTGTCCCCCCCAAGATATGCTGCCACTCTGTCCCTCCCGAGATATGCTGCCACTGCCCCCCCCGAGATATGCTGCCACTGTCCTCCCCCCCCCAAGATATGCTGCCAGTCTGCCCCCCTCCCCGACTTACCAGAGCAGACTCCCGGGTGCAGACTTCCGGGTGTCTTGCGGGGCCGGCGGGGGACATCTACGCAATACGCGTATACAAATTCCGGTGCCGGCAATCAGCGGATGTGCCGGCACCAGAAGTTGTGTACGCATATTGCGTAGATGTCCCTCGCCGGCCCCGCAAGACACCCGGAAGTCTGCTCTGGTAAGTCTTGGGGGCAGAGGTAAAACGCATCGTGCGGACGTTCACCGGCTGCGGCGATGCGCGTAAACAACCTCTGCTGCCGGCACGTCTGCACGATGTGCTTTAACAATCTCCCGGCAAGGGAGATCGTTAAAGCACATCGTGCAGACGTGCCGGCAGCGGAGGCTGTTTACGCGCATCGCTGCTGCCGGTGAACGCCTGCACGATGCGCTTAGACAACCTCCCGTGCCGGCACTCCCCCCGTGGGAAGTGCTGGCAGGGGAGGCTGTCTGAGCGTATCAGAGAGTAGGATGCAGGTCCCCTGCACCGCTGCGGGGGATCTGTATCCTAACCCTGCTGCCTGCCCGGCACCTGGAACTGCATGTCCCGGGCGTCGGGCGCTAGACCCCGAATATAAGCCGCACCCCCACTTTTAAAGACTTAAAGTGGGGGAAAAAAGTGCGGCCTATATTCGGGCCAATACGGTATCTATATCCTAATGTTACTACATGTGTTTCCTATCTATTGTCAGTGGGTCATTATAGTCTCAGTTTCGCTTCAACTTTACTTAAGTGTCTTTGCTTTGATCATTTTTAAGTAATTGCTGCATGACCTTACACAATTAAACCTTACTCAACTTTTTACATTTCCTCTTCCAGGTTTTGGTAACAACTCACCAAAAACAGAGGGTGGGCGACTCTTCTGCATATTCTATGCACTGATTGGAATCCCACTCTTTGGAATTCTGCTGGCCGGAGTAGGGGATCACCTAGGGTCTGCTCTACGTGAAGGAATTGGGAGAGTGGAGAAGGTTTTCCTGGTAAGATCACAGAACCCATTTTTTCCCAACTGTTTGAATGCCAAACTACCCTTGTGATGTAGTGGCATATTTTGGCTTAGGCTGATGAGGCCTAGGGTGGCAGGTCTAGAGGCTCAGATCTTGTCAGCTGGCCTATTTACACAGGATGTATCTGATGCTGTGTGTCATTCCGATCGTAGCATCATTCTATGCCATCATATTTCAGCTCTCAATAGAATCTATTTGGCTGCAGAGGGAGGTTCAGGAGGTGCTGCCCTGGGACAAGGCTTGGGTAGCATCTGACATTCATCATTGTTGTGATGTATTTTAGTAGCAACCAAGTTGAGTGGCTTTTGTACCTCCAAAACAAGTCATGATTGATAGGAACCTATTGGCTATTGATACATGCCCTATTAAATAAAGATCCACTTTGTATTTCCTTTCTAAACTAGCCTAATATCATAGTTGTAATCAAAATCTTCATAATTTCAGAAACCCTAACTGGGGATTTAATTGTTCTAACCACTAAACATTCCTGTTCTCTTTAGAGCTTCTAAATGTACCTCACTAGCGTTTTGCTCCCCTACAGCAGCCTTCAGGAGATGCATTAACTCTGTAAGAAAGATCTTACAGACAGCTCACTTGTCAATAAGCCACCATGAAATTGATTTTTTTTTTGCTTTTACAATTAGATTTTCAGATGTGCTTAGGCCTTTGTACAGACAGTCACATGGGTGGAATGGGAAATTGTTTGCAATGTGTCTTATATCTAGGAGAAATAACTACTTTGTATAGGTGTATTATATGTAAGTAGCTATGCGAGCCTGCTCCTCCAGCGGCGGACATTACTGTCTGTCTCTGGAGGGGTGCCGGGTGCCACCCTGATGAGCGGCACCCGGTGCGGCCCCCCCCCGCCCGCTAGGTACGCTGCTGGCGGCAGCGGTAAGCTACGGTGGCGTCGGACCCTGCGTCGGCGGCGGACCCAGCGGCGGCGCCCCCTGGAGTGTGGCGCCCTGTGCGGTTGCACAGGTCGCACACCCCAAAGGCCGGCCCTGAGTATAAAATTAATATTTGGACTGCTGAAAGTTAGGGGAGGTGGGGATTAATTTAGGGGCAGTTATGGTTAATGGGGTGTTTAGGGTTAATTTAGGGGCAGTTATGGTTAATAGGGTGTTTACGATTAATTTAGGAGCAGTTATGGTTGATGGGGTCTTTAGGGTTAATTTAATGCTGAGGACTAAGGGTTGATTTAATTTATTTAATAAAGTTAACTGAAAGTGCAGTTAGAGGTAAAGGGGACAAACTAATGGGAATCTAAATCCTGTGGGCAGTGAAGATTAATCCTGTATTTTTTAATAAAAGTATTGTCAGTGCGCTGTGAACGACTCTCTGAATCGATGAGCATAATTAGATCATGAAAAAGACATTGGAAATGGTACAGCATAACACCCATCACTCTCACACGTATACCAATCCACACGTATACCAATCCACACGTATACCAATCCACACGCATACCAATCCACACGCATACCAATCCACACGCATACCAATCCACACGCATACCAATCCACACATATACACTAATCCACACATATATACCAATCCACACACATACCAATCCACACGTATACACTAATCCATACATATACACTAATCTACACATATACACTAATCCACACATGTACACTAATCCACACATATATACCAATCCACACGCATACCAATCCACACATATACCAATCCACACATATACACTAATCCACACATATACACTAATCCACACATATACACTAATCCACACATATATACCAATCCACACACATACCAATCCAGACACATACCAATCCACTCTCACTGAATGCTTTCCTACCTTTCCTCTCTTCTCCTTACAGCTCCTTTCCCTTCTCTTCTTCAGTTCTTCTGTCTTCTTCCGGGTCAGAGGGCACGGACAGCGGTGGGCGCGGCTTCAGTGTTGTGCGCCGGGATCTGATAACAAACCCCAGCGCACAACAGCTGTTGCCACGCGGATCGCAAGGGAGCGGTATCGGAGGTCTTTAACAGACCTTCGGCTCCCTTGAGTGATTTTAAGCTGGGTTCAAGGGAGATCCTTGAACCGGCTTAAAATCACTCAAGGGAGCCGGAGGTCTGTTAAAGACCTCCGATACCGCTCCCTTGCGAGCCTGCTCCTCCAGCGGCGGACATTACTGTCCGTCTCTGGAGGGGTGCCGGGTGCCCCCCTGATGAGCGGCACCCGGTGCGCCCCCCCCCCCGCCCGCTAGGTACGCTGCTGGCGGCAGCGGTAAGCTACGGTGGCGTCGGACCCTGCGTCGGCGGCGGACCCAGCGGCGGCGCCCCCTGGAGTGTGGCGCCCTGTGCGGTTGCACAGGTCGCACACCCCAAAGGCCGGCCCTGAGTATAAAATTAATATTTGGGCTGCTGAAAGTTAGGGGAGGTGGGGGTTAATTTAGGGGCAGTTATGGTTAATGGGGTGTTTAGGGTTAATTTAGGGGCAGTTATGGTTAATAGGGTGTTTACGATTAATTTAGGAGCAGTTATGGTTGATGGGGTCTTTAGGGTTAATTTAATTCTGAGGACTAAGGGTTGATTTAATTAATTTAATAAAGTTAACTGAAAGTGCAGTTAGAGGTAAAGGGGACAAACTAATGGGAATCTAAATCCTGTGGGCAGTGAAGATTAATCCTGTATTTTTTAATAAAAGTATTGTCAGTGCGCTGTGAACGACTCTCTGAATCGATGAGCTGTAACCTGATCCCAGAGTCTGTGTCTGTGTGCTGTGCAGATGACTCACTCTGGGATCATGATTCACAGACTGAACTGTTACAAATGAATCGTTCAGTCTACTGCACAGATTCATCCAGATCACTAAAAAAAATCTGATCAAAAGAATGATTCGTTCATGAACCAGACATCACTGCCCGCGACCCGAAGTATTCGC
The DNA here is from genome assembly GCF_027358695.1 of Spea bombifrons. Taxonomy (NCBI): domain Eukaryota; kingdom Metazoa; phylum Chordata; class Amphibia; order Anura; family Pelobatidae; genus Spea; species Spea bombifrons. Next base: position 18,513,608 of record NC_071096.1, on the reverse strand, counting down.
GTCTTGACCCGGAGACACGGTGCTTCATCCGGCAATCTCCGGGTCAAACCCGGAAAGTTCCCAGGGAGGGTCATAACTGCAGGTACTAGATCATCTCTGTGCAGGTACAGGTGGTTGTTCAGGAGCCTGCATGAATCTGGTTACTTCCAGAGCCTCTGATGCCTGCTGCCGCCATACTCCTTTTTTTTGGTGCAATCTACAGGCATGACAGGGAGCACACACGAGACTGTGACTGGAATGGGCAGTCATCAGGAGACAACTGAGACGGGAATGGGCAGACAACAGGAGATGGCTATTTTGCTGGGTACAGCCAAGGATGCTCAAGATCACATTGTACTTGCTTGCCTTTAAAGTTACATACCCTCCCAGGATCCTGCATGCAACTCATAAATTGGTAAATCTGCAAGTTTTTGTTTTGCAAGTGTAAGCATGGAAGGGTAGAGTCCAGTATGCACAGTTAAGCTAACCATTAGCACATCAATTTTAGTTTTCCTAAAGCCCACAACCAGCATCACATATGCATACTCAGCATTTCAGGTGTCCAAATCAGGACACCTATGTTGGAATGTAAGAGGTAGGAAGGGGCTGGGACGAGAACTGTGCAGGGTCTGAGCCATGGCACCCAGCTCCTTACCCGTAAGAGCCACTGTATAGCATCACAAGGTGACCATTTTGATTTTACAGCTCCCTGGGCCAGTTAAGGACAGTGCCTATAAACTGGGACTGCCCTGTGAAAACCCGTACTGTTGGGAGGTATGTATCTGTTGTATCTGTATGTATACATGTATTAAACCTTAACTTGACTGACCACTTGGCTTCTTCATGGATAGACCCAAAAGACTTGATACAGAGACATTTTTTGATGGCCTGATTTATATGCCACATTAAAAAAAACTGTGTCTTCTTGTTCTGTCTGCGCTTCCAATAAGATGTCTTCTTGCAAGCCTGCTGCTGGTTTTACATCATGGACTTGCCTGCTTCCACCTGTCCTACAGTGATACTTTTAGTAGTAGACAGTCTCACCATGTTATTCAATTATCCTCTGTTTTAGATCTCTACTTCTGAATAGACCTAACGTTTGATTCTCAAATAAATTATTTGGCTCCATGGGATGCCCTCTGAGGTTGTGTCAAACCTAGGTAAACAATTTACTTTTATGTTTTGGAAAACATTCTCCAGGTCCCTTCATATCAATGTTCAAACAACATAACAGATGCTCCCAGCAATGGACACATTAAAATCAGACTTCATCAGGAAGAAAAATCCATAGTAATTTTAACATACCTGTTGAGAAGAACCTGGAAAGGACATATAGTTATTAATATTTGTTGTGTTATTTACACATTGATCAGTTTATACCTGTGTGATTATACCTGTGTTCCTTCAGTGTGATACAGCGCCATTGGTGATAATTTTTTTATGTTTTTACAGACTTTGGAAGTAAATGTGTTTTACAGATGAACTCATTTGCGTTATTATTATTCTTATGAGTGCATAATTGTACATATTTAAATAATTTAAATATTTGACATACTGTACTATTATGAGCTACCTAGAAAAGGTTAATTTTTCTTCTGATATCTCCCTGCACCTCTCTCTCTTTTTGGAGCCTTCCATAACTAAAATTATATAGGCAGTTAATGTTGGGTGTATGTAACTCATTTTATTTGGCATTGGTAAACCCATCAAGTCCAGGCAATGAATGCAGTGCATCGTCAGATCAGGCAGATTGCACTCCTCCAGAAATTTCTCTACCAAGAAGTGCGTTTGTGGGGAAGAGCCTGGTCAAAAAATAAAATTTTACAGATATCTAAAACAACCAGCTAAACTGTATGAGTGGATAAAAATAAAATGTATAATCTTATCTAGAATACCTGGGACCTCTTTGTCCAAAAAGATAAAGAGGACAAGTAGAGTATATTTAAACTCACACTCTACCACCACTGTATAAGACGCACCCAGTTTATACATGGGGAAATATGGTAAATATACTTAAAATAGACAAAGCTCAAAATCAGACAAAATCAGTAGGAGTCAGCACGGTTTTGTGAAGGACAGATAATGTCAGACCAATTTAATTGCAATCTAAACATTTGTGAGTAAATGTGTAGATCAAGGTATTACTGTAGATGTTGTCTATCTAGGTTTTGCAAAAGCATTTGACACTTCCACACCAGCGGTTATTGTATAAGCTACGACAAATCGGTCTTGGAGAAAATGCCTGTGTTTGGATCAGAAATTGGCTTAGTGACAGGGTGCAAATAATTATTTATTATTTATAATTATTATTAATGACCTTGCAATAGATATTGGATGTCACGTTTCTGTGTATGCTGATGACACAGAATTAGGTAAGGTTATAAAGTTTGACCAGGATGTAGCTTCTCTAAAGAATGATTTGGATAAACTAGGGGACTGGTTAAATAAGTGGCAGATTCAATATAAATAAGTGTAAGGCAATGCACTTTGGTATCAAAAATAAGCATGCAGCTTATACTCTAAAGGTCATTACATTGGGGATAGCAGAAATTGAGAAGGACTTGGGTTTAAATGTAGACCATAGACAAGTGCAGTGCCAGTCAGTGGTTGCAAAAGCCAGTAAGGTATTGGCATGCATTAGGAGGAGTATTAAATCACAAGATGAAAAAAGATGTTACCTCTTTAGCAAGCAGTGGTGAGGCCTCACCTTGAATATACAGTACAATGTTGGGCACCAGTTTTTAAGAATGATGTTGTTGATCCAGGGAGTAATCAAGAAGGATTTTTTTCCTTGTCGTAGCAAATTGGTAACTGCATCATGTAGGGTTTGTTAACATTTAAAAATAATTATGCATCAGAGGAACCATCCAGTTCCAGCAAAATGAAAAAAAGCCAAAAAAGACTGTTGTTTGATAGTGACGTTTACCTGGAACTATACATTTATACCTGAAGTACAATTTGTCTGAAAAAAAAAAATACTACCACAAAGTTTGGCAAAGGCTAGTAGTAGAATCTCATGGAAGAAAGGGTTAAAATAGTATTTGAAATACCTTGAGATGTCTAGTTTTCAAAAATATATGGTTTGATGGCTACATTGCAGTAGCCGGCTTCAAGGATGGCCCTATTAGGACATGGGGGCAGTAGGACCAGATGTAAAAGTTCCAAGTTAAAAAATGCGCACTTCCTAAATGTGGCGTTTTACCTCCCAAACAACCCGTCCAACCCATGCATGTACTCGGGAGATGTTGTTGAACACATATTGGGGTCTTGTTTGAAAGTGACGTATACCAGCAGCTGTAAATCCATACCTGAAGCACAATTTTAGTGGTAAAAAACACAAAATAAATTATTACCACGAAGTTTGACAAAGGGTGGTAGTAGAATAAGTGCATGGGAAGGGTTGAAATACCTTGACGTGTCTAGTTTTCAAAAATATATGGTTTGATGTACATTGCATTGACCAGCTTCAAAAGACACCCGAAATAGCACATGGGGCAGAATGACCAGCTTTGGAAAAAATGGTTTTGAAATAACAAACCGCTACTTATTGCCCAATAACTTGCAGAAAAGGCAAAAAAACACAAACTCAGGACGAATAGTAGCAGGTTTGGATGCGTAAAACATTTTTCCAAAAAAAGTGAGAAAACATTTTATTTTCTTCTTCAATTTTTCATCATTTTATTATTTTTTTTATAGGAAATTAGATATGACAACAATGGTATCTGAAGAAAGTCCTTCTTGTCCTTAAAAAAACAACATATACCGTATTTGCTCGATTATAAGACGAGGTTTTTTTCCGAGCAAATGCTCTGAAAAATACCTCTCGTCTTGTAATCGGGGTCGTCTTCTAATCAGACCTCAAACAGAGGTCTGACTATGAGACTAAGATCCAGATTCCCTGCAGCGCTGCAGGGAATCTGGATCCTCCGGTCTGGTAACCTCAGCTGCTACCGGGTGTCTATCAGTGAGCGCCGTGAAAGCGCGGGCAGCAGCGTACCTTTAGCTGCATAGTGTGCTCTCAGCATGGGGAACGCCTCCTCCGCGTTGCGATAGCCCGCCCACTGCCGGGGAGCAGAGCCGGTTGAGGGAAATCATTGATCTTGGCACGGCACTCCAGAAGCAAGACCCCGTGGGCCCCAGGCGGCCCTGTGCCGTCCCAAAGTCGAAGGCGGATCCGGTAGATTTACCGCTTTAATTTTTTTGAAGAGGCGGGGCCTAGCGGGGTCACACCGCGTCATGCTGTAATGCCGTGGAAGCCGCAGTATACTAAGTGCCTGCTGAGCCATCGCGGTGAGTGCTTTAGTTGCTTGAGTGCTTGAGTCTTGGTTTGGAAGTGTGTCTGAGTGGGTATATTAGTGTCTGGGTATGTGTGTCACAGTGGATATGTAAGTGTCTTGGTGGGTAAGTGGGTAGATTAGTGTCTGGGTGTCTAAGTGTCCTCCTATATGCCACTCTGCCTCTAGAAATGCCTTATACCCCCTATATTCCACTCTGTCTCATGATATGCCTTTTAACCCCCCAGAGTGGCATATAGGGGGTTAAATGGCATATCATGGGCAGAGTGGCATATAGGAGGGTAAAAAGCATATCAGGGAGGCAGAGTGGCATATAGGGGGTATAAGGCATTTCTGGGGGCAGATGTGCATAATGGGGGGCAGATGTGCATAACTGGGGGGGCAGGTTGGCAAATTAAAGGACATGAAACAAAAAATATTTTACTCAATCATAGCTTTTATTCAATATGAAAAAATACTTTACATGAATTAATATTTACTGGTAAAACTTTTTTCCTATAGGGTCGTCTTATAATCAGGCTTTTTCTTTTTTTCCTAAATTAATATTCAGATTTTGGGGGGTCGTCTTATAATCGAGCAAATACGGTAACTTGGGTGTGTACACTAAATGAGTGAGGAGAAAACATCTAAACACGAGCATCGCAAAAGTGTTAAGAGCCTCGGGCCCAAAGGGTACAAAAAGTAAAAAACAGCCTGGTCTTTAAGGGATTAAAAGTTCCCAAAATAGAAATTTTACTTACCGTAGATTCTCTTTTCCCCAGTATAGTGGCAGTCCCAGTGGGCTTGCTCTTTCTCCTGGGACAAGCACTCTGAAAGATAGTTAAAGGGTTAAACTCCGCCCTCCCCTACCTTATATCGGCAATCACGATACTCCATCGGTCAGTTAACAACAAGATAACCAACCAGTATGCACAAAAAACTTATTATCCAAGTTAGGGAGGGAAACACGTACACTATACTGGGGAAAAGAGAATCCATGGTAAGTAAAATGTCTGATTTTCCCTGCGTATAGTGGCAGTACCAGTGGGATATAACAAGATGCCTAAAATAAAGAGGGGAGGGTATTAGTAATTAACAGCGTGGAGGACTTGACGCCCATACGATTTTGATACCAAGGAAATGTCCAGTCTATAATGTTTAATGAACGTGTTCCAGGAGGACCAAGTGGCCACTTTACACATGTCCTCCGGAGACACTGGTGCCCTAGCGGCCCCGGAGACGGAGATAGATCTTGTGGAATGGGCCTTAATCTGGGACAGAAGAACTGTATCACATGACGAATGGTGTCAGTGAGCCATCTGGCCACCGTGGATTTGTTGAGAGCTCTCTTAACATCTTGCCATGTTCTTTCTTCAGGTGAAGAGTGTGGAGTGGAATCCCTGTGTTTTCCAAAATGTCTGGCCACACTGGTAGTTTCCAATGATTCACCGATACCTGACAGAGGTCTGTAAACCAACTCCGGTTTGGCCAGAATGGAAGTATCGCCAAGACTCTTGCTTTGTCTGTTTTAATTTTTAGAAGCACTTGAGGAAGCACTTTAGAAGCACTTGAGGAATCAGATACTGGAGGAAAAATGTATGCTAGATTGAACTGCCACTTGATCGCTAGACCTTCCAGAAAATGCGGATAATCTTGTAGAGAGAGGTGAAGAGGGAAACCTTCCGATTCAGTCTTGTCTTGAGATAGGATACCGTCGTGGTATTGTCTGATTGAATCTTCACTGCCCTGCCCGATATCCATGGCCGGAAGGCTAGCAGGGCCTTGATGACCAATTTCCCTGGGCTATTCGAAACTGGAGATGAGCTCCCCAACTGGTCTCGGACGCATCAGTCGTCACTATAATCCAATTTTTGGGCTGAAAAGATAGACCGTTTAACAGATTCCTTTTGACTTTCCACCAGTTTAGCTGCTGGAGGACTACTTAAGGCAGGGGTGTCCAAATTTTTTCTGCAGTCGGCCACTTCATCAGAATTGTATACGTGCGAGGGCCGCACTCATTTTTCACTGTGAGAAAATATGGCGTTTAATAAAATATGCAGATTAAAATAAAGTAAATGACACAAAACCTTTACTTTTCCTCTCACTGATTTCAGGGCCTAGAAAATGTTGTTGAGGATTCTGGATAAGTAAAAATGAAATAGTTGTATTTATTCTAGGGATGCAACAAAATGAAAATTCTGGACCAAAACTGATAATTCAGGGTTCACTGAAAATGACCCTCCCCACCTTTAAAAATAATGAAAAAATCCCACACTTTTAATAAAAAATAAGGTACACACCAAAATTGTACAGAAAATGTAATAATGTTAATATATATATATATATATATATATATAAATACATATATAAAATGTAATGATTGTTAACAGCAATCTCAGGCTGGGCTGGCTGGTCATGATAGGAGTGTTATTGCTGTCAACAATAATTTCTAAATTAATATTGTTATTGTATTTCTTTGTACAATTTTGGTTTGTTACTTACTTTTAATAAAAGTGTGGTTAACACACCAAAATTGGACAAAAGAATTCAACAATATAACTTGGCATGATACCAATCATACCCAGGCAACCAGTAAATGCTGGAACCTAGCCATGATGGGACTGTGATTGCTGTTAGCACTCACACTCCTATCATGTCAAGTCAGCCAGTTCATGCTGAAACCTGGCTAGCTGCCCCTCTTGTGTATTGATGCTGCCAGCAGTATGGGGTCTGCACATCACAGCCACCCTGTACCATGCCCCCCCACTTACACATCCATGCTATCACACACACATGCTCCTGTGATCCCGGTTGCCCTGGCTGCCGATCTCACGCGGGCTGCACCTTGAGGTCCCGCGGGCCGCAAGTTGGACGCCCCTGACTTAAGGTATAAGAATGCCTGAGTCTAGATCCTCTTCCCTTCTGGACCAATGGGACAGAATATGCCATTGTAGAGGTTTCATCCTTGATCTTGCCCATGCCTCCCCAGGAATGGTAGATGTCATCAACCCCAGGATACTCATTGCCCATCTGATGGGGCAGAGTGGATTTGTTTGTAACTGGGTAACTTTTTGCCGTATCTGCTTGGTTTTTAGATCTGGTAGGTAAAGACATAGAGACATTGAGTCCAACAGAAAACCCAGGAACTTGATCTTTGTGGAAGGGATCAAATTGGACTTGGATAGATTCAGAAACCATCCGTGGCGGTGTAAAAAAGAAATTGTGGTCTGTAGATCTAACTGAAGTTGGGCAGAAGATGATGCCTTGATGAGCCAATCATCTAGATATGGAACCACTGCCATACCTTGAAGTCTCAGCTCTGCCACTAATGGAGTGAATATCTTGGTAAAGACTCTTGGGGTTGTAGAAAGGCCGAAAGGTACAGCCTTCAATTGAAAGTGACTGCTGCCTCTCTTTGTGTTTGGGGAAAATCTTTCTGGATCTTTCTGCTATCGGTACTGTCAGGATTTCACCCTACTAGCTACTTTTAAAAAGGAACGATCCATAACTTTCTCATTAAAAAAGTTTTGGTAAAACTCTTGTTATACTTTTAAAATGCCCGCAATGGAGAACTGGCCTTCCGTCTCTAAAATGATGTCTCTCTTTTGAGATATTTGTTTAAAAAGAAGCAAGTGCACGTCTCTCCTTCCTCCAAGTGCTTTACCCGGCAATTAAAATGAATTTGTTTACCTTTAAAATCTAAAACTTTTTTTAATTTCCTTCTTTAAATTAAAAATCAGTTCATCGGTATTGCTTACACCAGCCTCTTTCAACTTAAAAAGAGTTTGGAAACGCACATTAAGATCTTTAAAAACTTGTTTGCTCTGTTTTCTTCCTCTTGCCAGCAACAATAAAAAATCAAAAGTCTTAATTTTGGACTTGATGGTTTCCCACCAGTCCAAAAAATTCTGACTTTCTAGCGCCATTATTGCCCATATGAGACCTTGAAATTATTACTGATTTGTTCGTCCACAATAAATTGAGTTTCCACAAACCATTCCTAGTTTTAGATTCATTAGGAATTAAAAAGCTAGTTTTTAAAAGCTAATGATCTGAGAATGCATTATCTTCTAAAAACATGTCCTGGAGATTAAAACCAGCAGAGGACAACATAAAATCAATGCGGGAGCTGATCTGGCCATTAGACCATGTATATCCAGGGTCAGAGGGTTTTAAATGCTTCCACGCATCTTTCAATTTAAAATCAATGATAAACATTTTAAGCTGGCAATAAGTTCTGTCTACCCTCTGGTTCTCATCCCCTCCACTTCTATTTCCCCCCCAGTAATATACAATTAAAATCACCTCCAAGTATTAGAGGGGAAGAACCTGTGGCAAAGAAGGAGATATGCTCTAAAATTTCCATTCTTTCATTCTTGACTGGTGAAGCATATACATTCATAAGACGAACATTAAAACCTTTAAAAACAACATCAATCATAAGAGGGATTTCCTCACTCCCATCCAGCAATGTCCATCCAATCGAGGGTCATATTTCTTTTCTCTGAGATTCTTATAGATGTTGTGACACACACAGATGTTCAGTAGTGTTACTATCTATGTACCTTTAACTTGGTTTTGCAGGCAGTAGATGTTCTGAAGATCCAGTCCAAATGTTTTAATTAGCACCTCCTCTACAATATACTTTGAAGTTCCTGAGAGAAAGAAGAGAAAGGAACAATTTCGATTGAATTTCTGAGTCTTCCGTCATTAACAGATGCAAAGTTGATGGTTGCAGGCATTTTCTTTTCACCAGAACGACAAAAATTATTCTGGCTTAAGGTATGCAGCCTGCTGCCTTAACCCCTTCAGTCCCCTATGGACGTACCGGTACGTCCATAAAACGCATCTAAAGAAACCTCTATGGACGTACCGGTACGTCCTGACCTTCTTGCAACACCAAGATCGGCATACACGCTACACGGGAGATCAGGCTGTTTGACAGCCTAGACTCCCCCTGTCAGCAGAATCTAGCATCGCCGGAAAACTGTTACATTTTTAAATGCCTGATCTCGCGATCGGGCATTCCCTTTCCGGGTCGCGTCACTGCTGACATCACCTGGAAGGTCATCGGAGGACAGGATATCCCCTGCAGGGTCTGTCCAGACCCTGCTGGGATATCCGATCGCTCCTATGAGGCACAGACACTGTGATCTCTGCAAGTCTGCAGGGACAGCGCTACGGAATTTGATGGCGCTATATAAAACAATAATTAATAATAACTTGCATAGAAATTTCATTGTGATCGGTGCAGGGGGGGTGCAGGGGGGGTGCAGGGAGGAGAGTGAGAAACTATACTGGTCCATATGATAAAGGACTGCCATCAACCACTTGTACCTGGAGACGTTGGGCTTTGAGCCTTGTGGGTACAGAGAGACATTTGGCAAGCTGGAGATCCATTAAACACCTGGAATCAATGACTGCCATCCCTTGCATGGGCCTGTGTTTCTACTGCAAGAACAGAGGGCGGAACAAATAACACCTTGGTTCAGATGGTAAAGAGGTTTCTATGCTCCCTACCCTTTTTGTCTGGGTGGTCTGGTAGGACAGAAGCATAAGAAGTGTCCACAAAAGAGACACAGGTTTTGTGTGCGTTGTCAAGTCACCTTGACTGGGGCTGAGTGGTCCAGCTGTCAGGCCAATTTGCATGGGTTCTTCGTAAGGAACAGGAGAACACTCAATAGCAGTAGGTAGGCAAAAGATAGACATCTCAAGGGATCTCTAACGCAAACTGTGATCTGTCTGCAGTGAGAGCGTAATGATGTCTTCCAAGGTGCACGGGACCTCTGTACGAGCCAGCTCATCTTTTAGATTTTTGGGAAGGCCGAGACCAGATTCATTTCAGTAAGTGGCTATAGCCAGGCACTCAGTTATCTATTCTTCTACTGGAAGGCAGCCTTGTCTAGGGGCCCTGACCATGGCCTATGTAGTGGAGGCCTTTTGTGTGTCTTCATACATGTCCATAGCTTGGATAAATGAAGACAAGGTATTAAAGACTTTGTGTCTGGAGTAGGTCAAACTTGGGGTTTCCTGGATAGCAGTGATATAACGATGTGGACAAAATCGGTACTATAGGTACGTGGTTTTAGGGAAACATCATTCACAAGATGAAACTAAAGTTCTGTACTGGTCATGTTTCCTTGAGAATCTTTTTGGCAATATTGACATGGGTAAGTGAATAAGTTCCCATGCTCATAGTCACCCATGCTCATAAGGCTATGTGGTCAATGGAATATCTGCCTTTCCATGGCAATGTCTTCCATGCCTAGTTTCTGACACACTTGTGGCCTTTATATACTAGGGTTGATCCAAGCTTTCCTTGTAGGAGCATTTGATCATGCCCTGTGTTCTTGTAACTGGTTGCAATTAAGTTATTTGCTTAACCCTTTGCTTAGATTCTAATTTGCATTTTGTGCTGTGTCTCTTAGCACCTTATTTTGGCCTGGCTGATTGTGGCCAATAACCCAGTTTGGACTTTGTCTCTTTTTTGGTCTCTTAATTACCTGATATTTGACCTAGGCTTGGGCTTGGAATATCTCTTTTTCTTATCCTTCCTTACCATGCTCTGGTTCCCTCCAGAACATTGGCAAGTCTTACTCCTTAGTCTACTTTTCTTAGACTCCTGCCAGACCCCATGTCAGGCTCCCGCGCCTGCCAGACCCATTCTCAGACTCCTGCCATCCTCTTATCTGCTACACAAAAGACCCAATATTTCTAACTATTTCAGGATTTAAAATTAACAGATAAGAGGAGAAAAGTTACATGATACTGCAAAAGGTTATGTTGCTATTACTCCCCTAACTAGAAGAAGACAGTACAGACCCAATACAGATACTATGGACAGCAAAGCAGAGGCATCAGTGAGAACATATATGGTTTCGTATACCAGCATGCTTGCAGCAGATGACATGCAGACCACAAAGGGCAAATCATTGATGTATAGGTTTGTGTTGGCAGCTGCATAAGCCTTCTGGGAAAAACAGAGTCTCACACCAAAACTCCTAAGCACCCTGTGGGGTACATGAGACGTTGCTAAATATATATATATATATATATATATATATATATATATATATATATATATATAAATATATATATATATATATATATATATATAATTAGGGCTGCAACGATCGACAAAATCAATAATAATCGATAATGAAAATCGTTGCCAAGAAATTGCACATGGGGGATACTAAAACATAATTTTAAAAAGCTTGTGAGCAGGGCTCTCTCCACCGAATGTATTGGTTTGTCTTAGTCTGTAAATTCTTGTCTTGTCATATCCCTTGAATTTATGTATTGTATTAAGCGCAGCGTAAACTGTTGGCGCTATATAAATAAAAGATAATAATAATAATAATAAAAAGGCCAATTTCAATAAGATAAGGGCACCTTTACAACGTATTGACTGGCATAGGGCTGCAACTAACGATTATTTTCATAATCGATTAGTTGACCGATAAAAAAAATGAATGTAAATTTTTCATTTATTTAGAAAGTGATGGCAGATAAGCCAGTAGGCCCATCCAGTCTGCCCAACCTCTGAGTACTTTCCTTTAGTACTTGCCCTTATCCTATATCTAGCTTGGCCTTATGCCTATCCCATGCTTGCTTAAATGACTTTACTGTATTAACATCTACCACTTCTGCTGGAAGGCTATTCCATGCATCCACTACCCTTTCCGTAAAGTAATATTTTCTGATGTTACCATTAAACCTTTGCCCCTCTAGTTTATGGTTGTGTCCTCTTGTTGTGGTAGTATTTCTCCTTTTAAATAAATCTTCCTTTACCTTGTTGATTCCCTTTAAGTATTTAAATGTTTCTATCATATCCCCCCTGTCACATTTTTTCCAGGCTATATAGGTTAAGATCCTTTAACCTGTCCTGGTAAGGTTTATCCTGTAATCCATAAACCATTTTAGTAGCCCTTCCCTGCACTTTCTCCAACATTTCTATATCCTTCTGGAGATATGGTCTCCAGTACTGTATACAATACTCCAAGGGAGGTCTCACCAGTGATCTGTACAACGGCATGAGCACTTCCCTCTTTCTACTGCTAATACCTCTTGCTATACAACCAAGCATTCTGCTAGCATTACCTGCTGCTCTACTGCATTGTCTGCCTACCTTTAAATCCTCAGAAATAATTACCCCTAAATCCCTTTCCTCATACGTTGAGGTTAGGATAGTATCAAATATTCTATACTCTGCCCTTGGGTTTTTATGCAAGAAACAAAAACTGTCTGCGCTTCTTACCCTAATAAAGTTGGCAACAAATATATAAACATAATATAAATGAGAGGTTTTGGTTATATGAATTGGCCAAAGCATAATTAAGCTCACCCGCCACGTCAAGGCACACTCTCAATAGGGTGAGAACCTACTCTCACCTCCTACATAGTGGGCACACAAAGCAGTTTATACTGCTACCAAAACCTTATTAATGTGTTGGGGGAGGTACAATTAAACCTCCTCCCTATTAACCCCTGGACAGCAAGCTGCAACCAGACTGATGAGGAGCCAACAACCTCAAATATGTGCAAACAGGGAAAAGAAAAAATGTCGGTGCGCTAAGCTAGTCACAGGCTCAAATAATACAAATGTGTAATACGAGGCCTACCAAACAGGTGTAAGCATGCTGCAAGAAACAGTTTATTGGCTGTACAATGTATACAAGAAACAAAAACTGTCTGCGCTTCTTTGTACAGCCAATCCCCCTGCACCGATCACACTGTGATCTCTATGCAGTGACGCAACCCGGAAGGGAATTTTTTTTACTCTTACTGACCAGCCTAATACAATTTTCTGTTATCTTCAATAATACAGCTTTTAGAAAATCCCATTTCTCCTGAACGCCATTTAAATTGTCCCAGTCTGATAATGACTCCTCTATACATATTCTCATTTTAGAAAAGTCAGCTTTTCTAAAATCTAAAACTTTTGTTTTTGTGTGGTGTGACTCAGTCACTGTTCGTATGTTAAATCACACAGACTGATGATCACTAGATCCCAAACTTTCACCTACAGAAATATCTGTTAACAAATCTCCATTTGTGAACACTAAATCCAATATGGCCTCCTTACGAGTTGGTTCCTCAACTACCTGATTTAAAGATAATCCCAGTAAGGAGTTTAGAATATCCGCACTCCGGGTACAACCAGCTACTTTCGTTTTCGAGTTCAGATCAGGGAGATTAAAGTCACCCATGATTATAACATCCCCTTCACTGTCATTTTAGCTATTTCCTCCAAAAGTAGATTATCTAGTTCTTATACTTGTCCTGGTTGTCTATAAATCACACCTATGAGAGTTACTTTACTTTTGCCAAATTGTACTGTAACCCAAACCGACTCTAAATTCTCCTTACCAACTTGTATCAAGTTAGATTTTATGTTATTTTTCACATATAGGGCCACCCCTCCCCCTTTCTTGCCCTTTCTGTCTTTTCTATATAAAGAGTACCTCGGTATTGATATGTCCCAGTCATTTTTCTCATTATACCATGTCTCAGTAACAGCCACTATATCAACATTCTCAACTGTCACAAGTTCATGGATCTTATTCCCTTGACAAGCGCATAGTTGAGATTGTGCCCAGGATGGCCGTACCCCATACCCAATAATGACACACACACTTTATTGGGTGCAAATGTATTTTCCACAGCTTTATTAAATTATACAATATTTAAAGGTCATTGTCAAAACAGGCCACCCCGGTTAGAACATAAATAACAGATTTCCTTTTTATTAACACTGACAATGACCTCCCATAACAAATACATTAACTGTATAACAATGGCACCAACACATACCAGGTGCCTCCACATTAACACATTGACCACAATAGGGGTATACCAAGACACCCCTACCAGACCGTATAACCAAATTATAAACCATGTAGGGGCAAACCGAGACACCCCTACACCACCAATTTAACCAAACCACCAATGCAGTGGCATACCGAGACACCCCTCCACCACCAACTTAACCAAACCACCAATGCAGGGGCATACCGAGACACCCCTACACCACCCCAGTTTCTGAGCCACAGGCCAGCTCGACACCTACCAAACTAACTTGAACCAAGTCAAATCAGTAAACCAAACCATAAAAAACCACCGTACTAAACAATAATCCCCAACTATCCCCGCCGCTGTGACCAAATAAATGGGGTAGTCACCCCCACAACCCATCATTAAAGGGAGGGAGGGTGGGACAACCAGGATTTAGAAAAGCAGTTAAGTGACCGTTTACAAAATGGTTGCCACTTATATACCTTGATAGTAACCCCACCCTTAACAAATTTGAACCAATTAAATTAAATCACTCCTTATGCACACCACCTAGCTCTGTCAAGGCCCACTCCACCTAAGCTGCGCTGTTCCATGGGCTTCAAAACTGTGAGCATTTGTAGACATGACCTTTAGTTTGTCATTTAACACTGATGCTGCAATCGCTTTCTGTCCTTGCTTTGGGGGGCAAAATATATGCTTCCCCCTATTATAATAAACAAATGATGACAAATTTAATTTAATTTAATAAACAAATGATGTTAAATACAACAGCAGAATAAAAAAAACTTTGATAAAATGCATTTCTTGTCTTTATTTCCCAACCATTTATGCACATTTGAGCCCAGGCTTGCCACGCTGCCTCCCAGACATGCCACGCTGCCTCCCACATATGACACGCCAAGCTGCCTCCCACATATGACACTCCATGCTGCCTCCCACATATGCCACTCCATGCTGCCTCCCACATATGCCACTCCACGCTGCCTCCCACATATGCCACTCCACGCTGCCTCCCACATATGCCACTCCACTCTACCCCCAGATATGCCACTGTGCCTGATACGCCTTATACTCCCTGATACACCACTCCATCCTCCCCAGACATGCCACACTGCATCCCAGACATGCCATGCTACCCCCAGATATGCCACTGTGCCTGATACGCCTTATACCCCCGATACACCACTCCGTCCTCCCCAGACATGCCACACTGCCCTCCCCACATATGCCTTATATACCGTATATGCCTTATACCCCCAGATATGTCTCTCCATCCTCCCCAGATATGCCTTTTACCCCCCCAGATATCTCATAGTCCCCTCATAGAGTCACAGACCCCCTTTATCTCTAACCGCACCTTAAGTTAATTAATTAATTAAATTAACCCTCAGTCCTCATCATTAAATTAACCCTAAACACCCCATTAACCATAACTACCCCTAAATTAACCCGAAATACCCCATCAACCACAACTACCCTAAAATTAACCCTAAACACCCCATTTACCATAACTGCCCCTAAATTAACCCTAAACACCCCATTAACCACAGCATCCCCTAAATTAACCCTAGAGATCCCATCAACCACAGCATCCCCTAAATTTACTCTAAATACCCCATCAACCACAACTGCCTCAAATTAACCCCAATTTCTAAAAAAAAAATAAAAAAAATGAAAGTGTAGGTACACTAAAAACAGAGAAGGGAGTGTTAGTTAAAGAGGACCAGGAAAAAGCAGAAACGTTAAATAACTATTTTTCCTCAGTATATATTAAGGAGGAACCTATGGCAATGCATATGCAAATGATTACTGCAAAAAATTTGCAGACAATTTGTGATTGGATGACTCAGGACAAGGTGCTGCAGCAACTAAAGAAAGTTAATGTCAACAAAGCTCCAGGGCCTGACGGTATTCACCCACGAGTACTTAAGGAGCTAAGTCTGGAAATAAGTGAACCTCTGTTTCTAATCTTCCAGTATTCTTTTCTTTCAGGAATTGTACCAGAGGATTGGAAGAAGGCAAATGTGGTTCCTATATTCAAAAAGGGTTCAAACGCTTTGCCTGGAAATTATAGACCTGTGAGCTTAACTTCTGTGGCTCGTAAAGTATTTGAAGGGCTATTAAGGGATAATATTCAGGAATTCATTGGGAAGAACAGTGTTATTAGCAAAAACCAGCATGGTTTCATGAAACAATAGTCATGTCAAACGAATTAAATTGCATTCTACGAAGAAGTAGGTAGAAGTGTAGATCAGGGTGTTGCAGTGGATGTAATCGACTTGAATTTCGCCAAGGTGTTTGACACAGATCCACACAATAGGTTAGTATTCAAACTGAAAGAAATTGGTCTAGATGCAATTTCTTGTTCTTGGGTTGAACATTGGCTTAGAGAGTTGCTATAAATGGTACATTTTCAAGCTGGACAAAAGTGGTAAGTAGTATCCCTCAGGGTTCTGTTTTGGGACCAATTGTATTCAACATATTTATAAATGATCTTGCAATAGGCGTTGAAAGTCATGTTTCAGTGTTTGCAGATGACACTAAACTCTGTAAAGTAATACAAACTGGGGGACTGGGCACACAAGTAGCAGAGGAAATTTAACCCCTTCAATCCCAGGGGTTTTTGGTACCTCAAAGCCCGGAGCAATTTTGCCATTTTTGCGCGGTTCAGCGATTATTCTCTTTTCCTGTGAATAGTGTACCCATGTAAACTATATAATGTTTTTTCAAGGAGAGATAGAGCTTTCTTTTGATACCATAGTTGGATGATTAGCTGAAAATTTAGAATTAGAATTTAGTTTTTGCTAAAAACTAGCAAAAATTAGAAAAAAACACACAAAGATTTTTTAAATTTTCCCTCTGAATCCTCTCAAAATTAGGTAAAGTGACAGAAAATTCCATCCAGATTTATCAATTCAGGTGTCCTGATTCCAGAAATACCTAATTTATATAGATTTTCTATACTTTCCCAGCACATATAGGCAACATACTATAAGGTGTACATTACTTTATACAAAGCCGTAAATTTTTTTACATTCGGTGAGGGTGTGGCTTGCCTTGCTTAGAGATGGCAGCTTGATTCCTCACCTCCGCGGTTCACTCACCTAAAATCCGCATCCATCCATCACCTTCTTACAATATGGGCAGACTGAAACGACCACCTCAGCGCCAAGACACCCCGGACACGCAGACGAGACAATCGAGGCAATCGCTCCGGTCTTACTTCCGGCAGCCCTAGGCCCTCAACCGCCATCGCCTAACATGGCGCCCTCACCAGCCAGCACGGCTTCATCGGAAGACGTCTCTCAATCGCCACAACTCAGGGACTCGGCATCGTCTTCCTCCGATCTCCAGGAACTGTTTCGTTCTCTGCCTACCAAAACGGACTTTAGCAACCTCGTGGCAGAGGTTAAACAGGCCCTTCATGAAGAAGTTGCGGCCCTGAGGGTGGATATCGCGGGAGTGGAGAGGCGCACCACACAACTGGAGGCTTCTCATGCACGCACGGCGCATCAACTCTGATCTTCATCATTCCTCTACACACCTAACCGGCCTGGCCTCGGAATTGCTCCGCTCGATTGAAGACCTCGAAAACAGAGGTAGGTGGAACAACGTGAGGGTGCAGGGCCTTGGAGAATCTGAAGGCCCGGAAGATCTCAGAGCCTTATTACAGCGGCTCTTCAACACCATTTTGGGCCAGCCACTTGACACCTCGATCCGCCTAGACAAAGCACCATTCCAGGACTTATCCCCTATCACTCTTCGGAATAGGAATGCTGCGACCACTTACTGCCATACTACAGGATAGAGGTATACATATCGCTGGGGCTTCCCCTTTCAACTCCTTATAACGCATGGGGGCTACACTCATACTGAGCCCTTCCCTTCTATCTGGGAATGTTCCTTTAAGGGGCCCTTTGCCTAGACGCCAGGGAACGGAGCGCAGCGACGACGCTGCCGAGAGAAGTCGTCCCCCGCACACGCGTGAAGAATGATCCTACCACATGCTGCTCCACACAGCTGCGGACAAAATAAGAAGGGGACAACAGCGGCCTTGCGGCTGATGGCACCCTACGCGAATGGGGGCTCCTTGTTCTCCGCGGTTCCTTACCCGCGCCCGGACATTTCCTCTCGAAGAGACTTGCGCTTTTGGTGGGATTGTCGCATCCACCTCTTTGGATGACCTTGGACCGGAAGCCTGACGACCGCCTACTTGCCGGCAGTAATGTATCCATGACTCTGCTACCGCCGCCTGGTATATGGGGACTGCTGGCTTACGAAGCTGGGTTTAGGTTAGAATGCTTACTCACCGCACTCACACTGTCACACATGCATCTGCATTCACTTTCACCCTTCGCTCTATCATGGTTCTGGATATTCAAGTACTCCTGACGCGCACACACACTTTTTTTTTTTTTTTTTTTTTGGCGGCTGCCTAAATGTCCTGCTTGACTAGCGGCATGGTCTGACCTCATTTCCATCATCCTCCTGGGAGGAACCATGGCTTGCTGGGACACAAGGACACACACTGACACGTTGACAGGTGGCTCATCGCCTCATGCACGCCGCCTCTTTACCGTATGTGGCGGGCATTTACTGGTTCGTAGTGACATGCTCCAGACCTTACTACACCTACCATACACCCAGCTCCTAATACACTTTTTTTTTTTTTTTTTGTTTGCGTCCTCCTCCTATGTCAGCTCCTGGCGAGTCCCATGGCTCGGTGGGACACAATGCACTACATTGGCACGTTGACAGGACGAGATCCGAGTCAGGCAATCCGTCTCCTACACATATGACGCGTACGCCTACTGGGTCACACGCCAGAACGTACTACACCCTTCATACGCCCACAACCTAACACAATATATATTTTTTTTCTCCTTGCGTCCTCCTGAGTTGGTTCATGGGGAGTACCATGGCTAGGTGGGACACAATGCACTACATTGGCACGTTGACGGGAGGAGATCCATCCGCATCAGGTACTCTGCCTCCTACATACATGACGCGTACGCCTACTGGTTCACACAGCAGAACCTACTACACACTTCGTACGCCCACAACCTAATACACACTTTTTTTTTTTTCTTGTTGTCCTCACACACATGGGAAAGGTTAGCCTCGTTCGCCGTTACGCGATGGTATACCATTGTATGTTCTATTGATTGTTGGGGATTATAAGGGTGGGCAGATATCCGTTTTGTATGCTCTTTATACAGGGTTTAGTTTGGGAGGCTGGTTGGGAGTTTATATGCCATACCTATGTTCTATGTTGGATGGTAATACAATTTGTCTTACTTCTGTGAGTTTTAACCGCGCAGATACTGTGAATTTCCTCTTATTCTACTTGCTCAACACTTTGTTTCTTTAAGTCTGCTAACCTCTCTGGTGAGGTTTCCACTTTCCTTAGGAACTCGGGATTACCCTGGGTGCCGGACTTCGACATATATCCGGAGTTTACAGGGGTCGCCCATCCCGGTCCTTGCTGTAGTGACTATCGTCAGGGGCCCCCGCCTTCTCGGTCCCTTGAAGTTTTAGATACCCCTGAATTCACCAATTTCTTCCCTCTCCTTCTTCCCTCTCCTCCTCCTCTTTGCCTCAGGGCCTTCCAGTATGCCTCGTTGCGACTCGCCCTTTCGGCCCTCGCCCCTAACAGTACTGAGCTACAATGTACGTGGCCTTAATGTCCTGGAAAAGAGGTCTCGGTTGTTCCGAGAACTCCGTCTAGCAAAGGTATCAGTGGCCCTCTTACAGGAGACCCACTTCAAAGAGTCTCACGCACCTGCTTTGCGGAACCCCGGTTTTCCTTTGATTTACACCAGCAACTTCTCGGCCTCGAGATCTAGAGGCACAGCTATATTGTTTTCCCGTCACACTCCTTTCATTTTGTCTGAGATGAGGGGTGACCCCGAAGGTAGATACACTTTCGTTAAGGGTACCATATGGGACCATACATTTACGTTCACTTCCATATACCTCCCCAATTCGGGACAGTGTGCTTCCCTCTCCCGCATTCTCTGCTCCCTTATGGAGTTTAAGCAGGGTATCCTGGTTTTGGGAGGGGATCTAAACATGCCGCTCGCTCCCCGTGTGGACACCTCTTCTGGCTCCTCTCGCGCCCCGCCATCTCAAACTCAACAATTCAATTCTATCCTGCATAAACATAGATTAGTTGATTGCTGTAGGGCCTTCCATCCAGCTGACAGGGACTACACCTGTTACTCCCCTCCCCATAGATCTTATTCCAGAATCGATCTCCTCTTAATGGAGTATTATCATCTCAACCTAGTGGTGGACTGCACCATTGGGATGGCGGGACTATCGGACCACTTCATGCCCACATCTTCAGACCGCGCGTCACCTCCTGGCGCCTCAATGAGACGCTCCTATCTGATGAAAACACGGCACAGGCAGTTAATGAACACTTAGAACACTTTTTCCGGGAGAACGCGGAGTCTGGGGTAGGCCACTCCGCCATGTGGGAGGCCCATAAATGTACTGTACATGGAGTCTTCATTAGTAGGGCCGCCCATCTGAAAAATGACGTCCCTTTCGAATCAGATCGCTTCTTTGGAGCAACTTTATAAACAATCTTGTGACGAACGCACATACTTAGAACTGACGACGCTCAGACGGCGGTTAAGCACCCTACTGAATTACAAAATTCAGCGCTCTTTCCAACACACTAAATCGCTTTATTATGAACATGGCAACAAAAGCGGGCGCCTACTAGCTAATGCGTTACGAGCTAAACAACGCTCGATATACATAAGCAAAATTAAAACGCACCACGGCTTCACCTCTTGTTCCCCTTCCGACATCTCCGACTCTTTCTGTCACTATTATCAATCGCTCTACGGCCTTCAAAGCGTCTACACGGGGGAGCACCGGAACTCCCTTATCAGGGACTATCTGAACACACATGTACGTCATAAACTGACGGACGCTCAAGTGGAGGCACTTGAGGGGGAAATCTCAGACGTAGAAGTCTCAACCGCCATGAAATCCATGGCCGCTGGGAAGGCACCAGGTCCTGATGGGTCCCCCCTTCGATACTACCGGGCCTTTTGGAAACACTTGCAGGGACCCTTCACAGCCTTGCTCAACGCCATCAGGAATGGTGAGCTTCTGCACCCTCACTCTGGTAACTATCTCTGTATTGCCTAAAGACAGGAAGGACCCCTTATGGTGCCAAAGCTACAGACCAATCTCTCTTCTGAATACAGATTTAAAACTTTTTGCAAAGGTTTTGGCGACCAGGCTTCAGCGAGTTTTGGGGTTCTTGGTCCATCCTGATCAGACAGGCTTCCACGCTGGTAGGGAGGGTCGTGATGGCACATATAGGGCGCTCAACACCATCCATGTCGCACAACACACCGGTCAGAGGATCCTTCGCCTGTCTATAGACGCAGAGAAGGCATTTGATAGGGTGGCCTGGGACTTCATGTTCCTAACTCTTCGAACTATGGGTTTTGGCCACTCTTGGATGCATTGGGTCACGTCTTTGTACTCGCTGCCTTCCGCCCGCGTGCGCGTAAATGGTGCACTCACAGCACCGTTCCAGATTTTTAACGGTACACGCCAGAGCTGCCCCCTATCTCCCCTCTTGTTTACCCTCACCCTTGAACCCTTTTTGCAGGCCGTCCGGCAAAATCCTAACATCCACGGGCCTGACCTGCTCAGAGCGTGCTATGAAAGTATCCGCCTATGCGGATGATCTTCTATTCGCAGTATCACAGCCACTCATCTCACTACCGCACATCCATGAAGAGCTGCGCGTCTATGGCTCCCTCTCCAATTTCAAAATAAACACAGATAAATCCGAGGCCCTCAATGTTTCTTTGCCACCAGGAGAGGCGCGAACGATCCAGAGCTCATTTCCATACCGATGGTGCCAACACAGCATTAAATACTTGGGGGTTTGGGTGCCGAGGGACCTCACCACTGTGTACGCCGCTAACTTCCCCAACCTTCTAACGCAAATCAGAAGAGATTTGCAGCGCTGGTTCCCCCACGTATCGTGGCACGGCAGAATCAATGTGCTCAAAATGAATATACTCCCAAGGGTTTTGTACCTCTTTCAGACTCTCCCCATAGCCATACCGAGGGTCTTCTTTGGGGAGCTTTGCTCCTTAATGATTCGATACGTATGGAGAGGACGATGCCCCAGGCTAAGATATGCCGTGCTCACCCGCACGGGGGGACTAGCACTGCCCGACTTTCTCACTTACTACCGTGCTCCCACTTGCAATGAATCATGGAGTGGAATTACCATCCGCCCTCGAAATTATGGATAGATCTGGACCAATCCACCACGCGCTTTCCTCTATCTACCTGCATGTGGCTTCGCCCAGAAACCCTGTTGACGCCGTCCTGCACTAACCCGTTTGTTTGTGTCACTTTGGCTATATGGAGATCCCGTCAGGTTGGGGGGCTCCTCTCCTCTTTCCCCTCTCCGCTGACACCCATAGCAGGCAACTTAGACTTCCCTCCGGGCTTGGAAGAGGGATACCTGCATTCGATGGGCTTAAACCCCAAGTCCCGTGCAACTGACTTCTGAGACAACGGTGCTCCCCTAGCCGCTGAGAAGGTCTTCCCGTCCCCCGGACCTAGCGTCCTCCACAGATACCGCTTTTCTCAGCTCATACACTACATCAAATCGCTCCCGGGTAAACATCACCTCACCAGGGAACTCACCGCCTTTGAACGGCTTCTCCAACTGGAGAAGATGCCGAGGGGAGGGATCTCAACCACGTACCAGCTACTAAACTCGGGCACTCCTGCCGCGTCGCCCCCATTTATGGGTGTATGGGAGGAGATCCTTGGGGAATCACTCACTGAGCAGCAGTGGGAAAAAGGTCTGCATTCTAACACACAAGAGCTCCATTGCTTCCAAATACCAGGAAACAGCCTATAAGATTCTCTCCACCATGTGTGCAGGAACCGGCCTTTTTGGTGTTGTACGTGGAGTGGAGGAGGTGTCGGGGCGAGACATGTCCTGCACCCCCGGTTTTTGCCTAATCTCCCATACTTATGTATCCCTGACTTCCTTGAAACGCTCTGTTACCAGGCATCTTCTTAATGCGGCCCGCTCCCTGATCCCTCGACAATGGAAACGCACTGAATCACCATCACTACGTCAATGGGTAACTCAGGGAAGAGATAAGGGTAATAGAAGAATTGATCCACCTGTCTACTGACAGGATGGAAGCATATACTAAGGTCTGGGCTAGCTGGATATCGTTCCAGTCGTCCCCCGCACTGGCAGCGCTCCTGAGGTGATACCCCACCATTTCTCTCTGTCCCCACACCTCTGTCTCTCCTTATCCTCTTCCTTCCTTTTTCCCCCTTTTTCAAATTGTTTTTTTTTTTTTTAATCCCCCGTGGCCCGGGCAGGCGGTGGACTCCGCCTGAGACGATGCGAGTCGGTGGTCTGGACATCGAACCCCCCCCCTTGTGTTCCCATAGTGTTCTATTGTCTGTTAGGATGCCCTTCTTCACTTCCATTTTATGGTCCTCCCCATACTGGCGCAAGTGTGATATTATCTTTGTGGTTTCTTGCTCATGAGACATATATATTGCTCCACGTAATTGGAAACAATTGCTTTCACCCGTCACCTGCAATTTTATGTTCTGTATCTCTACGAATTCTGACCTACGTCGTGATTGTCAAACTGCTCGATTTATTATGTCAGCCTCCAACTGTTATCAATGCGATTCTATTGTACGCTGTCCGACCTCTGATGCAATAGATAGTTTACAGAAATCACACATTATTGACCATCATTGTATCAATGTTCTTTTTGTCTTACCCTTTGTTGTTGTACTCCTTTTATGTCAATAAAAATGTTATTTACCTAAATTTTTACATTCGGTATGATGGGACTGCAACTCTAATTTAAACAAATAAAACAAAAACACCCACAAAGGTATATATTTCTGTAAAGCAGACAATCCAGGCTATCCTATCAGGGGTATTTGGGCACCAATCACTGCCAAAGGTGGCCACAGAAATTAGTTCCTGCACTTTTTTCACCAACACATTTTAGTATTTTGTAGTATTCTTAGGATTTTTTGTACAGGGTATGTGCTACGGCAGAGAAATCTATCCTAAATTCTGGACATTACAGGGCACAAACGGGACCATGCGCATTATGGATTCCAAACGTGAAATTTTCACATTTTGCTTTAGTAGACCCAGTAGCGTACCTGGGGCGGGGGGGGGGGGGCGTGCCGCCCCGGGTGCCGATCGTCAGGGGGGTGCCACGTGCTGGGGTGACCTCATGTCCGGATCCCCGGCAGCATCGTCATTTTTTTTTTTTTTACACGGAGGAGAGAGCGCCGGCATGTCATGTTGAGCGCCAAAATATGACGTCATATTTCGGCACTCAGCAGTGAAGCAGCGCAGCGGCACAACAGGAAGCAGCAGCAGAGCAGGAAAACAGAGGCGTCTTGCTCCCACCGCAGAATGGTAAGTAAAAAAACTTTAACTACAAAGGGGGAGAGGGGGGTAGATAGTGGGAAGGGGGGGTAGATAGTGAGAAGGGGAGGGGGTAGATAGTGGGGAGGGGGGTAGATAGTGAGAAGGGGGAGGTAGATAGTGAGAAGGGAGGGAGAGGGGGTAGATAGTGAGAAGGGGTAGAAAAGGGGGAAAGGTAGATAGTGAGAATGAGTGAGAGAATGAATGAATGTGTGGGTGAATTGTCTGAATGAGGGAGATAATTAATGAGTTTGTGAGAATGCATTAATGAATGTGTCAATTTGTGTGAATGAGAGAGAATAAATGATTGTGTGAATTAATTATGTGAATGAAAGTGTGAATTAGTCCTGGTCAGGTTCTTTATGGGCAGTGTGGACGCCAGGGCTGACTTTGGGTAGTGCAACTATATGCCTGTAGTTTTATCTCTTGCTATGTTTCCATACATTATTATTGTATACCTGCAAATACGGGATTTGTATGTCTGATTCTATGCCTCCAGTGCTGAGTTCACATGTGAACAATAATAATAACAATATATATATAATTTCTAACAGCAATCACACTCCTATCATGCCAAGTCAGCTAGTACATGCTGGAATCTGGGCATGCCTGGGCATGATAGGAGTGTGATTGCTGTTAACAATCACACACATATATATATAAATATATATATATATATTTCTGCTGTGTTACTTACTTTAAATAAAAGTGTGAGATTTTTTTTATGGTGGGTGGTCATATTTGGTTTCGGACAGGTAAATGCTGGATGTTCGGTTTCAGTCCAGAATTTTCGTTTCGGTGCATCCCTAAGCCAGACAATGAAGTGGTAGGCCTACACCACATCAATGTTTGGCTTAGTATATAGTGATAGGAGTTATGCTGCACTGTTATCAGTGTCTGGCTCAATGTATAGTGATAGGGATTATGCTGTACCACCGTCAATGTCTGCCTCAGTATATAATGATAACAGTAATGCTGTACCACCTTCAATGTCTGTGCCAGTATATAACGATAGAAGCTATGCAGTTTTAAAGTTTTTTTGGGGGGGTGCCACATACAGGATCCGCCCCAGGTGCCAAATACACTAGGTACGCCCCTGAGTAGACCTATGTTTCATTTGGGCCTGTTTAGCACTCCCCTAATTATAAATACCCCCATAAAAGTATATATTTCTGTAAAGCAGACAACCCAGAGTATCTCATCAAGAGCATTTGGACAATTTTCATGCAACCATTTGGCCACCAATCACTGCCAAAGTCAGACGTTGCTCTAATATCCTGCACTTTTTTCACCAACACTTCTGTGTTGCTGAGGATTTTTGGCACAGGGTATGTGTTACGGCAGAGAAATCCAGCCTAAAGTGTTCAGCCACCTCTCCTGATAATGCAAATACCCCACATGCCTAGTTTTTTTGCCAAAGTCAGCCGTTGACTTTGGCAGTGATTGATGGCCAAATGGCTGCATGGAAATACTCTGGTAGACTGCTTTCCAAAAATGTATACTTTTATGGGAACATGTTCTCCTGTGGGTCTGCTAAGCTGCTTCATAGATAGCATTGGCTTAGCACACACCGTGATCCAGTATGCCGGCACGTTACAACTTATGCCCTGTAATGTCCAGAAAACCACAAAAAAAACTAGGCATGTGGGGTATTTCCGTAATCAGGAGAGGCGGCTGAACACTTTAGGCTGGAATTCTCTGCCATAGCATATACCATGTGCAAAATATCCTAAGCAACACAGATGTGTTGGTGAAAAAAGCGCATTAAATTATTGCTACGGCTGACTTTGGCAGTGATTGATGGCCAAATGGCTGCATGGAAAATGTCCAAATGCTCCTGGTGAAATACTCTGGTAGACTGCTTTCCAAAAATGTATACTTTTATGGGAACATGTTCTCCTGTGGGACTGCTAAGCTGCTTCATAGCAATAATTTCATGCGCTTTTTTCACCAACACATCTGCGTTGCTTTGGATGTTTTATGGTATATGCTATGGCAGAGAAATCCAGCCTTAAGTGTTCAGCCACCTCTCTTGATTACGGAAATACCCCACATGCCGTTTTGTGGTTTTCTGGACATTACAGGGCACCCACCAAACTAAACCCAAATTTTTTAAAAAAATGTTTTGTTTTTCTTTTGGTTTTTTTTGAAGATCGCAATAAGCAATGTCAGTCAGCAGTTGCTAAGGCCAGTAAGGTATTGTCATGTGTAAAAAGGGACATCAAGGGACATCAATTCGCGGGGCATTCGTGCCGGTAACCTGGTGAAATACTCTGGTAGACTGCTTTCCAAAAATGTATACTTTTATGGGAACATGTTCTCCTGTGGGACTGCTAAGCTGCTTCATAGCAATAATTTCATGCGCTTTTTTCACCAACACATCTGCGTTGCTTTGGATGTTTTATGGTATATGCTATGGCAGAGAAATCCAGCCTTAAGTGTTCAGCCACCTCTCTTGATTACGGAAATACCCCACATGCCGTTTTGTGGTTTTCTGGACATTACAGGGCACCCACCAAACTAAACCCAAATTTTTAAAAAAAATGTTTTGTTTTTCTTTTGGTTTTTTTTGAAGATCGCAATAAGCAATGTCAGTCAGCAGTTGCTAAGGCCAGTAAGGTATTGTCATGTGTAAAAAGGGACATCAATTCGCGGGGCATTCGTGCCGGTAACTGTTACAGCTTCCTCATCGGAGTGATCGGGTAGCCCAGCAGGGTCTAGACAGACCCTGCTGGGCTACCCGATCCTCCCGTGAACTTCCAGGTGACATCAGTAGTGACGTGACCCGGAAGGGACATTTCCAACTGTAACAGTTTACCGGCAGCCTGATCTCACGTGCAGCGGCAGGTATGTGTCCCTGATGCTGCACGAAGGGCTAGATGTACCGGTACGTCCATAGGGGTTTCTTAATGGGCGTTTTTTGGACGTCCCGGTACGTCTATAGGGGATTGAGGGGGTTAATTTAGATAAATGCAAAGTTATGCACTTTGGGGTAAGGAATGCACAAGCAACTTACACCCTAAATGGCTGTGAACAAATGAGAAGGATTTAGGAATTGTTATAGACAACAAACTAGGAAACAATAAGCAATGTCAGTCAGCAGTTGCTAAGGCCAGTAAGGTATTGTCATGTGTAAAAAGGGACATCAATTCGCGGGGTAAAATTTTTATTTTGCCCCTTTATAAAGCAATGGTAAGACCACACCTTCAATATGCTGTGCAATTTGGGGCACCTATCCTAAAGAGGGATAATTTTAGCACTGTACAGGGATCCAGGGAGATACGGCAGCTGGCCCATCTCCCCAGCGGCAGCAGGAGCACCAGGGAGGGGATGCAGGCGGCATCACTCCCCAGCGGCTGATTGCGTACCCGGGAGATGGCGCAGCTGGCCAGTCTCCCCATCGGCAGCTCCCAAGTCCGGGAGCGGAGGAACCTGTCCCCCCTCCCCAGCGGCAGATCCCATTTGAGGGAGCTGACCGTATCGTCCGTCCTCCCCAGCGGCTGACAGAGGACCTGGAAGATGGCGCAACTGGCCCATCACCCCAGACCGACCCGTTGAGGATCTAGCCGGGTCTGCCTGACTATGGGTCAGGGGGGGAGGTTGTGACGGTCCCGAGTTAATCGGTGCCTTCTGTGGTAGTTATTGTCTGAATTCTGTATGTCCCAGTATATGTATGATTATTGTTATGCTTTTGTTATCCCCTCATGTGTTACCCTGCCCATGTGCCACATGTCCTGCCCATGTGCCACATATCCTCCCCACGGACTTCGGAACCCCTCGTAGCCCGGACACCATCGGCCCGACCACAGCACCATTGTATGGAGATATCCCATGGGTGGTGGGGGTACGGACCAGGGGTGGTTCGGAGAAGGAGCCTCCTGCAGATTCCTGGCCACTGGGGCTGCCAGAAGAGCGGAAATCAGCATCAGATATGAAAAAGGCTGAACTTGATGGACGCATGTCTTTTTTCAGCCTATGTAACATGATAGCATGGTTCCATCCTGCCTTGTATCAACGGTTCAAGCTGGTTGAGGTGGTGGTGTAATGGTGTGGGGGGACATATTCTTGGCACACTTCAGGCCCCTTAGTGCCAATTGGCCATCATTTAAACGCGACAGCCTACCTGAGTATTGTTGCTGACCATGTCCATACCTTTATGACCACAGTGTACATCTTCTGATGGCTACTTCCAGCAGGATAATGCAGGATAATGCACCATGTCACAAAGCTCACATAATCTCAAACTGGTTTCTTGTACATGACAATGAGTTCACTGTACTCCAAAAGCCTCCAGAGTCACCGGATCTCAATCCAATAGAGCACCTTTGGGATGTGGTGGAACGGGAGATTCAAATCATGGATGTGCGGCCGACAAATCTGCAGCAACTGTGTGATGCCATCATGTCCATATGGACCAAAATCTCTGAGGAATGTTTCTAACACCTTGAATGAAGGCAATTCTTAAGTCAAATGGGGTTCAACCCGGTACTAGCAAGGTATACCTAATAAAGTGGCCAGTGAGTATATATATATATATATATCTATATATATATTGTAACAAGGTGCAGGGTGTTGTTGTGGACGGGGTATACATTCCCCCTCGATTTTGCAGGGTTTTGTATGACATATAGGGCAGGCTGGTGCTCCACCCCGCAGTTTACATGCACCTGGACTGACACAGGATCCAGGCCAGGAGTTTAAGCTGACTCCAATGCACTGGTCAGCTGCAAGTAATTAGCTGCACTGACTGCAATAAAGCATGACCTGTTGGACAGAGGGAAGAAAGAGAGAGTTTTGTTTAGAAGCAGCAGGGCTTGCTACGCACAAAAGAGACCATCAAAAAGGTAGGTGAGATTACGTTTTGTTTCATTTAGACCCTGAGTAGTGAGGGACTTCTATGTTAGTAAGTGCTCAGACGAGCTAGGCTTTTGTTTATAGGGAAATTGTGTATCTGTAAATCTGTATAATCCTGTCAAAATCTGAATACATTGATTACAAATAAATGGTGGTTGATTACCTCACCGGGACTGTGGCTTTAATACCCTAGAGGACCGTGCTGTTTGGTGCCCTGTGTGGGTGCAGGATCACAATATATTATTTATATATATATATATATACACACACACAGTATCTCACAAAAGTGAGTACACCCCTCACAGTTTTGTAAATATTTTATTTATCTTTTCATGTGACAACACTGAAGAAATGACACTCTGCTACAATGTAAAGTAGTGAATGCACAGCCTGTATAACAGTGTAAATTTGCTGTCCCCTCAAAATAACTCAACAGACAGCTATTCATGTCTAAACCTTGCCAACAAAAGTGAGTACACCCCTAAGTGGAAATGTCCAAATTGGGCCCAATTAGCCATTTTCCCTCTCCGGTGTCATGTGACTTGTAAGTGTTACAAGGTCTCAGGTGTGAATGGGGAGCAGGTGTGTTAAATTTGGTTTTATCGCTCTCTGGAAGTTTAACATGGCACCTCATGGTCTTCAAAGACTTCTTGTCTTTGAAGATCTGAAAAAAGGATTGCTCTACATAAAGATGGCCTAGGCTCTAAGAAGATTGCCAAGACCCTGAAACTGAGCTGCAGCACGGTGGGCAAGACCATACAGCAGTTTCACTGGATAGGTTCCACTCAGAACAGGCCTCGCCATGGTCGACCAAAGAAGTTGAGTGCACGTGCTCAGCGTCATATCCAGAGACTGTCTTTGGGAAACAGACGTATGAGTGCTGCCAACATTGTTGCAGAGGTTGAAGGGACAGGGGGTCAGCCTGTCAGTGCTCAGACCATACCCCACATACTGCATCAAATTGGTCTGCATGGCTGTCATCCCAGAAGGAAGCCTCTTCTAAAGATGATGCACAAGAAAGACGGCAAACAGTTTGCTGAAGACAAGCAGACTAAGGACATGGATTACTGGAACCATGTCCTGTGGTCCGATGAGACCAAGATAAACCTATTTGGTTCAGATGGTGTCAAGCGTGTGTGTGGCGGCAACCAGGTGAGTAGTACAATGACAAGTGTGTCTTGCCTACAGTCAAGCATGGTGGCGGGAGTGTCATGGTCTGGGCCTGCATGAGTGCTGCTGGGACTGGGGAGCTACAGTTCATTGAGGGAACTATGAATGCCATCATGTACTGTGACATACTGAAGCAAAGCATGATCCCCTCCATTTGGAGACTGGACCGCAGGGTAGTATTCCAACATGATAACGACCCCAAACACACCTCCAAGACTACCACTGCCTTGCTAAAGAAGCTGAGGGGTAGCTCTTCCTCACCGGGTCTGCAACCAGTTTCTAAGGTGTCCTTATTGCCAAACATCTACTAATCAACAATGGGAAAGGAAAAGACTCACATCAACATTGTCGTCATTGGACACGTAGATTCTGGAAAGTCCACAACTACTGGACATCTCATCTACAAATGTGGTGGTATCGACAAGAGAACCATCGAGAAGTCTGAGAAGGAAGCTGCTGAGATGGGAAAGGGCTCCTTCGAGTATGCCTGGGTTCTGGACAAACTGAAGGCTGAGAGTGAACGTGGTATTACCATTGATGTTTCCCTGTGGAAGTTCGAAACCAGCAAATACTATGTCACAATTATTGATGCCCCTGGCCACAGAGATTTCATCAAGAACATGATCACTGGAACTTCTCAGGCTGACTGTGCTGTTCTTATTGTGGCTGCTGGTGTTGGAGAGTTTGAAGCTGGTATCTCCAAAAATGGACAAACCCGTGAGCATGCCCTCCTTGCCTACACTCTTGGTGTCAAGCAACTAATTGTTGGTGTCAACAAAATGGATTCCACTGAGCCACCATACAGCCAGAAAAGATACGAGGAAATTGTGAAGGAAGTCAGCACCCACATCAAGAAGATCGGCTACAACCCAGATACTGTTGCCTTTGTGCCTATTTCAGGCTGGAACGGTGACAACATGCTTGAGCCCAGCTCCAACATGCCCTGGTTTAAGGGATGGAAGATTACCCGTAAAGAAGGTAACGGCAGTGGAACAACTCTGCTTGAGGCTCTTGATTGCATTCTGCCATCCAGCAGGCCCACTGATAAGCCACTTCGTCTGCCACTCCAGGATGTCTACAAAATCGGTGGTATTGGCACAGTACCAGTCGGTCGTGTAGAAACTGGAGTCCTGAAACCAGGCATGGTCGTTACCTTTGCCCCAGTTAACGTACCAACTGAAGTTAAGTCAGTAGAAATGCACCACGAGGCTTTGAGTGAGGCTCTGCCCGGTGCCAACGTTGGCTTCAACGTAAAGAACGTCTCTGTGAAAGACGTCCACCGTGGAAACGTTGCTGGAGACAGCAAGAACTACCCGCCTCTGGAAGCTGGTGGATTCACTGCACAAGTCATCATCCTCAACCACCCAGGTCAAATTGGTGCTGGGTATACCCCTGTTTTGGATTGCCACACTGCTCACATTGCTTGCAAGTTTGCTGAGCTCAAGGAGAAGATTGAGAAGAAGCTGGAAGACAACCCCAAGTCTGGTGATGCTGCCATTGTTGAAATGGTCCCAGGCAAACCCATGTGTGTTGAGAGCTTCTCAGACTATCCTCCTCTTGGTCATTTTGCTGTGCGTGACATGAGACAGACCGTTGCTGTTGGTGTCAAGGCAGTTGAGAAGAAGGCAGCAGGCAGTGGCAAAGTCACAAAGTCTGCCCAGAAAGCTCAGAAAACCAAATGAATCTTTCACAAATCACCTACCACCTCAGTCTTAGCCAGCGGTGGAAGATTGGTCTCAGAACTGTTTGTATCAATTGGCCATTTAAGTTTAATAGTAAAAGACTGGTTAATGACTACAATCCATCGTAAAAGCTTCAGAAGGAAAGGAATGTTTGTGGACCATTTGTTTGTGCAGTTTTAAGTTATTAGTGTTAAATCAGTAAATTTCTAAATGGAAACAACTTGACCAAAATCTGTCACTGAATTTGAGACGATTAAACAAAGTTAATATTGAAAAAAAAAAAAGAAGCTGAGGGTAAAGGTGATGGACTGGCCAAGCATGTCTCCAGACCTAAAACCCTATTGAGGATCTATGGGGCATCCTTAAACAGAAGGTGGGGGAGCACAAGGTCTCTAACATCCACCAGCGCCGTGATGTTGTCATGGAGGAGTGGAAGAGGACTCCAGTGACAACCTGTGAAGCTCTGGTGAACTCCATGCCCAAGAGGGTTAAGGCAGTGCTGGAACAAAATGGTGGCCACACAAAATATTGACACTTTGGGCCCAATTTGGACATTTCAACTTAGGGGTGTACTCACTTGTTGAAACACTGGGGCACATGTACATGTAGGGAAAAAATATATCATAAACAATAGTGTAATACTGTAAATATATGTGATAAGAATCTATAAGATAATTGCACTCACAATTGCACTCACGATGCTGCAGCGATAACGGGAGCGGAAATCCGTAGGTTCGCCGTCAGGGGTTAACTTGGCCGTCAGAGACCATTGGTCTCCCTACTATAACAGTTCAAGGTCTGTACAAGCGACTTTATTGGTTGTTCATACGGACTTTTAACTGTTGTAGCAGGGAGACCAGTGGTCTCTGCCGGCCAAGTTGCCGGGCCAGGATTTTAAAAGTCTGTACGGGCGACTCTATTGGTCGCCACAGGGGGCTCATCTGCCATCAACCAGTGAAGTACAGGTGTACTTCATTGGTTGATGGCAGAGGACGCCCTTTCAGACGGCCAATAGAGTTGTTCGTACGGCCTTTTAACTCCTAGCGCCAAAGCTGTTGCGTAGTCCGTACTGCATTAACCCCGTAATAACCCCTTCTAAAAAAAAAAAAAAAATGGAAAAAACGCACACGAAGAATGCACACGAATATTTGCCCGAACCGAAGACGGGAACGGGCGAACATTCGCAGAATGCAAAGATTTTTCTCCCCACGAAGACAAACACGAAGAGTTGGCCGGCGCCCAAGTCTATATATAACCACATTGAACTATATTTCTATATTAGCCAGAGTACTGTCACTGTTAAATGATATTAGAATGCATCTCCCAATTAAACTGGCAATAGTGTGGCTTGCTCAAATTCCCCAGATACCAGAATTAGCAAAGCTGCTTTTCCTTGGGAGACTTTAGAAAAGCCTGGCTCCTGACAAGTTGTTGTATGCCCTTGTGCTTTCTAACAAAAAGAATACCAGAAAAAGCAAACAAACAAATTAAACAACATGTGTGTCACCTCTGCCTGTGGCTTCTTCAGGGCCACCTTTGTTTTCTGATGAACTTTTTTTTAATTATTCTTTTGGGTCAATTCACTAAAGAGAGTTGATTATTCATGGAGGTCTTAAACCAACAAGCTTCTGCTTCAAGCATTGGCAGTACAAGAGCCTTACTCTTATTTCATCTAACATTCCATCATTTGGATGTTAAGCATCATCTTGCGAATGTAGTAGGCTTTTAGAATGTAGTAATAACTCCTGTTATTTATTTCTGCTGGAATAAAATAGCGTCAGTTTTATCTTTTCCCTCCCAAAAACAACATTTTCGGTAGTGGAGGTTGTGATCTGGGGGACTTTCGCTTTTGCAGATTTGCCAGTTTTTCTATTTTAGGAAAATTGGATTGACTGCAGCATGGATTAAAAGTAATTACATTCACAGTTAGTAAACAGCTCTTAAGTGCTACTGTACTCAACATTTTATTTAGTGCTCAAAGAAAAATACTTATCGTTTTCATGGGTCTTTTAACATTACAAAACAGTTGCTCTAAGAAATATATGCTGAGATTACATAATTTGAAAAATTACAATTAATGGCTAGTTGTGACCCCCCTCTCCATTTGTTTATTTTTCTTAATCCAGAAGTGGCGTGTATCTACAACCATTGTTCGGATAATCTCTGCAGTTCTCTTCTTTGTTATTGGCTGCCTCCTCTTTGTTCTCATCCCCACCATTATCTTCCAGAAGATTGAAAACTGGACCCTTCTGGAGTCCATTTACTTTGTGGTCATCACATTAACTACCATTGGCTTTGGAGACTATGTGGCAGGTACTCAGTACGACAATATTTTTTGGTTTATTCCCTTCAAATGTAAATTCAGTTGCATAAGTACATTAATTTGCCTATTGAAGAAATCAAGAAAAGAAAATAACTAACTGATTCATCTGAAATCTAAACTTTCCTCTTATTGACTTCAATGAGTTTTCAACAGAAAACAGCTATGATTAAAGTCACAGCTAGTGATCAGTAGCATAGATGAGTAGGGCTGCAACTAACGATTATTTTAATAATAGATTAGTTGGCCGATTATTTTTTCGATTAATCGGATAAAAAAAGCAATTTTTTTTAAAATTTAAAATAATGTAATAAACGTACAATTTACACTTTCATCTCTTTATCGCAATGGCCTCTCTCTATTCACCTTCTTATTTTACTGACATAATAATAAAAGCTACAAGAACCCAAACACAGTGTTTCTCAAACTAGGTTTTAATACAAAGTTATTAGTAAATAATTCATATGTTAACTATTTTTCATATTTAATAAAAACTATGAGAAAAAAGCCTTGTTTATATTTTCTTTTATTTACCAAACTGCCCCCAGCTATGCACATCTGACCCCCAGCTTGCCACTCTACCCAAGATATGCCTTATACCTCCTATATGCCAGAGATTCCACTGTGCCTCCTGATATGCCACTGTGCCCCCGATATGCCTTATACTCCTTATATGCCAGTGATATGCAACTGAGCCCCCTGATATACCTTTTACCCCCAGATATGTCTTATGCCCCCCTGATATGCCTAATATCGATATGCCTTATACCCCCTATATGCCACTGTGCCCCCTGATATGCCTTATAACTTCCAATATGCCACTGTGCACCCTGATATGCCACTCCGCCTCCCCATAAATGCCCTGCACCACCCTGAAATTCATTATACTCCCTGATTCACCACTCTGCCTCCCCCAGATATGCCACTCTGAAATTCATTATACCCCCATACACCACTCTACCTCCCCCTATACACCACTCTAACTCCCCCAGATATGCCATTCTGCCTCCCTGAAATACATTACACACCCATACTCACCCATACACCACTTTGCCTCTCCCCCTTCCCATTCACCACTCTGCCTCTCCCCCCCTCCCATTCACCACTCTGGCTCCTCCCATACACCACTCTGGCTCCTCCCCCTCCCATACACCACTCTGGCTCCTCCCCCTCCCATACACCACTCTGCCTCCTGTCAGCAACGGATGTTCACAAGACACCAGGGAGCCAGGTAGAGAGGCAGAGTGGTGTATGGGAGGGGGAGGAGCGAGAGTGGTGTATGGGAGGGTGGCTCCCATGCACAACTCTGCCTCTTCTCCCCTCCCAGACACTACTCTCCCTCTCTCCCGACTCCCTTGTGTTTTGCGAACGTCCGTTGCTGACAGGCACTTTCACTGCAGCTTCATAGAAGCCTCAGCGTAAGTGAACGGCAGTAACGGAGGCTGTCTGTGCACATCGTGCAGGCCCCCACCAGCTGACAGACAGGATGATCCTCTGCAGGAGACCTCGATTCTCTGTCAGCCGGTGGGGGTCTGCACGATGTGCACAGACAGCCTCCGTTACTCACCTTCACTTCCGCTGGGGCTTCTACATCATGTGATACTGCCACTACATCGTAGGAGCGGAAGTGGAGGGGAGAGGCGGAAGTTGTCTGTGCGCATTGCACAGACACCCACCAGCTGACAGTGAGGAGAATCCAGGTCCCCTGCAGCGTTGCGGGGGATCTGGATTCTAGTGTTATAATCCGATCTCTGTTTGAGGTCGGATTATATAAAGAGAGGAGTTTCAGAGCGTTTGCTCTGGAAAAAAAAACCTTTTTATAATATATAAAAATCGATTCAACAAATCGATAATGAAAATCGTTGTCAACGATTTTCATTATTGATTATTATCGATTTTATCGATTAGTTGTTTCAGCCCTATAGATGAGCCCTCTGTCCACTATAAAATGATTTCATGGGATAATACAAGTTAAGGCATTGTCCATAAATAAACCCTCCTAAATTATAGCATAGATCACAGGTTGCACACTGAAAGTCCAGCTCTGTCGTCCACATTGTCCACATAGAACCTGACCAGCACCCGAATTACACACATAGGACTTGCCATCTTTGTTGCCAAAAAGCCCAACCCAAGCAAACTTTGTCCCCAAACAGTAAGACATATTTGTCTTCAAACAGTCCATCTTGTGCCATCTTTGTCCCATAAACACCCTGCCTGTGCCATCTTTGCCTTTCCCTAAATCACTTATACATCTATGATGACACTTATACAGTCACTCACTCATTTACTCACTCATTCACATAATCTTTAACTATCTCACTCAAATGTCATTCCCAAATCCCCTTATACATCTATGATACACACAAACACTTATACGGTCATTCACTCATTCACTTTTATTTAAAAAAAATAATTTACAAATATTTATTAATGCATTTTCAAAAATCAGTCAAGCAATTCATCCACACATTCATTCTCAGTCATTCACAAAATTCATCCTAACATTAATTCTCTTACTCATTCTCACTCTTTATTTATTTCAATATTTGTACTAACCCCCTTTCTCACTAGCTACCTCCCCCTCTCACTATCTACCCCCCCTTTTATAGTTCACCCTGCTAAACTCCTGCAGTGAGAGGGCAAGGCCTCCATCTTGCTGCTCAGCCACGCTGCAAGACCAAGACAGAGGCCTTGTGCTTCCACCACCGCAGTCAGGGCAACACCAAGGTGGGTGGTGGCAGGGAGCATAGGAAACGGAAGGGCGCTGAAAGGTTGCTGAAAACTTTTTAATGATCGACCGCTCTGCGCCCCTCTCTCTCCGCTCCCAGCCGCATGGGTGCCGTGCACCCTGTGCACCCGCCTCTATGTGGCCCTGGCCTTGGTGATAGGATGGCGACCTGGCACCCCTGCTGCCATGGTGCCCTGTGCACACAGCCCACACCCCCCAAAGGCCGGTCCTGTCAGTCAGCAACCTGGCCGGGCGCCACAACTGAAGTCTTCATGTGCCCATTGTGGCACGCGTGCCATAGGTTCACCATCGCTGATATAGAATGAATAAACAAAAGCGTTTTCATTATTAGAGTATAGCTGCGTGGTAAATACATATAAAAAGGTATTTATATATTGATACTGAGCTTTGCTATATTGCAAGCTCATTAGTAATGTATAAATACTCCACCTCATTACAGGAGATAGACAGATGATTTTGAATTACCTGGTAAAAGTGACAGATGTGACACGACTCAAAGGGTAAAGGGAAAAAGTGGTGGTAAAATAATGCAGGCAAGGGAGGAGAGGGAGACAGATTATATGAGTACAATGTACTAGAGAAAGTGGAAAGGAGACAGCAGAGTA
Organism: Spea bombifrons; assembly: GCF_027358695.1. Classification (NCBI taxonomy): domain Eukaryota; kingdom Metazoa; phylum Chordata; class Amphibia; order Anura; family Pelobatidae; genus Spea; species Spea bombifrons. The sequence goes on along the minus strand of NC_071096.1, from coordinate 18,475,694 downwards.
AAATCAAATTGAGGTAATCTAACAGGATTTGAGAGGAGAGCATGGAAGAGAACACAACTTGAATACATGAAACTAGAGTGAAAAACAGGAGTGAAAGGACTTGAATGAAGATTTACAGACTTACATGACTTGACATGTCTGCTACATCTCACTTTGCTAGCCACTGTTTAATTTGTTTTTGTACAAGGAATCTTAAATATTGTTAACTTTATGTAAAACTTAAAGTAGGAATTTCACAAGAAGGCTCATCCTTGGTATTCACACAATGTAGATCTAACAAAACAAATGTATATAATATGTGATGTTTATTGGTGCTCTGCATTTCAGGGGATGGAGTAGGTGTTGAGTACCAGTGGTACAAGCCACTGGTTTGGTTTTGGATATTACTTGGCCTTGCTTACTTTGCCTCCATCTTGACAATGATCGGGAACTGGCTTAGAGTTCTGTCCAGGAAGACACGAGCTGAGGTAACGCAAACCTTCATCCTCAGTAAACTACTAAGCTGTCTTTACAAACTGTAGGCATATTGGTCAGAAAAGAGGTTGAATGCCTGCTGTTGGAGAAAGCTTATGGTGTAGCCATGTTAAAAATATATTTTTCTAGATAGAGATGAAAAATACACAAATATGGAGTGGTCCTAAGAGGGGTAAAGCAATATTTTTATCACTTATTCTCAACCATTATATTTATTTTCTTTTTTTAAATAGCCCCTTAATCTTTTTTTCTTCTTCAGTTTTACTCATTTTTAAACATTCCCTCTTTCATTTAATCTCCCAGTAATACTCATAGGCATCTACTCTTCCTGTACAATAGATAATCATCCTTGGGTTTTGCATCTGAGAGTGGAGTGGGAAAATATCTCCCTGTAGAGGCTTCTGATACATCCCAGTGTTCCACCTGGCAGTGTACAAAGTATGGGAATACAAAATAAAAGAGGAATTCACTTTTCCAAAATACTAGGGCTTGCATTTGTACATATTATTGCATATGATTATTTAGTAGAGCCAATATAGAAGAAATGCTCATCAGTACCCAAGCAAGTAATTTTGGTATCTTGATTGTTACCTAATTTCTCTCAGATGGGAGGCTTGACTGCCCAAGCTGCTAACTGGACATCAAGTATTACTGCAGACATAAAGCTTCCGCACCGAGGTCTGAGTCTCAACTTTCAGGAGAGGTTGCACCGCCAAAGAGAGGACATGCACGGACCTGGGGAAGAACATGAAGAGGAAGATGAAAGAGAACAGCAGGATAAGAGGAATGACAAGCAAAGGGAACCCTCGCCAAACCTACTTGGTTCTTCCCCCATCAAAACTCAGACCCCAATTGTGACTCCTGCTTTAACCACAGAGGATGTTGTGACACAGGCTTTGGAATGGGGTGAAAATATGGCATTTATAGATGAGTCATCTGATACACAGAGTGACATGGGGGTAGGTGAAGCACAGGTTCGAAAACTACCTAAAGGAAAGAGGAAAGGGAGGGGAGCAAGAAGTGTGGTTAAAAGAGATACCCACCCTGGATCTCGGAATCGAGATAAGGGAGAAAGTGGATAAAAGAGTATTGGGATTGACTGACATCCCCATCTCCCAAAGTGCCACCCAACATACGCTGTTACACTATGACTGAAGGCTATACAGCTCAAAAATAAACAAATGTGAAAGTTTACCCATGTGTAAGACTATCCATAGATGCAATGCGGATATTACTGGTGCCAGTCTGACACCATATCAAGATCACCATATCATTGGGTATATATAATAAACACAGCCAGGTAGGCATCCCCTATAATGCACACTCACAGTGAACTGGTTATAGCAACAGGTAAATGGGTGCCTCAAAGTATGTTAGTAGACCATTGATATTGCTAAGTCAAGATCACTGAGCTAATAGGCATGATGTACACTTCAATGGAGAGAGAATGGCATAAAAACACAGGTCATGCAATCATGTTGAAAAAGATAATTTCACTGTAAAATAAAAATATTAGAGGTGCTGCAATCCTATACACATCACCTAATACATGGCAAATATGGGCTGTAGGGTCAGTTACTGAGTTCAGACAGTTACATACACACAAACACTATATACAAAGATGACAAGGGCAAAGCCTCACCCTCACAAATTCACCCTGTATTAACATAGCCTAGAAAGACGCCCATTCTTATCAAACAAATTATCACTTCTGTTTATGTGGGAAGTTCAAGTGGACATCCAAAATATTGCATGGCACCAAGGGGTTTAGATGGCAAAGTGTTAGCTCTATAATCTGCTGAAATGTGTACATTGAAGTCTGATTGGATTGTGAGACTGATGGTTAATGGTACACAAAAGGTCAATTGATTGATTATTTGTCTGTAATAAAGTGCATCAAGTTGTCAGTGCTACCACAGATTAAATTTCATTAGTCTGCCAAGTATGGACCCACAATACTATGTCTGTTCCAGAAAGCTCTCTACTAGCCAACGCTTCACATCATGCTTCTACAATTACATTCTTTTCCAGCAGAGCTTATGTCATTTTTCCACATTTTCATGGCCCTTTTGCCTTCTGTTACTTACACTCACTGGCCGCTTTATTAGGTACACCTGTTCAATCGCTTGTTAACACAAATAGCTAATCAGCCAATCACATGGCAGAAACTCATGTAGGCGTTCAAACCAAGCATCAAAGGGGAAGAAAGTGGATTTGAGTGACTTTGAACATGTCATGGTTGTTGGTGCCAGACAGACTGGTCTGAGTATTTCAGAAACTGCTGATCTACTGGGATTTTCATGCACAACCATCTCTAGGGTTTACAGGGCAGGTGTGTGGATGAAAATGCCTTGTTGATGTCAGAGGTCAGAGGAGAATACCCAGACTGGTTCGAGATGACAGAAAGGCAACAGTAACTCAAATAACCACTTGTTACAACCAAGGTATGCAGAATACCATCTCTGAACGCATGTCGAACCTTGAAGCAGATGGGCTACAGCAGCAGAAGACTCCACCAGGTACCAATCCACAGGTTTACCAAAATTGGACAATGAAAGACTGAAAGAACATTCCCTCATCTGATGAGTCTCGGTTCCAGCTGCAACATTCATATGGCAGGGTCAGGCTTTGGCGTAAACATGAAAGCATGGATCCATCCTGCCTTGTATCAGCTGTTCAGGCTGCTGGTGGTGGTGTAATGGTGTGGGGGACATTTTCTTGGGACACTTTGGGCCCCTTAGTACCAATTGAGGATCGTTTAAACACGAAAGCCTACCTGAGTATTGTTGCTGTCCATGTCCATCCCTTTATGACCACAGTGTACCCATCTTCTGATAGCTACTTCCAGCAGGATAATGCACCATGTCACAAAGCTCACATCTCAAACTGGTTTCTTGAACATGACAATGAGTTCACTGAACTCCAATGGCCTTCACAGTCACCAGATCTCAATCCAATAGAGCACCTTTGGGATGGTGGAACGGGAGATTCACATCATGGATGTGCAGGCGACAAATCTGCAGCAACTGTGTGATGCCATCATGTCCATATGGACCAAAATCTGAGGAATGTTTCCAACACCTTGTAGAAAGTATGCCATGAAGAATGAAGGCAACACGAGGCCCAACCACCTCCCAAAAAATAAATAATCACAAAACACAGAGGACAAATGGAATACCTTTAGGCACACATTGCAAAGTTACACATCCCTATATATACCTATCGGAAACAAATACAAAAGAAACGAATCAAAACCAATGTGGCTTACCTGGAAAGTAAAAATAGGAAATAAGGAATAAACAATTGGCATTAAAGCATTATAAAAGCGAGGGGTCGGAAGTATCATTTATGGCATACAAAGATGCCAACAAAGCCTGCGAAAAGGAGATTAAAATGGCTAAACTGCAAAATGAGAACTTTATTGCCAAGGAAAGTAAAACCAATCCCAAGAAATAAGTATGTAAATGGAAAAAAGTTAAAGGTAGAGAACGTTGGTACGTTATTATCTGAAACTGGAAATTTGGTTAGTGAGGACAGAGAGAAAGCCGACATCTTAAATGCTTTTTTTTTTCTTCTGTTTATACCAAGGAAGAGCCAATGACGGAGCCCCTGCTGGCTAATAAACCGTTGCAGCAATACTGTTAAGGTAGACAAGGCCGCTGGACCGGATGGTATAAACCCAAGGGTACTGAAGGAGTTAAGCCTAACTCTGACGCAACTATTATTACTAATCTTTAGGGATTCCTTCAGCTCTGGCATAGTTCCATTAGATTGGCGGATGTTGTGCCCATATTTAAAAAGGGTTCAAAATCTCAACCGGGCAATTACAGGCCAGTAAGCTTAACATCGGTAGTGGGGAAATTATTTGAAGGGTTTCTAAAGGTATACATTCAAGATAATATCCTGATCCATAATCCAATTAGTAAAAGTCAACATGGATTTTTGAAAGACCGGTCTTGTCAAACCAACCTATTATCATTCTATGAAGAAGTTAGTAAAAATATAGACCTGGGGGTGGCTGTAGATGTGATTTATCTGGACTTTGCAAAGGCATTTGATACGGTTCCGCATAAAAGGCTACTCAATAAATTAACAGAAATAGGCTTAGGGGCAAATGTCTGTATGTGGATCAGAAATTGGCTAAAAGATAGAATGCAGAGGGTTGTTGTGAATGGATGTTTCTCAGCCTGTACGCAGGTATTAAGTGGAGTGCCTCAGGGGTCTGTCCTCAGTCCTCTTCTTTTTAATTTATTTATAAATGATCTCCCAAGCTGCATTGAGAGCCATGTCACAGTTTTTGATGATGACACAAAATTAGGCCGGGTAATTCAGACTAATCTTGATGTTTCTTCTTTGCAGGAAGATTTAGACAGAGTTGGGGACTGGGCGTGCAAGTGGCAGATGAGGTTCAATATAGAGAAATGCAAAGTTATGCATTATGGTAAAAATAATAAAAATGTGACCTATTCTTTAAATGGAAAATCCTTGGGGGAAACTACCAATGAGAAGGATTTAGGAATAATGGTTGACAACAGACTTGACAACAGTGTGCAATGCCAGCAAGCAGCTACAAGGGCCAATAAGGTTTTAGCATGCATAAAAAGAGGTATCGATTCAAGGGAGTAGGATATTTTCTTGCCTCTTTACAGTTCATTGGTAAGGCCTCACCTTGAATATGCGGTACAATTCTGGGCACCGGTCCTTAAAAAGGACATTATGGAATTAGAAAAAGTAAAAAGGAGGGCTACGAAATTAATAAGGGGATTGGGTGATACTAGTTATGAAGAGAGACTAAAAAAGTTACAATTATATACGCTAGAAAAACAGTGTCTTAGAGGGGATATGATAACATTATATAAATATATGCAGGGCCAATATAAAGAGCTCTTCAGTGACCTGTTCATTAACAGAAATATACAAAGAACAAGAGGTCACCCTCTGAGACTGGAAGAGCGCAGGTTTCATAGATGACAAGGAAGGGATTTACAGTGAGGACAATAAAGGTATGGAATTCACTTCCAAGGGAGGTGGTGTTATCCAATACATTAGATACCTTCAAAAAGGGCCTCGATATTTTCTTAGAAAGGCATGACATACAGGGATATAAATAGAATAACATTAATATTTTAGAGCTTCTTGATCCAATGAGAAATCCGATTGCCTCTTGGAGTCAAGAAGGGATTTTTCCCCCCTGATGGCAGAATTCGAAGTAGCTTAATTAGGGTTTTTTTGCCTTCTTTTGGATCAAGAATAGGAAGGTTAGGTAGAAGGGTTGAACTTGATGGACTGAGGTCTTTTTTAAACCTTACGAACTATGTAACCTCCACCTCCAGACTAACTTCCCACCTAGGCACCCCTTATTTACAGCATCACCACATCAAATTGCTGCAGAGCCAATCAGGAGTGAGCTGATGATAATTAGATCACTCTTGACCAATGGGAGTCATATGCTCATTATGGCAGCCACTTAATAACCCCTCTCCCTCATTATTAATGACAGCTCTCATAAAGAAAGAGGGGTCATCCACATTAAAAAAAAACACATATTAATTTTAAAAAACGTTTAATTCTTTTTTTCAATACATAATTATCTCAGAACCTTCCTAACACCTTCACCCCCAACATCCTTACAAGTAGCAGCAACAGCATTGGAGGTCACCAAAACCCTAATGCCACTTCTAGACACACACTTCACCAAATTGAAATGAACTAGTAAAAAAACGGCAACAAAACAAATACCGTATTTGCTCAATTATAGGACAAGGTTTTTTCAGAGCAAATGCTCTGAAAAATACCCCTCTTATATTCAAGGTAGTCTTCTAATCAAATTGGATCTTAGTCTTGCAGTCAGACCTGATCCCCGCAGCACTGCAGGGGACCTGGATCCTCCTCTATGGCAGCCTCTGCTGCTCCTGGCACTTCCTCTGGGGGCTTCTATGATGGAGCGCCGGCATCACATGACCTGACTGTTGTAGCTTCGATTTTCCGGGCTAGGCTTAACTCTCCATTAAAACCCCAATAATGACACCACACCATAGAATATGGATAAGAAAAGGCCACAGCCAATTTTATTTATTAGAGTCATTGTCACGCCAAAACCTGAAACAATAAACATAGGTGCGTTAACAAGGACAATGACTCAAAACACCAACATGTAAATATATACTATAAACACCCAAGCTTGCCAAGTAATCCAGGTACCATAACCAAATACCACTTAAGGAAGGGACATATCGAGATGCCCCCCACCCTGACCTGAGGTTCCCAGCACTGACAGCCAAGAACCTCCCACCAGATGTTACCAACCATTCACTTACCACCACATTAACCCCCTGGATACCTGGCAAGCTGCCGCCCCACAGACTGTGACAAACGACACAAACCAACAAACAAAAGAAAAAAGGGAGGGAGGGTGGGACACGCAACCAGGTAAGCTAACCACAAGAATGGTTCCTAAGCCCGGGAAAGCAGCCACTTGTATAATCTTCCCCCCATTTCAACCCCTGAAATTCCTGCCAAAAAGCCTACCCCTCCTCCGCACAACAGTCAGGGCCCACTATAGCCCATGCTGGCCCCCCCGTGGGCATCATGACAGTTTTAGCTTCGATTTTCCGGGCTAGGCTTAACTCCCCATTAAAACCCCAATAATGGCACCACACCATAGAATATGGATAAGAAAAGGCCACAGCCAATTTTATTTATTAGAGTCATTGTCACGCCAAAACCTGAAACAATAAACATAGGTGCGTTAACAAGGACAATGACTGAAAACACTAACATGTAAATATATACAATAAACACCCAAGCTTGCCAAGTAATCCAGGTACCATAACCAAATACCACTTAAGGAAGGGACATATCGAGATGCCCCCCACCCTGACCTGAGGTTCCCAGCACTGACAGCCAAGAACCTCCCACCAGATGTTACCAACCATTCACTTACCACCACATTAACCCCCTGGATACCTGGCAAGCTGCCGCCAAGAGCCCATCCCTTGACACCTTAAGCCGGATGGGCCCCCCCAAGAAAAAAAAAAGGCCTTTTCTATCCCCTCCGTGATAGCCAAATTAAGGAAATCAAGCCCTAAATCCGATAGATGCACCCCATCGCCACTAAACAAACTGGGGCAAAATTCCTCCAACGCAACATGACGAACCACCACCCCGCGATGCCGGCGCACAAAACTCGCCATCAACTTATTAACCTTACAGCGGCTACACTCCATAGCCGCCCTATCCCTCGCATGACGCCAATTGACACCAACAATAAGCCAGGCACCAATTCCAACAAACGCTCAACATCACGCCTCATCTTCCACACAAGCTTGCGCTGAGGCGTAGCCCCCATATCATTACCCCCAGCGTGGATAACCACCACCGAGGGCCGGAAACCCAACCTCAAATACTTCACCACCTCCAACTACACTCCATCCCACACCATGCCTCGTATCCCAAACCACCTCACATGCACCAAGTCCATGGGGAAGCCCAGCTGCAGGCCGTTGCGCCTAACTGCGGCTCTCCGTCGGGCCCAGTACACAAAGGAGTGGCCGATGATCCACACGATGAAACGAGGCCCTGCAAAGCAAAACAGAAAAAACATAACAAGCAGAGGAAAGAAATAACCAAAACCCACCAAACAAACCACAATCAACTCACCAACCGCAACGGCCTGATATACCTCCGAAAACAAGCCGACTCCCACCGACCAATTCTCCGGATGACCCCATCATCCAACCCCAAACGTGCCGCCTCCATAGCCGCCCCGATCCGGAACAAATGCGTCCCAAATTCAGCCGACGCCAACCCAACCTTACCAAGCCCCAGCCTCATCACACGCAAAAACTGAAATCGAGACACTGGTGATAAATCCCGGTGAACCAAAAACGACACCCCACCTGCCGGCCTAACATCCCAATAATGACACACGCACTGCACAGGGCAAATGACATCCCCAGAGCATACAACCGTACCTGCTTGCCTCGTCCCAACACATCTGTCTTAGAAGACCTCAACCAGTGTCAGGGTCCAGCGGTCAGAATACGCCGCAGCGACTCACCGGAGTACCCGCTACCCGCGGGTACCGGGTCCAGCGCTGAGTACGCCGCGGCATCCATCTTCCCTTGTTCCTCCGGCGTGTATTAGCTTAACTTTATTGTTCCCATTCTGGGAACACAGAGTGCACGCTCAGATGATGTCCCGCCCCGGGGGCGGGGCGTAACCGAGCGGCAAGTTTAAAAACGAGCACTGAGCTTTGCTCAGTGCTCAGTTATTGTGCTTCCTATAGTATCTCCTGAGTGCGCTCTTTTGCTGATTATCGTGTACCAGACCCGGCTTGCCTTGACTCCTCTACTTACCTACCCCTCGTGTACCAGACCCGGCTTGCCTTGACTCCTCTATTTATTGACCCTTCATGTACCGGACCCGGCTTGCCTACGTCTATCCTTTCGGTTCCTCCTTGGCCTTGGAGACTAAACGGCTCCTGCACCTGTGTACCGATTTTTGGCTTCTCCTTGACTTCATTTTTGGGACTGATTATCTAAATACTGTGCCTGTTTCTCCTGCATACTGGTCTCCGCTCCACATCAGTCGCTGCTGTCCAGTATCCCTGACAACCAGAAAACCACAGAATCACCTTGACACGTGACATCCCGCAAAGCCAAACCACCTTGCACAGACTTATTGGGATTCACCAATTCCGACACCCGAAAAGCACCAAAAAAGGCCAATGCAAAAGCCGCCTGAAACAAAAGCACCTCAAAACTGTCAAAACAAACACCCTGCAGCACCCCAAACAACCGACGAAGCAGCCCCGCAGACAACGGACGCCTAGCATCAGGAACCCGCCGCCCTCTCTTAATCCCCTTCAAGACCTGTCGAACCACAAAATGCTTCATCACATCAGCCCAACCCTGTAACTTAAACAAAAAGGCCAAAGCTGCCAAAACCTTATCCACCTTAGAGGGAGAAGCATCCTCCAAAGCCAACCCAGTCAGATACCATAACAAAACATCCAAACGGGCGCCATCCCCCTCCACCGGACCCACACAACTCACCAACCGGTCCCACTCCTGCCAAACCTTATCATAAACCGCCCACGTCGCAGGCGCCAATGACGACTTCACCCATCCCGCAAGCAAGCGGTCCCGAGCTGCCACATCACCTCCGGGCACTGGAAGCCCACAGGGTCTGTCCCAGGAGCCTCCCGCCGAAACCGATCCCACTGAAAGCGAGAAAGAGAGTCAGCAATGACATTCAGATACCCAGGAACATGCTCAGCCCTAAACAACACATTTAATTCCATACACAACAAAACAAACCACCGCAGCAACCTAACCACCAGAACTGAAGCAGCCGACAACCTGTTAACCGAATTAGCAACCGCCAAATTATCAGAATAAAACACAACCCTGCGATTACCCATCCGCCACCCCCAGAGCGTCAGAGCCACCACCAGCGGAAACAATTCCAGGAAAGCCAGATTCCTAATGAGCAGACTAGCATGCCAAGCCGCAGGCCACCGCTCGGCACACCACTGACCCCCAAAATAAGCCCCAAAACCCACACTGGCCGAGGAATCCGTGTTCAACTCCAAAGAATCGGTCGACACCATGGCAGACTGAAAAAACACTGTCCTATTAAACCGGACCAAAAACACTTCCCACACCGTCAAATCAGCCCGCATCGCCTTAGACACTCTAATCCTATGATGAGTGGCCTGAACCCCAGCAGTAGCCCTGGATAACGAACGAGAAAACACCCGACCAACCGGAATAACACGACAAGCAAAATTAAGGCGCCCCAACAACGACTGCAGCACCCGCAAAGTAACTTTCCTAGCAGACCGCACCTCCCGCACAACCACCAACAGTGCGGCCAGCTTATCAGCTTATCACACCAAGGACCGAATCAATTTCCAGCCCCAGGAGACTCAAACAAGAAGATGGGCCCTCAGTCTTATCCGGGGCCAAGGGAATGCCAAAAGAAGCCGCCACCACCTGCAACGTGCGCAACAAGCGCAAACACCCATCCGAATCCCCTGGCCCCACACACAGAAAGTCATCCAAATAATGAACTAAAGAACGACAACCTGCCTCCTCATGCACGACCCACTCCACAAAAGAACTGAATTTCTCAAAATAGGCGCAGGAAATAGAACAACCAATCGGAAGGCACAGATCAACATAAAACGCCCCGTCAAACCAACAACCCAACAGATGATGGCACTCCGGATGAATTGGCAGTAGCCGGAAAGCGGACTCAATGTCCGCCTTCGCCATGAGAGCCCCGCTTCCCGTACCAAATCCACCGCCCTATCGAACGAAGTGTACAAAACCGAGCACAGCTCCCTATCAATGTCGTCATTAACAGACGCACCCTTCGGATATGATAGATAGATGGTGAATAAGGTGAAACTTGCCCACCTCCCGCTTCGGGACAACCCCCAAGGGGGACACACGAAAACCAAGCAACGGTGGCTCCCCGAAAGGACCCGCCATACGGCCCAACTGGACCTCCTTGTCCAATTTCTCCCGCACCACCTCAGGATACGCCGACACAGACTTCAAATTACGCCCCAATATCCGCGAATCCTGCGGTACAAAAGGGATACGAAACCTCTGCGCGAATCCGGCGTCCAGAAACGCCGCGTCTGCCTGCCTACCGTAACGGCTTAGCCACGGCAGCATCGCGTCGCGGTTCACTGGCGTTTTCCCCTTTAGACCCAGACTGACCCGAGCCTGCACCTGCCTTGGCGCGCTTAAAGCACTTGGACAGGCTGTGATTACCCCCACATCCGGAGCACTCATGCTTAAACCTGCACGAGGTACCCCACTTGCACTGGCTGTCGTTAAACAGCCAGCAGATGCCTTTTTTATGTGCGGCCGACAAAGCTCCCTGGGAACCCCCCGCCGGCCCCCCCAGGAAAGGGTGACGCCTTCTGCGCCATAATCAATTTTAACCACAGCGGGAGGTCCATCTGATCCCACCGCATCCCAGGATTCGCCGGATTCGCATCCTCTTCTTCTCCTCCTCATCCTCCTTCTTACTATCCTTCTTCTCATCCTCTTTCGTGTCCAGAGACTCCTCCAGAGGAAGTGAAGAAAATAACTCCACATACTCCCCCTTCCAGATTTTCTCCTTCACCTCAGATTTTAAATGCACCCCCAAAGGACCCGCTAAAGAGACATACGCCATCTGCCGCGCCGCATCCGGCACCGCACCGGCCAAGGACCCCTTATCACCCACAACCTCGCTGACCGCAACCTCAGCAGACGCCCCTGCACCCCCCACGACTGGCCCTACTGGTGAGGGAACCTCACCCGCCTAACGCTCCCCAGCACCACCTGCCACCGGAGCCCCTGGCTCCCACGCACCCTGAACCCATCGGCCAGTGGACTGAATGATTCATTTGTAGCAGTTCAGTCTGTGAATCATGCAGTTGTAACCTGATCCTAGAGCGAGTCATCTGCAGAGCACTCAGACACAGGTTACAACTCATTAATTCACAGAGGAACGATGACTCATAGAGTCAGAGAGTCGTTCAATGATTCATATGATTCATATGATTCAAATGATTCAAATGATTCAAATGATTTCTATGATTCAAATGATTCATATGATTCAATGATTCGAATCTTACAAGGATCTGGATCTTACAAGGATGCGATTACCCTTTACCTCTAACTGCACCTTAAGTTAACTTTATTAAATTAAATTAACCCATAACACCCCATCAACCACGACTGCCCCTAAAATTAACCCTTAACACCCCATTAAGCATAACTGCCCCTAAATTAACCCTAAACACCCCATCAACCATAACTGCCCCTAAGTTAACCCCAAACACCCCATCAACCATAACTGCCCCTAATTAAACCCTAAACACCCCATTAAGCATAACTGCCTCTAATTTAACCCTAAACACTCCATCAACCATAACTGCCCCTAAATTAACCCTAAACACCCCATTAAACATAACTGTCTCCAAATTAACCCGAAACACCCCATTAACCATAACTGCTCCTAAATTAACACTAAAGACCCCATCAACCATACCAATTTATTAGGTAATTTATCTGGAGTACATGCAATTAATTTAGGGCCAGTTATGGTAAATGGGGTGTTTAAGGTTAATTTAGGGGCAGTTATGCTTAACAGGGTGTTTAGGGTTAATTTAGGGGCAGTTATGCTTAATGGTGTGTTAAGGGTTAATTTTAGGGGCAGTCATGGTTGATGGGGTGTTAAGGGTTAATTTAATGCTAATGGTTAATTTAATTAATTTAATTAAGTTAATTTACGGTGCAGTTGGGGGTAAAGGGGAATGTAAATCCTGGGGGCAGTGATTATTAATGTATTATTCATAAAAGTATGGTGATATTCTCTGATGTTTCGAATCCCAGTGAAGGCAGAGAGTCGTTCAAAGATTCGGATCTTACAGTGATCCGGATCTTACAGTGATCCGGATGTTTGAGCAAGTATGTGTGATTAATGAAATGAATGAGTATTTAAATGTTTGTGAATGAGTGTGTGTGTGATAGCATGGATGTGTAAGGGGGTGGTGGTGGTAGCATGGCATAGGGAGGCTGTACTCACACTCCTATCATCCCCAGGTTCCAGCATGTACTGGCTGCCTGGCTTGATAGGAATGTGATTGCTGTTAGCAGTTTATATATATATATGCCTCCAGAAATGCCTTTTAACCCCCTATATGGCACTCTGCCCCATGGTATGCCTTTTAACCCCCTATATGCCACTCTGCCCCATGGTATGCCTTTTAACCCCCTATATACCACTCTGGCAAATAGGGGGTTAAAAGGCATATCATGGGGCAGAGTGACATATAGGAGGGTATAAGACATTTCTGGAGGCAGAGTGGCATATAGAGGGTTAAAAGGCACATCATGGGGCAGAGTGGCAAATAGGGGGTATAAGGCATTTCTGGGGGCAGAGTGGCAACCCTGGGGGCAGATGTGCATAACTGGGGGGGCAGGTTGGCAAATAAAAAGGAAATAAAAAAAAAATATATATTTTCTCAATCATAGCTTTTATTAAATATGAAAAAAATTGTTTACATGAATTAATATTTACTAGTAAAACTTTTTTATCTATAGGGTAGTCTTATATTCAGGCTTTTTGTTTTTTTCCTAAATTAATATTTAGATTTTGAGGGGTCGTGTTATAATCAGGGTCGTCTTATAATCGAGCAAATACGGTATATGTTTATGAACAGTAGATAAGCCAAGGTGTACAACTAGGGTAATTTTGACACTTTTCAAACAGGGATTTTATCACCAATTGCTGCCAAATTTTGAGGTATTGTTATATTTTTGTGGGTTTTTTTTTGCATATTGTGACAAACCCTATAGCATGAGGGCCATACATGTCACTTTTAGGGGTCCTAAGCACAGTCCTCTAGGGCAATCAGAGTCAGGAACAGCAGCTTTGAACAAAACAGCACTTTATTCTTAATTGCTGAAACCCCAAAAACCAAATCATAAAAATAAAACCTAGCTCCCAATTGGAGCCCTCTCTAACTTAACTATGCTGGTCTAGACTGACCAGCCTAATCACCCACTACCTCAACCTCCCAGCCAGACCCAGCTATGCCAGGCTCTGGAAAACCTCCCCCAGACAACACACAAAATGTCCAGGCAGGTATTGCCTCACTTGGCTCAGGGATTGTCTTCTTCAGGGCCTCTCCTTGCCCTGGGAGCTCCTCTTCCCCCAACAGTCTCTCTGAGTATCAGGCTCCAGGGGTTTTTAATGTCCAGCACCTGGGCCTGATGCCGGCCCCATAGGAATCCCGGACCGGATCCTGTGGACTTCTTGCCTCCTGTAAAACCCGGCATGGAATTTCCACAAAATGGGGAAATGGAGCATTGGCCCACCCTGCTCTCCAATTGCTCCACCCCAGGGACCCATATTTACGATCTGGATAGCACCTGTACCCAAATGCCACACTAAGCATCTCCCTGGGGTTTACACTGTCACAATATATTGCAATGTAGCTTTAGATTTCATATTATATTCTGTATAGAATATGTGCAACTGTAGAAAATAACACCAAATTGTGTTCACCAACATTCCCCGGTTCCAACAAGGCCTCACATGCATGGTTCATGCATTTTTTGAGGAAGGTATGAGGGCAAAACTGGAACATGCGCATTTTATTTTTCAAATTTGGAATTTTCAGAAATTGGTTTACTGGGCCCATATCCCATTTGGGACATTTTGGAAGCCCCCACTGTAAATTACCACATAAAAGTATATGTTTATGAACAGTAGACAAGTCAAGGTGTTCAACTAGGGTAATTTTGACAGTTTTCAGGCTTGTTAGTGACATGTTTAGGCCACTGACATTGGCCAGGGAGACCGATCAATAATCAGTGACTTAAAATATCACCAACAAGTGATCAGGTAATATTATGTATTTTTTTTTATTAATATTTTTTTTCCACAATTGCCCTAGATGACCCCTCTCTCTTTCTAAGGGTCATTCAGGGGCTGCCATAATGATGCGATCACTCCTATTGGCCAGTAGTGATCTGATCATCATCATCGGAGTGGCTTTGCGTTGCTTCCCAGACTCCTGGGCAGCAGCGCCCCCGCGATCACCAAGATTGTGGCGATGCAGGGGCGGTTTTTGGTGTTGACTGGTGGTGACATGTGACCAGGAAGTACCAGGTACGTAAACCCCACCCTTAACTAATTACAGTCTAGAAAATGGGGGAAAAACACAGTTATGGGGGGGGTTGTCACAAACCCTTCAACCTTCTTGTTGCTGCTTGAGATACAAACCCACTGTTGGTATAGTTATAATACCACTTTTCTGATGCTGCTGTGGTGCACAAACTGGTCACTTACAGAAAGCAAGTCACTTAGAGAATGCAAGCCCCTTACTATGTGAACGCTTAAATGCCCCAATTATCCAACAAGCAATTCACCAAGTTATATCCTCCCTACCAAGATTGCCAGATAAATACCGTATTTGCTCGATTATAAGACGACCCATCAAAATCTGAATATTAATTTAGGAAAAAAAGAAAAAGCCTGAATGCAAGACGACCCTATAGGAAAAAAGTTTTACCAGTAAATGTTAATTCATGTAAACTATGTAAACAATTTTTTTTATTAAAAGCTATGATTGAGAAAAATATTATGCACATCTGCCCCCAGGCTTGCCACTCCTATATGGCACTGTGGCCCATGATATGCCTTTTAACCCTCTAAATGCCACTGTGCCCGATGATATGCCTTTTAACCCTCTATATGCCACTGTGCCCCATGATATGCCTTTTGACCCCCTATGTGCCACTCTGCCTCCAGAAATGCCTTATACCCCTATATGCAATTCAGGCATTTCATAGAGCACTCTGCCTACAGAAATGCCTTATGCCCCCCATTTAACACTTTACAGGTGACAGGGGGGGTTGTCTGCGTCCATTGCGCAGACCTTTCCTGACTGTCAGAATTCCCCGCACCGGAACTCTCCTCTCTGACAGTCGGGGAAGGTCTGCGCAATGGACACAGACAACAACTGCTGCTAACCGCACCTCCTTCCGGCTGCAGCGGAAGTTGCCTACGCGAATCGCGTAGACGTCTACCCACTGCCCCGACTATACAGCAGGGAGTCGGAAGCACCGGTAAGTTTGGGGGGGAGTGTTAAATGGGGGGTTAAGACAGGGGGATCCAGGTCCCCTGCAGAGCTGCGGGGGATCTGGATCTTAGTCTCATAGTCAGAGATCTGATTATAAGACGACCCCAATTATAAGACGAGGGGTATTTTTCAGAGCATTTGCTCTGAAAAAAACTTGTCTTATAATTGAGTAAATATGGTACTTCAAAATTCTTAAAGACAACATTAACCCTACTCTACAGTCACTCTATCACATAAAACTATACCATTACTAAAACCTAACAAGAACATGGAACTAATCACCTCATACAAGCCTATAACCTTCAACACAGATCTTAAAATCCTTATCAAATTGATATCCACACCTCTACACTGCATCCTCCCACATATATTTTCATACAATCAACTAGGATTCACAAAATCACATAACCCCATTATAGACATCTGGAAGGCCATAGCAGCCACCATCATTTCACCCAACCCACAAAGCTTTCAACTAGGGCTGCAACAACGAATCGATAAAATCGATAATTTTCGACTATGAAAATCGTTGTCAACGATTTTCATAATCGATTAGTTGAATCGATTTTTATCGATTTATAAAATGTTGTTTTTCAGAGCAAATGCTCTGAAAAACTCCCTTCTATAATCCGATCTGAAATAGAGATCGGATTATAACTCTAGAATCCAGACCCCCCCCCCGCAAAGCTGCAGGAGACCTGGATCCTCTCTGCCACCCGGCGAGATCTGTGCAAAACGCCCAGACATCCTCCGCTTCTCCCCTCCCCTTCCGCTTCTCCCCTCCACTTCCGCCGGGGCTTCTATTACTGAACCCGGCGTCACGTGACCTTCCGGTGCGGCTTCCATCATGGAAGCCCCAATGGAAGCGGAGGGGAGAAGCGGCTGTCTGCGCGCATCGCACACACCCCTACCTGCTGCCTGAGAGGATCCAGGTCCCGTGCAGCGCTGCAGGGGGTTTGGATTTTAGTGCGCAATGTGCACTGTGTACTGCCACTTCCACCTGCCCCACCAGGGGTTAATATATCAACAGAAGAAAAACAGGACAAGTAAGCAGCACTGGGTAAGTATTATCTTTATTTTTATGCTCATTTGCCCTGTGTTTCTTCTGTTGATATATTAACCCTTGGTGGGGCAGGTATAATTTTTGCGGGATCTATTAATTATGTGTATTCTTTAATTTGTGCTTTTTTATTTTTTGATGTCTGTAATATTTGATTTATTGTTTATATTGTCCATATATTTATATATATTTATATTGTATTGTGTATGTATTTTTTTTGTTTATATTTAATAAATATAAATATAAAAAACCTATTTTGGCCATGTCAGTTTTTCTTAAATGGGGGGGGCATAAGACATATCAGGGGGCACAGTGGTATCAGGGGGGACAGTGGCATAAAGGGGCTATAAGTGGTATCAGGGGGCACAGTGGCATAAAGGGGCTATAAGGCGTATCAGGGGACAAAGTGGCATAAAGGGGCTATAAGGCATATCAGGGGGGACAATGGCATAAAGGGGCTATAAGGCATATCAGGGGGGACAGTGGCATAAAGGGGCTATAAGGCGTATCGGGGGGCAGTGGCATAAAGTGGCTATAAGGCGTATCAGGGGGGACAGTGGCATAAAGGGTCTATAAGGCGTATCAGGGGGACAGTGGCATAAAGGGGCTATAAGGCGTATCAGGGGGCACAGTGGCATGAATGGGCTATAAGGCGTGTCAGGGGGCACAGTGGCATGAAGGCTCTATAAGGCATATCAGGGGGCACAGTGGCATCTCTGGCATATAGGGGTAAAAGGCATATCAGGGGGCATGGTGGCATATCAAGGGTAAAATGCATATCAGGGGGCATGGTGGCATATCAAGGGTAAAAGGCATATAGGGGGCTATAAGGCATATCAGGGGGGCACTGTGGCATATATGGGGCTATAAGGCATATCAGGGGGCACAGTGGCATATGGGGGTATAAGGCATATTAGGGGACAGAGTGGCATATAGGGGGCTATAAGGCATATCAGGGGACAGAGTGGCATATAGGAGGTATAAGGGTGCACAGTGGCATCTCTGACATATAGGAGGGTATAAGGCATATATAGGGGCAGAGTAGCATATAGGGGGTATAAGGCATTTCCGGGACAGAGAGGCAAGCTGGGGGTGAGATGTGCATAACTGGGAAAAAATAGTTTACATGAATATTTACTAGTAAAGCTTTTTTTGGTATTTTTGGGGTTCTTTTTAAAATATAGCTTTAATTATTATGTCAGTAAAATAAGAAGGCAAATCGTGAAATGCCATTGTAAATTATAAGTTTTTATTTTAAATCAATGGAAAATTAGCATATTGTTTTTTTTTACCTGATTAATCGATTAATCGAAAAAATAATCGGCCAACTAATCGATTCCCATCTTAGACCCAATTCCCATAGGTAGGGATGTGAGACAGGTATGTCCCTCTACCACCTACTCTTTATTATGGTCCTAGACCCCCTACTACATCTTCTAGCAGCCCTACCAACTACACAGGCCATTGGTTTAAACACACATTCAATTAGTAGTTAGCAGACGATAAACTACTATACACGACACCCCCCTCAATCGGACTGGCCAGCTATAAAAAAAACAAACAAACAAAAAAAACCTTATAGACTTTTACGTGGATTCAAAATCAACTATGACAAGTCCACAGCCCTCTATCTAAACAGATTGAAACCACATGACATGCCTCCCACACAACTACACTGGGCAGCCTCCTATATACAATATTTGGGTATTAGCTTACCCCCCCCCCATCAGTAACAATATATACTAACTGTAACAAAATTCCAACATCTAGTTTTACTCAACACTATCACTATCAGGACCCCAGCTCTACCCCTTATGCTATCCCTGAATGTTTTTGGGCCCCAATTTTCTGTATGAAACCAAGTTGCAGACCTCAAAGTGCCAACAGTACATATTAAACATGGAAAGGAAGTTTTTTGGCACAAAGTTACTATACACAACAATATAAATTAGGTTTGTTTGTTTTTTAAGCATAGAAACATAGAATGTGTCCGCAGATAATAACTACTTGGTCGTCTAGCTGCCCAAGCAGAAAAACACATGAAAAGAGGGTCTATTTGTGAAAAGGATTTTATTAAATATTAGCATTTGCACTGAAATGATATCAGTTTAAAAAAATAAATAAATAAATGGAGCCTAACAAATCACAGTACTTGTCCTGTATAGTCTGACAACTCTTCTACATGAGGATCAAGAACTTTACATTACTGAACGTTTTAGTAACATTACTAAAAGTAAAGAGAGACATATGAAGAAAATCTGAAATCTAAACTTTCCTCAGAAAACAGCTATGATTGACATCACAGCCAGTGATCAGAAGCATAGATGATGATCCCTCGGTCCACTATAAAATCATTTCATGGGATAATACAAGTTAAGGCAATTTCCATAACTATCACATTGTCAGGAGACGGGCAAGCAGGTCGGGTAGGAGCCCAGTTGAAGGGGATACTAGGGGTTCTGTCTGTACCCCTCGATGCAATCTGATGGGTAGGTAGGTACAGACAGGCACACAACAGATAGATAAGCAGGACTGGAAACAAAGAATAAAGGGAGCTGTAGTGAGGACAAGGGAGTTGTAGCAATGACACACGGCTTGGAAGTCCTCAAGCAGGGCAGGTGGCAGGAAGCCCACTGGCAGGGCTGAACTGGTGGGGGCCTGCTCTGTGTAGCTGTGCTTAGAAATGCCAGTAACAGTAGGCAGAAGAGAGGTCCATATATCTAGCAAGGTCAGGAGCCGAAGGTCAGGGACAGGGTACAAGGAACAATCCGGGACCAGGTGCAGAGATTTTTATTAGCTATATGCTATAGTACAATAAATAAATACTTTAAAACAGCGATTCGTGTAGACAACTTCCGCTGCAGCCGGAAAGAGGTGCGGTCAGCAGCAGGGGTTGTCTGCGTCCATCGAGCAGACCTTCCCCGGCTGTCATACAGGAGAGTTCCCCGCACCGTTGAGGGGAATTCTCTCTGACAGCCGGAGGGTTACGCGCGATGGACGCAGACAACCCCCGCTGCTAACGGCACCTCCTTCCAGAAAAACAAACACTCAAAGGTTTCTTTGTGTACAAGTCAGAAGGGGGGGGAATACCACTCCTAAATACATTGGCAAAAGTATTGTCTTGATGATTAAAAGTCTCCCTTCCATTGTTAGCTTTCGCGTTTGCCATAATTCTATTTTGCAGTTTAATTTTTCTAAAACTAGATCCGATGATCTCTCGCCATTATTTGCATTATCAAAAACCACTCCCAGAATTTTAATACTGTCACCTTGGGTCTGGACAGCAGGTGTCTGACTGCCATCCCAATCACCAATAGTAAAACAGTAACATTTGCTAAGATTCAGCTTAAAACCAGAGGCACCTTATAAAATACTCAATCATTCTAATAGCTCTTTTCAAGGACTCTGTAGCCCATAGCCTTCACCTGAAGCCCCCCCCTCGGGATGGAGACACCCCGGATAAATGTATCCTTTCGTAGAAAGGCTAAAAGGGGTTCAATGGCACAGACAAAAAGAAGGGGTAAAAGCGTACATCCCTGCTTCACCCCAGATTTGAGAGACTTTCTGAGTTAAAAAGCTATTGATTAAAATATTGCTAAAAGACAACTTATATAAAAAATTAATGTACTGAATAAAAACATCTGGGAATGCCATTTTCTTTAAAACCATAAAGAGATATTCATGGGATACATGATCAAAAGCTTTTTTTAAATCCAGAGATAAAAATAGCCAGTTCTCTTACCGTTCCAAATACCCATCTAATTCTGTATCTTCTGTGGGCTGGATACTTTATTGCAATAGCGATACAACCAGGCTATTATGGCTTCGTCAGACACGTATGGATTATACATATGAACAGTAATAGGGATTTCCTAACCGCCATACAACGTAAAGTGAAGTCCATCCACTCGAGGGTCATCTTTCTTTCCTCTGAGGCTCGTGTAGACGTTATGACAGGCACCGATGTTCAGTAGTGTTACTACATATGTCTTTAAGGTCCAATCCGAGTGTTTTTATTAGCACCTCCTCTACAACATACTTTGTTCCTTTTTCCTCCTTCTCTCTCTCAGGAACTTTAATCTTGATTGAATGCCTTAGTCTCCCATCCTTAACAGAGGCAAAGTTGATAGTTGCAGGCATTTTCATTTCACTAGAGCAATAAATTACTCCGGCTTAAGGTAGGCGCCCTGCTGCCTTAAATGACTGTAGGCTCTCCCTACAGTTTCCTTGTTTTCAGAGACTGACAGACTATGGGGCGGAAAACCTCCTAAGATGCCTGTTCCAGAGAAGTACGGTGGGCATCCTTGTGAATGTAGGGGATTTCTGAACCAATGCCAACTACAGAACCCCACCAGAGACTTTCTCCTCTCATGTGTGGCTTTCATTATTAACTTACCCCGGGGTGAGGCCCTTGCTTGGGCTTCTCCCCTTATGGAGCATAATTCTCCACTGCTGGACGACGCTGACGCCTTCCTCGCCACTTTTCGTGCCGTATGATGCTCCTGAAAGGGTTGAATCTGCTGAGGCTAGTATTATGGAACTGCAGCAGGGCGAAAGGTCTGTGGCCCGATATGCGATTGAGTTCCATACTCTCACCTATGAGATTGACTGGAACACTCAAGCTCCAAAAGCAGCATTCCGCAGGGGGTTAAACGACTCTATCAAAGACACCTTTTGTGATCTTCACGAGAATCTGGGGGACTTTATTGCCTTATGTCTCAAGACGTCTAGAGAAAGAAAGCGAGAGGAAATATTGCCCGTATCGCCCGATTCCACGACCCCATACCGCACCCATCATGGAAGAATCACCTACTTCGGCTCATGAACCCATGGAAATTGGTCCTCTTCTCCGTTTATAGGATGCTGAAAAACAACAAAGGTGTAATTTGGGACTCTGTTTGTATTGTGGGCAGAATGGTCATATGGCCCTCTATTGTCCTAAGAAGTCAGGAAACACCCAAGATTAGTGGACAACAGAACCATTCCACAATGTTAAAGCCTCGTCTTCACCATCTGACACCCGATTTCTTGTTCCCATCATGCTGCAGTGGAAAGGTCACCAAGTGGCCACACAAGCTTTCATTGACTCTGGTGCCGCAGGGATCTTCTTAGACCAGACCTGGGCTCTTCTCCAGGGTATTCTGCTGGTTTCCAAATCCCACAGCAGTACCGTGGCAGCAGTAGATGGTACGCCTCTCAGGATTACCATGGCTAAGGAAACATAATCCTACGATCAACTGGAGCGAGGGTCGAGTTACAGCTTGGGGCCCTGTTTTTGTTTTTGCTATTTACGTCCCATCAAGGTGACCCCTATCCTTGAAAACCCCTCTCTGGATCCTAGAGAAATTGTTCCTGCACGATATTAGGACTTTCTGGACGTATTTTTGAAGCAGTAGGTGGATATTTGGCCTCCTCATTGCATTCATTATTGTGTCATTGACCTTTATCCGGGGACGTCTCCCCCTTCGGGCCGGACATATCCACTTTCTTGGCCTGAGAATCAGGCCTTATGGATATATATATATAAAAGACTGTCTGAAAAAGGGGTTCATACACCCTTCCTCCTCCCCTGTAGGAGCAGGGTTCTTCTTTGTTAAAAAGAAGGATGGATCACTCAGGCCTTCCATAGACTATAGGGGGCTAAATAAAGTAACCTTGAAGAACAAATACCCATTACCTCTCATGACGGAATTTTATGATCTTCTGAAGGACGCTAAAATCTTCACCAAATTAGATCTTTGTGGTGCATTTAATTTAATCAGGATCAGAGAGGGAGGGAAAACAGCTTTTAACACTCGATTTGGACACTATGAGTATTTAGTGATGCCATTTGGTCTTTGTATTTGGAATTCCAAAATTTCGTCAACGACATCTTTCGTGATATACTTCTGTCTCATGTCATGATTTATTTAGACGACATCCTGGTTTTCTCTGCCAATCTCGAAGACCTTAGGAAATATGTTCGTCAAGTGTTACAACGATTAAGAGAGAATTTCCTGTACGCCAAGGGTGAGAAATGCGAGTTTGTTGTATCAGGTTCCTGGGATATATAATATCTGATTAAGGATGGATCCTGAGAAGGTCACAGCCATCGAGGAATGGAAAAGGCCCACAGATCTCAAAGGCATACAGGTTTTGCTAATTACTATCGTCGCTTTATTCGTAATTTCTCTCACATCGTGTCTCCCATTTCTGCCTTAACACTTAAGGGAGCCTCTCCCAC
The DNA here is from genome assembly GCF_027358695.1 of Spea bombifrons. Lineage (NCBI taxonomy): Eukaryota > Metazoa > Chordata > Amphibia > Anura > Pelobatidae > Spea > Spea bombifrons. Next base: position 18,452,279 of record NC_071096.1, on the reverse strand, counting down.
CAATTGGCCTTCCGAGGCTATATCAGCCTTTGAAAAACTTAAGAGGGTCTTCCTATCTGCTCCAGTTCTTCACAGACCGGACCCTTCTTTGCCCTTTATTCTTGAAATGGATGCTTCTGAGACAGGTGCCGGTGCTATCCTGTCTCAAAGAGACTGCAAGATCAACAGGATTATGTGTTCGTTTTTTTCTAAAAGATTTACTTCCGCTGAGATGAATTATGACGTGGGAAATAGAGGATTGATGGCCATCAAGATGGCTCTTGAGGAGTGGAGACATCTCCTGGAGGGGACTGAGACCCTGATCACTATAATCACAGATCATAAAATTTACCATATCTGGAAAAGGCTAAAAGACTCAATCCTCGCCAAGCACACTGGGCCTTATTTTTTACACGCTTCAATTTTTTTTATCAGCTATCGCCCTGGGTCAAAAAATATTAAAGCAGATGCATTATCCAGACAGTTCGAGGGTCCTCATACAGTCGAGAAGAGTGAGACCATCATTCTGTCAGGGGCTGGGTCCAAAGATTGTGTTCAGGAGTTGCGGTGCAGTAGCGGAGTTGGACAGGGCCTGATGCAGGGCGACAGCACTCTCCCGGTGGGCATTTAGGGTTGTGCAGCCACATACCAGCTCCCTGACATAGCAGCGGATGATGACAGAACACAGCAGACACCCTGGAGCAGGCATGAGACATAGCACTGGAATCATGTGCAGGATGCTGCAGACTGGAAGTAGGGAAGCTAAGCAGAGTATACAGCAGAAACAGAACAAGCAAGGGACAGGGAGACCAAGCAAGAAACATACAAGATATACCAGACAACATATACATAATACAGGGCACAACAGGGAACAAGACAAGGAATAGTCAAGATCCAACATGAACAGGACAGGACATCCCTCTACCGGGGGTTCAAGACAGGACACCCCCCTACCGGGGGTTCAAGACAGGACACCCCTCTACCGGGGATACAGGACAGGACAACAAAGCACAGAGCTGACAAGACTGACCAGGCAACACATGACAAGAATACACAGAAACCATAGGACCAAACAGGACTAGCCTAGGACTACAATAACAATTGGAGATTCCGTCACATCATATGGCCATAGTATGCTTAGCCCACCACTACGCCAAAGTACTCCAATATTCGGTGGGTCCTAACGCTAAACCCTGCTTACAAGGGTACTAAACAAACCAAACATGAAATCCAAACACATATCAGAGAGACATACCTGTAGACTGCAGACTGAGACAAACATAACGGCTGGGGCACACCTTATAAAGGAAACAGCGCTAAAGCAAAGAGCAGAACAAGAAGCAAGGAATGGAAGATCAGAACAGAGCATAAGGAAATCCATGAATGGATTGAAGCAAAACAGAGAAACTGAAGCAAGATCATATTGTTGCCACCATGTCGACTGCTGTTCTCCAAAGTATCTTTCGTCTTCAACGCTACCGTCCCAGAGATCTGGCAGTTCCTCCTGGACGACTGTATGTACCACCTCAATATTGCAACAAAGTTCTGTCTTGGGCCCACAATTCCCCTATACATGACATGGTGGAATCCGTAACATACGTTTTCACCTACAACCACATTTTTGGTGGCCCACCATGCTCACTGACATTGCCGAATTTGTACATGCCTGCAATATTTGTGCTAGATTCAAAGTACCCAGAAAGAGGCCTGCTGGTCTTCTCCAACCGCTACCCATTCCAAAGCGGCCTTGGACACAACTAGCCATGGACTTTATTACTGATTTACTATCTTCTGAAGGAAAGACTATGATCCTAGTGGTTTTTGATCTATTCTCTACACGAGCCCATTTTATCGCGTTAGCCAAGTTGCCCTCTGCTGTGGAATTAGCAACGATAACATTAAAGGGGTTTTTCGGCTTCATGGGATTCCTCTCATGTATCAGTCCAATTGGGTATCATTTTTCCACCTGGCAGAACCGTCCTACAATTCCTCATATGATGAAGCTATCAAGACCTCTCCTTTTTGCACAGCCATGAGATTTGAACCTAACTTATGGCCACCCAACTGTTTCTCTTCTGAAGTGCACGCCGCTGACTCCCACGTCGCTCGGTAGGTTGGTTCTCTACACAGCATTTACATCTCAGACAAAGTAGAAGAACCTTAGAGCCCAAATACATTGGTCCATTCAAAATCCTGGTAAAAATTAATGAGGTCTCTTACTCCCTGGAACACATGGACAACGTCTTCCATATATCACTACTGAAACCAGTTGTCTATAACCAGGGTCCTGACGGATATGAGCTTGAGGCTATCATCGACTCCAGAATATTCAGACGCAGATTACAATATCTTGTCCGCTGGTTGGGATACGGACATAGGCGTAGGAACCCCTAAAAATCTGGGGGAGGACAGCATTTTTCCCCATCAGATCCCCACTTTCTCCCCATCTCTCACACTATCTACCCCCTCTCTACCTTCTCACACTATCTACCCCCTCTCCCCCTCTCACACTTTCTTACTATCTACCCCCTCCCTACCCTCCCTTCTCACACTATCTACCCCCTCCCTTCTCACACTATCTACCCTCTCCCTACCCTCCCTTCTCACTAGCTACCCTCTCCCTACCCTCCCTTCTCACTAGCTACCCTCTCCCTATCACCCCCTTCTCACTAGCTACCCTCTCCCTACCGCCCCCTTCACAATAGCTACACTCTCCCTACCCCCCTTCTCACCAGCTACCCTCTCCCTACCCCCCTACTCACTAGCTACCCTTTCCCTACCCCCCTTCTCACTAGCTACCCTCTCCCTGCCCCCCCTTCTCACTGTCTACCCCAGGGGTGTCCAAGTTTTTTCTGCAGTGGGCCACTTCATCAGAATTGTATACGTGCGCGGGCCGCACTCATTTTTCACTGTGAGAAAATATGGCCTTTAATAAAATATGCAGATTAAACTAAAGTAAATGACGCAAAACCTTTACTTTTCCTCTCACTGATTCCTGGGCCTAGAAAGTTTTGTGACTACAAATTCAGGACTCAGGATAATTAAAAATGAAATAGTTCTACCGTATTGGCTCGAATATAGGCCGCACTTCCCCCCCCCACTTTAAGTCTTTAAAGTGGGGTTGCGGCCTATATTCGAGGTAAGGATGCAGGGTTAGGATGCAGATCCCCCGCAGCGGTGCAGGGGACCTGCATCCTACTCTCTGATACGCTCAGACAGCCTCCCCTGCCAGCACTTCCCACGGGGGAAGTACCGGCACGGGAGGTTGTCTAAGCGCATCGCGCAGAGGTTCACCGGCAGCGGCGATGCGTGCGTAAACAGCCTCCGCTGCCGGCACCTCTGCACGATGTGCTTTAACAATCTCCCTTGCCGGGAATTCCCACGGGGGAGTCCTGGCAAGGGAGATTGTTAAAGCACATCATGCAGACGTGCCGGCAGCGGAGGTTGTTAACGCTTGCATCGCCGCAGCCGGTGAAGGTCTGCGCGATGTACGCTAACAATCTTCCTTGCCGGCACTTCCCACGGCGGAAGTGCCAGTACCGGAAGTTAAGTACGCGTACTGCGTAGCTGTCCCCCGCAAGACCCCGGGGAGTCTGCACCGGTAAGTCTAGGGGGGGGACCTCTTGGGGCAGAGTGGCAGCATATCTCAGGGGGGTAGAGTAGCAGCATTTCCCGGGGGGGCACATCTCAGGGGCAGAGTGCATATCTCAGGGGGGGATAGAGAAGCAGCATATCTCGCGGGGGCAGAGTGGCAGCATATGTAAGTGTTTTTTTTTTTTTACTAAGATATTTTTTTCTTTAAAAAAGCACCTAACTTTTAGGGTGCAGCCTATATTCGGATGCGGCCTATATCCGAACCAATACCGTATTTATTCTAGGGATGCACCAAAATAAAAATTCTGGACCAGAACATTCACGGTTCACTTAGCCAAAACCGAAAATGACCCCCCACCTTTAAAAATAATAATAAAAACTCACATTTTTAATAAAAGCAACACACCACAATTGGAAAAAAAAATTGCAATATGACTTGGCATGATAGGAGTGTGATTGCTAACAGCAATCACACTCCTATCATACCCAGGCAGCCAGTACATGCTGGTACAGGGTGGCTGTAAGTGATGTGCAGACCCCATATTGCTGGCAACATCAATACACAAGGGGGGCAGCTAGCTAGGTTTCAGCATGTACTGGCTGACTTGGCATGATAGGAGCGTGATTGATAACAGCAATCACAGTCCCATCATCCCTAGGTTCCAGCACTTACACATCCAACCAGTAAATGCTGGAACCTAGGCATGATGGCAGTACAGAAGACCCTCCCACAGATAAGTAGCAGGGCTCGAATCCCACACATAAGTGGTATTTATGTGCTCAACATAAGTGGGAGAATAATCTTTTGACTTTTCCTTCTTGTTCCAGATAGACCACCATGCAGCATCCATCCCAAAACTTGCCTGACACGTGAAGATGAGAGGCGGAGATTGCTGGTTGTGTTTGCAACTTAGAAAGGCGGAGTATCGAAAAAAAATAAGGGGTGGGGTTTTAGGGTATATAGTCTTTGAGGGTAGCATAGGGAAAAAAAAAACCCTCTGTGACGGAACCCTCCATCACTGGGGCCACTGGAGAGGCCTGAGAGCCAGCCTCCTCCCTACCGACTATGGGCCCTGGCTATGGATAGACTTCTGTATCTACCCCTAGAAGTATACTACAGACATTTACCCCAGCCAAACCTTTTAACTGATTAGGGACAGTCATAGTGGAGGTTGGGACCCTATTGTATTATTAATCCCTTTACTGACCCTGTCAGGGTCCGCGGCAAGAGAATCCTCGCCGCAGCAACTCACCTGAGTACCCGCCGATAGCGGGTACTGTCTCCCACGCCGCAACCTCCATCTTCCACCTTCAAATGCAACTTAACGCTTCTACTCACCAAGCTCCTTCTGTCACGCCTGCTGTCGTCCCACCTGTTATGGAAGGCGCTTCAGCTTTAGAACCTCAAGTTCCTTTACCTGAACGTTTCGCTGGGGATCGGAGCAAGTATCGTACGTTTGTAACCTCCTGCGAGATCCTGTTTCGCCTGAGACCTTGTACCTATGCAACGGACTATATTAAAGTGCACACAGTTATCGCCTTGCTCTCGAGAGAACCCCAACTCTGGGCACACCATCTACTGCATAGCAACAACAGTGTATTAGACTCTTGAAGATCCTTTCGGGAGGCATTAGACTCTCTCTATGAAGATCCCTACAGGGTCTCCTCTGCAGCAACCACCCTTCCTACTCTAAAACAAGGTCGGCGCCCCGTGGAGGAATATGTCACGGAATTCAGACGCCTGGCTCTGGAGTCTAATTGAAATGAGCCAGCCCTTCATGATCAATTTCGCTGGGGTCTGTCTGAGGCCGTCAAAGATGAACTTTCACAAACTTCTATTCCTTCACCTTTAGAGTAATTCATACGTCTAGTAACGCAAATTGATCGGAGACTACGTGAAAGACGGTGTGTACGCCAGACCTCCAGTCCCAGCTGGACTCCAGCAAGTGAACCTCAAAGAACCCCAGCTCCTTCTCCCAATGAAGAACCTATGCAAATAGGTATTGTACGAGGCCCTCTCTCAACTGAAGAGAAACAGCGTCGTAGAACTTTAAATCTATGCATGTACTGTGGCAAGGCATTATTATTAATCCCTTTACTGACCCTGTTGTCTAAGGGTGTCAGGGTCCGCGGCAAGAGAATCCTCGCCGCAGCAACTCACCTGAGTACCCGCCGATAGCGGGTACTGTCTCCCACGCCGCAACCTCCATCTTCCACCTGCAAATGCAACTTAACGCTTCTACTCACCAAGCTCCTGCTGTCACGCCTGCTACCGTCCCACCTGTTATGGAAGGCGCTTCAGCTTTAGAACCTCAAGTTCCTTTACCTGAACGTTTCGCTGGGGATCGGAGCAAGTATCGTACGTTTGTAACCTCCTGCGAGATCCTGTTTCGCCTGAGACCTTGTACCTATGCAACGGACTATATTAAAGTGCACACAGTTATCGCCTTGCTCTCGAGAGAACCCCAACTCTGGGCACACCATCTACTGCATAGCAACAACAGTGTATTAGACTCTTGGAGATCCTTTCGGGAGGCATTAGACTCTCTCTATGAAGATCCCTACAGGGTCTCCTCTGCAGCAACCACCCTTCCTACTCTAAAACAAGGTCGGCGCCCCGTGGAGGAATATGTCACGGAATTCAGACGCCTGGCTCTGGAGTCTAATTGAAATGAGCCAGCCCTTCATGATCAATTTCGCTGGGGTCTGTCTGAGGCCGTCAAAGATGAACTTTCACAAACTTCTATTCCTTCACCTTTAGAGTAATTCATACGTCTAGTAACGCAAATTGATCGGAGACTACGTGAAAGACGGTGTGAACGCCAGCCCTCCAGTCCCAGCTGGACTCCAGCAAGTGAACCTCAAAGAACCCCAGCTCCTTCTCCCAATGAAGAACCTATGCAAATAGGTATTGTACGAGGCCCTCTCTCAACTGAAGAGAAACAGCGTTGTAGAACTTTAAATCTATGCATGTACTGTGGCAAGGCAGGCCACCGCTACCAGGATTGTAGAGCCCGTGGCCGCTATAACCAGGGTAAGGATCCTACTCCTCTACTATATACACATCCTGGAAGACGCCCCTGCTTATCTCCTTATCTATCTGTTTCTGTCTCTTTACAGTGGACTAAAGATTCCGCACACCTTTCAGCCATGGTAGACTCCGGAGCAAGCGTGAATTTCATCAATTTTGACACTCTGCACTCCCTGAGGATCCCCTCATGTCTTAAAAAGAACCCGGTGGCTATTCAACTGGTGGACGGAAGCCCCCTTAAGACTGGTCCTATTTCAAGGGAGACCGTTCCACTAACTCTCAAAATAGGAGATGGCCATATCGAAACCCTTCCCTTTTCCGGTATCACCTCTCATCCTAGGCCTACCATGGCTCAGAAAACATAATCCTCTCATCAACTGGGAGACAGGAGTACTTCAGTTTTCGTCTTCTTTCTGTACTATAAACTGCCTCAAGCTTGAATCCCTCTGTCTCGCTCAGGCCGTCTCGCCACAGGGGATTCCTCCTCCTTACCGTCAATTCAGAGACGTTTTCGAAAAGAAAAGTGCCGACAAATTACCCCCTTCCAGACCTTACGATTGTCCTATTGACCTCCTACCTGGTGCCGCCATTCCCTTTGGTCGCATTTATCCGCTCTCCGAACCTGAACTCACCACCCTCAAAGATTATATTGAAGAGAATCTGACGAAAGGATTCATTTGGCCTTCAACTTCTCTTGCTGGGGTTTCTTCTTTCATAAAAAAGATGGGGGGCTGAGGCCTTGTATTGATTACCATGAATTGAATAATATTACAATAAAGAACCGTTACCCGTTACCACTTATCCCTGAGTTACTTGAACATGTTCAATCCGCCAAGATATTTACCAAACTTGACCTACGTGGCGCTTATAATCTGGCTCGGATCCGTAGTGGCGACGAGTGGAAAACAGCTTTTCGATGTCGGTGTGGACATTTTGAATACCTCGTCATGCCATTTGGCTTATGTAATGCTCCAGCCACTTTCCAGCATTTTGTTAATGAGGTGTTTCATGATATCTTAGACCACTTCATCATCCTATACCTGGATAATATTCTAATTTTTTCCCCAACCTTAGAAGAACATTGCGTGCATGTATGTCAAGTGCTAGAACGTCTAAGAAAAAACAATCTGTACGTCAAGCTTGAAAAATGTTTATTCGAAGTACAAAGAGTAGAATTTCTGGGATATATCCTATCCCCAACCAGCATTGAAATGGATCCTAGGAAAGTGACAGCTATCCTCAACTGGCCCACACCTGTAGATCATAAAGCAGTACAGCGATTCGTCGGTTTAGCAAATTTTTACCGTAAATTCATACGTAATTTCTCCAAAATAATTCAACCCATTACTAATCTCACCTCCAAGAAACAAATCCTTATCCGGGTCAGTACCCTAATCCTCCAGCTCCCGTCGTAGTTAATGATGTCGAAGAATATGAAGTTGAAAACGTACTGGATTCCCGGCGTCACAGGGGCCGTTTACAATACCTCATTCGCTGGAAAGGTTACGGTCCGGTGGAGGATTCATGGGAACCTGCCAGTGGCATATCAGACTTTAACCAACGCCATCCTGGTCACCCCGGTCTCGCTAGAGACGGAAAGGCTCCCCTCGGGGGGGGTACTGTCTGGGTCCGCGGCAAGAGAATCCTCGCCGCAGCAACTCACCTGAGTACCCGCGATAGCGGGTACTGTCTCCCACGCCGCAACCTCCATCTTCCCAGAACCAGCTCCTTCAGACTGTGTTTAGGCGCGCGCACGCGCCCCCTCCTGCCTCTTCTAGTTTCCTGCACGACGTAGCCTGGGGAATGCACGTCAACGGGACCACGCAAGGAGGAGGGGCAACATCTAGTGGAGGATTTATAAACTCGCACCGAGTTTCATTCAGTGCTCAGTTATTTTCCCTGACAGAGCTATTTAGTTTGCACTCCCGATATTGTGATTTCTGGTTTTGACCCTTGGCTTTGTACTTCGTTTATCCTAATCTCTCCAACCCCGAATTTTGGCTCGTCTTACGGACTTCGCTGCTCTCTCCCGCCCTGACCTTCGGACCGTCTCTGATTTGGCCTTATCCACTAAACCTTCCCTCATCTTCTGGAAGGTAGCCTGCATACTGGGTTCCTCTCCTCGCTCCTACCAGCCTGACAAAGGGGCAGATTAAGGGGGCGGTTTGTATCCCAATATCTTAATTTATGTTAATGTGTGCTTTGCTGGCTATATCCAGCCCTGCTTTGTGGTTTCTAAGGGCAATCTGTATATTATACCCCAGTGTATACTGTAACTACTACACTTGGAAAGGGGCAGCTGCTCTGACTCTTCATTGGTTGATGTCAGACAAGCCCCCTGCCTGCGACCAATAGAGTCGCTCTTAAAGACGCTCTCTTGGCGTGAAAGCCTGGTTTTCCGCTTAGTGATTTCCCCACCCTGATGAAGCCGAGGTATATCTCTGCAAAAACAGCACCGGGTTATAGTGTTATTTTTCTTACGCTGTTAGTTTTTTAGGGTTAGAGTCCTAGGGATCTATTTTTCTCACGCTATTAGCTTACGATAGTTTAGAGGCAGTGACTTGTATTCGGGGGAGGGACCAGGAACAATAGCTAGTTGACATTTAGGCATTATGTCTTAACTAATAGGCTAGCATAGTATAGCAATAGCTTTTTTAAGGTCCTCCCTTTGAATTTATAATGCGCATTACTTATAGATACACCACTCTGCCCCCAGATATGCCACTCTGTCCTCCAGATATGCGTTATAACCCCTGATATGCCACTCTGCCCCAGCTATGCTTTATAACCCCTGATATGCCACTCTGCTCCCCAGATATGCCACTCTGCCCCTAATATGCTTTATAACCCCTGATATGCCACTCTGCCCCCCTCCCCCAGACTTACCTATGCATCCCAGACTTCATGGTGTCTAGCGGGGGCAGCCGGTGGATGTCTGCGCAATGCGCTTAGACAACCTCTGCTGCTTCTTGCCATTTCTGCCGGGAGTTTCTATGCCGATGCTCTCTCAAAGAAGCCCCGGCAGAAGTGCCGGCAGCAGCGGAGGTTATCTGCGCTTATCGCACAGGCGTTCACCGGCTGCCAGCGCCAGCTGGTGAACGTCTGCGCAATGGGCTCAGACAGCCTCCGCTGATGCTGGCTGGTACTGCCCCCGGGGCTTCTTTGACGGAGTACCGGGAGGTCATGTCACGCTTGGCTGCAGCAGGGCTAAATGATAAAGAAAAGAGAAAAAAAACACCTGCCCGGCAGCCGAAACTGCGCATCCCTGCGCTAAACCCTGATTAAAGGCCGCACCCCCACTTAAAAGACTTAAGTGCGGCCTATAATCGGGCCAATATCGTACTTTACTCCGTGAAAGACCAATCTACAGTTATTAACTACTATTCCTACTATTGCTGGCTCAGCATCATGCAGTCAGGAAAAGTTCATTTTGTGTGGTGTACTGCAGCATTCTGAGGTATTACAAAAAAGGGGGGTAGTTAAAAGGTAGTAAAAAGGTACATAAAGGATTGGAACCAAAATAGGACACTAGGTAGTTTTCCAGTGGTTCTGGTAACACTCTCTGCTGTTATTACATTTGTCGTGTTGTTCAGCCAACTAAAAGGATGGCTGAGAATCATGAGATGCGCATTACAGAGCAGCTGCAGTGCCAATACATAAAAATATAAAAACTATCCTTTGACACTCCGGTTGTACTCACTTTCCCATGATGCTTAACATACCAAAGGAGCTGAAAGTCATAGGAGCTGGAGTATTAACTATAGCTACAATACCTATTTGAAATAAAACTACCTTGTGTTTGGAGCCAGCAAACTGTGTCTCTGCCCAGGTTGAGACTTTGTGTCTATGAGGAAGCAGCTACCAGAGTGAAGGAGAGGAGACCAGCTAGAGGGAAAATAATAATTTAAAAGGTGCAGTACCGGTTGGGGATATCCCTGATGTCCCCCTTACTGGCCCAACTTTAACCCCTTCATGACAATGACTGATTTAATTTTTTGTACCCTTCGTGACAATGGCTGTTTCAACATTTCTGCGGTGCTCACATTTAGTAATTTTCTTCTTTCCCATTTACTTAACCCACACCAGTTATATATTGTTTTTTTCAGGGCAAGAACTTTCTTTAGATATCATTATTTTGATTGTATCATATAATTTACTTTAAAAAAATGACTTTTCATTTCATGGCTTTGTCATTAAGGGGTTAAATCCGTTATTAACCCCTTCAATCCCAGGGGTTTTTGGTATCTCAAAGCCCAGAGCAATTTTGCCATTTTTGCGCTATGTCGGTTCAGCGATTATTCTCTTTTCCTGTGAATAGTGTACCCATGTAAGAATGGTTAATGGGGTGTTTAGGGTTAATTTAGGGGCAGTTATGGTTGATGGGGTGTTAAGGGTTAATTTAAAGCTGATTACTGAGGGTTAATTTAATTAATTTAATAAAGTTAACTGAAGGTGCAGTTAGAGGTAAAGGGAGAATCTAAATCCTGGGGGCAGTGATGATTAATGTATTTATTTATAAAAGTATGGTGATATTCTCTGAATGATTCAAATCCCTGTAAGATCCGGATCCCTAATAAAGATTCAATAATTCAAATCATTTGAATCTTTGAATCATTCGAATCTTTGGATCATTTGAATCTTTGATTGACTCCCTGACTATATGAGTCATCCTTCCTCTGTGAATTAATGAGCTCTAACCTGATCCCAGAGTCTGTGTCTGAGTGCTCTGCACTCGAGGATCAGGTTACAACTGCACGATTCACAGACTGAACTGCTACAAATGAATCGTTCAGTCTACTGAACCGATTCATCCGGATCACTAAAAAGAATCGGATCAGATGAACGATTCGTTCATGATCCAAACATCCAGGCCCGGACTGGGACAAAAAATAGGCCCGGGCATTTAAGCCTGAGCAGCCCATATTTATTTATTTATTTATTGTTAAAGCCCACCCGTACCATCTTTGCATTTAATCATTCACACAAATCATTAACACATTCATTAATGCAGTCTCACAAATCATTCAAGCAATTCATCCTCACATGAATTCATTGTCATACGCATTCACACAATTCATCCACACATTTATTCATTCATTCTCATACGCATTCACACTACCCCCTCTCTTCATCTTATCTGCCCCTTCTCAGTATGTTCCCCCTTTTCACTATGTAACCCCCTTCCCCACTTCTCAATATGTACCGCCTCTATCTATCCCCTCTCCCCCTTTCTCACTATCTAACCCCCCTCTGCCTCTTCTCACTGCACCCCCCTCCCTCACCCTACTTACCTTGTTGCCGGAGCAAGCAGCAACTGCGACCGCGCCTGTGCCAGGGCAGGATTGACTTAGGGGCTGATGGAGCTGCAGCTCCAGGCCCCCACCTTAAAATAGGTCCAGTCAGGACCGGACTGACTGGTCCTATATGGCAGCATTAACGCAGAGCCCCTTAAGCCTTCCGCAACTACCCCCTCCTAACTATCTACCCTCTCCCTCTTTAAAGTTCACTTACCTTTCAGGAGTCCTGTGGTGGGGGTGCAAGGCCTCTGCCTCCCAGTTCTGCCACTGTATGGAACAGTATAGAGTGATGGGAGTTATGATGTACTTTTAGAGCATAATTAGATCATGAAAAAGACATTGGAAATGGTACAGCATAACACCCATCACTCTCACACACTTACCAATCCACACATATACCAATCCACACATATACCAATCCACACATATACCAATCCACACATATATACCAATCCACACATATATACCAAACCACACATATATACCAAACCACACATATATACCAAACCACACATATATACCAATCCACACATATATACCAATCCACACATATATACCAATCCACACACATATACCAAACCACACATATATACCAATCCACACATATATACCAATCCACACATATATACCAATCCACACATATATACCAATCCACACATATATACACCAATCCACTCTCACTGAATGTTTTCCTACCTTTCCTCTTTTCTCCTTACAGCTCCTTTTCCTCCTCTTCGCTCCTCTTCTTCAGTTCTTCTGTCTTCTCTGTCTTCTTCCGGGTCACCGGGTCGGTGGGCGCGGCTTCAGTGTTGTGCGCCGGGATCTGACAGCAAACCCCGGCGCACAACAGCTGTTGCCGCGCAGATCACAAGGGACCGGTATCGGAGGTCTTTAACAGACCTCCGGCTCCCTTGAGCGATTTTAAGCCGGGTTGAACCCGGCTTAAAATCACTCAAGGGAACCGGAGGTCTGTTAAAGACCTCCGATACCGCTCCCTTGCGAGCCTGCTCCTCCAGCGGCGGACATTACTGTCCGTCTCTGGAGGAGTGCCGGGTGCCGCAAGTTGGCAGCCCCTGATGAGCGGCACCCGGTGCGGACCGCCCCCCGTCGCGCCCCCTGGAGTGTGGCGCCCTGCTCTAAGAGGCCGGGAAGCCCCCACCAGGGCCGGCCTTAGGAGTCTGCGGCCGCACAGGGTTTAAATTAAAACATCGGGGGGTTTTTTTTCAACTTTATTTAACATCCTCCATGTTAAATAAAGTTAAAAAAACTTTATTTAACATGGAGGATGTTAAATAAAGTTAAAAAAAAACCCGATGTTTTAATTTAAACCCTGTGCGGCCGCAGACCCGTAAGGCCGGCCTTGGTGGGGATTTCCCGGCCCCTTAGAGTGGCGGACCCGGTCGCAGTTGCGGCGGGCTTAAGGGGCAGGTGCCCCTTATGCCCTGCGTTACTGCGGCCGTAGGTAGGTTAGGGGCCTGGAGCTGCAGCTCCATCAGCCCCTAAAGTCAATGCGGCCCTGCCGTGGCCCGGCCCACCGGGCAAATGCCCGGTGTGCCCGATGGCCAGTCCGGGCCTGCAAACATCACTATCACAGACCAGGCAAGGAGGGCATTAATCAGAGAGGCAACAAAGAGACCGAAGATAACTTTGAAAGAGTGGAGATCAGAGTATCTGTCAGTACACTCCACAGAGCTGGGCTTTATGTAAGAGTGGCCATAAAAAAAGCCATTGTGTAAAGAAAAAATAAGCAAACACGTATGTTCGCCAAAAGGCATGTGGGAGACTTTCCAAACATATGGAAGAAGGTCCTCTGGTCAGATGAGACTAAAATATTCTGGTGCAAACCCAACTCCTTTCATCACCCAGATAATACCATCCCACACCACAGTGAAGCATGGTGGTGGCAGCATCATGAAGGAATGGTGGTTGGTGCTAAATACAGGGAAATTCGCGAGGGTCTTCCAGAGATTTGAGACTGGGGTGGAGGTTCACCTTCTAGCACGACAATGACCCTAAGCATACTGCTTAAGCAAAACTCAAGCGGTTTAAGGGTAAACATTTAAATGTCTTAAAATGGCCTAGTCAAAGCCCAGACCTCAATCCAATTGAGAATCTGTGGTATTACTTAAAGATTGCTGTACACCAGTGGAACCCATCCGACTTGAAGGAGCTGGAACAGTTTTGCCTTGAAGAATGGTCAAAAATCCCAGAGGCTAGATGTGCCAAACTTATAAAGACGTACCCCAGGAGACTTGCAGCTGCTATAAAAAGTATTGATTATGAGTGGTGAATAATTATGCAAGCTCAAGTTTTCTGTTTTTTTTTTTGTATTTTTCTTTGTTTCACAATAAAAAATATTTAGCATCTTCAAAGTGGCAGACATGTTGTGTAAATCAAAGTTACAAACCCCCAACAAATCCATTTTAATTTCAGGTTGTAATGCAACAAAATAGGAAAATTGCCAAGGAGGTGAAGACTTTTACAAGGCGCTGTACCTGGAGCTTTAATATTCACCTACCCATGATTCTTGCGGCCTTATTTTCAGCAATATGCTGCATCACACAAGAGGCTTTATTGCCTACTAATAGTGTCCAACATCACTTACTAAGCCACATATTATGAAAATGTGGGACAATACACAGCTTCACACAAAGTACATCACCACCCTGATATTGGTCTGTTTGGTGTATGTTTCTGCCTGGAGAAGTGACGTTGGAGCACTATAAAGAAATATGGGAGCCTGAGCACACTGATGGAAAAAAGGGGTACCTTTTTGGCAAAATGGACCCTAGGAACCAAACATGTGGCCGTTCCCCTGTTCCAAAGCCCACAAGAATGGATTAAATCCATTCAATCTTCACTTTATGCTGTGCAGTGGTAACAGTTGCTGAAGCTGCTTGTAGCAGTTCTGTTGTTTCAGAAACTATGTGGAACAAATCAGCTTTGCTTATGCTTCTATTGTGGTAAACCAGGGCACATATTTAAGGGCAAGCTTTCATCTACACGTGGAAGAAACTGAAAGTACTCCAAGTGTGTACCCCTCTGTCACGGTCTCGGCATCAGCAGGCGGACTGCCGCCCGCAGATCTCGGGCATCCGATGTCTCGGCTCCCGGCACCGGCAAGCGGACTGCCGTCCGCTTACACTGGATACTCGAGACTCCGTCCCGGAGCGCCGGGTTTAAGTCCGGTGATTCCCCAGACAGAAGACTTACCTCTTCTCCTGGCTTCAGCTGCAAGAACACTGGGGGCGCGGCTAAGCCGCGCGGCTGGAATCGGGGCGGTGATAGACGGCTGGAGGCTCGGCCGTGACATCATCGTGGAGGCGGGGTTTAGGACTGGCGCCGGTTTTAAAAAGCCGGAAATCCGTTTCTCTTGCACTTCGTTGTGGTCCTTATCGTTGAATTGCTGCTGTGTACCTGTTCTTCGTTGCCATTGACCCTTTGCCTGCCTGACTACTCTCTGGATTGTGATTCTGTACCTCTGCCTGGATTCCTGTGTACCAGTTCGGCTTGTCTGACTTCCCGCTTCGTGTCTCGACCCGTTGGCTTGTACGACTACCTGACCTGTGTACCGATTCGGCTTTCCTGACCATCCATACTTCTGTGTTAACCCCTTCTGTTCTGGCCTGCCCGTGGGGTTTGTCTGGAGATTCCTTCACCTTCATTCACTCAGTACCTATATCTACCTGCCCGCACTTGGCCTCCTTGCTGTTTGGATCCTCTAAATCCTTAAGAGAACTCTCATCTCTTAAGGATTATATAGTTGAAAATCTCCTTAAATGATTTATTTGAACCTCTACATTCCCCGCAGACGCGGGCATTTTCTTTGTCAAGTAGAAGAATTACGTTCATGTGTGGGCTAAACAACATAACTATTAAAGAGTATTTACCAAAATTGACCTGCATGGAGCCTATAATCTCATAAGGATATGTAAGGGGGAGGAATGGAAAATCACCTTCAGATCATGATATGGCCTTTTTGAATATTTGGTCATGCCATTTGGACTCTGTAATGCACCTGCCACATTTCAACATTTTGTAAATGACAGACAACATGTACAGAGAGCATCTCCTTATAGCAGTGAAATGGACCCCAAGAAAGAGACAGCTATTCTTCAATGGCCTCCATCCACTGACCGTAAAGGGGCACAACGCTTCATGGGATTTGCTAATGTAAATTAATTCAAGACTCTTCTAGAATTAAATAGCCCATTACAGCCCTTACTTCTAAAAGTACTACCTTTCTCTGGGCTAGCGCTGCTCAAACAGCATTTGAAACTCAGAAAAAGATTTACCACTGCTCCCATTCTGAAACTTCCTGAACCTACTAAGCCATATACTTTGGAGGCTGGTGCATCTGATTCAGCAGTGGAAGCCAGTGGCATTCTTTTCCCAAACTTTAACCACGTTCGAGGGGGCCAATCACCCCATCACGTCCAAAATTAACAATTGCACACCAATCACCACTTTTTTAGCCCGGTGCCAAGTAGCTGCAACAGCAAATCATATAACATCCAAAAATAGTTACCGGCACTCCAGGGACCTCTAAATAATCACTCGAGAAACTCCAGTTTTCTAATCAACGTTTCAGTCTCTTTATTAGACTTTCATCAGGACATGTATATATACCGTATTTGCTCGATTATAAGACGAGGTTTTTTTCAGAGCAAATGCTCTGAAAAATACCCCTCGTCTTATATTCAGGGTCGTCTTATAATCCGACCTCAAATAGGTCTGACTATGAGACGACTAAGATCCAGATCCCCCGCAGCTGCAGGGGACCTGGATCCTCCTGTTTTAACCCCCTTAATGCCACTCTGCCTCCAGAAATGCCTTTTTAACGCTCTATACGCCACTCTGCCTCCTGAAATGCCTGAAACCTCCCTATATGCCTCTCTGCCCCATAATATGCCTTTTAACCCCCTTAATGCCAGAGTGGCATATATGGGTATAAGGCATTTCTGGGGCAGATGTGCATAACAGGGGGGACAGGTTGGAAAATAGAAGGAAATAAAACCAAAATAGTTTACATGAATTAACATTTACTGGTAAAACTTTTTTTCCTATAGGATCGTCTTATATTCAGGCTTTTTCTTTTTTCCTAAATTAATATTCAGATTTGGGGGCGTTGTCTTATAATCAGGGTCGTCTTATAATCGAGCAAATACGGTGTATATATATATATATATATATATATATATATATATATACACACACACATATACACATTCACATTTATACATAGATTGGAAGTTGCCAATGCAGCAACACCCCCTGGGCACCAGATCTATTCTGAAGCTCTTGCCAGGAGACAGGCAGCACCATATTGAAAGACACATCTTTCAAATATGGTGGCACCCTGCCACTGGAAAGAGTGTTTAGGAAGAGATGAACAGTCGGTGTTGCTGAAATGCCTTGATATTATTAATCGATTTCTAAATGCTCTTTCCAGTGCCAGAGCGCCGGCATATTTAAAAGGCAAGCAGTCTTTCAAGAGGTTGAATGTAATAGTTCCTGAGAGCGATCACACGGGCCCCCTAAAGTCTTTATCTGTGTTGCCAAGTCATTGCAGCAACATCATTTGAGTGAAGAAAGCGATAGTTGATGGTCCTTAACTGTATGTTTTTCTGTGATGTCCCTGGCACATCATAGGTCAGTCAGTTTACAAGTAGAAACATATATGTCACATATACATAGAATTTGGATCACCTGGCCTGCCCATTTTTCTTGGATCTGATGACTCCGACCTTTCATTGCTTGGTTTTGTCTTAGATTAACGGACAGCTTTATGCCCAACTTGTGCATGTTTATCACCCTCACTGTATTAGCCTCTACGGGAAAGCTGCTTCACTTATCTACCACTCTCTCAGTAACATAACATTTCCATACATTATATCTGTGCTCTATTCCCTTAGTCTTTTCTGATATATTTTATCCCTGGTACGGAAACCGTGTGACCCCAGTTGATTTGGCACACAAATGAGTACATCTGTACCCATACCTCACCACTACCAGTACAATTAGCATCCGCACCTCATGACTAACAAACACTCATGCACCTACAACTCTAGAACCACCAGTGACTACCGAACCAATAACTTTGGATAAAACTAGTGTCAATGTCTGACCCATGACCTGTCCATCTGTTTTTATTAACTCTTTGAATGTCAGTAGAAGTGGGGATTCACACTCCAGTGCAAGGAAAGGTTACATTTTGTGTATGTATGTGCAAGTAACGAGTTAAGACTGTGCATGTGTGCTGGTATGTGTACAAATGTGTGTGTATGTATAACATGTGCATATCCTAATAATATCTACAGTTAAAAAAAATATATATGCATGTGTAAGTGTATGGCATTGGAGTGGCTGAGCACGTGTGTATGTGTATTTATTTGTGTGGATGTATTTGTGTTTATGTGTATCATTACCACATATTGCACCAAGTCATCCCCCTCCCTCTCCATTTTCATGGATACCTGATTTGACTTGTCAACTGTCTTCTCCTGTTACCAACCCGGCTTGTTTTTGACCACATCTTATTGTGTAAGGGCTTCCTGCCATGTGCCCTGCCTGAGGGTCTCCAGTCCAGCTACAGATCCGAATCCAAGTTGCCTGTCTGCTTTCAGGTCTGCCACCTGGTCTGAGGTGCGGCCTTGCTCCTACATGTCTGTCAGCGCCACGCCAGACATGATTTCATATCCCGTGTGATGAGGACTGGCAGACGCGCAGTGAATGGGAGATCTGTGCCTCAATCGCTCTCGAGGTCGGCCCCAGGTAAGGGCCTCCAGAGTCTCCCTAGCGACCCCACTGCAATAAGCACAAAAGCAACACTGAGAACACACTAAAACTACCGCACAGTGAGCGAGAGAGGCAGATGACTCCTTGAGCGATCAGAAGCTTGGTTTTAAGATGAAATAGTACAAAAATATGGTTGAGGTAGCCCCCTGAGTCTGAGGACACATGGGGTAGGTTTGGGAGGGGGGCACTGATAGATTCCTGGGCCAGACCTTGCTTATGTCTAAATCACCCTGTGTTCATTGGGGGCACAGGCTAAATGGAAAAGCCTGTCTGCCCTAACCAGACTCCTATAGCTGGCTGTGGGGGCTCTCCATGCACCTGGCACATCATTGGTTATTATGGGGTTAAATTGTGTAAAAACAATAATCCATTCTTCTTAGAAAAGCCAAATAAACAGCCATCAATATGTCTCAATGGCATGTAAAAAAGTCTCAAAAAAGCCCCACTCATAACCAGACCCCTTAAAAAGGTGGCCCTGGTTCTTAAGTCCAGCAGTAACCTGATGATGTAGTTGCAGTTGACAGCTAGATATGCGCAGCACATCACTGGGTTTTTGTGCTTACATAGCGTGCGGCCAGGCATATCTGCTGGAGTGGCAGATCATGTGAATATGTGGTACCAACGGTCATCACCTGGTGTGCCAATCTGGGTCTGAAGGCGTCGTTCTTTGGCCACTTGAAATGTTAGAAGATGTGTTCTACTCATGTAGCCGATAGATTACTAAATTCCTGTCAATTTAGTCACTTTACTACTAAAGTCCTGTGCAATTCTTCTTGACTCCTAAGAAATCTGTGGTTCTTTGTTTAAGTTACAATCTGGTTCAGGCAGGTCTCATATCTATTCTACAGTCATCCCCAATACAACAGAAATTGACTTGAGGCAAAAACCACTAGAAAACGTGTGACAGTATTATTTGTAGTCATAATGCAGCAATGGACTTCTGACCAATAAGCATGTTAGTAAGTTAGCAACCCTGCAGCATTATTTAATTACTGGGCTTCAAGTACTCCAATATTGGTGTCATATCAGACTTCTCCAAGCGGTCTCAGAGCTAAAATGTTCAACATGATTTTCCAGTCCTACAATCAGTGATCATTAGACTGTTAGAGCTACTCTAGTAACGCTTTGTACACATACAACACTGCATTCAAACAAAAGGTACATGCACTAACATACAAACATGTTTTTTTAACTACTTTCAGTGGCAGTATCCATTTAGCTGTTAACAATCTCTTCGTAAATGATACTCCTATAAAGGCAGATCCCTCCAGCAGGAAGTGACAAGAGTTAGCAGCAAGGAGGTGCTCTTCGATAAAGGTCGTTTGAAGGACATGGTACATCTCCGTTCGTTTGTGTCAATCACTCGTGCTAAATATCTGTTATGACAGACATGAAGAATCAGCTGCACAGTCTGACAAAGGTCACTGACAAAGTAAAAATTTGTAGCAAGAAGGTCTACAACTCCAGGTCCCAATTTCACCTTAAATCTCTTCCAAGGGTAAAGACAGGGTCATACAAACGTCATACCTTTTACGTAACCTAACGCCCGCACAACCAATGCAACATAACATAAACGCTTGTGCTCCACACAAAATGTGTGCCCAAACCGACACCTTGAGCATTAGGTATAAAGGGCACCCAACCCCCTTCCAGGTTCACGTAAAATTAAATGCGGCCGACGAGCGTGGGGCCAGCGAAGTCCCGCCCCTTCCCTGTTTCTCAGAGGAGAGGGACGGGTCATTGTAGGAAGTGTGCTTGTATATGTGTGTGCCACTGTGTGAGGGAAATCCGTGTCCTCTGCAGTGCCCTACACCAGGTATATTCACAGCCACGGATTTCACTACACACGGCGAGCGACAGCGCAACAGAAGCAGCAGGCACACACCGGCACGCATTGTGAGCCTACAGAAGCGTGTGCGGATGTAAACACTTTGCGTAATCCTACATAACAATATATACATACATACATAGATACTCACTTTGCCTTGCACCGCATATA
Source organism: Spea bombifrons (assembly GCF_027358695.1). Taxonomy (NCBI): domain Eukaryota; kingdom Metazoa; phylum Chordata; class Amphibia; order Anura; family Pelobatidae; genus Spea; species Spea bombifrons. The sequence continues at coordinate 18,431,581 of NC_071096.1, read as the reverse complement.
CATATATGTGTACTTGTAGACGCGTATTGTACATGCCTAGGCACCGTGTAGGACTTCTTTCAGTGTGAGTTTGGGACCTTGAGATACACACACACCGGAATGACAACAAGACCCTGATGTGAGTATTTCCAGGCGCATGAAGGGTGTATATGTTTAATCCTGTGGAAGTAGGAAGTGTGCTTTTTGGTTTGTCAACATCATATATACATGTCAATTATACTTAATGGGTGAAAGGGGGATGATATATATATATATATATATATATATATATATCTGCAGCCAAAGGTAAAAAAGTTGCATGTGCTAATGTGTTACTATTTGTAATGTATATTTCAGTAATATTACAGTAATGTATATTACATTTCTAGTATATACTGGTTTCTGTAAAATATTGTATCGTAGTTATGTCATGCTTATTATCTGTAGATTTTGTCATAGCTGTGTATTTAGTTTCTTGTGCAGTCTGCGAACATATAAACATGCTAGTTAATAGAAAATGAACATTAGCTTTGGTTGGCTCAGTGATCTATACCATACATTTGAATATGTGTGTATATATATTATATAGTACCCTTGATTTCTTATATGTTAATAAGAAAAACATTTGAAACACAGGCTTTTAAAACCATCAAATTGTGAAATAAAAAGCCCCAAAGTCTGGGCTTTCAGATATAGGCCAAATACAAGATGTGTTATATTTATCTTAAAATGTTGACACAAACATAAGTTTATTTTAACTGTCGGCTTAAAACTGAATATTAGATCATTTTTACTTTGTGTCTAAAATATATATATATGTTAAAATCTCAGCTAAGGTGACGTCGCTTATTCAGTAAAAACTTTTCCCCTTCAAGTAAACCTTTTCTTTGCCCTAGCCAGCGGGTCACTTCAGAGTGGTATATGAAAATATAGCAGTTGTTCTACGTATACATGCAACTGTATGTGATGTGCAGAGCTTGCACCGTAACTATTACCGAAACATTTGCAGTGACTTTGAGCCAAGGTCACACAGTGCTTACAGATGAACTCACAGCTAGGGTCAGTAATACACAGCTGCTGCAATATCACATGCGTGTTGTGTGTGTATGTAATATATAAATGTGTGTCTCTGTATATGTATGAATACACACCCTTAAAGGCAAACAGTGTCCTAGGCAGGATCTTCAACCATGTAAGTATTGTAATATGCATTCACTTAACCTGGAAAAAACAAAAAATCTTAATGTGAAGCTGCAGTGCACTGCCTTCTATGTGGTCTGACATTGCACAACTGATTGGCAGTCAATCAGTGTCAGAAAAGTGCTCTCATTGAGATCAATAGGAGCGCTTGAAGGGATCTTGAAAGGCTCACAGAGGCAGCGCTGGCACTGACTGGCAGTGAGTATACCATGCAGCGGGAGATTTGAAGACATCTCCTGAAGCCTAAGCGTGGGGGGTAGCTTAATGGGCAAATGCATATGGAAGGATTTTGCAGAATCTCTCACACTCTTGCAAGGGAGGCACGACTTAAATTATTGGGAACACTTGGCTATCATCTCCATTAAAGTGTCTTATGATGCCTGAAGTGTCACTTTCTTTTCCTGACTTAACTATGCATTGAACCTGGGTGGTGAGCTTTACTCTCAAGAAGAGTTAGCCCTGTTTTGTGGATATCTATTTCAGTATGGTTTCTTGAGTCATCTCTCTCTTTCACTTCTGTCCCCAAACTTATACTTTGGGAGATAATTATTCACAAGGTCAGATAATTTAGAACATACTAAGTCTGACACTTGTGCCTTGGGATATTGCAAAACCTGTCTGACTAATCTTAGTAAGGTTTAACCAGGGCAAAGGTCAGTCTTACTTACCCTCTTTCCCCTATAGTCTGTGAATGCATAGCTGCCGCTTATCATTCTTTCTGTTTAGTATTGTCACATAATGAAAGGCTAGTATTGTTTGGGATTTGCTTGGGCTGATAAATGCTCTGTGATACATTTCTTTAGTATTGTGTAATTTAATGTTTTAACTAATATACCTCTGTTTACTAGGTACTTATATCATATCATATGATCTTGTATTATATGATCAGTTATAAAGGACAGTGAATGATAAATGGTATCTAGTGTGAGACCTTAACATGTACAAAATGGATAGAATGACATATTGCAATTTATGTTTAACTCATACTCTGTATTTATGTTCAATGCAGAACACCTCTACAGAATGTCTTCCCGCGACAGACGTCCAGATCTTTGCATCAAAGCAGAGCCAGGGACCCCAGAGAGTATTGGACGCCGGAGTCCTAGTGGATCCAGTGACAGCAGTGGGCATGGACCTGACCTCCAGGGAACTCGATGCTGCAGAGGGGGTGATGAAGAACACGATGATGCCCCTGGTCGGGCAAAATATGTCCTTAATTCTATTCCCAAGCGTCTGTGCCTGGTGTGTGGCGATGTAGCATCAGGGTATCACTATGGAGTGGCCTCGTGTGAAGCATGTAAGGCCTTTTTCAAGCGCACCATCCAAGGTGAGTGTCTTAAGCTGCACATCTTGAGGTGAACGAGAGGACTAAAGTTAGAGGGAAAAAAAAACAATTGTAAACCCAGAGTTGATGTGAAGTTCAATCTCAAGCTGGTTTTTCAGTGAATTATTTAAAAAAAATAAATAAATAGAAAAGTCAAATTGACATTGACTTCTGCTTTTCTGCTTAAAGGGATAGTTGAATGTCCTTGACAGCCCCAGTTAAGGAAAATGCACTTTAAAGTACTTTAATATGCATTCTTAAAAAATGGAAACAAAAATAAAGCACTAACCTGAGGTAGAAGCTGCAGTTTCACAACTGCCGCTGCTCCTAAAGGTAGCCTCAATAGGTCAATGCTGTGTAAGCCTGGGTGCCTTTTGAGTCCCTCGTTTTATGTAGATAGAAAAGTTGTCTCCTCTTGTCCATGGCATGTGCCTAAAGTCTGCCTTGTATATTACTATATTCAAAGTACACTTTACATGTCAATAAGAATATTATTTAAATATTTATATTAACAAATAGCTACGCTTTATTGCTAATTCTTTAACGACTTTAGTTCTGAGATGCAGCCCAGTAAATCACACACCTGCTGTTTATATATTTTCCTTCTGGGTGTTTACCTAGAGATCAGGCCCCTTACATTGGTACTTAAATGGTCATAGGCTTGAAGAGGTGATGAGATACTAATAAAGGGATGACTTGTTCATGCCATTACACCTATTTAATGGTGATGTGGTATAAAGAGCTAGTCATTCCTAGTGTATGTTGGGTGTGGGTGGGAATAAAAGGCGTAGTCATGGTCCTTGGTATGGAATGTGTGGCAGCAGTCCACCATTTGGTCAGAATGCAGCCTGGCCCTCGCCCATGAAATTGTGGACCACCTGAGGAGAGATCTAGCCAAAGACTGCCTCTTAACAATATTTTGCCCTGCAACATGGACAGTTGTCTTAGCAATGTACCCAGAAAAGCTTTTTGGTTACTATTCAGAAGGTTCAAGGCTAGCAAATGTAAACTGCACATCACAAATATTACCTGTGACAAAAAAACACATTTCACGAGGATCTGGAAAAATTCCAGGCAGAAAACTTCTACTTTTAGGCAATATTCTGCTCTTAACTCCCTAGTGAAGAGAATGAGAGTCTTAAGTCCTAGCATTGAATATCAGGTCCTTATCTCACTTGAACACTAAAGAGAGGACTTGAGGGCGTTATCATATGTTGTGTGGTGAAGGATAGTATTTAATAAGATGTGTAATAAAAAATGTATTGCCTTTTTAAGGTCATCTTCAGATTGTTTGCCCCAGGTGGTTAGTAAAGATGGTGCCAAGTTGTCTGAGAAAGATGTGCAGATGTGATTTTCTAGATTCTGCATTCTGGAGCACGAAGAGCCAGTCCTGTGAACAAGATGTCCACCAATCTGTAGCGGGTTAAAATCTGCTAGAAACTTACTTAAGGCAGATTTCTGCTATGCTAACTGTTATGAGGTTTGCGTTGGGACAGTAGTTTAGGTGCAGGCTCGACTACTGCAGTAGCTCTCCATGGAATTGGGAGTTGAACCAGTTAAGATCTGAATTTCTTTGGCGTTAAATGCCTTTGGAGTTAAGGGAATCTACAGGAAGCCTTTTGTGCTTTCCGGTCTGTTACAGAGGCTATTGTAGAGGAAGATCTGAGAAGAGGAGCAAACGCTTACATGTCCATCTTTATTGATAATTAGACACACCACTCATTTTTGTTGTATGCTCATGTGATCTTAAGCTGCTGCATAACAGGAAGGTATCTCCAGAAAATGATCTGGTAGATTATATTAACGTTTTTATTTTAGCACTTGATAAGAAAGTTTGATCCAATTCAAGCAGCATAATTCCATTACTGTTGATTTAGCCCAATTAAATAAAACAATTTTTTTGTCTTTTGTCTCAGGTAACATTGAATACAGCTGCCCAGCCAGCAACGAGTGTGAAATTACCAAAAGACGTAGAAAGGCGTGTCAAGCATGCCGTTTCACCAAGTGCTTAAGGGTGGGCATGCTAAAGGAAGGTGGGTCTGGACAGTATTCTCATCGCTTTGTTTGGTTTTGCATTTGACCTGCTGATTCAAACTTTCTACTACTTCTTCACTGCATCTGACAGCTTAGATCCAGAAATACCAGCTCCAGTTGAGTGGAGACTGGACTCAAAATAGACAATTTATTCCCCTTGGTATTTATGTAATCTTCTTTGTACATCATTAGTCCTCAAGGAACTAATAACTGTAAGATGTAGTACTTGATAAACATAACAGAACTGCTTTAAATGGTTTTACATTACCTGCTTGCTTATATTTAGAATGCTTTTTTTCTGTGTTATATAGGGGTACGCTTGGACCGGGTCAGAGGTGGACGTCAAAAATACAAAAGGAGGCCCGAAGGAGATGTTCTTCAATATACAGCTGGGGGGCAGGTGCAGCAAGGCCCAGCAAATGTGGTCAAGAAACCAGGTATGATAACCACTGCCCCATCCTCTTTCTGAAAGACTACACTCTAAATATCACCTTTATCCTGCACTAGACCTAATGCTGCCCTTAGCAAAGTTATGTTATACTCTCTCCATTATGCTTTGCAGCACCTTCTGCAATTGCTTAACTGACCCTATCTCGATCTCCTCACCCTCCATGCAATTGCCTACACTATTATTTATTTATTTTACAAAACCTTTCCTTGCAGTCAGTGCTCATCTGCATTTTTTGTTTTCTTTATACTTTTGATCTTTCATTGGACCCCAAGATCTTATTGGCTCTTTCATTCTTAAAATAATTGGGCACATACATTTTCTCTTCACCATCTCAACTTGGTATGTTTTTGTTCCTGGTCCAACTGTTTGATATCTGTTTGTCATACTTATCTCTTTTGATGCACATTGTTTTCTGTCACCTTTGCTCTGCAACCCAATCTACACATGCTACAGTGTACACTGATACACAGTGATGTTCACCTTTTTCACTGGCCGCAGTAGAATAGACTCCTCCTCAGGGACAAACTTATAAATTACTCTCTTCTTCTATAAGCTTTAAACCTTGTGTTGCTATAGCTTCTGTGGTTCGGTCATTTGAAACATGAATGCAGCATTTACAGAAAGATTAGGCTGCAGGGGCTTCAGATCAACATTTGGCTTTTGACCAGCTGTTGATAGAAACAGACATGTCTACTTTAGGAATGTTCCCACTGATGTACATGGCTATTGTAGACTTGTCAGGCCTACTTGCATATTCCCATTCATTTGGAGCATCAGAGCAGCTATTCCTGGGTGTCAGGAGGTGAAACATTTTCAGTTCAGAACTCTGCTATTCAAACTTCCCTAAGCAAACCAAGAAATCATGAAAGTGAATTTGGTGGTCTGTTTGAGATCTTCTGTGTTACAGTGGCCACCTGCCTGGACGATTGTCAGCTGGTTGGCTATTTAGGTGCAGATTTGCTCCAGATTGGTTGAGAGAATGATCTTGGATGTAATGTATTTGCTGAGAGGGTGGTGGATAGGTGGAACAACTACCCATCAAAAGAGGTAACACAGTGGCTTTAACCATGCATGGGATAGGCATAAAGCTACACTGAATGTAAGACAACCAAGGGCCAAGAAGTTTGAGTCTTTACACCTAGAAAAATGAGCAGACTAAATGGGCAGAATAGTACTTATCTGTCATCAAATTCTATGTTTCTTTGATTTGAGCTGGTAAGGAAATCCCACCATCAGGTTGTGTATCTAGAGCCACAGTCTGAAATGGTGTGAATTCTGTAGAGGACCTTCTAGTTTGGCAAGGCTTTTTGGGAATGTTATAGCCTTACTTTAGAGCAAGAAGAGTTACTTCAGACAGATACCCGAAGGTCTGGAAAATGTGTTCTGCTAGCGGGGTTTTTATGTTTGAAGCTTCAGTCCTTCAGCTTCTGGTGTTCCTCAAGGAAGGATATGACAGTGCCAATCCACAGTGAAGGTCCAAGTGTCTGCCTTGTTAATATTCGTAAATAAAAGATTGGCAGTGTATCCTTGGGCTGCCTGCTTTGTTAAAGCAATTTCCAGAATCTGCCCAAGGTTTTGCTGTGGGATTTTAACCTGGTCCTCCATTCGACCCCTGGAATATGGGCCTGCGAGATTTCTGACTATAAAGGCAGCATTATTGAACACCAGGCTTTATGCATTAGAGATCCATTGTTAAAGATTTCAGAAGTCAGTTACCCTATCTCTACTCAGATTTTCACTACTCAGATTTTCTTCCTAAGGTTACATGATGTTTCAACAAGAATCAAGATATACATCTGCCTACATTCTGTCCAAATCTAGTGTCAGATACTAAAAAGACTCTTTGTACACTAAATGATAGGTGTATTCTGCGCTGTATTTGGAGAATAGCACCGTTGGGATTTGATTCTAATCTACTGGTGGGTTTTTCATGGGTATCAAAGGGGAATAATGTATCAAGTCCTATGATTTTCATGTTGTATTATCCAGGCTACTGTGGAGGCCTGCAAGGGAATGTGGAGAGATTTCCCCCCCCCCCCGAAGCTGAGCGCCTGTTCAGCTGCATCTTTTGGGACAGAGAAGGCAGCCATTTCTCTGGGTTCTGATCTGCAAGGTGGCCACGTGGAAGAAACTGTGCTTCGTCATGCATCGGGTGTTAAATTTGAAATATTAGGCTTATGCAGAGTTTGATTAGATGGTCCTTCAAGTAGTCTTCTGTTGTCTCTCCTTTTTGTCTTGGATATATCTCTGTATGACTGCTGTCAGGAAACTACTTTTCCTTGCATATCTCCTGGAAGCATTTAATCTCACCCGATATTTTTTTCTAATTCATATTTTAATTACGCATAGAGGAGGTATAGGGGAAGGGGTTATCTATAGGTTTGTTCCTTCCCTGAGTTGGGAGGTGTTGTCTTTGCCACTGTCTTCCATATTATAGTGCTGTGTGGTGCCCTCTAGCAGGTCTTCCTGTTTGCCCTTTGTTCCCTTTACTTCAAACCTCTGTTTGCTTTTAACAAGTATTCTCTATCTACCCTCTCTGTCCCCAGTTCCAATGAATGCAGTTGTCTCCCACCTATTGGTTGCTGAACCAGACAAGTTGTTTGCAATGCCAGATCCAGCACTTCCTGATGGCTATCTGAAATCTATGAGCACACTATGTGACCTGGCAGACAGGGAGATTGTCATCATTATCAGCTGGGCAAAAAACATCCCAGGTGTGTAAAATTGTTTCCAAATTTAAATGGATACTGTAACAAATGCTGGACCCACATATCATTTTCAAGTCTATTTTTATACACCTAAGATAAGATTTGTGGAAGGCTCATGTATCAGATTTTTTAAACTTTTTTTATTTTTTAGATGTGTGTTTATGTTTTACCAATTATGTTTGATATTGGGGAAAATGTTTTGTCAATATGGCACCCAAGTAGCCTTAGGTTAACAAGAGTAACAAGGACTAAGGACCTTTTAAAAATATAGATCTTTATGTATAAACTTATACATAAGTGTATTGTATATCTAGTTTCCATTTACAAATATGACCGTTGCTGTGCAATTAATTAACATGGCTCTGTAGGTACCGGTTGGGATAAATGATTGTTTTTTGTTTTTTTTTTTGTAAATAACTTTTAACTGACCAGTCATTTACTTTATCTAGTAACTTCTCTGTGGGTAAAAACAATGGTAAAGTTTTTTAATCACTATTTTTGCCAAGCATTGTGTATGCCATTCTCTATTTACATGCCTTCAATCAACCTTTAAACCAATTTCTGTATCATTAGCATACCTTGGGAATGTCCGTCTCTGAATTAAGTTTATTTGCAGATGCCCAGATTTTTTACTAAATACTTCTTTCTCCAGGGTTTTCATCTCTCTCGCTTTCGGACCAGATGAGTCTGTTACAGAGTGTCTGGATGGAGGTCCTTCTACTTGGGGTTGTTTTTCGCTCACTCCCCTATGAAGATGAAGTTGTGTTTGCAGAGGATTTTGTGTTGGATGAGGAGTCCTCTCAATCTGCTCGTCTCTCAGACCTATGTTCCTGCATTCTGCACCTTGTCCGAAAGTACAGGGCTCTCCGTGTGGAAAGGGAAGAGTATGTCATGCTAAAAGCTCTCACCCTCACGAATTCGGGTAAGCTATATGTTACAGAAATGTCACTGGATGGAAAGATGAAAAACCTACTCATTACACATTGTGCATATTTTCTTTACACCTAAATACTACCATTAGTTACAAAACTAACAAAACTAACAAATTAAAATTACCAAAAGGAATACAGTTTAATGTTTGAGGAGGATTCGACACAGCATGTACATTGTCAACACACCTTATTTGTTGTTTTACCCCTTTTAGATTTGTGTCCACGTTTTAACAGAAATTAAATGTTTTTAATGGATCTACTAATATACATAGACATATGTGATTATAACTACGTTATTATGTTCATAAGCCGGAAAAAACATTGGTAAGATTCTGAAGCCCAATTTTCAACTTCATCAAGTTAAATATGTGTTGAGTACATTAAGTTTAACATTTGCAAGACATTCCTATATTCATCCAGATGGACGCAAAACCCTTCATGACTCCTATAGGCAGTCAGATTTCTCACTGGATCCAACCGCTGTTGATTTAAAAACGGTGTTCCGATGAATAACCCCCTTTACTTTACCACCCTCACTGTAAATATGAATATCCTCTGTTTGTGAAGGAACCTATTGTTCTATTTGGTTTTTTTTTATGGCCTTTTCTAGTATACTCAGTCTGTAGGAAAATAATTTTCCTGCAAAGGACTTGCCTTGATGTTTCATATACTTAACTATTTTCCCTTGGCAAATAAACACAATTTTAAATCCTTGTGTTCATTTAAACTGTACTGAATACTCCAAAGTGAAGTCTAACCAGTGGTTCCTATATTGGCAAAATAATATTGTTCTTGCACCAATACCCTTCTTAGTGCACGTCAATATTATGTTTGTTTTTGTAGCTGCTACAATTTAGAGTTTACTTATATCCCCAAATCGTTAGTTTTACCCCCATTTAGTGCATACATGGTGTTTTATGCTTTTCCTTCCAAGTACAGGGGATTGGAAATTAGCGAATGTTGTGCCCATTCACAAAACGGCAGTAGGGAGGAGTCGGGCAACTACAGGCCAGTTAGTCTTACATCTGTAGTGGGGAAAAACAATGGAAACAATGTTAAAGGACAGGATTGTTGAACATCTGAAGTCACATGGGTTTCAAGATCAAAAACATGGGTTTACCACAGAAAGATCATGCCAAACAAATCTTATTGATTTTTTTTTTATTGGGTGACTAAATCAAGGTGGTGCAGTAGACATCGCGTATCTGGATTTCAGTAAGGCCTTTGACAATGTCCCACATAGAAGACTAAATAAACTGCAATCTCTGAGTTTAGATCCCAATGTTGTTGAATGGATTAGGGAGTGGCTGAGTGACAGAAAAGAGAGGGCTGAAGTCAATGGCGTATATTCAGAGCAAGGTCTTGTTACCAGTGGGGTACCTCAGGGATATTGCAGAAGGTCTTGATGGAAAGGTATGTCTTTTTGCTGACAATACAAAAAATTGCAACAGGGTTGATGTTCCTGGAGGAAGAAGCCAAATGGCAAATGATTTAGGTAAACTGGAAAAATGGTCAGAGCTGTGGCAACTGGCATTTAATGTGGATAAATGCAAAGTAATGCATCTGGGGCATAAAAACCCAAGGACAGAGTATAGAATATCTGATGCTGTCCTAACCTCAATGTCTGAGGAAAGGGATTTAGGGGTAATTATTTCTGAGGATTTAAAGGTAGGTAGACAATGTGGCAGAACAGCAGGTAATGCTAGCAGAATGCTTGGTTGTATAGTGAGGGGTATTAGCAGTAGAAAGAGGGAAGTGCTCATGCCGTTTTACAGATCACTGGTGAGACCTCACTTGGAGTATTGTGTACAGTATTGGAGACCGTATCTCCAGAAGGATATATATGTTGGAGAAAGTTCAGAGAAGGGCTACTAAAATGGTTCATGGATTACAGGATAAACTTTACCAGGACAGGTTAAAGGATCTTAACATATATAGCTTGGAAGAAAGACGTGACAAGGGGGATATGATAGAAACATTTAAATACTTAAAGCGAATTCACAAGATAAAGGAAGAGAGACATACATTAAGACCCAGTCAACCATAACTGCCCTTAAATTAACCCTAAACACCCCATTAACCATAACTGCCCCTAAAGTAACCCCCACCTCTCCTAACTTTCAGCAGCCCTAATATATTTTACTTAGTTAGGTGAGTTTCTGAACCATGTGGATGCTATAAGAAAAGAGGCAGGGCCAATCTGCAGTGAGTCAGAAAGGGGTGGGGCATATTGTCAGTGTGACTGCAGGGAGGGACTGGGAAGTAATAACTGCAATCTACATATAGATTGTGTGTGTGATAGCATGGATGTGTAAGGGGGGTCATGGCACAGGGAGGCTGTAAGTGATGTGCAGACCCCATATTGATGGCTGCACATCCGTGATGCGAATCTCCCATTCCACCACATCCCAAAGGTGCTCTATTGGATTGAGATCTGGTGATTGTGGGGGGGCATTGGAGTACACTGAACTCGTTGTCCTGTTCAAGAAACCAGTTTGAGATGATGTGAGCTTTGTGCATTATCCTGCTGGAAGTAGCCATCAGAAGTTGCGTACACTGTGGTCATGAAGGGATGGACATGATCAACACTACTCAGGTAGGCTGTCGCGCTTAAATGATGGTCAATTGGCACTAAGGGGCCCGAAGTGTGCCAAGAAATTGTCCCCCACACCATTACACCACCACCCTGAACCATCCATGAAAGCATGGATCCATCCTGCCTTGTATCAACGATGTAGCCTCAGTTTCCTGTTCTTAGTTGAAAGAAGTGGCACCCGGTGTGGTCTTCTGCTGCCGTAACTCATCTGCTTCAATGTGTTGTGCTTCCAGAGGTGGTATTCTGCATACCTCGGTTGTAACAAGAGGTTATTTGAGTTACTGTTGCCTTTCTGTCATCTCGCAGCAGTCAGCCCATTCTCCTCTGACCTCAACAAGGCATTTTTATCCACACAACTGCCGCTCACTGGATGTTTTCTTATTTTTGGACCATTCCCTGTAAACCCTAGAGATGGTTACGCATGAAAATCCCAGTAGATCAGCAGTTTCTGAAATACTCAGACCAGCCCATCTGGGAACAACAACCATGCCACATTCAAAGTCACTTTAACCCCCTTCTTCCCCATTCTAATGCTCGCTTTGAACTTCAGCGAGTTGTCTTGACCACGTTTACATGCCTTAATGCATTGAATTGCTGCCATCCGATTGGATGATTAGATATTTGTGTTAAGAATCAATTGAACAGTTGTACCTAATAAAGTGGCCGGCGAGTGTATATTACAAGATTTGTTTCTCAAACAAGTTTTTAAGTGGAGCCCATCTCTCGTAAGTCATTTTCATAATAAACACATTATCCTAGTTGGTCTATTGCAGAGACTTCTCAAGTACCTTAAAATAAGTTATTTTAAAGTTAATGATCTTTCTTAGTCCTCAATGAGGCTGTTTTTGTAGTTTGTCAAATGAAATGATTTGTATGGTCACAATTTTTCAAAGAACCTGTTAACCTTCCCAGATTCACATATTTCTAATTAGGAATTTAAATCTGGAAAGTTAAAATGCTTCATAATTGCGATCCACCAACTTGCCCATTTACTATACCTACCGGACTTCCCAAAATTCACTATTAGGTGACTTATTGATTTATAACAAATACCCAGTAACTGTGTTTACTACTTTTACTTCTAGTTTTGCTACTTTGAATCTCTACCCAAACTGAGCAGGGATAGTGGTGGGAAATATAAACCGACTTGGTTCTGTGTTCATGGCTTTGCTATTACACAAGAGGCCAGGCATTGGACTCGATCCCACACTGTCTCACACAGTGTGAAAGATTGGGGCTCTGCTGACAAAGTGGCAGACTAAATAATGGATGGCTATATGACAGAATCACCAATAATTGCTCTAGATAGGTGCTTTTATATTGTATTTGCAAGGTATGTGCCACTCCCTTCTATGTTATTTTTAATTACAACAATTTTACTTTTGATGAGTCATTCATATATGGATCCTTGATTCTTAACACTTTAATGATATTTCTAGGATATTAATTTGTAAAATATGGTATTTTCATCTGTCTGTAGACTCTGTGCACATTGAAGATCCAGAAGCTGTTCTGCGCCTCAGAGACACTCTACAGGAGGCTCTTAGCGAGTACGAGTCAAGTCGTCATCCAGAGGAGCCATGCAGGGATGGGAAGCTACTTCTCACACTCCCATTACTGCGTCAGACTGCTGGCCGTGTTCTCCAACACTTCCATGCTCTCAGAGAGGAGGGTACTGTTCCTATGCACAAGCTTTTCCTTGAGATGTTGGAAGCCATGATGGACTGAAGTGGCCTAAGGCACCAATTTGTCCTGGGGGGTTATCATGAATAAATAAGAAGGAAACATGCAATAAGCTGGAGTCTCTTTGTCCAGCAAGAGAGGGTGTAAAAAGTGGTACAGCTAGGAGTGACATTCAGAAGCCATATTTGGAGGGGTCTCGTAACTTAGAACTAGAATTGGAAGTCTTTTTTGTTCAGTTTTATATAGGTGTACATATACCAAAACCTAAAACTAGCTGCTTCTCAAATGCATTAGAGCCATAGCCCACCCCTCCAAGAGCAACGTGACAAGACTCCTTGTTGAGGTAACATTCATACAATTATTCTGGTGCACATGTTCTTTCCCTTACGGGTTCTTTTATTGTGTGAGACTTAATGCCAGTATTTTTTTCTTTAAATTTGAAATCTGATCCAATATATAGAAGGTAAAAATGTATTTACCATTAGTTTAATATAGTCCAATGACTGCATACCAAACACTAGATCATTCACCTGTCCTATACTTTTGTTAGCGCTACAGTTATGACACAAATCTACCACTGTGTCAAACACTGATGTATGAGATACTTAATAAAAAGTATGTTTTGCTGCTCAGTTCATCAAGTCCAGTGAATATTTTTTTTGCTGGATGGAGTGTGTGTGTAATGTAGGATACATGTAGCGTGATTTACTTGACCACGTCTCTTGGTTCTCACCCAGTGGATAATTAGCTAAGAGCTACGGGGAATGTGGGAGTGTAGTAAACCCACTTCTACCCAGAGATTAGAAGAGCCTCAACTATATCCCTGTTTCTTTAGCAGTGCAGACTGGACCTTGGAAAGTTATGTGGATCTGTTTTGCATTTAATGGCTTTTCATCCTACATACAAAATGTAAAATACATTCTCTTTAATCATGGTTTCTGCACTTCACTCTGATCCAATGTAGCTCTGCTCTCCCTACCTTTTACCATTCTATTCTGGTCCATACAGCACAGCTTTGTTGTTACTTTCACCAGAACTGTGATCTCATTACTAATGGCTTACTGTGACTTCTTGTTTTGATCAATATAGGCTTAATCTCTGGGTTTACTCCCCAATGTATATAGACTATTGTGCATTTGTAATATACCTCGTGCATAAAGATACATATTCAGATTCTGGCACACAAATATGGCTCTATGGAGTCTGAATTGCAATAAACTTCAGGGAAATTTTGTTGTGTGTGGCTCATTACTTTACTAGAGCAGACATTTCACTTAAAAGTCCATTAGCACAAGCTGTGTACAGAACAGAAGGATGGATGGTTACTTTCTATGATGCCTCCTCATTAATTAGCATATTGGGTATTCCTCTGGTGATGGGAAATTCTGTGCCTGATTCTGGGCATTTCAGAGCCCCCTCGATGACCTCAACCTGGTTGAAGTGGAAGATACAAAGCTTTATTAGTTCTATAACTTGCCTTATCTTCCCACATTAAGCACATGCCCCCCCCCCTCTTATTTGTAGCTTACCTCCAGTAGAACATGATGAACTTTTTTTAAGAACTCTTCATCACTTTCATACCCAGGCTGCAGCTCCCGAGGCAGATCTGAGGCATGTCCTAGCTGCAAGGATAGGAAAGTGGTCATGGGGCGGAATTGAATTCAGGATATTTAACCCTGTTCCATGTATGTTTAAATTCCCTTACTATATTAGCCTCTACCACTTCTAATAGGAGGCTCTACCACCCTTAAATGTAATAGATGGAAGTTTTACTTTACTAAGTCTCTGACCCCCTTTACCATTTTAACCTGTTCTTTGTGAATGGGCTTTTATGTTCCTATATCAAGATAACACCAATTCGGTTTGACTAGCATGAGGAAAGGAAGTGCACTCAATCACGATTTGGGTTACTGCATATGTATGGCTAGCTTCAAAATCAGATTGTTGGTGGAAAGAGTTACTTAGGGGCCTTAAGATGGTTATTTTACTGGCTTGGTTGAATTAAACAAACCAAAAAAAAACAAATGTAAAGGTTTGCCTTACTTAATTGAGTTTTGGGGGGAATGCTTAATTGCTGTGTCACCGAAGCAGACACTCATAGGTTGTTGCCATAGAAGTCTTTTATGTGGCCTATGACAAAAGCCTTCAGACAAAATACAATATCAAATCTGCTAAGGTTTGTTTGCTTAACATGGAAGGTCACCAGTAACTGGCAGGAATCTGCTCCCATTGAAAAGTGCATATGATGGCTGGAGTGTACCTTTAAGGAGATACTTACACTGTCCGCTGCCTCTACAAGTGCCTCCCACTCAAGCTTAGGGATCATACGAGCCACAAAATCTCGACTGAAATCCACAGAGCTCAGTTTGACTTCTTCTGCCTAGGAGGAATATTATACAGGCTAAATTATGGTATTTTGAGTTAAACAGTCTGCTTTTAACCCCTTCACTTCAGAGCTTTTTTTGCCATTTCTACCATATGCTGGTTCAACCATGATTGCCCTTTTCCATGTTTGATATATCCACACAAAAAGAAAATTGGGACAAGTAGGGCTTCCCTTTAAAACCATTAAGACACACAAAATATAATAAAAAAATAAAATGTAATAAACACCAAACCATGTTTTTACCCTCTGATCTCCCTACACTGATCACACTTACCAGCAAGCATGGCTCCAGAAGCCCTGCATTGCTGATCACAATTTGTGCGATCAGCTAGTAGGGGAAGTGATCAGAGATTCCTGCAGGTCACAACTGCTCTCTCAGTACATATAAGTAGTTTCCCCACGAAAGTCATAGTACACAGTATTTTTACGTAAACAGCTTTATAAGAAGAGGTTGAATCCCATCCTGTGGGAAAGAAACAAGATATAGGTAGAAAACATACGTGTCGGCAAGTATGTCAACCTTTATATTATGTAAATCAATGTTTGTTTTCTTTGGAGTAAAGACATGAGGGGATGGGGACAAACAAAACAGAGAAGGAAAAAGGAAGAACTGGAAGGGTACCAATCATATTAGACAATCGGTCAATGAATTACAACATTGTTGAGATACATGACTGATCAATCTTAGCCTATTTTACACAAAGATCAGTGACAGCCCTGTGGAGCAGTGCGAGCCATTAAAAATAAGAATTGAAAGGCTGGGGCTAGTCTCAGTCCGGGGGGAGAGTGGGGTGGAAGGGCAACGAACCGTAAGAGGGGAGGTGGAAAAGGGAGAGGCTGGAGGAAGCATGTTGGAGGTGGGGGGGGAAGGCTCTAATAATCCTCGCTTCAGAGTTCTTTGAGCACCACTGATAGAAACGCAATCCAACATGCCCAGACCTTTGTGTATTTATCCATCCTATCAGGGGACATATGAATCAACTCCTTTTTGCCTCTTGCAAGATGGTGGCGTCCATTAACCCCTTGATGACAATTGACGGTTCCGGCACATCACATGAAAACAAACGTTTTACGACAACTGACCTGCCAGGACCGTCATGACTCCAAATGGCGTTGCTGTAATGCCTCGATGTCAAGCCATTCAGCAACAGAGATATCTTCCCCGGGCGTCAGCGTACGCCTGTTTTAAACACCAAACACCCACCCCGGGACAAAATAAACAAGTTGAAAAAGTTTCACAGAGGGTCCCTCCAGACCCTCGTGAGAACTCTGGCTCTGAATGGAGCCCAGCTTTCTAATCACAATGTGATTAGTAAAACAAATTTAAAAAAAAAATGGTAACATGTAAAAACAATTTCCCACTGATGTCAGGGGAACCTTCTAGTTCCAAAAAAACAAAAAAAAAAAATTATATATATATATATATTTGTACGAGCAAGTCCTAAAATTAGCACTCTCACATGGAAAGAGTTAAAATACTGGCATGTTAAATGCCCATGGGATGTCTACTTTTAAAAATTGAATGATTTGATCAGGTAAATTGAATTGGCCGAGTTCAACAATGTACCAATTAATACAGGGGGATGGATGACCACGTCTAATTACTAATTTGAAAAATACACACGTCCCAAATGGCTTTTTAGCCCCCACGCATGTGGGGTATCACTGTACTCACAAGATGTTGACAACAACCAGGACCTGTAAATTCATACCTAGAGTACAATGTGTGTGGGAAAAATTACACAAAAAAATACTACTGCAAACTTTGACAAAGGTTGGTGGTAGAATTAGTGCATGGAAAGAGTTAAAATACCAGCATTTGAAATACCCTGGGGTGTATAGTTTTCAAAAATATATGGTTTGATGGGGTAAATTGCATTGGCCAGCTTCAAAGATACCCGAAATAGCACATGGGGGAAGAATTACCAAATTTGGAAAAATGATTTTGAAATAGCAAAACGCTACTTGTACGTATTGCCCCATAATGTGCAGATAACAAATAAAATAAAATAACATCGGGTATTTCTAAACTCAGGACAAAGAGTAGAATCTAGCAGGTTTTTTCATTCGCTTTTATAGATGAGTAAAAGATTTTTCAAGTAAACATTTTACCATATTTTATACTTTTATAGTAAATTACCGTATTTGCTCGATTATAAGACGACCCTGATTATAAGACGACCCCCCAAAATCAAAATATTAATTTAGGAAAAAAACAAAAAGCCTGAGTATAAGACTACCCTATAGGAAAAAAGTTTTACTAGTAAATATTAATTTATGTAAACTGATTTTCATATTTAATAAAAGCTATGATTGAGAAAAATATATTTTTAATTTCCTTTTATTTACCACTCTGCCCCCCCCAGTTATGCACATCTGCCCCCAGGCTTGCCACTCTGCCCCCAGAAATGCCTTATACCCCCCTATTTGCCACTCTGCCCCATGATGTGCCTTTTAACCCCCTATATGCCCCTCTGCCCCATGATATGCCTTATACCAGAGTGGCATATAGCGGGTTAAAAGGCATATCATGGGGCTGAGTGGCATATAGGGGGTTAAAATGCATTTCTGGAGATATAGATATATATATATATATATATATATATATATATACTGCTAACAGCAATCGCACTCCTATCAAGCCAAGGCAGCCAGTACATGCTGGAACCTGAGGATGTTAGAAGTGTGATTACAGCCTCCCTATGCCATGCCACCACCACCCCCTTACACATCCATGCTATCACACACACACTCATTCACAAACATTTAAATACTCATTCATTCCATTAATCACACATACACACACACGCTCAAACCCCCCACCCCCTTACCTGAACTGCAGATCTCCCACTCGCAGACTTCTGCAGGGGTCCGGCTGTGCAAGCAACTTCTCTGGCCCCGCCCCCAGAGGAAGGAGGGGGGAGGTAGAGTTATGTGAGGACTTTGCTAGCTTCCTGTTTCCTGCTGCTAATAGCAGAGACGCTGCTCGCGATCAAAGCCCTCGATTATAAGACGAGGGGTATTTTTCAGAGCATTTGCTCTGGAAAAAACCTCGTCTTATAATCGAGCAAATACGGTATATGATACAATCAAAAAATTACATCTAAAGAAAGCCCTTCTTGTCCTGAAAAAAAATCGCGTGGGTTCAGTAAACGGGAAAGAATAAAATTACAGCTAAACACGAGCACCGCAGAAATGTTAAAACAGTCATTGTCATAAAGGGTACAAAAAATAAAATAAACAAGTTTCCAAGAAGATCTCTCCAGTTCAAAAATATGCGTGTGTGTGTGTGTGTGTGTGTATAATATTATATATTTATAAAGTTTTTTTAAGCGCAAGTTCTAAAATAAGCGCTATATCTTCAGAAAAACTCTGGCATGAAAAGAATTAAAATTCTAAATGCCCATGTGGTTTCCAGTTTTAAAAACATTTATGATTTGATGGGTTAAATTGAATTGGCCAGGTTCAAAGATGTCTCCAAAATAGGACACGGACATTGACTGACCAGGTCGTTTTTTTTTTGTTTTTTTTTTTTAAATGCACACCTAGGTGGCCTTTTACCTCCCAAATAACCCGGCAAATACGGGGGGGGGGGTAATCAGTGTACTCAGGAGATGTTGAACTCTTATTGGGGAGCTATAAATTCATACCTAAAGAAGGTTGTGTGTAGGAAATAAAAACACTATGGTAAACCTTGACAAAGGCTGGTGGTAAAGTTTTCAAAAATATGATTTTATGGAAAACTGAATTGGCCAGCTTCAAAGATGTCCCAAATAGGACATTGAGGCAGAATAATCTATTTAGCAGGTTTTTTTCCATTACCTTTTGTACATGAGTGGAATATTTTTCAAATAAAAGTGCTTTTTTCTCATATAATGGTATCTAAGTAAAGCCCTACTTATAAATATAACTTGTGTGGGTACAGTAAATGAAAAGAAAATGTACAGCTAAACACGGGTACCGCAGAAATGTTAAAATCAGCCATTGTCACAAAGGGTGGTGTCTGGCAGTATTAGTCATTAGGGGACACAAACGTATTTACAACAAAAGGAAAGCAAACAACTCATCTAAAGGATAACTCCTGCCAAATTATTTCTAATAGACATACATTTTTTTTTTTTTTTTTTTTACACATTTCTAGTTTTTGCATTTTATATTTTTAGGCAACTACATATTAGCCATTTGTATATATTCCACTTCTGTAATCTTAGCCCAACCCTTATCACACTGCCTGTGATAAGGAATACGTTTCCTTATCTCTCACCTAACTTACAACATGATCAATTAAAGTCTATGTAGGAAGGAACGTTATAGAACTGTAATAAGATTACACAGAGAAAGTCATCCAAAATATCACAACTGAAGAGTACCAATCACTAAGTAACAAAGTTTAAT
Source organism: Spea bombifrons (assembly GCF_027358695.1). Taxonomy (NCBI): domain Eukaryota; kingdom Metazoa; phylum Chordata; class Amphibia; order Anura; family Pelobatidae; genus Spea; species Spea bombifrons. The sequence continues at coordinate 18,411,893 of NC_071096.1, read as the reverse complement.
ATATGTATACAGGTTTTGCGCGGTGGAGATATTAGCTTTGACGTTAGCAAGAGCCAACTGGCAATGACCAGGCAGTCCTGGCACGAAGTCCAGTAGCCATTTGATGACATAAGTGTGGCCAACCGCTTTATATATTCAGCCACGTTATGTTTCTATGCCAACGTGGTGATCGGTGAGTCTGGGGCACTGACAGCCAACTGCCCACCAGGCATTTGCCCAGTGTGCATCAAGTAGCCAGTCATACTTGGTATGTTGATGCAGCAGTGTGTTGGGAAGGCCCTGCGTGTTCCATATCTAAATTAAGCACTTACACCTTACATTACTGGATTTGGTTATGCTTTGGGTTCTATATAAGGCTAAGTTTTCACATAGTATTGTGAGTTTTAGGCGAGTGTATAAAATCCTGATAGTAATCCTGATAAAACAGGGCTCAACAAATCCCAGACGCCATGACGACTCAGAATTTTGTCCCGACGCCTAGGTGTTTGTCAGCCTGTGATCGAGGGGGCGCTGCTGCTGCTGTCTGCCCAGGAGTCTGAGCAAACAGCACAGCCACTCAGAGCCCAAGCCTGAGATCACTCCCACGGAGTGATTCTGTAGGCTGAAAACCTGCAATCGTGTTTTCAGCTGCCACCGGCAGCTTCAGGAAAGGGGGCTGAGTGTTGATTGGGACACAACACAACATCCCCCTGCTGCCTGATCGCTCCATGAGAGCGAAAGTGCAGAGTTAACCCCTTCAATGCCGCGGCATTTTAGGGGTTAATTCCCGTTTTGTACGGGGCTCTGCTGCTGGTGGTCCAGGCAGGCCAGCAACAGCAAAAACGAGCCCCCACAAGCCCTGTGATGATTCCTGTAGGCATGGAAGCCTACAGCAGTCATCAGAGACTCCCCCCTGCAATGGCTGGTCTATAGACCAGCAATTGCATCCCAGCTACCAGAGGAAGCTTCAGGGACAGGGGGAGAGGGTTCTTTGGTCTCCACATAAGTGTGGAGACCAGCCCCAATACCCCCCTGCTGCCTGATCGCTCCCTGAGAGCAAAAGTGCAGCGTTAACCCCTTCAATGCCACGATCACGGCATTTAGGGGTTAATTCCCATTTTGTAAGGGGCTCTGCTGGTGGTCTGCCTGGAAGCCCAGGCAGACCAGCAACAGCAAAAACGAGCCCCCACAAGCCCTTTGATGATTCCTGTAGGCATAGAAGCCTACAGCAGTCATCAGAGACTCCCCCCTGCAATGGCTGGTCTATAGACCAGCAGTTGCGCCCCAGCTGCCAGAGGCAGCTTCAGGGACAGGGGGAGAGGGTTATTTGGTCTCCACATGAGTCCCCACATGCTTGTGGGGACTAAATATCAGTCAATGCTGTGCTCCAATGGAACATCAGCATTGAAAGCGGTAAAAAAAAAATATATATTTTTTTTTTATAAAAGTAGTAAGTAGGCTGATGATGATCAGACCACTCCTAACCAACTGTTAGTTTAAAAAAAAATCCTGGCTTCTAACTTTTTTAGCTGGCGCCTAGATTCACAACAAATTTGTCAAGCCCTGTGATAAAATTCAGTTTCATATCAGTGGTCAAGCCATCAGACACTTTTTGTTTCAGATTAGCATTAAGTGTATAAGAACTGCAAACGTGATAATACAGATGTAACGAAACAATTATGAGTGGATTAGGCAGTGTTTTTACACACACACACACACACACACATATATATATATATATATATCCCTAGGGCTGCAACAACTAATCGATAAAAATCAATAATGAAAATAGTTGCCAACGAATGTTATCGATAATATGAGTTTTTTCAGAAAAATCTCTGAAAAATAGCGCTCCTTTTATAATCTGACCTCAAATAGAGGTCGGATAATAACACTAAGATCCAGATCCCCCCTGGGTGGTGGGTGTCTGTGGGATGAAGTTCGGATCATTCAATGTCTCTCACAGCAGTTACTACTTCCCAGTCCCTCCCTGCAGTCACACTGATGATTGGCCCCGCCCCTTTCCTTATAGCATCCACACTGCTCAGCAACTCATCTAACACTAAGTATAAAATGAATATTTGGGCTGCTGAAATTTAGGGGAGGTGGGGGTTAATGGGGCATTTAGGATTTAAGGCCAGTTATGTTAATGGGGTTAATTTAATGCTGAGGACTGAGAGTTTAATTCATTTAATAAGTTAACTTAAGGTGCAGCTAGAGGTAAACAGGGGCAAACCAAGGGGAATCTAAATCCTGGGGGCAGTGAAGATTAATCCTGTATTTATGTATCTGGCTGGCAGTGTAGCAAGCCTGGGCTCAAATGTGCATAGGGGGGGGGGTTCAGGTTGTGAAATAAAAACAAGAAATGCATTTTTAACCCCTTTAATCCCTTCTAGACGTACCGGGACGTCCAAAAAACGCCTATTAAGAAACCCCTATGGACTTCCCGGTACATCACGGGAGATCAGGCTGTCGATGTGTCCCTGACGCTGCAAGAAGGGCTGGACCTGCAGGGGACATCCTGTCCTCCAATGAGGTGCAGACACTGCGATCTCTGTGTAGGTCTTTGAGGACCTGCATAGAGATCACAGTGTGATCAGTGCAGGGGGACCGCAGGGAGGGGAGTGAGAAACCATGTCTTTCACTCCCCCTCCCGTCCTGAAACAATGAAGAGAAAAAAAGCCGTTAATTAATTTAAAAAACATCACTGGCATGTTCAGGAGGTCCATAAGAGGACCTCTAACCATTATTGTGTAAAAAAAAAAAAAAAAATTTAAAAAAAGATATAAAAAATACAAAAAATAAATAAAAATTATAAAACCTTACATCCCATTGCCCTAGCATAACATCTAGCCAGTATAACCCTCCTGCCCCCATCACAACCCCCAAACCCGTTAAGCCATAGGCGTAAAAATTATACAAAAAATGTACACCTTATAGTATGCTCCCTGGTGCTGGGAAAGTATGGAAAATCTATATAAATTAGGTATTTCTGAAATCAGGACACCTGAATTGATAAACTTGGAGGGGATTTTCCATCACTTTACCTAATTTTGTGAGGATTCAGAGGGAAAATGTAAAAAAAAAAAAAGTTTTTTTTTCTAATTTTCTCTAGTTTTTACTGAATTTCTCATTCTAAATTTGTGGGGACTAAATATCAGTCAATGCTGTGCTTCAATTGAGCATCAGCATTGAAAGAGTTGAAAAATAACAGCACTGACCTGAGTCAAGGGTGCTTCAAGGTCAACTGCTGGGCCAATGACTATCAGATCACTCCTGGCCAATAGGAGTGATCTGATCATTATGGCAGCCCCTGGATGACCCTGCCCTACAAAGAGAGAGGGGTCATCTAGGGTAATTATAAAAAAATAAACAAAAACATAATTATTACCTGATCACTGGAAAAAAAAAGTACCGAAATACTGTGTTCGGATTAAACGGGTTTGTTAAAAATGAAAAAAATGAAATGTTACTGCAATGTTTAGGACAGACTGGCACTAAAATGGTTAAATCAAAAGTGTTAAAATGCCCCGAGTAAAATATTTTGGGATGTCATCTTTCAAAAAATATATACTTTTGTTGAGCAGTTTTTCTTTTTCTGGCCGCTATTGGGGTGCAACTCCCAGGATACCACATTTTAAAAAAAATCTTGTTTAGAAACAGCGATGCGTGTCATTCATATTTAACCCTGTAAGTGCCAAAATAAATGAAATACCAGGCATATGAGGTGTTTCCAGAAACAGGACAAATACACTTTTGGAGTTTTTTTTTTCATTTGCACTGCACTGGCTATATTAAGTTTTTATAGGTGAAACTGAAAATGTCCTTTTTTCCTAATTTCCCCCACATTTTTAGATATTTTTCATACTTAATGATGGTTTATATATATATACAATTATTATTTCAAAAGAAAGCCCTATTTGTGCTGAAAAAAACAATATATGATTTGTGTGGGTGCACTAATTGAGAAGAGAAAATTTACAGTTGAAGAAAGACATAGCAAAAACACAAAAACGGCTCTGGTCTTTTAGCGCAACCTTAGGGGTTGCACCCCCCTCTATTATATCTTACCATATGGTGTAATTTTACTGTGGAAATTTAAAGATACATCACCCCAAATATCAGCACAGTAGATGGAAAAAAAAAATCCCCCATTGGACCGATAAAGATTTTACTGTGGAAGTTTAAAGTTATAACGCCCCACATATCAGCCCATTGGTTAAAAATTTACTTTTTTTTTTTGTTTGTGTTTTAAAGTTATACATTTACTATATTGCAGTGTCTGTTTAAGACAAAGAATGACTGTTAATAGTAATCTTAATGTTTTCTTTTTTTAAAAAAAAAATATAAAATATTTTTCTATTCTTTTATGCAAAACTAGTAACATTTTTTTAAAACACAAGTGAATAGAGAAATCTATGGCACATATCTGTAAAAAAAAAAAAAAAATATGGCATTCCCCCTTCCACAGGTATACAGGACACATTTACAGTTAAGCAAATAATTTCTTAAAAAGAAAAAAAAAATTCAACAAATAGTGCGCGACATATATGGCTTATGTGCACAGTTAACATTTCCATACATAGTTTATTTGCAATTGCAAGTATATTTTGGCATCCTTTATACCATTTGGAGCATGATGAGCACTGAACCATTAATTATCCACAATAAACAAGTCTACAAATGCAATATACTGGGAGCACAGCATTGTCTAGGTTGAATGTTGAATCTTGAAAAATGCCAGTTGCTAACTACTGGGCTGATATTTGGGGCACTATATCTTTGAATTTCCACAGTAAAAATTGCACCATATTCACAGATATAGAGGGGGTGTATGTGAGATACGTGCAGTGTAACTGTATTGGTCCAATGGGGAAATTTTGTTTAACCCCATGTAGAATGTTGAAAAATGGCAGTTGCTAACTACTGGTCCAATATTTGGGGCGATATATCTTTACATTTCCACAGTAAAAATGCACCATATTCTCAGATATACCACATTTGCTCGATTATAAGACGACCCCCCAAATCTGAATATTAATTTAGGAAAAAAAGAAAAAGCCTGAATATAAGACAACCCTATAGGAAAAAAGTTTTACCAGTAAATGTTAATTCATGTAAACTATTTTTTTAAATAAAAGCTATGATTGAGAAAAATATTTTGATTTTATTTCCTTCTATTTTCCAACCTGCCCCCCCAGTTATGCACATCTGCCCCATGAAATTCCTTTTAACCCTCTAAATGCCACTGTGCCATGATATGCCTTTTAACCCTATATGCTACTGTGCCCCATGATATGCCTTTTGACCCCCTATGTGCCACTCTGCCTCCAGAAATGTCTCATATCCCTATATGCCACTCTGGCATTAAGGGGGTTAAAAGGCATATTATGGGACAGAGTGGCATATAGGGAGGTTTAAGGCATTTCAGGAGGAAGAGTGGCGTATAGAGTTAAAAAGGCATTTCTGGAGGCAAAGTGGCATTAAGGGGGTTAAAAGGCATTTCATAGAGCACTCTGCCTCCAGAAATGCCTTATGCCCCATTTAACACCCCCCCCCCTAAACTTACCGGTGCTTCAGAGTCCCCTGTCATGTAGCCGGGGCAGCTTACGCTGCAGCCGGGAGGAGGTGTGGCTAGCAGTGGGGGTTGTCTGCGTCCATCGCGCAGACCTTCCCCAACTGTCAGAGATCAGAGTTCAGACGCAGACAACCCCCGCTGCTAGCCACACCTCCTTCCCGCTGCTAGCCACACCTCCTTCCCGCTGCAGCGGAAGTTGCGTACGCGAATCGCGTAGACATCTACACACTCAGAAGCACCGGTAAGTGGGGCAGGAGAAAGGAGGATCCAGGTCCCCTGCAGCTGTGGGGGATCTGGATCTTAGTCGTCTCATAGTCAGACCTGTTTGAGGTCGGATTATAAGACGACCGCGATTATAAGATGAGGGGTATTTTTCTGCTCTGGAAAAAAAAACCCTCGTCTCATAATCGAGCAAATACGTTAATGGAGGAGGAGGAGGAGGTGAGATGTGCAGTGTAAGTGTGTTGGTCCAATGTTTTTTTTTAACTCTATGTAGAATGTTGAAAAGTGACATTTGCCATCTACTGGGCTGATATTTGTGGCACTATATCTTTAAATTTCCACAGTAAAAATGCACCTTATTCTAAGATATACCGTATTGGCTCGAATATAGGCCGCACTTTTTTCCCCCCACTTTAAGTCTTTAAAGTGGGGGTGCGGCCTATATTCGGGGTCTAGCGCCGGGCAGGCAGCGGGGTTAGGATACAGATCCCCCGCAGCGGTGCAGGGGACCTGCATCCTACTCCCCGATACACTCAGACAGCCTCCCCTGCCAGCACTTCCCCTGCCGGCACGGGAGGCTGTCTAAGCGCATCTTGCGGACCGTCTGCACGATGCGTTTTACCTCTGCCCATCCCCGACTTACCGGAGCAGAATCCCGGGTGTCTTGAGGGGCCGGCGGGGGACATCTACGCAATACGCGTATACAACTTCCGGTGTAGATGTCCCCCGCAAGACACCTGGGAGTCTGCTCCGGTAAGTCGGGGGGGGGCAGAGGAGGACAGTGGCAGCATATCCCGGGGGGGGGACAGTGGCAGCATATCTCGGGGGGGGGGACAGTGGCAGCATATCTCGGGGGGGGGACAGTGGCAGCATATCTCGGGGGGGGACAGAGTGGCAGCATGTTTTTTTTGGTGAAAACTTTTTCTTTAAAAAAAGCACCAAACTTTTAGGGGGCGGCCTATATCCGAGCCAATACGGTAATAGAGGGGGGTGAGATATGTGCAGTGTAACTATATTGGTCCAATGGAGGAATTTTGTTTAACCCCATGTAGAATGCAGACTATATATAATATAAAGAGGGGTATATGTGACATTACTATAATACATTGGTTCAAGCGTGGGATTTTTGTAGCAAATACAGAAGTGTTAGAAAACGTCATTTGCTGGCATTTACGTCATTTACCTTTAATTTGTTTAATAAAATTATATAATTTTTTAGGGAGAAGTGTGTGTGTGTAAAAACTCCGCCTAATGCAGTCATAATTACGTCTTTATCACGTTTGCAGTTATTATATACCTAATGCTAATCTGAAACACAAAGTCTCTGATGGCTTGACCACTATTATAAAACCGATAGCATGACTTCAGCAAAAAAAAAAAAGAGCCAGGTACACAAATTTGGTAAGTTGCAAATAATTATCCTAGAACTGAGGCAAGATAGTCAAGGTAACTAAACAGTTAAACGAAGTACAGCCATGCAGCGAAACAGACAGAAAGGGTTTCATGTAAAGAGAAATCAAGCAGAGGGTGTAGAAAACAGCCTAACGGAGACGTTAAACTTGTCTTCTACTTTTTCTTTTATCGAGTCCTACGAACAGCCAAAGGTGTGTGGGGGGAAACAACAATCCCGTGTTAGTATTGATATAAAGATAGATATATACCCGTATAGCGAGCGGGAAACCGCGTGTAACGCCGGTAACGTGACTCCGCAGCATATTATGGGTCAAGAGCTTCATCCTCCGGAACTGATACACACGTGTGAGTCGCGCGCGCACACTGCCGCTTTCCGAGCACCCCAGACTTACACCGCTGCTTGTAAATCACGGCCTGTTAAAGCTGTTACCCTGAGTAGCCGTAGAAGTGGGCGGTGATATAGCGTGCACAATAAAGGGAAATAAAAAGAAATGGGCAGCTACGCAATCCCGATTACTGTAAAGCAAGATGTGCACTGCACTCCATGAGCCCAAATAGAGTATGCGCATTGGGGAGGAGCAGGTTCCCTCTGTGGCCTTGCCCTTCAGCTACAATGACTACGCCCACGGATATAACTTGTCGTATACGTCGTAGGTGTACGATTCCCCGTTCCAATCTTCCTTCTGTCGTATTTGAACGTAATTGTTAGAAGCGGAGTCCGATTAGTAGCGATGTCTATTAAGGTATCTGTATGTTAACATTTTTTCATTATATTAACAATCGTTCTCTAAAGGCAAGTAAGTGCTGGTATGTGATAAACGTATGCGCGTCAGTTTCAGATTGTATGGGGTAATTATGCACTTTAGTGGAATTTTACCACATATCTATCTATCTATCTATCTAAATAAGTACTGCTAAGAAAGAAGTAAATATCGATAATGGGATAAATGTCCAAAATCTGACGTATGAGAGATTTTTTTATCCTTTTTTTTTATACTCATACTATGTCCTTAATGTTGCAAGCAGCTGCCATCCCGCTGTTTAGTCCATATGTACCCATTTTTCTCTGTAGGTTGGAGACCATCTTCCGGATGTGCAGGTGTTTGAAGGGGACCCTGGAAACAAGATTAGTGTGAGGGATGTATTCGGTGGGAAAAAGGGAATTTTGTTTGGTGTCCCTGGGGCTTTCACTCCTGGCTGCTCCAAGGTGAGGATGTTAAATTTATACCTGCCTCAAGTGATTTTATACAGCTTGAACAGGACACGCTGTCTCTATTTAATACAGCTTCCAGGGACACTATCATACTATTATTGCAGTAAAAAAATGTGTGCGTATGTACATTTAGTATGTAAGTTCTGCATTAGGATTTCTATGTTCTAAACTAGAAAACATATAGTCAGTGGAAGATAATAACTCCCAAGATTATATGTCCTGTTTGCTACATAGACTTCCTAATGCTGATACTAAGTGCTGTTCTAGGGTACAACATACAGAGGTACTGTACTCTACTCACCAGCCACCGTATTACGAAACTGCAAAAATGTGTGTTTAGTGTAGCCGGTTGAGCAATTTATGCCCTTTATTTCCAGTGATTTCATAAGGAAAAGCGATGTCTCAAGTGTATGGTGGCCACTCCCTTGTTTTAAAGAAGTAGTATAGTGTCCCATACAGCCTTACGGAGAAAAAATGCCTTAAAACCTTTAATGGTACTTAAAAGTACCTTTTTAAGTACTGTAGGAATAAAAAAACACCTTTAAGAGAACTGCTAAAAATCAGTGGGGGCACTTTCAGCATGTGCAAGGGGTGTCTCAATGATCCAGGGCTAGAGCGCACAGGCTGAGCACGTCTCATGCAAGACGAGTAGCTTGAGGTGGGGGGGGGCAGGTGCAAGGGGGATCCACATGGAAAATGTAAAGGGACTACTCAACTATTCTTTGTATTAAAGTGCATACAATGGCTGAGGTGTTCTTTTAACTGGGATGTCTAAAATTGTGCCTTTGCAACAATTTAATCAACCTTCTACCAGACAATTTAATAATAACTACCAGATAAGTTATATGACCAATAATGATCCAACATGAATCTGACCACGTACTTCCAGAAAAATACATATTTTTGCAAAGAAAACATATCGAGGTATTTTATGATAATATCATATAACCATACAGTTAATTGTGCACTTTCTTCCAGACAAGATTTCAAACGTGTTGCCTAAATGACAGGTACTTACTGTCTCCTACAGACACATCTTCCTGGGTACGTGGATCAGGCTGCAGAACTGAAGTCCTGCGGAGTGGAAGTTGTAGCTTGTATTGCAGTCAATGATGTCTTTGTGATGTCTGAGTGGGGAAAAGCCCATGGGACAGAGGGCAAGGTGAGAGTAATTCATACCTGCATAATAATCTCCTCCATTGTTTGCTAGGAACAGTGATTGCTAGAAAGGGTCAATTACAGTATGCTCTGAAGGTGGGATTCTATAATAAACCTAATGTCAGTAAATTAAATGGCCCACTGTGGACAACCACGTGAACGATTTTAAACTATTATATCTCAACCATTTCCCAGCCAATTACCTCTTTTGCCTCTGACTTCAGCCAATTTCACTTAATGGGCGTTTTTTCTTTAGTAATAAATCCAACATTAAACTATTTCATATCCAGTACTATTAATGTTTGGAATTAAGCAGGTTTAAATGTAATCACTGGCTCAAAAACATTCAGTTAGATATGAAAGTAAAATTTGATGGCAGACCAGAGCCATTTGGCCCATCTTGTCTGCTCATTTTTCCTGATGAAAAAATTTAGACCATAATCAGTCTTTGGTCTTGTCTTAGAATCAGTATAGTGTTATGCCTATTCCACACGTTTCAATTTCCTAGTTTAGCCTCTACTACTTTTGCTGGGATGCCCTTCCACTTATCTACCACCTTCTGAGTAAAGCAAAACTTACTTACATTACATCTAAACCTCTGACTCTCTAGTTTGAGATTATGACCTCTTGTCGTAGAAGGCCTTTCGCAGAGCAGTTTGACACTCTACAGAGCTCTTTGCTGAAACAGCAGAAATAGTTAATGTTTTAGATGGCTCTGACACTAGTAATTCTGACAGAAGAGAGAATACATGACTAAGAACAAAGGGCTGTTTCATAAGACTTTAGATTGGCTCATTTCCAAATTTGTGTAATACATGTTTCCAGTGGGACAGAAAATGAAGTACTGGAACTGGTTTTTCATGGGAAATCCCAATGTGGTGCAAGAATGTGTTGATAAAACATATATATTGCCAAGTTGTGTAGTGTTGACGAGGAAGCGCTTTTATGAATTAGTGTAAGTGGGTCATTTGGTTTTCTGATACCCAGAAGATCAAGTTGTCTGACAGTCTAAACTCTCCCATATAAGTAGAAACCAGCATCCCTGGCTCTGATTTAAACCTAAACTCCTGCGTGTCATTCTCTTTTCAAAGGTGTTGTCAATGATTAGCACTAATCCCTAACAGTTTTCTTTTTTTTTTTTTTTTTTTTTTTTTTTTTTGAGCCCGAGGTGCGTGCTCCTTGGTGCAGCATTCCGTGCACATGGCAGCAGAAGCCCTATACGAATTCTGAGACCTCCGAAAAGGTACCCAGACTGATTCCTCCCCCCCCCCATGGGAGGGTCGGATCTATGGGACTCACCCCGAAGGGTGAGAACCCTTTCCTTTGGGGTACTCCCGTAAGGGAGAAACCCCCTTAGGCTTCACCGCCATAAGGCAGTGGTCAAAAACGAAAGTGCCAAATCGAAAAACAAAAGGGTGAACGTGGCCTCGCAAGAAGGTTTGGTGACCGTGGAAATCAAATCAAATTAATAGGCACACGTGTTCTCACACATAGTGATTAAATAAATAGAGTAAATAAATAAATAAGGGCAGGCCATAAAATGACCCAGCCAGGTACAAAAATAAATTCACTCCATGCCCGAATGGTGCTATGGAGGAATGTGCATAGATGGCCGCCTGTGCAGAGACGTGCGCTCACCATGGCAGCGGCGTGCAATACTGCACATGGTGACTCCGACATTTAAGTCAGGGCAATCAAAGCACCTCGGGCTCCATGCATTCCCAGCCCTAAGGCCAGAGGATCAGTGTCATCTCTCCTCCCAGTAAGAGAGACTACACTTGATCTTAGCCAAAAGGCCGAGAAGCGAAACTAAGGGAAACTAATCCCTAACAGTTTTCATGATGGATAATCTCTCCCCGCCCTGAGAACTGTTTTAAATAAAGACACAGAACACTTGTGTGTAGTGGCAATAGAAGTAATGTATTTATTAGGGAGAAAAGGAGTCCCCTAACTTAACGCACTCAGTGCTGATGGCTGCAGGCCCTGTATACATGGCCGTGCTTCCCATGCTGGATATACATGGAGCTCAAGTGCCCCCATTCCTGCACCCCAGCGCTCATGGCTGTTGGCTCAGTATGCATGGCTGAGTGTACCTAAAGCTAAAGTAGTAATAGCTGTTTGCTGTTCCCCATAGTGATGTCCGGATCATGAACGAATCGTTCATTTGATCCGAATCTTTTTAGTGATCCGGATGAATCGGTTCAGTAGACTGAACGATTCATTTGTAGCAGTTAAGTCTGTGAATCATGCAGTTGTAACCTGATCCTAGAGCAAGTCATCTGCAGAGCACTCAGACACAGACTCTGGGATCAGGTTACAGCTCATTAATTCACAGAGGAACGATGACTCAGAGTCAGAGAGTCGTTCAATGATTCAAATCTTACAGGGATTTGAATCATTCAGAGAATATCACTATACTTTTTAAATAAATACATTAATAATCACTGCCCCCAGGATTTACATTCCCCTTTACCTCTAACTGCACCTTAAGTTAACTTTATTAAATTAAATGAACCCATAAAACCCCATCAACCATGACTGCCCCTAAATTAAACCTAAACACCCCATTAAGCATAACTGCCCCTATGTTAACCTCTAGACACACGCTCGCCCCTCCCCTAGAGATACGCTACAGTTTTAGGGGCTTTGTGGGGAATCGTGATTCTGTAGTCCGGCTCGGTAAGTTTGAGCACACGGCGTATAAGACGACCCCCGACTTTTGAGAAGATTTCCATGGGTTAAAAAGTCGTTTTATATGCCGGAAAATACGGTACTTCACCTCCCTTATCTCCTCCTTGTCTCGTAACCATAAACGTCTCTTCACTACCTTCAATTCCCTTCTTCGTCCTATAACAACTACCCCTTCCACTAACCTTACTCCCTCTGTCTTTACCACATACTTCCGTAATAAAATTGTATTAAAATTGTAATGAAATATCAGCACCGTCTCCCACCTGCCCTTCCCCACTCTTCTATTTACTGAACTCATTTTCCTTCTCTGCATTTGACCAATTCTCTCCAGTCACAAAAGATGAGGTTGATGCTCTTCTTCATTTCTCTTGTCCACCACATGTCCCCTTGATCCAATCCCTTCTTACCTTACCCAGTCTCTCTCGCCTACCTTGGTCCCTACATCAGCTCATATGTTCAACCTCTCCCTCTTTACTGGATCTGTCTCATCCTCATTCAACCATGCTACTACTACAATCCCATTTCTCTACTGCCTCTTCCCTCAAAGCTTCATGAAATTATTGTCTATGCACAACTAACCAAATTTCTTGACTTCAACCCCTTATTTGACCCTCTTCAATCTTGATTCCGTTCTCAACATTCTAGACCAATCTTACTAAATCCAAGGGCCACTATTCTACACTAATCCTACTGGACGTTTCTGCTGCTTTTGACACCATGGACCACCCTCTTCTCCTTCAAATCATCCTACCTTTTTGATCTTACCTTCAGCATCTCCATCTCCAGTAACATTTCCCCTCTCGGTTGGGATTCCACAAGGCTCAGTTCTAGGAACCCTTCTGTTCTCTCTTTACACTACCTCATTTTGCAAACTAATCTCATCCTTTGGAGCCGTTTTTGTGTCTTTGCTATGTCTTTCTTCAACTGTAATTTCTCTCTTATCAATTAGTGCACCCACACAAATCATATATTGTTTTTTTTCAGCACAAGTAGGGCTTTCATTTGAAAGCTGGGTAGTACATTGTTTTGTTTGAAATAAACTGGAGAAAGTGGTGAAAAAATGAAAAAAGGCATTTTTTACAGTTTTGTATACATACAAATTGTACACACATTGAACCAATGGGAAAAAAAATATCCAAAATATATTTATTAACTTGTCCTGATTTGGAAACCACCCAATATGGCCAGGATTTTCATCTATTTTGACCAGTACAGGGCAAATATTGCAAGGCATGCATCACAATTTTAAAGGTGTTCAACTAGGGTAATTTTGACAGTTTTCTGGAATGCCCTCCCCTGGCCTTTCCCCTCTGCTTTTGGCCTTTACACCCACTCCTCCTATGTTTCTTTAAGCTCACCTTTCCTAGTCCCTTTCCTGCAATACTTATACTAGTGTGGCTGGTCCCAAACAACAGCACCTTTACCGCTTGTATAATAAACCCTAACTCCTAGGTTGTAAGCTCATTTGAGCAGGGCCCTCCTCCCCTGTTTCAGTATGTAATCTGGTTATGTTATATACTATGTGACAAACCCTGTAGCATGAGGACCAGAAATGTCACAGTTAGGGTTCTCAAGCACAGACTTCTTAGGCAATCAGAGTCAGGAACACCAGCTTGTAGCAAAACAGTGCTTTAATTTTAACTGTTCAAACAAAACACCCCCCAAAAAAAATCATGAAAAGAAACAACCTAGCTCCCAATTGGAGCCCTCTCTAACTAAACTATGCTGCCCAGACTGACCAGCCTAATCACCCACCAATTTAACATCCCAGCCAGACCCAGATAAGCCAGGCTCTGGAAAACCTCCCCCAGACAGCACACAAAGGTCCAGGCAGGTATTGCCTTACTTGGCTCAGGGATGGTCTTCTTCAGGGCCTCTTCTTGCCCTGGGAAACTTCCTCTTGCCCCAACAGTCTCTCTGATTATCAGGCTCCAGGGGTTTTTAATGCCCAGCACCTGTACCTAATGCAGGCCCCATAGGAATCTTGGAACGGATCCTGCAGACTTCTACCCTCTTGGAAAAGAATGGATTTTCCAAAAAATGGGGGGGGGGGCGTTTTCCCACTCTGCTCTCCAATTGCTCCACCCCAGGGACCCATATCTATGATCTGCATAGCACCTGTACCCAAATGCCAAACTAGTCATCTCCCCGCTACCCGTACTGCACTGCGGAATCTAATTGCTCTATATAGAACAATAAATAATAATACAAAGTATATGAGCGGTGTGCAAAGCATTCAGAATACAAGGTCCTGTTCTAAAGTATGTGGGTATGAAATAGTTCTATTTTTTTGTCCTGTTATCTGTGTCTGTCCTAAGATGTTACCTTGGTGGTTTAGACAGAGAGAAAAAGAGTATTGCTAGATAAGAACAACTCAGCTCATGCGGTCTACTCATTTTTCTGGATCTATAGATTCCAACCTTAATCAGTCTTTTGTCTTTGATTCAGGATAGCTTTATGCCTATTCCATACATGTTTAAATGCTCTTGTTGTATTATACATAAATTACATATAACTCATTACCTTCCCTCCTTCCAACTCCACTCCACTACCCGAATTCTCTATTACCATTAACACGACTATCTCTCCTACTAACCAGGCCCGATGCCTTGGGGTCATCATTGGCTCTAACCTCTCCTTTATTCCCCACATTCAGTCCCTCGCCAGATCCTGCCACTTGCATCCTCCCATTCCCAAGAATCCACAAAAACTCTGATTCATTCACTTATCATTTCCCGGCTTGACTACTGCAACACTCTTCTGGTTGGCATTCCACTGTCTCGACTCTCTCCTCTACAGTATGTCCTAAATGCTGCTGCTAGGCTTCTCTTCCTTGCGCGCCGGTTCTCTTCTGCTTCCCCACTCTGTGAAACTCTCCACTGGCTCCCTTTAGAATTAAATTTAAAATCCTGGTACTAACATACAGGGCCCTCCATAACACTGCTCATCCATACATTTCTGCCTCATAAGCAAATACTCTTCTTCTCAATCCTTACGTTCCTCCCATGGGCTAAGGCTCTCCTCCTCACTTATCACCTCTTCTTTTTCCTGTCTAGAAGATTTCACTCGGGCTGCCCCATATCTCTGGAATCTACTTCCAACAAACTTTCAGCATTCACCCTCCCAACATTCAAGAAACATCTCAAAACTCACTTATTCAGAGAAGCAATACCATCTTAGCTGCTAGATCCTCCTTGTCATTGATACAACCACCACACTACCTCTCACTTTTTCTCTGTGCCTTATGTTTGTCAACCTATTCCCTCAAGATTGTAAGCTTGCGAGCAGGTCTCTCTCCACCTAATGTATCGGTTTGTCTTAGTGACTTAGTCTGTCAATTCTCGTCTTGTCATACCCCTTGAATATATGTCCTGTGGTAAAGTGTATGGGAGAGTGGTTGATGGGATAGATATCTCACCTGGTTTCCTCAGCCAGGCACGGTAGCAAACCCAGGAACCCTCAGGTGAGGCTTCCTAAGCTCATTACTGGGGAGGAAGCCTTAAAAGAGAGGGCTGTTAGGTTTGCAGGGGGGAGGAGAAACTGAGTGAAGGAGCAGCTACAGCCAGCGCTGCAGCCCACCAGGTATGAAGCTTTACATAGGGAAAACCTGTTACTTTGCTTTGTGCCAGACCTTAGGTTTGTAGAGAGGTATCCGGATGTTTAGTTAGAGCTGGACAGGCTTAGAGTTTGTTTTGTTTACAAGGTGCTCTGTGCCTACAGCATCTAAATAAACACGCTTTACGTTTGAACCCTGTGTGAATACTGTAATTGCCGCCCCATGCGTGAGCTGTTCCCTACAGTACTGTATTAAGCGCTGCGTAAATTGTTGGCGCTATATAAATAAAAGATAATAATAATAATTATTAAGACAAAACATGGAAAAGAGGTGTCATGATTGAACAAACATATTGCAAATATCTTTTTAATACAGGCTTTACTGAGTTTTTGTTCCAGGGACAGAACATGTATATCATACGCGAGACAGACTGAAACTAAGTGCAGAATACATACATCTGTAGTCTGGAACAGAATTAGTACACATGAGGCAAGCATTCACCATGTATTGACATGAAACATAATACCAAGAAGCAACTGTAATCATAACACAACTGCAAAAAAAGCATATGACAAATGAAAGTGCTGAGGGGCAGGAGGGTGAGTACTGAGGTTAATTCAACTCTTTAAGCAAGCTGAAGATCTGATCATTATTAAGGATCAGGTGGTTCCTGCAAACCCAAAGCACCACAACACATTAGGTACTAGGCTCCTTCAGTGGCACCCTCCATGAAAATTCTTAGATAAAGTCCATAGGGTGGTAGAAGAGGAATCATTTTCCAGGGGTCTCATCAAAACCACTGTAAAAGTACACTACCAGTACAAATAAAGTTGTCACCCCCACCATGATGCACTGTGGGTAATGTCTGTAACTGCACAACCCCCTAGCATGTAGAAATGTATTTCAGGGAAGCCCTTTCTTAACCCCTTGCAGACCGGGACGTACCAGGTACGCCATCAATGATGCGCGATCCAGCATCGCTATGAACGCTGGGATCGCGAAGGACGGCTGCTACTGAGTGTCTCCACCGATCCGTAGCAGCCACTCCCCCTCAATTCCGTGCATGCGATCGCTTTGAAGCAAACCACGAGCACGGAATTTAAATACTTCGAGGGAAGACGCAGTTTGCAAACGTCGGTCCTGAAGGGGTTAATGGACATCCATGCCATGTTTTTGTTGTGTCAACCTGCTTGATGCCACACAGGGCCGGCCTCAGGGGTGTGCGACCTGTGCAGCCGCACAGGGCGCCATGGCATCATATTCCGGCGCTCAACATGACATGCCGGCAGAGCGGGAAGACCGATGCCTCCCGCTCCCACCGCAGGACTCCGGCAACAAAGTAAGTGAGGATAATGAGAAGTAGGGAGAGGGAGTCGATAGTTAGAAGCAGCAGGTGGGTAGTGAAGGGGGGATAGTGAGAAGGGGCAGAGGGAGGAGGTAGTGAGAAGGGGGTGCCAGAGGAGTAGTCCGCGCAGGGCACCAGAACACTTAAGGCCAGCTCTGCCACACTAATGCCACTAAACTGTCTGCTGTGGCATTAAGGAGCACTGGGATCTACTCCATGATCTTATATATCACTCTAGGGGACCATAAGTCCATTTTCACTCCCTCCAGTTGTGTTCCCTCACAAACTTTAACATCCAGGTAAAACCAGGCCATATTCCTGGTGTTAAGGATAGAGTTCTCATATGTGTCACTTTACATACATTTATAGTGGGCATTTTTCTTTATGCACATTGGAACATGTTATTCGGAGTTAGGAAATTAGACTTCTATTTCATTCAATGTAATGTGTAGGTTGAAACACAATAATCAACTGAAACAGAAACAGTTGTGTGGGAGGAATAAAACTGGATGAGGAGCAGCCAAACTCCCTAACAAGGTTAGGTTGATGTAAACAGTTTAATGTCAAAAGTTATACACCATGGCAAGACTGAGTACAGCAACAAGACATAAGGTAGTTATACTGTATCAGTTTAGATTCTCCCAGGCAGAAATCTCAAGGCAGACGGGATTCCAGATGTTCTGTCCGAGCACTTTTGAAGAAGCAAAAACAGACAATGTCCAGGAGTGCCATCAGCTCAGCATTGGGACCTTGGTACATCCATCTACTATCTTGAAATGTCTGGTCGGAAGTGGTCTTCATGGAAGCCAGGCCTCCAAGTGACTCAACTATTCACAAAAACACAGAAAGTGGAATGCAGGAAAATGGCAGCAGGTGCTCTGGATGGATGCATCCAAAATCTTAAATATTTGGCTATAGTAGAAGGCAGCTTGTTTGCTGGAGAGCAATGCAAGACTGAGCATTTGCAGACAACAGTAAAGCATGGTGAAGGTTCCTTGATAGTTTGGGGCTGCATTTCTGCAAATGGAGTTGGGGATTTTGTCAGAATTAATGATCTCCTTTATGCTGAGAATTACAGGTAACAACTATCCTGTGAACTCTCCATTTAGTGAATAGTCCAGTTTGTGACATCACAGATTCCTCCTCCTGGTTTATGAAATTTAACCCATTTTATGTGTGCCCATCCTGCTTTATTTTGTGTACATGTACCACTACATTCATGTGATTTTTTTTTTATTTTTTATTTTTTTTTTGTTACTGTGTAAACTGTCTATAAGGTTGTGTCCCCTTACTAAAACTGGAGAAACGCCATAAAAATCACTGTACACTGACATTTGAAGTATGTATCTTGACCCTGACTTTTTTGCATTAAGCAGTCCTTGTTGTTACCAACTTATTTTTCATTTTCTCTCTCTCTCTCTCTCTCTCTCTGTGCTTTTAAGTAGCACACTTTCCTTTTAATTTTGGAGAATCTTGTATTTAGCTATGGTTTCCATGCAGGGCTTTATCCTAACCCTTCAAATGCGAGTCCTCCTATTTATAGAGTCAGGCATGGATACACACACCAAAGCTAACAATCTCTGTCCTGTAGGTTCGGATGCTGGCTGATCCCACTGGAACATTTGCCAAGGTAAGGTGTGCTGTCGAGTTTCATGCTATAAATAAGCACTGCAACCTAGAGTGTTGCTGTCATCTCCTGTACTGCTAGTATAATTTGCAAACTGAACAAAACCAACGTGAGCTTCTATAACAATATGTATTGTAGACTTGCCTGATGAAGATGCACATGAGGGGTTTCATATAAAGTGGATTTAGAGTCTTATGGCTGCCAGTTGCTCATTATTGAATATAGGGGTTATGCTTTAAAACATGATTATGATGCAAACATAAGTTTCATAAATGGTCTTATTTTTGGATCACAAATAAGGGGGTGTTCCAGTGAGCCAGCTGCATGACCACCATTTAAACTTTACATCAAAACACTTTTATACATAAGCCCAGCTGTGCTTTTTAAACAGCACTTTTGTATATTTTGGTGAGATTCCTAAATATTTTAGGTGCATGTAGAAGATGTAGAAAAAGTGTAGTACCGCTGTTCATTGGCACATACAGTTGTCAGGATATGCTTCTCCAAAACATTAGCCAGATATGACAGCAGCAGCTTTTAAAGCATTTAATGCGTCTGCCACCACTCAAACCACAATTTCTGCAGTTGTAACCAATATATGTATATCAACACTTGTGCGCTGATGATGTGCACACCTACTAGTTTAGCTGGCCATAAATGAAAATCCTTATGAGTACGTACCACACGCTTGATAAAAGATTCCTACTGCTTTGGTTCACGGTGGCAAATAAACAGTGAATATATGCTTATGAATTCTGGCTTAATATCATGTATTAAAATGGATTTGTCACTTACGCTTCTTTTGATATAACTGATTTGATGTATTTATCCATCAATCTGTGTAATTATGTTGGAGGTATAAGAATGAATAGTAATTTACTATTAAACCAAATTAAAATTCACTTCTACTTCCCATGTCCTTCTCTCTTACACAACCCCTACCCTGAGAGGCGTACAAAAGGATACTAGTAACTTATAGGTGAAGTCCTATGGAAAACCAAGTATTTAATACAATGCATACAAATATTAAATAATAATTTATTATAAGCAAAAAAATGAAACAAAGTACTTTGTATTTTATCTATTTGTTTCATTATTTTTTTTGCTTATAATAAATGTTTTTATGTCTTCTTTTTAGTTTAATCCTTGTCATTATAGTTTTCCCCCCAATAGGTGCAACTGTTTTTCACTCTTCAAGACTAGCTGCTCTAATACTTTCTAATATTGGTAACAGGACACTACCTCCCCATATCAGCCCTTTACCATCCTAACATATCAAGCTGGTAATTACCACTTTCCCCATCTATTTTGATCCTATAACCAGAATTGTCACTTTATTTTTGGATTTAATTGTGTTTATAATCCAACACTGGGTTAATCCACATTAAATACAATGCAGTATTATGAATTTTCATGCTCAAACACCACACTGAGGCGATTCTTTATCGTATCTCTTTTTTTTCTTTTCATTTCTATATTTTCCGCTCAGTCATTGTGTATACTTTGCTGGCTGAACCACAATGTAATCTGGCATGAGAAGGGGTGAGCCTAGAGTTAGTGTCGCTTAAACACTATGCTGACACATGCACTCATGCCAGCACCTTACATTAGCCCTCACATGCCAAGACTGTACAGTAACACACACGCTAACACTGCATGCTTACACAATATGCTAATATCATGCAATAATACACACACTTTAACACTATACATATACACACACTATCAAACACCATATACTTTCACACACTCCTTTACTGTCAACACTTCTTTCCCTGTATTCCCCTCTCTTCAGGTGCAGCTGGCTACTGTCGCCGTGCAGAAGCTGCTATCCTATTTCCAGTGGCATCACAGGGGGTTCACTGATCTATGAAATGTTGGGATTAATATTTAATAAGATTAATATTAACAGATACCTCTTTAATAGGTTGTGCATATGTGTGTGTCGATTTGGTATAAAGCTATGATGTTATGTTTTTTAAATCCTTTTTGAATTTCTCTACTGTCTCAGGCTGCTGGGCTTCTCCTAGACAAGAAGGAACTGCTTGATTTATTTGGAAACCAGCGCTGCAAGAGGTCAGTTTATAACACTTCCCCTCCTGTAGTAGCTTATTTTACCAGTCTTGTGCCCTGCAAAGATGCATATTTAACCTTCTGTGAGCAGTTTAGACAAGCCATTGTTTGTGCCCCAATGTTTTTATAAAGGAAATTAATATAGAAGTACTGGTTTGAGAGAAGATTGTGTCAAAGGTGATTCCTTTTTATTGAGCAATTATAAAAGAAGATGAAGCTTTTGGGATCTCAGAGGTCCCTTCCATAGATGAAAAATTGCAAAGTAAGGAGTAGGGAATTTTAAATACTTACATACTATTTAAGTTAATTTTATTTAAACACCACATATTTCTGTAGTTGAGGAAAAGGGTATAATGTTTTAAAGTATTGGTGTCATTATCTGAAACACCCTTCTTCATTCTCAGGTTTTCTTTAGTGGTTGAAAATGGGAAGGTGAAATCTATTAACATAGAAGATGATGGCACAGGACTTGCATGCAGTTTGGCAGGGAACATCCTGTCGCAACTCTAAGCATCACACATTCTAAACAATAAACCTGGTAGTATGGCAAATGTATTAGGACTTAATTTCATCACAATAAATAAACCATAAACCAACTCATTTTGTGTAATGTATGGATTGTAAACTGCAACAGATAGAACTGACAGCTGCAGACAAGCAACAATGGTATTTTGCGTTATTAAATGAATATAACCCTGCATGATGTAAAAGCTAATAAAATATATCAGGTGGAAATAAAATTGTAAGAAAATACATAAGTTGCGTAACTTGCCTGCTACATCTGTAAAACTCCGTGGCTTGCATGCAACCTTTCAGCCTACTGATTAGCTTCCCAACACACTCTTGTGATCTTTGGCCTGGAAAGACCTAATTTTGTTCCATGCATGTGTTGTCCAAGGTAAGTGAGGGGATGGTCTGGCACAAAGTGGCTTCAAGACCAAGATCCACTCTATCAAGGGTGGTGTTCCAACGGGTGACTACATTAGAGCTGAAACAACGAATCGATAAAATCGATAATAATCGATAACGGAAATCATCGATAACGATTTCCGTTATCGATTAATCGAGTGATCAATTCGTTGTTGGAGCACTCGGCTCCTTTTACTTACCTCCGCGAGCGTTCCCCGCTTCTGCTACACGCTCTGCAGTCTCCGCCTTCTTTCAGCTACGTGACGGATGTGACGCGTTCCGGAGGTAAGTATTCTTCATGTCTATGTGCACGGATCGCACAGAGCGAATCGCTCTGTGCGAATGGAGCCACTCGCACAGAGCGGTTCGCTCTGTGCGAATGGAGCCACTCGCACAGAGCGGTTCGCTCTGTGCGAGTGGCTCCACTCGCACAGAGCGGTTCGCTCTGTGCGAGTGGCTCCATTCGCACAGAGCGGTTCGCTCTGTGCGAGTGGCTCCATTCGCACAGAGCGGTTCGTGAGTGTGGGTGCAGGGCAGAGTGGGGGTGGGGGTGCAGGGCAGAGTGGGGGTGGGGGTGCAGGGCAGAGTGGGGGTGGGGGGTGCAGGGCAGGAGACTGGGTGCAGGGCAGAGTGGGGGTGGGGATGCAGGGTGTGAGTGTGGGTGCAGAGCAGAGTGGGAGACTGGGTGCAGGGCAGAGTGGGGGTGGGGATGCAGGGCAGGGTGTGAGTGTGGGTGCAGGGCAGAGTGGGTGCAGGGCAGAGTGTGAGTGTGGGGGCAGGGCAGAATGTGGGGGCAGGGCTGGGTGCAGGGCAGAGTTGGAGACTGGGTGCAGGGGCACAGTGCAAAGTGCTGGGTGCAAAGTGCCAGTGCTGGGTGCAAAGTGCCAGGGCTGGGTGCAAAGTGCTGGGTGTAAAGTGCCAGGGCTGGGTGCAAAGTGCTGGGTGCAAAGTGCCAGGGCTGGGGCAAAGTGCTGGGCGCAAAGTGCTGAGTGCTGGGTACAAAGTGCTGGGTGCAAAGTGCAAAGTGCTGGTGCAAAGTGCTGGGTGCAAAGTGCTGAATGCTGAGTGCAAAGTGCTGGATGCAAAGTGCCAGGGCTGGGGCAAAGTGCTGGGTGCAAAGTGCTGGGTGCAAAGTGCCAGGGCTGGGTGCAAAGTGCTGGGTGCAAAGTTCTGGGGCAAAGTGCCAGGGCTGGGGCAAAGTTTCTTGAACAGTAATAGTCCACCTCTTTTCAGAATGTTTGGGGTTATTTTGTTTCATAAATATTGTGTTTGGGTTCTTGTACTTTGAAAATATTGTTTTTTATTACATCATAACAAAATAAGAATGTTAATGTAAATTTTAAGTTGTTTTTTAACATCCAGTTCATTAAATTCTTTTAAATAAACGAAAAATTTGCATATTGTTTTTTTTTATCCGATTAATCGATTAATCGAAAAAATAATCGGCCGATTAATCGATTATTAAAATAATCGTTAGTTGCAGCCCTAGACTACATCCTGATGTAAACTGTGGTGGGGTGGGCCTGAGCCTCCTGCTTCTCCCTTAACTGCTTGCTTGTCTTCATGCTGCAGTGAAAGTGACTGGCAATCTCACCGCACGTTTCAGTCAGTTTCCAAAGTCCACTGCCCGTCAGTTGGAATAGCGATCTTATGGCACATTTCAATCGGCTTCCAAAGCCTGCACTGCCCGTCAGTTGGAATAGCTGCCCTTACCACCTGGTGTAGTATATGTGCTGTGCAACCCAAACCGACAAAGTCCCCATCTCTAACAGCTTTCTTCGTGTTTCACCATTCCCATTTCTACTCCAACAGAAATAAGCTGACCAAGCAGTTGTCACCTTATTTGACAGCAGTTGTGGTTGCATTGGTAGTGGTGGTTTTATTTGGTGCTTTTTAATATTTATCTCGTCCTTATGGTAATTTTAAGGCAAGACAGGAGGCTTCGTATTTTGCATATCTTCCTTTACTCTCACCAACAGCAGCAAAGAAAGAGTTAATAACACAAGTGAAAACAACCAATAGAAACAGTACATAGGTGGTATATAAACTCCTTAACTATCTTCCTCTTCCTCTTTCTTTGCTGCTCACCAAAGCTGCAGGTCAGTCCTCTTCCTACCTACATTTATTGCTGATTTATTGAATAATATCTGTTTATTATTCATTACATATTGCTTTTTTCACCTAATTCTAGATAATTAGGTGGGTATGCACATTTATATACAGTATAGGTTTCTGATATAAATATATGTTTGTATGTATATTTTTTACTTGTCTTTCATTATTTATATTCATTGTTTCTTTGCATCTGTGCATCTTGAGAGGGATTTTTCCCTTCTCTTTTCCCTATCTGGGACCCCTTTTTGTGAGTTCTGGTCGCTAGTTTCTTCAGTTATTTTCTGGATCATTACACTTATGATGTGTGTGGAAGTGATTTTGAACCACATATAGCTGGCATTACTCTAAATGGCTCCTTCTTATCTGTACCTCACTGGAGTGGTTACAGGGTGAGCCCTGCATTACTTTCAATATTCGTTGGGAATTTTCTGGAATTGCATCTCCCAGGCTGAGTCCATGTGGTTTTGCACATTATATACAGGCTGAGTCCATGTGGTTTTGCACATTATATACAGGCTGAGTCCATGTGGTTTTGCACATTATATACAGGCTGAGTCCATGTGGTTTTGCACATTATATACAGGCTGAGTCCATGTGGTTTTGCACATTATATACAGGCTGAGTCCATGTGGTTTTGCACATTATATACAGGCTGAGTCCATGTGGTTTTGCACATTATATACAGGCTGAGTCCATGTGGTTTTGCACATTATATACAGGCTGAGTCCATGTGGTTTTGCACATTATATATACAGGCTGAGTCCATGTGGTTCTGCACATTTATATAGAGGCTGAGTCCATGTGGTTCTGCACATTTATATAGAGGCTGAGTCCATGTGGTTCTGCACATTTATATAGAGGCTGAGTCCATGTGGTTCGGCACATTATATACAGGCTGAGTCCATGTGGTTCTGCACATTATATACAGGCTGAGTCCATGTGGTTTTGCACATTATATATACAGGCTGAGTTCATGTGGTTCTGCACATTATATAGAGGCTGAGTCCATGTGGTTCTGCACATTTATATACAGGCTGTGTCCCTGTGGCCTTGCACATTATATACAGGCTGAGTCCCTGTGGCCTTGCACAATATACGGGCTGAGTCCCTGTGGCCTTGCACAATATACGGGCTGAGTCCCTGTGGCCTTGCACAATATACGGGCTGAGTCCCAGTGGCCTTGCACAATATACGGGCTGAGTCCCAGTGGCCTTGCACAATATACGGGCTGAGTCCCAGTGGCCGTGCACAATATACGGGCTGAGTCCCAGTGGCCGTGCACAATATACGGGCTGAGTCCCAGTGGCCGTGCACAATATACGGGCTGAGTCCCAGTGGCCGTGCACAATATACGGGCTGAGTCCCAGTGGCCGTGCACAATATACGGGCTGAGTCCCAGTGGCCGTGCACAATATACGGGCTGAGTCCCAGTGGCCGTGCACAATATACGGGCTGAGTCCCAGTGGCCTTGCACAATATACGGGCTGAGTCCCTGTGGCCTTGCACAATATACAGGCTGAGCCTCTGTTCTCATCACCTACCTTATACAGACATAATGTCTCAGGATACTGTGCCATCCCAGGATGCCTTTATGGCCTGGTTAGGGGCAAAGTCTTCTAACTCAGTTGAATCCTTTTTCTCTAAAATGTCTGCCAATTTTCCCCAAGGGCAGCCTCCTGCTCCCTCCAGACCAGAGGCAATACCATCGGAGTCAGAATCCGAGAACTTTGAAGGAGAGGCGTCCAGCTCCAAACGGCCTTGGACGGGCAGTAGTGTTTCAGTCGGCAAGGGTAAGGTACCTGCCAAATGCCCAAAACCCCTTGACACTCCTTTGCATGACCCATTATCTATAGTGGACGTATGGCACGCGGATTCATCTAGTGTATCAGAGGCTTCAGCAAATCTGGTCTTGCCCAGAGATTTTGACTCATGCTTCGTCCGTGAGTATTTGGTGGATGAGCCCCACCTAGATGATCCCAGGGTCCCAGGTTGGCGGAATTGGGCCCTAAAGACCTAGGTGCAGCCACTTACTGTTTGGAGACACATTTGTCAAGGAATTAAACCGCCACGTATCCGTGATGACATCATGGAATAAGGCCAAACTGTCAATGAGGAAGGTCTTTCAGACTGACCTTTGTTTTTCTGGGAGGGCTGGTCGACCACCGGGCCGCCAGCTGTTCATCACAAGGCTCCTGGTACTTCCCTCAGAACCAGAGGTCCTACAGGACTCCGTTCCAACAGAGGGCCTTCAACCCACGCGGAGACGGTAGAGGCGCTTCTGGTTTTCCCAGGGGACGCTCCGTTTTCGGTAAGTCCGAATGCTTCTTGTCCTTCGTTCCCTTCCTCGGGGTTGCGGGCCATATATCATCTTTTTCCACGACTGGGTGTGGATTTCGTCAGACCCTTGGATCCCCCTAACGGTACAGGTTTTCAAGATAGTTTTTCAGCTCTTCCCCCCTTTCAAGTACGCTGACCGCCCACATCTCAGAGGGCATTACCGATCAGGCCTTAATGGTAGCAGAACTCCGCACCTTCCGCGACAAGGGGGCTATCCAGCGGGCAAAAGGATCAATCGGTTTCCTCAGCTCCTTTTTCCTAGTACGCTAATGCACCGGGGACTTCCGCCCAGTGATCAATCTACGGGCTCTCAATGCTTTGTTTCTCGCCGCTTCAAAATGGAAGGGATCCGTCTCTTCGGAGACCTTAGGTTGGAAGGCGATTGCTTTACATGGTTAGACCTCTCGGACGCTTTCTCTCCGTCCCTATTCACCCAGATTCCGGGCGATTTCTTCAGTTTCGCTGGGGCAGGCAGGTATGGCAGTTAAAGGCCCTTCCCTTCGGCCTAAGTTCAGCCCCTTGGTCCCTTCCAATGCTCCTGAAGCCGGTCATGGCTCTCTTCAGGTCCAGGGGTATCAGGTGTATAGTCTATCTAGACGACATTCTACTCTTCTCTGGCTGCCAGGAGACCCTGCTCGCCCAGACCGATTTCGTGGTGCAGACCCTTCACCAACTCGGGTTTCTAGTCCATTCTCTCAAATCCGAACTAGTCCCAAGCCGCTTTCTCTTCTTAGGCTTCTTAGACAGCATGTCGGCGGTTCGATATATCAACCGCTTAGGGGGTTCTCGGTCCAAGTACCTCAGAGGTAACAAAGGATGTTTTCGACTTTTGCCTTGCGTGCAACATACTTTGCCGGCAGGATACCTCCCGGGCGCCGAGGTTCTCTTGGCGGACGGGTTCTCCAGACACTGGCGGGATGCGAGCGACTGGAGACTTCTCGGTCGGGTCTTGCACCTGGACCTATTTGCATCCAGGACGAATCCCCAGACGGTCATTTCGAGGGTCATCCATCACCTGTGTTGGGACGGGGGGCCTTTGGTTCTGGTGACCCCCCCGTGGCATGCTCAGCCGTGGTTTCCAGCCCTGCTGCAGTTATCTGCCCAGGATCCTCTGTAGATCCCATCTCTGTACTATCCCCTGACGGGCCCGGAGGTCCAGGTTCATGCGCTCATCCTGGAAAGACATCTCCTCCTGGTCGTATGGACGATTTCAGGGGACCCCGAACGGTCTCGGGCCTATTGGAGGCGGCTCAGTCCTTGCTCCGCAAATCTTGGGCTCCAGGTACCGGTATGTCATACCGGACAGCTTGGCGAGGCTGGGCTCCTTGGAGTTTGGGACGGCACATGGATCCCCTTGGCTCCCTTAGTCTGCCACCTTTTGCGTGGTATTCATTTATCCCGTCCTTCGGCGCCGCGCTACGGTTCTCTGTGGGAAGTAGCTGTCGTGTTAGTTTTCCATTCGGGATGGCCAGACAACGATTCACTCTCCCTCCAACAGTTGTCGGCGAAACTTACCCTTCTGTTGTGTCTCTTATGCTTTCGTAGGGTTTCAGATGTTAGCGCTTTGGATGCTCATGCTGTCTCTATTTTCCCCTGAGTTGTTCTCGTCTGTATCCTATCCCTTTTTTCTAGACGACCCAAAAATGTGTCGCCGGGTGTGTCAGGACTTATCTGTCACGCACGACGTCGATACGTCCGGTTTTGACATCTCAACTCCTCTCCTTTGTGAAACCTTTCAAGGCTGTTTTTCTTCTCCTACAGGAGCATCGGTGCTCTTTCCGTCAGGGGGGCTGCGGCCTCCTGTGCCCTTCGGGCTGGTGGAGCTTTAGTGGCTTTTCTGCGAGCGGCGGATTGGTCCCGTGCTGCCACCTTTCGGGCATATTTCCGCCTGGTTTCTTCAGGGGCAATGGCGTTGGTTTCCGGCGTTAAAAATGCAAAATACGAAGCCTCCTGTCTTGCCTTAAAATTTGAAATTATTCTAGCCTTGGTGCCCGAATAATTATAATTTTAATAAAGACAGGAGGCGAGTATTTTCCCTCCCTACCCTCCCGATGGTTAGGTGTACACTCTGGGTAAGTAAGCCTGGTTTGAATTTGTTTTGTGTTTTCTTGGGGTTTTGTCTGCTCCGTTGCATTTGATGATTTGTGATGACTGTCAGTGATCCTCGTTCTACTGTGTTTTACCATGTTTGTGAAGAATTTGGTTCTGTTATGTCTCTCTCTCTTTGTTTCAGCTTGATACCATCTCCGTGTCATAGCGGTTCTGTTTCCCAGTTGGAGTGCATTGTCGCCTTGCTCTTGACTTTGGTTCCAGTTCGAGCCCCTGTTCTGAGTGTTGGGTTCGGTTTTACGTTGCTAGATGGTTTGCTGCGTTCTTCAGTTCCGGTTCACAGCGGACGAAAGAGGAAGAGGAAGATAGTTAAGGAGTTTATATACCACCTATGTACTGTTTCTATTGGTTGTTTTCACTTGTGTTATTAACTCTTTCTTTGCTGCTGTTGGTGAGAGTAAAGGAAGATATGCAAAATACTCGCCTCCTGTCTTTATTAAAATTATAATTATTCGGGCACCAAGGCTAGAATAATTTCAAATTGTGACTAAAACCGTGCCTTATTTTGGTAAGTGGGGTGGACAGGATTCAAGCACTATTTATCCAAAGCATTCTGAAGAGAAGCTACATCATGGTCAGACTTTAAAACCTTACCTAATTTTGTGTCATCCGCAAATACAGACAAAGTAACTTCCAATATCTATTGCAAGATCGTTAACCCCTTGACTGCTAACAACGGCATGGTGCCGTCGCTAGCAGTCCCAGTCAGGTGCTAACGACGGCACCATGCCGTCGCTAGCACTACCTTACCTTGATGGAGGTCTGTGGACCCCCATCACCACCTACCCCGGCGATGTGCCCCTCATATTGAAGGGCATCACTGGGACCACCCGATCCGGCCGGTGACGTCGCGCGTGATGATGTCACCGCCCAACTTTATTA
Source organism: Spea bombifrons (assembly GCF_027358695.1). Classification (NCBI taxonomy): domain Eukaryota; kingdom Metazoa; phylum Chordata; class Amphibia; order Anura; family Pelobatidae; genus Spea; species Spea bombifrons. Next base: position 18,382,686 of record NC_071096.1, on the reverse strand, counting down.
ATAACTGACAATTGTCAGTTAAAGCGGTATGGGGGCATGCTGCTTAGATGCCTGTATCTCAGGCATCTAAGCAGCTACAGACCCCCAACATATACCGTTGGAAAATATTAAGTTAAAGAAATAAAAAAAATGATTTGGGGGTCTCTGAAGGCAGATAAATAAAGATCAAAATTGCCTAGAGACCCCCTAATTAAATTATCTAAACATAAACTAGTTTAACTTTAAAAAAAAAAAAAGTTTAAGTATTCTAGCTAAATGATCACTGTGGTAGCCAATGTTACCACGGTGGTCATATAGCTATGAAAAGTCACATTTCCCTTTTTAAAAATGGCCGCTTTGATCATGGGGTTAAATTTAGCCAATGGTAGAGGAAGACAATTTTTGAAATCCTGATGAACTGCAAATATTATTAAAATCAGCCATTTTGCCTGTGCGGTACGTGAGTAACCATCTCATCGCTGGAGCGCTTTGCATTTTTTACTGCAAAAACTTATTTTTGCTGTAAAAGTGATTTTTTTTTTTCTCCCTTTACCATAATTTCTTTGGGATTGTAAGGGGAAAGAATGGTGTGTGCTTCTGTGAGTGAATGTATGGAAAGTATGGTTTGTGCTTCTGCGAGTGAATGGTCAGTAATTAGGGTTGAAGCCTTGACGTGGCATTACTGCTCACGTAAGAAGTTGAATTATGGCACAAAAAGTACACATTTGCAAAAACTACACCCCTTGGCGCATCAAATGAGGGGCTGCATGTGTTTCTAGTACAAACCTGGAGTGCACAAGACACAAATGAACATGTCGCTATGGTTAGAAAAAACATTTTCTAGCCAAAGCGACATATTCCATCATTATTTGTGCACTCAACTTTTGTCCTAGAAATACATGTAACCCCTCATTTGAAGCTCCAAGGGGTGTAGTTTCTTGAAATGTGTACTTTATGTGCCCTAATTTAACTTCCCAGATGTCTAGACCACTTTAACTTCAGATATGGCAGATTGGATAATCTTGTTAAAAAATTGTCTTAAAACATTTAGGGGTGATGCCTGCATTTAGACAGCTCTAGACAGCTGGGAAGTTAAACTATGGTACATAAAGTATATATTTTCAGAAAATACACCCCTTGGTGCATCAAATGAGGGGCTGCATGTATTCATAGCACAAGACTGGAGTGCGCAAGACATAAATGAACATGTCGCTTTTAATTTAATTTTTTTTTTATTTTTAGAAGTGTGATATTCACTTATTTGTTGTGCACGTCAGATTTGTGATACAAATACAACTAAGACCTCATTTGCTAAAGCTGGGGGTGTAGTTTCAAAAAATATATAGTTTTGTTGGCATATTTTAACATCCCGGGCAGCTAGAGCTGTTTAATTGACGGCAGCCACGCATTAAATTTAAAGATGTCTTTTGTGATAGTCTTAATAATAATAATAATAATAATAAATTTAACTGTTAGCTATAAAATACCGTATTTGCTCGATTATAAGACGAGTTTATTTTAGAGCGGTTACCTACTACAAATATTTAGCAACACAGCTTTTGATATTAGAGTCTAGAAAAATAACATTACAAACTAGTTTTTATTGAGTCGGAAGTGAAAAATTACACTTTTTTCCCATTTTTGGCTTTATTTTGCAAACCTAATGATACATACACATATAAAAATGTATATATTTGGAATCTGCTGGGTGTGCTGAAAAAAACAATATATGGTTTGTATAGTTTATTCCCAAGAAATGTACTTCTAAACGCGTTTAAACGTGAGATGCACCAAAATGCCGAAAACCAGCTTAGCACCAGGGTGGGAAATGGCTTAGCAGCCAAGGGGTTAATAAATAAGTTTTATTTATAAGAGAATTAGACCCAAGACAGAGCACTGAGGCACCCAATTTACCACAGTTGACCAGCTTGAGAATTCACCATTAACAACAACTCTTTGCACCCTGTCACTAAGTCAATTTCTAATCCAAACGCAGGCATTTTCTCCAGGACAGATTTGTCCTAGTTTATAAAATAACCACTGGTGGAACAGTGTCAAATGCTTCTGCAAAATCAAAATAGACAACATCTACAGCAGGGATGTCCAAGTTTTTCCTGCAGCGGGCCACTTCATCAGAAATGTATATGTTCGGGGGCCACACTCATTTTTCACTGAGAGAAAAAACAGCCTTTAATAAAACATGCAGATTGAAATAAAGTAAGTGACATAAAATCATTTACAACGCCTCTCACTGATTACTGGGCATAGAAAGTTTTGTCCTCTGACGTGACTACAAATTCAGGAGGACATTTTATCTCTGGATACATAAAAATTAAATAGTTCTATTTATCCTAGGGATGCACCAAAATGAAAATTCTGGATCGAAACCAAAACAGAAAATGACCCCCCAGTCTTTAAAAAACAAACAAAAAAAAAAAACACACACACATAAAAGTAACACACCAAAATTGTATGATATGATTGTAAACAGCACACACAAATTCCAGAATGTATTGGTTGCCTGGGCATGATAGGAGTGTGATAACAATCATGTATAAATTGATATTGTTATTGTATTTTTTTTGTCCAATTTTGGTGTGTTACTTACTTTTAATAAAATTGTGGTTAACATTTCAACAATATGACTTGGCATGATAGGAGTGTGATTGCTAACAGCAATCACACTCCTATCATGCCAAGTCAGCCAGTACATGCTGAAACCTGGCTAGCTGCCCCCCTTGTGTATTGATGCTGCCAGCAGTATGGGGTCTGCACATCACTTACAGCCTCCCTGTACCATGCCCCCCACTTACACATCCATGCTCACACACACACACTCATTCATTCACAGATTCATTCCCTCAATCACACATACTCATTCAAACACCCTCCCCCACCACCTTACCTTACTGCATCATATATGCTTAGACTAATATTAATATAATTTTGGCACAGAATTACTGTATGGTTGAAAGGCTTTTGTTGGTAAGATAATGCCTTTTCCACTACTAGCCTCAGAGTTTAACCTCCCGACCTCGGAGATTTTTCATTAGAGTTAAAAACTTTTTGCAGGAGTTTCTGCATAGAGGGGATACAAAAATTTGGAACAAGTTTGGGGAAATCTTTAATAATAAGAAAACACCAAAGATAATAGCTAAGACGACAGACTGAGTGCACAGTATAGAAGTCAAAGGAAAACATCAACTAAAAGCTTAGGAGAAGGATTTGAGGAATAGAGCTTGAGGAATGGCGTAAGGCCTGGTTTGAAACTTAAAAACAGAAAATCATTTTTAACCCCTTAAGGACCAGTCTGTGTTTTACCTTTTGTAACATTGGGACCGAGGCTGTTTTAACACTTTTGCAGCGCTCATTTAGTGAACCCAAACAAATTATATATTGTTTTTTTCAGGACAAGAAGGGCTTTCTTCAGATACCATAGTTTTGATCATATTATCTAATGTCCCATAAAAAAATAATAAAATATGAAAAATTAAAAAAAAAAAACAAAACCACATTTTCTGACTTTTACCCAAAAAATCTTTTACTCATCCAAAAAAGCTAATGAAAAAACCTACGAAATAGATTCTACTATTTGTCCTGAATTTAGAAATACCCAATGTTTTTTTGCTTTTTTCTGCACGTTATGGAGCAATAAGTACAGGTAGCGTTTTGCTATTTCAAAACCATTTTTTCCGAATCTGGTAATTCTTTCCTCCATGTGCGATTTCGGGTATCTTTGAAGCTGGCCAATGCAATTTACCCCATCAAATCATATATTTTTGAAAACTAGACACCCCAGGGTATTTCAAATTTTAACTCTTTCCATGTACTAACTCTACCATCAGTCTTTGTCAAACTTTGTGGTAGTAATTTATTTTGTGTTTTTTATCACTAAAATTGTGCTTCAGGTATGGATTTCCAGCTCTTGCTATACGTCACTATCAAACAACACCCCAATATGTGTTCAGCAACATCTTCCGAGTACAGTGATACCGCCCATGCATGGTTTTGACTGCTGTTTAGGGTTAAAAGGCCACATTTGGGAAGTGCGCTTTTTCCCCTATTTTGGTCCCTCTGTGTCTGTGCCTATGCCCTGCCTTTGAGCCCGGCCACTACAATTTACCTCATCACACCATATATTTTTGAAAACTAGACACCCCAAGGTATTTAAAATGGTAGTATTTAACCCTTTCCATGCATGAGATTCTACCACCAGCCTTTGCCACACTAAGTGGTAGTATTTTTTTGGGTATTATTTTCACACAAACTGTACTTTGGGTATAAATTTATAGCTCCAGGTATACATCACTATCAAACAACACCCCAATGTGTGGTCTGCAACATCTCCCGAGTACAGTTAAACCCCACATGCATGGGTTTGTCTGGTGTTTGGGGTTAAAATGCCACATTTTGGAAGTGCGCTTCCCCCCCCCCATTTTGGTCAGTCTGTGCCTATGCCCTATCTGTGAGCCCGGCCACTCCAATTTACCCCGTAAAACCATTCATTTTTTTAAATTAGACACCCCTTGAGTATTTGAAATGCTTTTATTTTTGGGAAGATACAGCGCTAATTTTAGCACTTGCTCATAATAACAAACTTTATTTTTTTATTTTATTTATTTTATTCTTTTACATTTTGCTGGAACTGGATGGTTCCTCTGATGCATAATAATTTTTAAATGTTACCATTTAAAAAAAAATTTTTTTACTAATCACATAGTGATTAGAAAGCTGTGCTCCATTGACTTGTATGTGTAACAGCTAACAACTTACGTGCAGCTGCTACAGCCGTAGCAGCCTCCCGCAGACACTGCCGGACAAGACCCTCACGCATGCGCACGCCACTCCTAAGATAGCCGGACATTTTCTCTGTTTACTTATGCTAATAGTTTGAGGCGGGGTTATCTGCCTGGGGCTATTTGAGGGCTCCTTAGCTGTCCACTCACTGCCTGTCAAAGAGTTTCATGCTTTGTTTCTCTGGGCTCAGTTGCGGTTTTGTGTTTGCTCCAAGTTCTGACTCCGGCTTTGTATCACGGTTATCCTGACTTCTCCAATCCTTGACTTCCGCTTCGTCTCTGGGCTTTCCTGACTTCTCCAATCCTTGACCTCGGCTTCGTCTCATGTTTATCCGAACTTCTCCAGTACCATTTTGCCTGCCTCTGGTTCGTGTACGGGTTCTGCACTGTGGATCCTCGGCTACGGATCCTGACTATCCCCGGCCGTTACAGTATGGTTGAATGCAGTACTTGTATTCAACCTGCAAGTGGAGCCAGAGTTCTCTAGAAGGTCTGGAGACCATCTAGCAAACTTTTTCAACTTTATTATTTTTTTTACAGGGCGGCCACCATCTTGCGGTTGGCGAACTCACTCGCAGTGGCGTTTGTGACCGCTCTCGGGAGCGGTCACAGCGCATCCGGGAGTGAGTGTTCGATGTTGCTGAATGCCTCGTCATTGAGGCATTTCAGCAACACCATTGAAGTTTAGGAGGTGATCGTTGATCGCCTCCTAAACTTTTAAAACGAGCGTCCGCTGCCATACAGTGTATGGCGGATGTTGACGCCCACGGGGAGGGGCCAGACATGGCCCATGATGCCGATCTCGGTGTTGCTGAATGCCTCAACATCGAGGCATTACAGCAACACCGTTTAATCGTTGATTACTTTCTAAGCTTGTTTAAGACTCACGACGTGTCATAGGTCGTTAAGTGACCGTTTTGCATGACGTGCCTGACCCGGCAATGGACGTTAAGGGGTTAAAGTCAATAGGTGGTATTCAGTTCCATCCAGGCTGGCCGACATGTTTACGTCCATCTTACCCCTCTGGAGGTGTGGTAAAAAACTTACACATCTGGTGGGGATGTATTGAAATTAAGGAATCGAATCGATTGCAAAGACCTTTGAATTTATTGAAAACCTTTCTGGTGCCAAGCTAAATACGACACTGGATTTAGCTTGGGATCTGTCAGGAACTGGGTCCATACAGACGACTGTAATGACCCAGAGCGCCCAAAGATTGTGTTCAGGAGCTATTGTGCAGTGGCAGAGTCGGACAGGGCGACTGCACTCATCTGGGTGTTGAGCAGCCACATACCAGCACCATGACATAGCAGCGGATGGAGCCTGGAACAAAGCAGAACTTGAAGATATCCTGGAGGAGGCATGAAACATAGCACTAGAATCATGTGCAGGATGCTGCAGGCTGGGAGTGTGGAAGCTAAGCAGAGTAACAGCAGAAACATAGCAAGGAAGGGGGACAGAGCGAGCAAGGGACAGGGAGACCAAGCAAGGAACATAACCAGACAAGACATACATGATACAGGGTACAACAAAGAACAGGGAACAAGGCAAGGAACACAGGGGATGGAGTGAGGAGCCGGAATCCTCGGACGCTTCTCCTTTAAGCAAGGATAGGACATCTTAACTGGGACATGGGGAGAGGAGAGAGGAACCGAAATCCTCAGATGATGAGGGCAAAGGTATATACAGGAATACAGGAACTAGCCTAGGACTATGTGATAATAATTGTTGATTCCGTCACATCATATGGCCATAGTATGCTTAACACACCACTACGCCAAAGTACTCCAATATTCGGTGGGTCCTAATGCTAAACCCTGCTTACTGAATCACTAATAAGCTAAACATTAAATCCAAACACAGAACCGAGAAGGACATACCTTTAGACTGCAGACTGAGAAAAACATAACACACGGGTGGGGCACACCTGAAGCAAAGAGCAGAACTAGAATCCAGGAATCAGAGGTTCAGGATAGAGCATATGGAAATCCAGGAATGGATTACAGCAAAACATGGGAACTGAGGCAAGGCAGGGAAAAACAGAGATATGCAGCTCCGCAGCCTGGATGGACCCTGACAAGATCAAGTTCAAAATCAGATTCTTTTACAAATTAGAATGGAGAAAGACTTAAGCTGGTCAATTCCTTAACTCCCCAAAACTACTTGGCATTTTGGATTAGTGGGCAAAAAAAGTTGACCATTCCCTCCAACTGAACCATGCGCTATAAAGTGAAAACGCTGTGGGATTCCCCCTTCCTCTCCCCCTCCTCCCCTAGCCGGCACCTTGTCCTGTCTTTTTTTTGTTGTTGTATGTGCTATATTGTATATGACCTATATATATGCTGTATGTATATCTAATTTGATAATACCAGGAGGTTATGGAATTTATGCATATATTCGTCTTTGTCATTTTTTTGTTTTTATATTCATATGTTAAAATTAAAAAGGAATAAAACAAACAATGAAAATTTTATCTTTTCATTGTTAAATTTAACCAGTTTAATAGCCCCTACAGCCAATGCCAGATTTTTTTTACATTTGTTTAAATTATTTATTACTGCAAATATATTGTACAAAAGAGAAGAAAAGGAGAACTGGGGGAAAAAATGCCAGATTTTGTCACCAAGATTTATTATTCAGCAAAGAGATGAAGATAATAAAAAATACTTTGTGTTGTCCACAAAGTAGAAGTTTTGCTGGTAGCGTAAATGGGCAACTAGTATTCAGAAAATGGTTTTCAATTGTAAACAACTGAAAGGCTGTGCACAAGCCCAGTAGAATGCCTGGTTTTGTCACCAAAAGTTGCTGCTTGCTCCGGCAACAAGGTAGGTAGGGTGACGGGGGGTGCAGTGAGAAGGGGCAGAGGGGGGTTAGATAGTGAGAAATGGGGAGAGGGGATACATATTGAGAAGTGGGGAAGGGGGTACATAGTGAAAAGGGTGAACATAGAAGGGGCAGATTAGATGGGGAGAAGGGGTAGTGTGAATGCGTATGAGAATGAATGAATAAATGTGTGGATGAATTGTGTGAATGCGTATGACAATTAATGAATTCATGTGTGGATGAATTGCTTGAATGATTTGTGAGACTGCATTAATGAATGTGTTAATGATTTGTGTGAATGAGTGAGTAAATGCAAAGATGGTACATGAAGGGTGGGCTTTAACAATAAATAAATAAATAAATAAATAAAAATGGGCTGCTCTGGCTTAAATGCCCGGGCCTATTGTTTGTCCCAGTCCGGGCCTGACTACAGTAGTCACTACAGCTTCTCCAATCCACCCTACAACGGTACATTTTCTTCACCAAAATAAACTATTAATTAATTTTCAGTATGGTAGGTGAGCAATGAGCACCAATCTCAGCCTCGGGTAAGCTACGGGCCACTGTCTCACACTGTAACTGCTTCTACTAAGTTAAAAAAGAGATTTCAAGAACTCCCCTACATAAACCCTTAACGTCCAATGACGGGCCAGACACATCACACAAAAAAAGTCAAGTAACGACCAGTGACGTGCCTGGCACATCATTTAATTAAACAAGCTTTCTTTACTTAAACGGTATTGCTGTAATGCCTCGATGTCAAGCCATTCAGCAACACTGAGATCGGCATCAGGGGCGTCAACGTCTGCCACACACTGTATGGCAGCGGAAGTCCATTTTAAACTTCAATGGTTTTGCTGAAAAGCCTTGATAGCAAGGCATTCAGCAATACCGAACACCCACCTCAGGACGTGTTGTGACCGCTCCAGAGAGGGGTCACAACTGCCACTGCGAGATGTTGCCACTCACAAGATGGCGGCGCATCCTTTAAAAGTTGGGAACGTTCGCTAGAACGTCTCTCCAGATCCTCTTGAGAACTCTGGCTCCCCTTGCAGGTCAAATACAGGTACTATAAAATTGAAACTGTGTTCTACAAGAATGAAAGATAATATAAAAACAGGGTACTTAGCTTTTTAACCCTTCTATTCTATTCATCAGAACACATATGTGGTAGCTTCCCCAAGGACTCCTCCTCCAAAAAGCCCCTTACAACAGATATATGGAAAAACAGAACAAATTCTGGAAATCTAGTGAGTGTGGCATAACTAGTGGGGGCTGTTTTAAACCTTTTAAACGTTATTGCACCATTTGTGGTTTTTATTCTTTTTACAGAGTACTTTTAAAGCTGTATCCCCAGAATTTGTTTTGTTTTTCCAAATACAGGTACTGCATTCAACCATGCAAGTCAATGGAGCCCAGCTTTCTAATCACAGTAATCTCTAGAAACCTGGACTCCAGTCCACAGAAAAAGACAAAGAAGAAACTTAGAAGGAGATCAAGAAATAAAAGGGGAAATGAAGGAATGGAAAAGGAGAAAAAACATTTTCAATCTGTCAGGGAATTAAATACGAGTGAATTAAGTCTCCTCAAAAAGGGGTTAAATTTGCCCCAAGCACATCAAATGATAAATTTTATATGTTTATTGATCTACAAAAATTTGTTAGGAAAGTACCGTATTTGCTCGATTATAAGACGACCCTGATTATAAGACGACCCCCCAAAATCTGAATATTAACTTAGGAAAAAAAGAAAAAGCCTGAATATAAGACGACCCCAAAGGAAAAAAGTTTTACCAGTAAATGTTAATTCATGTAAACTATTTTTTTTTAATAAAAGCTATGATTGATAAAAATATATATTTTTTGTTTTTATTTCTTGTATTTTCCAACCTGTCCCCCAGTTACGCACATCTGCCCCCAGGCTTGCCACTCCAATATGGCACTGTGGCCCATGATATGCCTTTTAACCCTCTATATGCCACTGTGCCCCATGGTATGCCTTTTGACCCCCCATGTGCCACTCTGCCTCCAGAAATGCCTTATACCCCTATATCCCATTCTGGCATTTAGGGGGTTAAAATGCATATTATGGGGCAGAGTGGCATATAGGGAGGTATAAGGCATTTCAGGAGGCAGAGTGGCATTAAGGGAGTTAAAAGGCATTGTATAGAGCACTCTGCCTCCAGAAATGCCATATACCCCTATATGCCACTCTGGCATTTAGGGGGTTAAAAGGCATATTATGGGGCAGAGTGCCATATAGGGAGGTATAAGGCATTTCAGGAGGCAGAGTGCTCTATTAAATGCCCCCTTAACGCCACTCCAGAAATGCCCTATGCCCCCATTTAACACACACACACACACCCTATACCCCCATTTAACTAACACACACACACACACACACACACACACTCTCTCTCTCACCCCTCTCTCACCTCTCAGCCCTCTCTTACCGGTGCTTCCAGCCGGGGCAGCGGGTTGACGTCGCCTTCCGCTGCAGCCGGAAGGAGGTGGAGTTGGCAGCGGGGGTTTGTATGCGTCCATCGCGTATGCTTTGTATGCGTCCGTCGCGTCCGGCGGCGGGGAGCTCTGATCTCTGACAGTCGGGGAAGGTCTACGCGACGGACGCAGACAACCCCCGCTGCTAGCCACACCTCCTTCCGGCTGCAGCGGACGTTGTTTACGCGGATCGCGTAGACCTCAACCCGCTGCCCCGGCAACACAGCAGGAAGCACCGGTAAGTGTGTGTATGATGGGGGGGGGGTGAGACAGGAGGATCCAGGTCCCCTGCAGCGGTGCGGGGGATCTGGATCTTAGTCTCCTAATCAGACCTCTATTTGAGGTCTGATTAGAAGACGACCCCGATTAGAAGACGAGGGGTATTTTTCAGAGCATTTGCTCTGAAAAAAACCTCGTCTTATAATCGAGCAAATACGGTAACAATTAAAAAAAATTTTTGGAAAATCAATATAACAAAAATAATTTGGAAGATAAATATTTTCTTCATACCAATTGTAATAAATATAAGTCAACTATTAATCTCCAAGGACAACAGTTGGCTCCCAACACAATGGGATTCCTCTTGAGTAAACCAGTTTCAAGGAATTACACTAGTGGCGAAACCCAAATGTCCAGGAACTCACAATACATAAAAGGGCTATCTCTCTACCAGGTGGGAACAATAAACAGGAGATACAATCTACAATCTCCTACAACAAAAGGACTGCAGGAGACAATATCAACATTCCAGAGACCCACCCTGAATTTGCCCTGAGGACCATCAATTTCACTGTGGGGGCAACCTAACTTCTTGGACAAGAGCGGTCTGTACAGGCAGCTGGTGCAGGTACAAGATTGTGCCTTCCTAAGGATGAGTGGACACAAACTCAGAAGATGATTGGCTGGGACTGTTTGGGCATGGTGGCTATAAAGGTGTTGTGTGAGCAACAGAGAAGAAGAGAGAGAACCAGAAAGAAAGAAGGAAGGATAACATCAAGGTGACAGGGACATCCCATCCTTACATGCACACATAGAGTCACTAGCATAGTATAGTTAGAGTCATAGAGCCTTGTATTTCAGACGCTTCTCTATATATTCATATATATGTATTTGTTATTTTAATAAACCCATTGTTTTAAGCCACTGGTGTAAGTGGAGTTTCATACGACGAGGAATCTGTAGTAGTTAAAGGAAAGCCAGACGGGTGAAGGTTATATAGCCCGGGATTTAAAGGTGCTTTCTACACCAATATGCTTTTTGGTTGACTGTGTTGCATTTATTTTAAGCCATAGCTTTTTTTGGTCCGAAGGACAATTTTATCTGCAAATTGAGGGTACCGCCATGGGCACCAGATTTACTCAAAGTTACGCAAATTTATTTATGGCAAAATGTTTACATGGAATAACTGTCCCTTTGGCGTGAATCTGGTCCTATGGAGTAGATACATTGATGAATGTGTTTTTATTTGGAGAGGAACAACAGCTGAGCTTGAGAATTTTAAGCAGTTTTTAAATTTTAATCCATATAATCTGCACTTTACTTTTAGGGTAAATCACATTTTATTGTACTTTCAAACAGTAGAGGGAGGGATACAGAAAGGAAAAAAGGGAGGGGGGGGACATAGGTAGCATCACAGTAGATTACAGGAGTGGTTCCCAGCATGCCGTCGCGTAACAAAAGACGGGCCATGATGAAATGCAAGAACAATATCACACAGAATGACATATGCAAAACCAACGGAACAAGGGACCAGGCACATGTCCCTCAAAAAGAGGATACAGCATGGAGGAATCCAAAAGCACGCAGGTAAATGTTAACACAGGTTCCAGAACAGCAGAGCAGGTGGACACCATGTAGTAGTGTCAGAGGCGTATCTACTGAACACGTATAGATCAACACACAAACAAAGATTAATTGAAATTCACTTGTGATCTCAGCACTGAAGGTATATATCAAATAAACAGAATCAGACATACAAATCCTGTATTTGCGGGTATACAATAATAATATATGAAACGTAGCATCGCAGGTATAGATCAACTGAATAAGACATATTAACCCTGTATTTGCAGGTACACATAAATAATGTATGGAAACATAGCATAGCAGATATGGATCTACAGAATAACACAAAAACCCAGCTTTGCAGGTAAAGATCAATTGGAATTCACATAAAAACACGGCATTAAAGGTATATTTAAAACCCCCTAAATTACAGGCATAGATCACAGGTTGCACACCCCAAAGCCAGCCCTGGCGTCCACACTGCCCACATAGAACCTGGCCAGCACCCAGATTACACACATAAGATTTGCAATCTTTGTCCCCAAATAGCCCAGCACAAGTCAACTTTGTCCCCAAACAGTCCGGCCAGTGCCATCTTTGTCCCATATACACCCTGCCTGTGCCATCTTGGTCCCCAAGGCACAAACCTCCTGCTAGTGCCACCTTTGCCCTTCTACAATTATACATCTATGATACACAAACACTTTTACAGTCACTCACTAATTCACACTTTAATTCAGACAACTCATCCACACATTAACTCATGCACTCCCTCATTCACTCAATGCATCCACACATTAACTCATGCTCTCCCTCATTCAGACAATTCATCCACACATTAACTCATGCTCTCCCTCATTCAGACAATTCATCCACACATTAACTCATGCTCTCTCTCATTCACTCAATGCATCCACACATTAATGCACACTCTTTACTTATATCTACCCCCTCTCCCTCCCTTATCACTTTTTAACCCCCTCCCTTATCACTTTTTAACTCCCTCCCTCATCACCTTTTAACCCCCTCCCTCATCACTTTTTAACTCCCTCCCTCCCTCATCACTTTTTAACCCCTCTCCCTCCCCCTACCCACTATATATCCCCCCCTCTCTCACCTTGAAGTCCAGTGACGGGAGCACGATGCTGCTGTCTTCGTGCACCGCTCGCTGGTGCCCGCTGCTTCACTGCTGAGCGCCGTAATATGACGTCATATTTCGGCGCCCACCAGTAAAGCAGCGGGCACCAGCGAGCGGTTTTTAAACGCTGTCTTCTTTTTTTTGATGCGGGGGAGAACGAGGGGCGCCCCTCTCTCTCCTCCGCATCAGTGTTTAAAAGCCGCTCGCTGGTGCCGGCATTTCATGCAGAGCGCCGCAATATGCCGGCATATTGCGGCGCTCTGCATGAAATGCCGGCACCGGGACGGGGGTAGAGGGCTCGTGGAGGAGAATCAGGGGCGCCGAGCGGTTGCTAGGCGCCCCTCTCTCTCCTCGGCATAAAAATAATAATAAAAAAAAAATGCCGGTGAGCGGCATTTAAAAGCCGCTCACCGGCGCCCCCCTAGAGATGGCGCCCATGGCACGTGCCATGGCTGCCATACCCTATATACGCCTCTGAGTAGTGTAACGTGTGTGAGGCAGATGGGCGAAATTAGGAAAATGAAGGCAGCATCCGCAGGGTCGCGGAAACAGCACAAGCGGACCATGAGACAAGGTCCAGGACCAGCGGGTCAAGCGTGTGAGAAAGAAGGAGCCCAGTAGCACATAGGAAAGGGCTCATAAGAGGAGAGCAATTGTCGTGGCACCGCGAGACCGGGAAACCTGACCACGGAGCAACAGTGACACAGAGGGGAGGGGTAGGAAGGATAAGGAGTGGGAAGGAGGGGGAAAGGAGAGAAAAAATAAATAAAAGGGGGGGTAAGAAAGGGGAGAGAAAGAAAGAAAGAGGAAAGAAAAGGAGGGGGAATCCAGGAGAACTGGCGAGACAGCAAAAGCAGCGGATTTAGGTAAGCAGAGAGCGAACCAGGGGACCAGACATAAAGTCCAACCAATAGAACCAGATTTTCTGATATCTCTCAGCAGACCCCGTGGCCGAAAGGGACAACTCCTCCAACACCCGTATCTGTTCCACCCGAAGGATCCACTCCTTGGTAGTAGGGGGAGCAGGATCACCCCAGTGCAGGGGGACCAACGCCTTAGCAGCCGTGAGGAGGTGACGGACAACCGACTTCCGGAACCAGGACGCCGAGTACGGAATGTGATGAAGAAGAAAAAATTCTGGCGTAAATGGGATATCTCTATCAGTAAAATGAGCTAGCTGGCGATGAATAGATTCCCAGAAAGGAACGATGCGGGGACAGTGCCACCACAAGTGCAGAAGAGAGCCCGGGGCAGCATCACACCTCCAGCATTTGTTCGGAATGTCAGGATGATATATGGACGTGACAGAGGGGGGCCGGTACCAACGTGCAAGCAATTTATATGCCATCTCTTGATCTCTGTTACTCCTGGAGCAGTGGTGGGTGAGGGCACAGATCTTCCCCCATTGCTCTGAAGAGAGAACAATCTGAAGCTCAGACTCCCACCGCCCCATAAACGGGGGGTGGTCAGGGTTGGAGGCCTCAAGGAGCAGGCCATAGAGACGCGAGATACCGTGAGCGGGGAGTGAGGGCGCTGCGCAGAGGTCCTCAAACCGCGTGAGGGCACGCAACACATTGTGCTGAGGAGCGAAAGAAGCTGTGCAGCTGTGCATAGTGGAATACATCAGTGAAAGAGGGAGGCGAGCGGGTAGCAAGGCGACCCAACGGCTTAAGACCCTCTGTAGGGAGGAGACGAGGGGAAGAGGGTGGCACCCACCCCAGGTGGAAAGTCAGGATTATCCCAAACAGGAGTCAAAAGGGAGGGGATAGAAGACAACCGGGACTTCCATAGAATGGAGAGCCACTCTTTCAAGGTAGCATGAATAAAAGGGTGGGGCAGCGCCGCACATCGAGCCGTCGGAATGGAAAGCCAGGGCAGTACCCTCGCAGGAAAACCCAGCAGGGTGGACTCAACCTCAACCCATTGCTTATGGCCCGGGAGGTGATACCACTCCAACACTCGGAGCAGGTGCAGGCCCTATAATAAGAGCGTGGACAAGGCAAGGTCAGCCCACCCAGGGGCTTAGGCAAAATCAGAGTAGTGAAGCGGATCCGGGGGGTCCGCGAGTTCCACACAAATCGCATGAAAGCCGTTCGGAGCGAGGCGAAGAAGTAAGACGGGATAGCAATAGGGAGGGTCTGAAAGAGATATAATACACGGGGCATGATATTCATTTTAATCGTATTTATCCTGCCAGCCCATAAGATTGTTAACCGCTTCCACGATCGGAGATCAGCTTGAATGACAGTCAGTAGAGGCACGAAGTTATACAAAAAGAGCTGGGTGAAGTCGGGAGACAGCCACACACCCAGGTATTTAAGCTTGGGGCAACACCAAGTGAAGGGAAACGAGGATTTCAAAGGAGAAGCAACAGCAGGGGGCAAATTTATGTTGAGGATCTCTGATTTGGAGGCATTGATTTTGAAGTTGTAAGCTTACCATAGACCGAAAATTCCCGAAGAAGATTGGGGAGGGTAATGGTGGGCCGGGTGACAACAAACAAAAGGTCGTCAGCGTAGCCCAGAACCTTATGATGAGTCCTCCCAACCTGAAGCCTGCTGATAGCGGGGAAAGTGGGCAGCCCTGTCGAGTCCCATTCCGGATATAGAAGGGATCGGAGAGGGAACCATTGACACGGACACAAGCCGAAGGAGTGGTATACAAAGAGCCTATCCAGGCGAGCAGGCCAGAGCCAAAACCCATATGGGACAGGGTGGACAGCAAGAAGGACCAGTCCACCCTATCGAAGGCCTTTTCCGCGTCAGTGGATAACAGCAGAGTCGGAGCGGAGGTATGCTTTGCATAGTGCATAAGGCTCAAGGCCCCGATAGTGCTGTCCCGAGCTTCCCGGCCAGGCACAAAGCCAGTTTGATCGGGATGGACCAAAGAAGTCATGAAGGGCTTCATCCGATTGGCCAGAATCTTCGCGAAGAGCTTGAGGTCCACATTCAGCATAGAAATGGGACGATAGCTGCCACACAGCTCAGGATCCTTACCCTCCTTGGGCACCAGGGCTATCGAGGCCGCCAGAGTGTGATTGTGGATGCGACCACCATCCAAGATGGAGTTGAAAGCCTCTACAAAGTGGGGACCCAAAAGCTCACGGAACACCGAGTAGTATCTCAAGGAGAGCCCATCGGGGCCGGGACATTTCCCAGACTTAGAGGATTTAAGGGCCAGGACAACCTCCGGTAAAGAGATTGGAGAGTCAAGAAGGGCAGCCTCTTCTACTGTGAATTTCTTACCGATCGTCCTATCCAGGTATGAATGAAGGTCTGTCGAGACCCCTGGTGGGTGCTGGGAGGGCGCGGCAGATCGGAGGTTGTACAACCCCTCATAGTAATCCCGAAAGCAGTTGGTGATATCCGAGGGCAGAGGGCGGGACAGGCCATCAGGAGAGCGGAGTTTGGAGACATACGTAGATCTCCGACCCGCACGAAGCGCACGGGCCAAGTATTTACCCGTCTTATTGGCATGTTCATAGAACAAGGCCCTGGATTTCAGAAAGAAGCGCTGCATTTTAGAGTTAAGAAGAGTGGCCAGTTCGCCGCGTAGGGATAAAAGGAGCTGAAGATCATGCACTTTACTTTTAAAGAATCTCACTCATCTATGGAACTTTTAGATCTTGAAATTTATATTAAATTATTATAAGAACAAAATTGAGGCAAGGACTTTTTGAAAAAATGTTGACTGCAACAGTTTTATTCCTGCGACAAGTCACCACTTTAAATCATGGTTAAATAATGTCCCATTTGGTCAGTTTAGGAGAATTAGGCATAACTGTTCTGAATTCAAAGAATGTGAGTTTCAGATGAAAAGCTGTTTTTAGAAAAGGGGTTATCTATGGAAAGATTTAGCTATAGCACAAGAAAAAGCTCTAGCCATCCCTAGAAGTCAAACCCTTTTAATCAGGGCCGGCCCAAGACTTAATGCCGCCTGGGGCGAGGTTTAAAATGCCGGGGACTTGCCTTTAAACAGTCCTGCGGCGAGTCTCCCTGCTCTGCCACGGTGCCGGCTTGTAATGCTGAGCGCCGTAAATTGACGTCACTTCCGGCGCTCAGCATTACAAGCCGGGACCGTGGCAGAGCACGGAGACTCGCCGCGGAGGAGAGAGAGAGGGGCGCCGAGCGGGTAAGCGAAAACCACTCGGCGTCCCTCTCTCTCCTCCGCTTAAAAAAAAAAGCGCTTGGGGAGGCAAAGTGCCGCCCCTTCAAAAGTGCCGCCTGGGACAATTGCCCCAGTCGGCTCCATTGCAGGGCCGGCCCTGCTTTTAATCAATCAAAAAAACCCAAAACAATAGCTTCTCAGAAATACCTTCTTTCATAATGCGATTTGGCCGCCAGTCTCATACGATTAAACGTCTAATTAAAAAGAATTGGCATGTCCTACAAGGAGAACCCATCCTTGGTGAACTTCTTAAAGACCCACCACGCATAATTTTTTCTAAACCACCTACTTTGAAGACCATCCTTGCACCAACATTAAAACAAAACAAGAAACAGACAAAATACCTTAGACATAGGATTTTTTAAATGTGGGAAATGCCAAGGGTGTATTTACAGTAAAACGCAAAATAAAAGTTGCAAAGAATTCAGGGATAACAATACGAAATAAGTCTTCTAGATTAAATCTTTTTAAACTGCAACTCCTCAGATGTCATTTATCTAATTGCATGTCCATGTGAATGCCTTTATATAGGATGTGACAAACCCTATAGCATGAGGGCCATGCATGTCACTTTTAGGGGTCCTAAGCACAGTCCTCTAGGGCAATCAGAGTCAGGAACAATAGTTTGAAGCAAAACAGTGCTTTATTTTTAACTGCTCAAACCCCAAAAACCAAATCATAAAAAGAAAACCTAGCTCCCAATTGGAGCCCTCTCTAACTTAACTATGCTGGTCTAAACTGACCAGCCTAATCACTCACTACTTCAACCTCCCAGCCAGACCCAGCTACGCCAGGCTCTGGAAAACCTCCCCCAGACAGCACACACAATGTCCAGGCAGGTATTGCCTCACTTGGCTCAGGGATGATCTTGTTCAGGGCCTCTCCTTGCCCTGGGAGCGCAGGGAGCTTCCTCTTCCCCCAACAGTCTCCCTGAGTATCAGGCTCCAGGGGTTTTTAATGTCCAGCACCTGTGCCTGATGTCAGCCTCATAGAAATCCCGGACCGGATCCTGTGGACTTCTTGCCTCATGGAAAACCCGGCATGGAGTTTCCACAAAATGGGGAAATGGAGCATTGGCCCACCCTGCTCTCCAATTGCTCCACCCCAGGGACCCATATGTATAATCTGCATAGCAGCTGTACTCAGATGCCATGCTTATCATCTCCCTGGGGTTCACACTGTCACATATCCTCCCCACCAGCTCAGAACCATGGGGCTGAGCGACCATGGGACTAAGCAGCTCTGCTGATGACGTCCCTCTTAGGTTGGCATCAGGGGGCTTTCCTTTCCACACACCATAAATGTGGCCCGGTAGTGGATACTTTCTCCTTGTATCCATCTGCCCTTCTGGGTTTCTGCAATGATCAGTGAATGGGTAACACTTTGCACAGCCACGTCGCTTCTCTGTACAAATGAAGACCATCGTAGTTTGCCCATTAAGAAGGTCTACCCTGTGTGGTCTACACGATACAGCCAAGCGCACACCATCTTCAAGCTGTTTCCCTGTAGCTTGTTCACCATCACTCCATTTGATGCGAAGCCCATGTTTATGGTCATTTACCCTAGATGCATGTAAACGGTATACCTTACTGTCACCTGTAGAAGGTTCCACCTTTGAAGTAGGGTTTCTACCGGACCTGGGACCACCTGCTCCCTGGAGCAGCTTACTGCCATGTTGCTCTACTAGTTGATCAGTACTTCCAGCACCATGCATAGTCCCTCCATCACGTAGGCCATAAAGGTTATTTTCCATGCCATTCTTCTTTTCCTCCAGACAGCTTGTTTTGTACTGTATCTGCTCACTTGCTGCTTGTGCAATTTGTGACGTTTCAGATACCTTGTCCATTTCCTCTTGGACCTTAATCTGTTTCTGTAGAGCTAGCTTGGCCTCCCTTTCTTCAGCTAGCTGTATACCCAGTTCATCTAACCGGAGTTGTAGTAGTCCATGGTTTTCTACTGCAGTAACCCTTTGTTCCTCAAGGGTTATTTTCACCTCACTCAGCTCTAAGGTTGATACCTCCAGTCGATGCCTGAGGGATATATTCTCTTTCTGCAGTTCAAGTCCAACTTGTTGCAGCTTTTCATTCGAAGTCTTGGCGTTCTCCAGACTCTCTGCCATTTTGTCTCTCTCGGCCTGGATATCAGCAACCTGCCTCAATAAAGTTTGCTTGTCCCGCTCTGTGTTACTCAGTATTGCTTCCAGCTTACATTGGACTGTATCTCTTTCCCTTAAAGCCTGATCTCTGGAGCGGATAGCCAATGCTAACTCTTCCGCTTTTAGAAGGATAACTGCCTCCATTTGCTTTAGCTGGCCTTCTCTGGCCTGTAGCTGATCCTTGCAATATTCTAGTTCAGCCTTTACTTGGGAATACATGTCTTTTAGTGTTGAATTAGCCTTATGAAGTTCAGCATTCTCTTTACTGGTTTTAAACAAGACTTGGATTTCATCTTGTAGTTGTTTTATAGTCTCCCGTAGCTTTACCTTTTCCAGACGCTCAACTGCAAGTGTTAAATTCACACTGCTATTCTCAGAAAGGAGCCCGAATACACGCTCTGCGTCCTCTTTACCTTTCTGGGATACCTCCGCAAGACGTTTTTCAACCACCAGCTTTTGTTCCCGCAACTGTTGCATCTCTTGAAGTTTTGCTGACAGGTCAACACAATGCTTTTCTCTAGAAGCAGCCACTTCATTTTGCAAAGTGAGATTCTCTCTCTCAAGCTGGCCAATAGTTAGGTGCAATTCCGCCTGTAATTGTGCTGCTTGTTTTTTAACCTCTATTAATTCATGTTCTTTTAGCATATACTCATCAGTCAGCTTTTTGTTCTTGCAGATCTGTTTCCCAACATACTCTGACTGCTCAATCACATACTGATTCAGCTCATCTCTTGGCATAGCGTCCACTTTCCTGAGCTTGGTAGTCCATGCCACATTGTTACCTTCACCACGACTCTGTTTGTCATAGGAAACATTTAACGCTGTCAGTCTCTTAATTTCATAGTCTCTCTGTTTGATAGCATCTAGTTTATCGGTTACTTCTTTCAGCTGCAAGTTCAAATCAGAGACTTCACCCTGGTGCAGCCACTTTAAGGATTCAATTTCCTCCTTTAACTCCTGAGCCTCAACACAGGACCCTGCACACTTTATATACGCCTTTTGTGCCAGTTTCAGTGGTTCCACATATCCACTGCAGGTTGGCTGGCGAGTGAAACATGGAAAGGACATTTTATTTCTGCTTTGCTGTCCTTTTCCCATCTTGCATTAGACCAACAGTCAGTGCAATACACAAATCCCAGAGTCTTTAATCGCTCCCTCTGTAGTATGTAATCAAGTAATTACCAGCAGGCCATAGCGACAAAATGCTTTTCGTTTGCAGGTTTCACAGATACACCATACTTTTATCCACGTCCGGATCATCAATAAGTCGTCAAACACATCAAGGCCATCCTCCATAAGCATATGTATTTCAGCCAGCAATATACAAGGGCACATACCATGCAACAGTCTTTGAAGTGTTTCCACTCAATCCTCTGGGTTAAGCTGTAATCTCTTCTGGCACATCCACTGCAGCTTGGTAGCTTCAGGCCACACAACACTTGGGGTTCCTGGATCCAGTGTAGCACTTGTCACCAGCATCCACTCAGTTGTTCACTTGGTTCCTGCTTTCTGCCCACAGACCATAGCAGTGCTTTGCCCGCATTCTCCACCATATGTGACAAACCCTATAGCATGAGGGCCATGCATGTCACTTTTAGGGGTCCTAAGCACAGTCCTCTAGGGCAATCAGAGTCAGGAACAATAGTTTGAAGCAAAACAGTGCTTTATTTTTATGTCCTCTAACCCCAAAAACCAAATCATAAAAAGAAAACCTAGCTCCCAATTGGAGCCCTCTCTAACTTAACTATGCTGGTCTAAACTGACCAGCCTAATCACTCACTACTTCAACCTCCCAGCCAGACCCAGCTACGCCAGGCTCTGGAAAACCTCCCCCAGACAGCACACACAATGTCCAGGCAGGTATTGCCTCACTTGGCTCAGGGATGATCTTGTTCAGGGCCTCTCCTTGCCCTGGGAGCGCAGGGAGCTTCCTCTTCCCCCAACAGTCTCCCTGAGTATCAGGCTCCAGGGGTTTTTAATGTCCAGCACCTGTGCCTGATGTCAGCCTCATAGAAATCCCGGACCGGATCCTGTGGACTTCTTGCCTCATGGAAAACCCGGCATGGAGTTTCCACAAAATGGGGAAATGGAGCATTGGCCCACCCTGCTCTCCAATTGCTCCACCCCAGGGACCCATATGTATAATCTGCATAGCAGCTGTACTCAGATGCCATGCTTATCATCTCCCTGGGGTTCACACTGTCACAAGGATGAACCAAAAAGAAAACTTAAAATCAGAATTGCTGAACATATTAGAAATATTAAAAAGGGATTTGAGAGTCACAATCTCTCCAGACACTTTAAAGAATGCCATTTGGCTAATTCAGGTGGCCTTAAATTTATTGCTATAGAGGCAGTGAAGACACACTGGAGAGGGGGGCCACATAGAAAAAGATCTTGATAAAATTGAAGCGAAATGGATTTTGAAATTAAATTGCCTAGAGCCATGTGGACCAAATGTTGATTTTGAGCTCAATGCATTTTTATAATAACATTAACGTTATTTTTATGAGTAGTAGCGTTTTTAAGAATTCTATTACTATTTTTAACCTTATCCAGGGGAGGGCTGGCAGCCTAAGGCCTGGGGGGCAAGTCTAGTCAACTGGCCCATTGCACCATCAAAGCGGCTGCGAGCGACATTGAAAGTGGCCGTCGTGCGGCAGTCACTCCACCAGCGCCTAATGAAATTAAAGTGGCCGGCGTGCACACACCGCGTGCCTCAGCTCTTCATCACACCCCTTTTAAGACGTGGGAAGAGGAGCTGAGGCATGGACGTTG
This sequence comes from Spea bombifrons, assembly GCF_027358695.1. Classification (NCBI taxonomy): domain Eukaryota; kingdom Metazoa; phylum Chordata; class Amphibia; order Anura; family Pelobatidae; genus Spea; species Spea bombifrons. Next base: position 18,360,567 of record NC_071096.1, on the reverse strand, counting down.
GGTCTGACAGCCGCATGATGCAGGGGCGTACCTAGAGTATTTGGCACCTGTGGCAGACCCTGTATGTGGCACCCCCCACACACACACACACACACTTTAAAACTGCATAGTTTCTATGGTTAGGCAAACATTGACAGGGGTACAGAATAATTGTTATCATTATATACTTAGGGATTACGCAGCACCACCGTCAATGTGTGCTTATACATTGAGCCAGACAATGACAACCCCTATCACCATATACTAAGCCAAACATTGATGTGGTGTAGGCTTACCACTTTAGTGACTGGCATAGTATATAGTAGGGATGCACCGAAATGAAAATTCTGGACTGAAACTAAAAATTCAGCATTCACTTGGCCAAAACTGAAAAAAACCCCAAAAAAAACTTTAAAATACTTTATTAAAAGTAACACCAAAATTAGACAAAAAAATCAACAACAATATTAACATATACATATATATAACAACAATCACAATCCTATCATGCTCAGGTTCTAGCATGTGCTGGCTGACTTAGCATGATAGGAGTGTGATTGCTATTTGCAATTATTTATATATATATATATATATATATATATATATTAATACTGTCATTGAATTATTCTGTCCAATAAAAGTGTTAACACACCGAAGTTGGACCAAAAATAATTTATAACAGCAATCACACTCCTATCATGCCTAGGCAGCCACTACATGCTGGAATCTGGGCATGAAAGGAATGTGATTACGGACTCCCTATGCCAAGCTATCCCCCAACACTTACACATCCATGCTATCTGAAACCCTCATTCACAAACATTCAGCATAATACCCATCACTCTCACACACTTACATTCAGCATAACACCCATCACTCTCACACACTTACATTAGGCATAACACCCATCACTCTCACACATTTACATTCAGCATAACACCCATCACTCTCACACACTTACATTCAGCATAACACCCATCACTCTCACACACTTACATTCAGCATAACACCCATCACTCTCACACACTTACATTAGGCATAACACCCATCACTCTCACACACTTACATTCAGCATAACACCCATCACTCTCACACACTTACATTCAGCATAACACCAATCACTCTCACACACTTACATTCAGCATAACACCCATCACTCTCACACACTTACTAATCCACTCTCTCCTACCTTTTCTTCTTTCACTCTCACTTTTCCTCTTCTACTTCTTCTTCTTCTTCTTCTTCTTCCTGTCCTGTGCACTGAGCGCGGAAGACGGTGGTCGTGGCTTCAGTGTTGTGCGCCGGGATTTGACATCAAGTCCTGGCGCACAGCCACAGTTGCTGCGGGCATCGTTTCTGAAGGCGTGCCGGCATGGTGGCACCCCTCAGATGAGCGGCAGCCGGGGCGGACCGCCCCCTCCCCCCCGCCAGGTACGCATGACGGCCGCACTCAATTCTGCTCGCGGCCGCAGCCGCATTGAATGTCGTCCGTCCAGCCCGCCCCTGACCTTATCCATTTCAGTTTTTTTTTCAATGCTCAGTTTCTTCAAATGAAAACTGTATTCAACCATTAATGAAGGTTTTCCATATATCTTAAATAACTTATATGTCCTCACAATTTCCATTAGCCTTATCTCTAACATAGTTGCTGCTACATCTTAACTCTAATGTGTCTCCTTTTATCAAATAGAAGTTTAAATTTTGCAATTTAATTATTTTTGGTAACATAGTGCTTCCATCATTCTGGCCCCTCCCACTTGAACTGTAAGGAAGGGTATTTAAATACCTTGTACTGGGAGTACCAGTACATGCCTCTGACAGCCATTTTTTGGTGTCTGGGAGTGCTACTGCACATGTGCGAGCTGTGCAGAGCGTGCGAATCTGCTGGATACAATGTTTCTGTGCTCAGCTGAGTGTCAGCTGTGAGCCTGGTCTATTTCTCCTTACTATCCAACAGTTTTGTCCATATTACCATGGCTGAGAATTTTTCTACCTCACCTGAACACCCCCCTCTGGTGTTACCAACTTACCTGAGGAACAAATTCAGGTTATACTAGATGAAACACTGAATAAAACTGTTCAGCAGGCTATTTTTTCAGCCATGTCTACCATGCAGGATTCCTTTACCATTGCTATTAAGCTATGCAATGCTGCAGACAGTGGCCCTAAAAACTATATGTCCTCTGACACGTTTCACACCTGTCATACCCCTGATAGACAGGGGACAATTTATCAGCCCAAAAAGGCGTCTATGAAACCTAAGCATCGTAATATAGAACCAGATTATAAGCCTTTTAAAGCACGCCGCTAACACGCTTAAGAATCAGGAATCCCGCAATAAGACGTTAATGTCTGGCAAAGGCAATAAAGACACGAGGTCTAAACCACCTCACGATGACCCCTCTCGTAGGGAAGTTTGTACAGCTCCCTAGGAAAAAACTCTGCAAAGGTAAACTCGACTCTTTTGATACCTCAGATAGCGAGGAAGCGGAGGAAGAAGACACCATTGATTTGGCTTATGACTCATCAGGCATTTCTGGTGATGAATTTTATGATGTCTCTGTTGACAAGGTTTTAAAATCCGACAGTGCAGATCCACCTGAATTGGTTGATGATCAGAGCAACCCTATGTTCGACCCAGCATTCATTAAACACCCCAGATCAGCCGAATGGCTGCCTATACCCCATTTATCTAAGTATATTGAACACTGGATCCGCAAGCCTATGGATAGAGCTGTCCATAACAAACTGCGAGTTGAATGCCCTGTGCCTACCATCGCCCATAAGACTTGTATGGCTCCTGACCCAGAAAGGGAATCGAAAGATCCTTTAAGGGATGTCAAGAAAAACGTTTTTACACTATGGGCCCGTAGCAAAAATTTTCGATCTAACAGAGGCTGCCTTACAGTCTGGCAAACCTGTGGATACTCATATCCTACGGGGATGGGTACAGAGATTAATTTGCTTTATGGGCAATACTAATACTGCCTTATTGTCACGTCCTACCCAGGCTGCGGAGCTGCATATCTCACTCTTGTTTCAGTTTCCCGGTTTTGCTTCAATCCAATCCTGGATTTCATTTTGTGCTGTTCTGATCTTCCATTCCTTGTTACTGCTTCGGCTCTTTGCTTCAGCTCTGTTTCCTTTATAAGTTTTGCCCCACCTGTGTGTTCTGTTTGTCTCGGTCTGCAGTCTAAAGGTATGTCTCAGTGCTATGTGTGTGGATTTCATGTTTAGTTTGTTTCGTATCACTGTCAGCAGGGATTAGCGTTAGGACCCACCGTCATTGGAGTACTTTGGCGTAGTGGTGGGCTAAGCATACTATGGCCATAAGATGTGACGGAATCTCCAATAGTTATCATACAGTCCTGGGCTAGTTTCTGTATTTATGTGTGTCAGCCGGTCCTGTATCCCCGGCAGCAGGGTGTCCTGTCCTGTATCCCCGGCAGCGGGGTGTCCTGTCTTGTTCCCTGTTGTGCCCTGTATTATGTATATTTTGTCTGGTTATGTTTATTCCGTGTCTTGTTCACTGTTGTGCCCTGTAACATGTTACATAGTTACATAGGCTGAAAAAAGACATGCATCCATCAAGTTCAGCCTTTCCTATATCTGTTAATTTGTTGCTGTTTGATCCAAAAGAAGGCAAAAAACCCCGGCTTCGCTCTTTCCAATTTTGCACTAACCAGGGAAAAAAATTCCTTCTTGACCCCAAAATGGCAGTCAGATTTCTCCTTGGATCAATAAGCTGTTTCCCCATAATTAAAGATTATATCCCCGAATATTATGTTTTTCCAGGTATCCATCCAGTTGCAGTTTAAACGTCTGTACAGACTCTGATAAAACTACCTCTGCAGGCAGAGAATTCCACATCCTTATTGTCCTTACTGTAAAAAACCCCTTCCTCTGCTTTAGTCTAAATCTCCTTTCTTCCAGTCTAAATGCATGACCACGTGTCCTATGCATAGTCCTGTTTATGAACAGATTTCCACACAATGGTTTGTATTGGTCCCGAATATATTTATATAACGTTATCATATCCCCTCTGAGGCGACGTTTTTCTAAACTAAACAGATTAGTTAACCTTTCTTCATAACTATAGTGCTCCATTCCTTTTATTAATTTTGTAGCCCGCCTCTGCACCCTTTCTAGTGCTATGATATCCTTCTTTAGAAAAGGTGCCCAAAATTGCACAGCATACTCAAGGTGCGGCCTTACCATTGATTTATACAGAGGCAAAATTATATCTTTATTCCGCGACTTGATGCCCCTCTTTATACACGACAATACCTTACTGGCCTTTGCAACCGCAGACTGACACTGCACATTGTTGCCTAGTTTGTTGTCTATAACAATTCCCAAATCCTTCTCATTTGTCATTACCCCTAATTCACTACCGTTTATGGTGTAGGTTGCTTGTGCATTCGCTACCCCGAAGTGCATAACTTTACATTTATCTACATTGAATTTCATCTGCCATTTGAGTGCCCAGTCCCCCAGTCTATCTAGATCCCTCTGCAGCACAGTAATATCCTGCTTGCCCTGTATAACTTTACCTAGTTTTGTGTCATCTGTTGAATAAAATTGGTCCCAGAACAGAACCCTGAGGGACACCACTTACCACTTTTGACCAGTTTGAAAATTTACCATTTATAACAACTCTCTGTTCTCTACCTCTAAGCCAATGTTCTACTCAAGAGCAAGAATTTGCATCTAGGCCAATTTCTTTCAGTTTGAATACTAACCTATTGTGTGGAACCGTGTCAAACGCCTTGGCAAAATCCAAGTAGATTACATCCACTGCAACACCCTGATCTACACTTCTACTTACTTCTTCGTAGAATGCAATTAAATTAGTTTGACATGACCTATGTTTCATAAAACCATGCTGATTTATGCTAATAATACTATTCTTCCCAAGGAATTCTTGAATATTATCCCTAAACAGCCCTTCAAATACTTTCCCAGCAACGGAAGTTAGGCTCACAGGTCTATAATTTCCGGGCACAGAGTTGGAACCCTTTTTGAAAATAGGAACCACATCTGCCTTCCTCCAATCCTCTGGTACAATTCCTGAAAGAAAAGAATCCCGAAAGATTAGAAACAGAGGTTCACTTATTTCGTGACACAGCTCCTTAAGTACTCGTGGGTGAATACCGTCAGGCCCCGGAGCCTTGTTAACATTAATTTTCTTTAGTTGCTGCAGCACCTTGTCCTGGGCCATCCACTCACAGTTTGACTGAAAATTTTTCTCATTGGTCCTATGTATCTCCATTGCCATAGGTTCCTCCATAACATATACTGAGGAAAAATACTTATTTAAAATTTCTGCTTTTTCCTGGTCCTCCTTAACCAACCCTCCCCTCTCTGTTTTTAATGAACCTACGTTTTCATTCTTCGTTTTTTTAGAATTTATGTACTTTTTGGGGTTAGTTTTGCTCTCTTTGGCAATCACCCTCTCATTATCTAGTTTAGCCCATCTAATCACTTTTTTTGCATGCTTTATTGGCTTCCTTATATCTTATATAGGATGCCTCTGATTCGTCTGATTTAAATGCTGTAAAAGCCATTTTCTTATTTTTAATTTCCTGCTTAACGACCCCACTAAGCCACATCGGTTTCAATTTGTTTCTTTTATATTTATTTCCTAGCGGTACATACTGAGAAGTGCAGAAGCAACTCAAGTGAGCAAGCTCTGTGAGTTACTTGGGGCTTTATATAATAACCCCACACAGGTGAAGCTAGGTAACCACTCCCCTCAATTAACAGAGCTGCAGCACACAAGAAAAAAACACCAAAAATAAAGCACCCAAAACAGATGACTGAGTAATTGAATGCAACCAAATAAAGCTTTTTCCACCAGTTGTACTCCTCCAAGGGAACTCCTGTTTCTTTTTAACTCCTACTTAAAATAGCCTACTTGAAAAAGAGACTATCTCAATGCAGAAGCAACTCAAGTGTATATCTTGTCTGTTCTGTTTCTTGCCTGGTCTCCCTGTCCCTTGCTTGTTATGTTTCTGATATATTTCTCTGCTTAGCTTCCATACTCCCAGCCTGCAGCATCCTGCACATGAGTCTTGTGTGATGTCTCATGCCTGTTCCTGGGTGCCTGCAGGATTTCACTTTGTTCTGGACTACATCCGCTGCTATATCAGGGCGCTGGTGTTTGGCTGCACAACCCTAGATACTCAACACCCAGGTGAGTGCGGTCACCCTGCAACCAGGCCCTGTCCAACTCCACTACTGCACCGTAACTCCTGCACACAAACTTTGGGCGCGCTGGGTCCTTTCCGTCATCTGTTTGGACCCAGTCCGTGACACTTATGCACCGAAAGGCGTAAATCCATTCTAATGAGAACAGATCCCCAACTCACTGAACTGGCTACCAAGGAACCAGGTCCTTCGGCGGAAGGATTGTTGTTTGGTGATGAGTTTATTAAAGACATCGGGAAATATGTGGGAGTCTTTTCTTCCCTAAATAAGGCTCAAAGCAATCTGAAAAAAGTCTTTCAGGGAAAGGTTTTTGGAAAGGCCGGCAGAGCACGGATCCACTCTTCCGGCCGTTTCTCATACAAAAGAGGTGGATCCAGAGGCTCCTATGCCTATAACAGAGACGGTTTCCAATCTGAGTCATCGCAGAGTAACCTTCTTCCCCCAGAAGACTAGACCTTTGGAGAGCCAGGGGCCAAAGAGGATATTCTAAAACAAGACCTTTACAGTCCCTACCATTTTTCTCTTCACAGTCACAAACTGGGTGACAGGCTCGCCCATTTTTCCCCACTATTGGTCCCTAATAATCTCAGACAAATGGGTTCTGAGCACTGTGTTGGGACTCAAGATAGATTTCCTTTGCTATCCTGTGCAAACAACATTACCACATCCTCTCCATCTTTCCAAAGATCAAAATCATTTCATATACATAGAGATGCTAGATCGATTAAAGAAAGGGGCTATCATGGAAACACCAAATGGTGTTCTGGGTTTTCTAAGCAATATTTTTCTTGTCAAGAAAAAGGAAGCAGGTATGAGACCTGTGATAAATCTGAGGTCTCTCAACGTATTTATCCACTACAAACATTTGATGATGGAGGGCATGCATCACCTAAAGGATGCCTATCTCACGGTACCAATTTTCCCAGATCATCAGAGGCAATTTACATGCCTTCCCTTTGGCCTCTCCTCAGCACCTTGGTGCTTCACAAAGCTTCTGAAACCAGTGGTTTCTCTATAACGGAGCAGGGGGGTCAGACTAATAATCTATCTGGACGACCTCCTCCTCATGGCACGAGACATTCCATTCCCAGAGGACTCTGGATCTGCTCCAGAATCTCGGCTTTGGCATCAACTGGAAGAAATCAGTATTGATTCCGAGTCAACAAATGGAATTCCTCAGTTTTCTGATCAGTTCCATCGATCAAACATTGAGCCTCCCAGGTCCCAAATTGAGATCCATTTGAAAGGAAATCAAGACCGTACTGCGAAGGTATTCTTTATCCCTCAGGACTCTAGCACGCATCGTGGGTCTATTATCAGCTTCAATTTAAGCTATTTTTCCGGCTCCTCTCCATTACCGTGCCCTTCCGAGATTAAAAACTTTCCATCTTCGGAGAGGACTACAATACTCAGATGAAATCTGTCTTTCCTCAGAGGCATGAGAGGGACTGATCTGGTGGCTATCAGTGCCTGGAATGGGAAGGCGATATTTGGCAGCCAACCAGACCTAGTGCGATGCGAGTCTGTACGGTTGGGGTGCACTATGCGGATCTTCAGAGACAGGAAGACGCTGGTCAGAAGAAGAAAATCACCTCCACATCAATTGTTTGGAAATTCTGGCCGGTTCCTTTGCAATCAAGAGCTTAACCAAAGGCAAGTTCAACATCTGCATACTACTGAAGATGGACAATATCTCTGCTGTTTAGTATATCAATCACTTTGGAGGCACGAGATCCAAACATCTAGCAGACATAGCCAAAGACTTCTGGCATTATTGCTTAGATCGTGGAATTACTATCAAAGCCGAATACTTGCCGGGATTGAGCAATCCTGTGGCGGATTGGAACTCCAGATACCTCACCGACTGGAGCGATTGGATGTTAAACAAAGAAATATTTAAAGAGATTCTTGGGATATGGGGACCACTTCACATAGCTCTGTTCGCTTCCCTTTTGAATCGACAACTGGACCAGTTCTCCAGCTGGCGATCGGACCCAGAAGCGATGGCATTAGATGCTTTCCTTCAGGACTGGTCCAAGACACGGAATTATGCTTTTCCACCCTCCGCTGTGATTCCTGGGGTGCTAACATACATCAGGTTACAGATAGCAACTAAAGTACTTCTAACTCCCTTCTAACTTCTAAAGTACTTCTAACATCAGAGTTTCAAATTTCGGAAACAACTCAAGCTATCCTTTCAGAGGCCTGGGCCACGGGTACCAAAATCATTTATGGATCGGCCTGGAGACTATGGTCTAGTTAGTGCCTGGGACGATGTCTGGATCCCTTATCTACAAATATTCCCTCAATCCTGAATTTCCTATCCAACTGCTTTGATGAAGGTAAAGCTTACAGAACCATTAATGGCTACAGATTATTTCAGCAAACCATCAACCCATTGACAATGTTCCTGTTGGACAACATCCTTTGGTCCGTCGACTAATGCAGGGATACGAATTAGACAACCTTCTCGTCCTAGATATTCCGATACTTGGGACGTTAGCCTAGTACTTAACGTGTTTGAATCATGGACTGATAATTCTAACTCACGCATATCTGATGTACAAGCTCTCGACATCTCTAATAGATCCTTCATCCCTGAGGGTGTTATCTTTTATGTCTCTAGACTAAATAAAACTATGCTGCAGTCTGTTTGTTATCCAGTTTTTTTGGCCAAGCCTAAATTATGTGTAGTTAATTGTCTTAAAGAATATGAAAAGAGAAACATAGAAACATAGAAACATAGAAACATAGAAAGTGACAGCAGATAAGAGCCAGAAGGCCCATCCAGTCTGCCCAACCTCTGAGTACTCTCCTTTAGTACTTGCCCTTATCCTATATCTAGCTTGGCATTATGCCTATCCCATGCTTGCTTAAATGACTTTACTGTATTAACATCTACCACTTCCACTGGGAGGCTATTCCATGCGTCCACTACCCTTTCCGTAAAGTAATATTTTCTGATGTTACCATTAAACCTTTGCCCCTCTAGTTTATGCTTGTGTCCTCTTGTTGTGGTTTTATTTCTTCTTTTAAATAAACTTTCTTCCTTTACTTTGTTGATTCCCTTTAAGTATTTAAATGTTTCTATCATATCCCCCCTGTCCCGTCTTTTTTCCAGGCTATATAGGTTAAGATCCTTTAACCTGTCCTGGTAAGGTTTATTTTGTAATCCATAAACCATTTTAGTTGCCCTTCTCTGCACTTTCTCCAACATATCTATATCCTTCTGGAGATATGGTCTCCAGTACTGTACACAATACTCCAAGTGAGGTCTCACCAGTGATCTGTACAGCGGCATGAGCACTTCCCTCTTTCTACTGCTAATACCTCTCGCTATACAACCAAGCATTCTGCTAGCATTACCTGCTGCTCTACTGCATTGTCTACCTACCTTTAAATCCTCAGAAATAATTACCCCTAAATCCCTTTCCTCACACGTTGAGGTTAGGACAGTACCAAATAGTCTATACTCTGCCCTTGGGTTTTTATGCCCCAGGTGCATTACTTTGCATTTATCCACGTTAAATGCCAATTGCCACAGCTCTGACCATTTTTCCAGCTTACCTAGATCGTTTGCCATTTGGCTTCTTCCTCCAGGAACATCAACCCTGTTGCAAATTTTTGTGTCGTCGGCAAATAAACATACCTTTCCATCAACACCATCTGCAATATCACTAATGAAAATATTAAAGAGAATGGGTCCAAGTACAGATCCCTGAGGTATCCCACTGGTAACAAGACCTTGTTCTGAATATACGCCATTGACTACAACCCTCTGTTTTCTGTCACTCAGCCACTCCTTAATCCATTCAACAACATTGGGATCTAAACCCAGAGATTGCAGTTTATTTATAAGTCTTCTATGTGGGACAGTGTCAAAGGCCTTACTGAAATCCAGATACGCAATGTCTACTGCACCACCTTGATCAATTACTTTAGTCACCCAATCAAAAAAATCAATAAGATTTGTTTGGCAAGATCTTCCTGAGGAAAACCCATGTTGTTTTTGATCTTGAAAGCCATGTGACTTCAGATGTTCAACAATCCTTTCCTTTAACATTGTTTCCATTAATTTTCCCACTACAGATGTAAGACTAACTGGCCTGTAGTTGCCCGACTCCTCCCTACTGCCTTTTTTGTGTATAGGCACAACATTCGCTACTTTCCAATCCCCAGGCACAACTCCCGTTACCAATGATTCGTTAAATATATCAGTTAACGGTTTTGCTAGTACACCCCCAAGCTCTTTTAATAACTTGGGGTGTATCCCATCAGGCCCCATCGACTTATTTGTCTTTACCTTAGACAACTGAAGTAAAACCTCCGCCTCGATAAACTCACATATTTCAAATGATTCAGTCTTTTTTCCCAACTGAGGTCCCATTCCATCATTCTCATCTGTAAAAACTGAACAGAAATATTCGTTGAGGCAGTCAGCTAAACCTTTATCCTCTTCTACATATATGCCTTTTGTTTTTAGTCTAACTAATCCTTGTTTAACTTTCCTTTTCTCATTTATATATCTAAAAAATGTTTTATCTCCATTTTTTACTGATAGGGCAATTCGCTCTTCTGCCTGTGATTTGGCAGTTTTTATAACTTTCTTTGCCTCTTTCTGCCTAATTTTATAGATCTGTCTATCTTCCTCACTTTGGGTATTTTTGTATCTACTAAAGGCTAACTTCTTGTCTTTCACGATTTTGGCCACTTCTGCAGAGTACCACAGCGGTTTCCTTAATTTTTTACTCTTACTGACCAACCTAATACAATTTTCTGTTATCTTCGATAAAACAGCTTTTACAAAATCCCATTTCTCCTGAACACCATTTAAATTGTGCCAGTCTGATAATGACTCCTCTATACATTTTCTCATTTTAGAAAAGTCAGCTTTTCTAAAATCTAAAACTTTTGTTTTTGTGTGGTGTGACTCAGTCACTGTTCGTATATTAAACCACACAGACTGATGATCACTAGATCCCAAACTTTCACCTACAGAAATATCTGTTAACAAATCTCCATTTGTGAACACTAAATCCAATGTGGCCTCCTTACGAGTTGGTTCCTCAACCACCTGTTTTAAAGATAATCCCAATAAGGAGTTTAGAATATCCGCACTCCTGGTACAACCAGCTACTTTCGTTTTCCAGTTCACATCAGGGAGATTAAAGTCACCCATGATTATAACATCCCCCTTCACTGTCATTTTAGCTATTTCCTCCACTAGTAGATTATCGAGTTCTTCTACTTGTCCTGGGGGTCTATAAATCACACCTATGCGAGTTACTTTACTTTTGCCAAATTGTACTGTAACCCAAACCGACTCTAAGTTCTCTTCACCAACTTGTATTAAGTTAGATTTTATGTTATTTTTCACATATAGGGCCACCCCTCCCCCTTTCCTGCCCTTTCTATCTTTTCTATATAAAGAGTACCCCGGTATTGATATGTCCCAGTCATTTTTCTTATTATACCATGTCTCAGTAACAGCCACTATATCAACATTCTCAGTTGCCACAACTGTTACAAGTTCATGGATCTTATTCCCTAAACTGCGAGCATTTGTAGACATGACCTTCAGCTTGTCATTTAACACCGATGCTGCAATCACTTTCTGTCCTTGCTTTAGGGGGCAAAACATATGCTTCTCCCTATTATCTTTATAGACCAAGCCCCCAGATCCACCCACCTGGTTACTAAGTAAATCGCCTTCCCTTTCTATACTGTCTAACCCGGTATTTATTCCCCCCCCCCCATTCCTAGTTTAAAATTTCCTCCAACCGTCTAACCATTCTCTCCCCAAGCACATTGGACCCTCTTGCATTTAGGTGCAATCCATCACGACTATAGAGATTGTACCCCAAAGCAAAATCAGCCCAGTGCTCTAAGAACCCAAAGCCCTCCTTCTTACACCAAGACTTCAGCCATGCATTTAGCTGCCTAATCTCCCGCTGCCTTTCTGGTGTAGCGCATGGCACAGGTAGTATCTCTGAGAATACTACCTTGGAGGTCCTTTTCTTAATCTTACTACCCAAGTCCCTAAAATTATCTTTTAGGACACTCCATCTTCCTCTTACTATGTCATTGGTGCCAATGTGCACCAAGACAGCTGGATCCTCACCAGCCCCTCCCAATAATCTATCCACTCTGTCCGCAACATGCCGAACCCGGGCACCCGGGAGACAGCAAACCATTCGGTTGCTGCGATCAGAGCTACAGATTACCCTGTCTGTTTTCCTGATTATTGAATCCCCTACCACCACAACCTGCCTGGGCTTTCCTTCCTTTCGGATCCCCTGCACATTGGATGAGCTGCTCTCCCGGCTGTTAGGGAGAACAGCTTTTTCCGCAAAGCCTACCTCTGAGTCTGCCTCCCCAACATGCTCACTTAAAAGGGCAAATTTGTTGGGAGGGAGAGACTCTGGGCTGGCTTGCCTCTTCCTCTTCCCTTCCCCACTGCAACCACGTCTTACTGTCACCCAGCTATGTGCCTGACTCCCTTCTGACTGATCTCCTCCCTCATTGCTAGGGGCCCCATCTAAACTTTGCTCAGTGAGCAACAGACTCCTCTCAAGGTTGTCAATCTCTCTCAGTGTTTCAATGTGCCTCTTAAGAGCACCAACCTCAGCTTCCAGAGAGACCAATTGATCACACTTACCACAGCAATATGGACCCAGGAACTGCTGTTCCAAGCATGCATACATATGGCATGATGTGCACTGAGTGAAATCTCCAAGCTTGCTCATTCTTTATAAAGAGACGCGAGTATAGAATTTAAACAGTTGCTTTATGTCACTTACCCTCCTTGCTCTTGCACTCTTGTGTTGCACTAACTGCTGTGGTGCACAAACTGGTCACTTACAGAAAGCAAGTCACTTAGAAAATGCAAGCCCCTTACAGTGAGCAAGCTGTGAATTTAACCACTTCCTTATATACAGAGCAACACAGTTAATTGATTATAAACCCCACCCTTAACTAATTACACTATAGAAAATGGGAGAGAAAAAACAAACAAACAGTTAATGCAAAACAGTTTTTTTTTTGTTTTTTTACCACAAACCCTTCAACCCTCTTGTTGCTGGTTGAGATACAAACCCACTGTTGGTATACTTTTAATACCACTTCTCTGCCGCTGCTGTGGTGCACAAACTGGTCACTTACAGAAAGCAAGTCACTTAGAAAATGCAAGCCCCTTACAAAGAGAACTTCAGGTTTTAGGCCTGTGGATGCCCACCAATTGTTAATTTCTTTCAAGAAACCCTTTTACCCTGTTACCACTGCCACCCTAGCTAGATGGGTAAGACAAGTTATGATATTGGCGGATATTGATATTTCTAGGTTTGGGGCACACTCCACTAGAGCCGCTATGGCCACTAAAACTATCATTTCAGGTGGTAGATTGACTTAGTTTAAACCAAATTGTCATGTCACTACGCATGTCATTAATACTTAGCTTTAAACTAGCATAATGATATGAGCCTCCTGTCTTTATTAAAATTCAGGATTTTCCTGACAAAGTGACGTAAAGTCACAATTTTATTAAAGACAGGAGGCGAGTATTATGCGCCCCCCCCAACATAGAGAGGGGATGTAAACACGCCTGGGACAGGTACACAAAACATATCAATTAAGCACAGACCATAGTGACATGTAACCTCTCCAGGCATAAATGCATGTAAAAGTGCCATGCATACAAAAAAACAATCCGAATCAAGAAAAGTACCCAGCATAGCTCCAGTGTACTGCCAACAGTAAAAAACACCTTTAACACAGATGTTTTAATTAGGCACTGTTAGTAACATTATAGAGATTTTCGAATATGTAGAACAGGCTTGGGAAGGTTTATACTTGATTAACAGCACCTGCGTAGCACCATGCATACACAAAGCAGTGTGTACCAACAACAAAACCCCACATAGACCCCGTAAAGAAGTTAACAAACAAACAAGCAAGCAAGCAACGAGAAAACAAACTATAAAAATAAGGGGGGTGCCCCCTCTCGAATAACCCGAAAAAACCTGATTTGCAGGAGTCCTTTGGCTTGTAACAGCTCCTGGAACGCAGAACCGCTGCACTACCAATACTAGCTGAAAACTACAGTGTCACTTCCTGAAGTTCTGTGACATCACTTCCTGTATAGCATCAGCAATGTTATGCGCTGTAACGTAGCTGGGGGAGGGAGAGGCGTTGGTGAAATAACTATAGCCGCTCCCACAACTACAGGCTAATATGCATTACCCTTAACATGTATTATCCATGGTAAACAATTAAACAATCTGTAATGTCTACTCTCCTAATCACTTACAAGCCAATTTTTTTAACTCGCTAAATGCGGCGCTCCTTCCGCTAAATAGTGAAAATCTTATAATTGGGGGAGATTTCAACACATGGGCTGACCCAAAGCTAGACCACAGTAGAGGGACTTATCCTAAAATGGGGACACAAAGTAACCCGATTTTGCGCCTGTGCCGACAGCTACAACTCATAGACACGTGGAGCATTTTAAATCCTATATATATATATATGTATATCTTCTGCCATGTTATCCATGACAGCTCAAAACGTATCTGATATTGGCCGAACAATGTCTAGCTTGAAATGAGGTGTTCATCTCGATGTGTAAACTTCTCAACTTGTTATCAGAGCAATTGACCCCTTGCTCCTACCTTTATTGTACGAGCTTGTTCTGTTTTTATGCAATATGTGGAAAACACTTTTATGCATAAATCAAACAAACGCATTTCACAGGACAACCGGCTTCCTCAGGAGATGAATCAGGATTTTCTTAAGTATTATTTATTAATTTACACCAGTGGTGTGTGTTTGCTTTTCTTGTGGGAATGCCCCCGACGTCAGCGGGAACTCCCGTCAACGGCAGGGCGACCGCCCACCGACGTCAGTGTGCAGACCTGGCCGCGCTCCGCAAGGGAAGGCTCCGGGTAGCCGGAGCCCAGAAGTTCCCAGGTATGCTTGGAGAAAAAAGCAAAAAAACATAAAAACATTGGGTGTTATAGGCTTATGATAAAATATTTACTTTTTAATTTCTTCATGATTAATGTAATGGCTTATGATAAGATTAATGCAATATATAATTATCTATTAAGATTTAGTGTACTCACACTTTCATTTATAATATTGTAAGTATACTAGTAGATATTAGGCAGTCATAACGTACGATGATCAATTGTCTACATTTGAGCTTTGTGCTTTGTTTTTATAAAACTTACATATTATGTGTCACAATCTTATTGGTGGGTTTCGTAGTAAACAACTTTGAGTGACATATTCAAGTTTGCAGGTGTCCGTTCGTGGTAAACAACTTTGAGTGGCATAGTCAAGGTCATCCCATGGGCCAATGCCTACTTTTGGCTAAGACAAAAGTATATAAGATAGCGAGATTGGGGGGGGCGGAGTACTGCGCTTACTGCGAGACTGTATCCCACGGGTATGTTGCAAATTATTATCTTTATTGGCAAGCATTTTACTTATTTTTATGAACTCTGCTTTATAGATAAATTTTTGGATTCAAATTGATTATTGTTTGTATTATATATATATATACTCAATAAACAAAGTTTGGTTTACAATTCTCAAGTCCCTTTATTTTATTATACCCTCAATTATTCATTACAAATAGAGGGACCTTATCATTTATATAAAATTATTTCTTTGGTACCTGTATGATAAGCTCTGCTAAATCCTGAGAAATAAGTCGTTAAAAATGGGAATAAAGGTATGGACCACATTATAATATGGCACCCCAGATGGGACTCTTGAGAATTGAATGAATTTAAGCTAAGTAACATTTGATACCTAGGTATATTCCTCTTATATAAAAGAGAAGGTACATCTTTGCCATGGCTTATGATTTAAATAGACCTGCAGTTTTTGCAGCACTGTTTAAAGCACAACGTGAGAGAGATTTAAGGGACAATGATATTGTTTTATGTGAAATAGAACAGGGACCATGGGGTCTAGGAGCAAGATATTCTATTATTAGAATTTGTTTAATGGATGAAGTAGGGCAACCTCTACCAGTCCCTCAAATTACTAATAGAGAAATAGCTCCCAATCTGGCTGAGCAAGTAATGATTCAAATTACACATGAGGAGTTTTTAATGTTGGAGTTTTATATTGCCAGGACCATGGAGACATGGCCCCTTACAAGCAGGGCAATGGGGAACACCACGAGGGCAATTATATGTCCCTGTAGCTGATAATGAATTGCGAGCATTGGCTGATACACCAGCAGCAGAAAGAGTTAATATGTTAGAGGAATTATATCTTATGAAATTATGAAATTTGTTAATACAAGCCTTGAGGCTGGTGCCGCCTGTAACAGTAGTATCAGGGGCACCCACACATGCAGGAATCCCAATGTCAAACATTAAAGCTACCATTGGAACAATTCCAACTAACTCTAAAGAAATTGCCTTATGGTTAAATGGTCGCACATATGCATTAGATGGTGTATATCCTACTCCCACTCCAGCACAAAAACAAGGTTTAGTAAACGCTATTTTACCCTGTGGGCTCTCCATAAGCTTGGACGTAGACAACATTATTGTATCCAGTATCTATGAGAAAACACATGGAAAAGTAACAATTTCTACTTTAGCGGATACATTGTCTGCTGTGAATACTAAATGGGGCATAATAGCATCTTATAATTTAGGGTTAAGATTTACCAGACATAACCATGCAATGGTATGGGGATGTTTAAAACCTTTTGTGAAAGGGCCAGTCGTAATCTTAGATATTGAAAGACAAATTCACAGAATGACAGAAAATGAAAAAGCAGAAAAAATGCCAGAAATCCTACGGAGTGTTTACACTCTCCTAGGAAAAGAGCTTACAGGCGACAATTCTAAGAAAAAAAGGTAGAAACTCATCAATCGCAACAAAGAGGCAGACGTTTTCAAAATAGAAGAAGTCAGGGTCCTAATATAAGTAAAGGGCAAGGAAATATAAATTATCAAGTTCGTGACTCATCTCGTCCTTCCAACAGATATTATCAAAGGGATCAATATCAAGGGCGAGATCAGCAAAAATACCCTCCTAATGTACCAGATTTGGGAAATCAAGACAGCACTATTGGTGGGTGTTATCGTTTGAGGAGCCAAATCAGAACTCCAAATAAATACGGAGGACCTCCAGTTCAGATAAAGGAACGATTTTCTAAAGAGGAGAAAAGTGAGCAGAAACCTGTAGCTACAGGACATCCACCTGCTCTCACTAGGAGGGTACAAATGGTTAAGAAATCTGAAGAAGCCCAGATCGAGAAAGATGTATCTCTAGTACAACCGAATATTTTAATCACTGAATCTCACTTTAATGTAACTATAGAAACTCTTGAAGGAAAATGAATATATCCTCTTTTCCATGAGACCATAAAAATCAACGGGAAGAAAGTAAATTTAGAAATGGTGGAACATCCTAAACTGCAACAATCATTTTTAATTGCTTACAAAGATGTGGCTCATTTTATTGATATAGTTCCCCAATCTGTTTTAGAGCCTAAATTGAGATTAACTATTCCTTATGATGTTGAAGGTCAAATTGATCAACAAGTAAATAATAATTGCTCTTTGCAATATAACAAACCACATTTTAAGGAATTGTTAACTATATATAAGGATGTTTTTCAGCATTGGGAAAATCAAGTTGGATTAAGAAAGGACTTAACCCATCATATAGCCACAGGAACTTTAGCACCTAAAAAGCAAGCTCAATATAAGATAATTATAGCAATTATGCTATGCTCTTTGTACCAAATTATAGTGAACTAGTAGCCCCTTTACATAGAGCTGTATTTCGAGAAATTAGGAATGAACATAATAAAATTCCATTCATATGGACGAGTGAAGAAGATATCTCTTTAAAATCGCTTATTTTGTCGATTAATACTTCTTCATATTTATCACAAAGAAAACCAGATAAAAAGTTGACTGTTATTGTAACAAATTCACCTTCTGTAGCGTATGCACGTTTGTATAACAAGGGTGAAATAATTCCTATTGCTTTGTTATCGTATGTGTATACGCATATGGAGAGAAAATATACTACCTTAGAAAAATTACTGACTGCTGTTTCTGTTGTACTACTAAAAAGCCGTGATTTAGCTCAAGGACAGACTATCGCTATACACACATCTGTTGCTTCTTTGGCAGCACTGCAAAAACAAACAATTCCAGATAAAAAAGCTCTGAAAAGTTGTTGGCTGAGGTGGTTTTCTCTCATAGAAGATCCTCAGTTAAATTTTGTTTATGATAAAACATAACCATCCTTAGATGATTTACCTTCCGAGGTTACAAATAAAACATGGGAAACTCAGAAATTTCCCAATGATCATTATACAGCGATATATTATACAGATGGATCAGCCGTTAAATCTGCTAAACCAAATGCTAATAAATCTGCTGGTTGTGGTATTGTTAAATATATGCCAGGCTCTCCACCAAAAACTTGGGAGTTGTATGTAGGTGATCACTCAGCTCAATATGCTGAAATTTATGCCTTTACCCATGCTTTAAAAGAAAGCATGCTTGATAAAGGTCCAGTTCTCTTGTCACTGATTCAGCTTATTTAGCTAGATCAGCAATAGAAGATCTCCCCACTTGGCGTTCTAATGGTTTTCTAACTGCTAAACGCAAGCCACTGCAGCATATTGCTTTTGTGGAAACAAATAAGTGTATATTTGTTGAAAAAGCCTGACATTGATATTGTACATGAACCAGCTCATCGGAAGCTTGGCGCATCCTCCCACACTGCTGGTAACAGGGGCGTAACTAGAAGCCTCAGGGCCCCGGTGCGAGAATCTGTTAAGGGCCCCCCCAACCCAATCTACCCTCCTCTCACACCATCTACCCCCTCTCCCCCCTTCTCAGGCTATCTACCCTATCCCTACCCCCTTCTATCTACATTTTTTTTTTCGTTTATTCGCCAACCTGACCCCCCCAGTTATGCACATCTGCCCCAGGCTTGCCACTCTGCCCCCTGATATGCCTTTTAACCCCCTATATGCCCCTCTGCCTCCAGAAATGCCTTATACCCCTATACGCCACTCTGGTTAAAAGGCATATAATGGGACAGAGTGGCATATAAGGGGGTATAAGGCATTTCTGGAGGCAGAGTGGCATATAGGGGGTTAAAAGGCATTTATAGAGACAGAGTGGTATATAGGGGTTAAAAGGCATTTCTGCGAGGAGGCGGAGCTTTCACCCTTCGCGCTGCTCCCATCACTCTGCGGCCATCAGATTGCTGGGAATGTAATCTAAACGGCCGATGCGTGCTGATGCCGCCGGCCGGAGCTACTTTAACACTTTTCGTCTTCGTTTTTGCCGCGCAGCCGCCAAAATTTCAAACAGGAGTGAGCTGATCTCGTCTGTCCAATCAGCTCACTCTTGTGACGTCATGTTAAGGGTCTCATCCAATGCCTGTGCTGCTGTTTTTTTAATTCTGAAGGCGCCTTTATAAGACCAGAGCTTGCCTGAGAGATCCATTCATTGTTCGCTGTGACTGCTTTGGCAACGCTGCTGTGCTGCAACCGAGCGTTACAGAGAGATTGTTCTGTTCTGTGTGAGACTGGTAAGCCTTAGCCTGCCATTTCTCACAGTGTACTTCATCCTCACTTCAGTGCTACTTAATATAATTAATAATAATAATTTGATTAATTTAATTTTTTTTAATTTAATTTGTCATCAACTGTAAGTGCTGTTGAGTTGACAGTGCACCCAGTGCCTCAGTGGCACTGGGGTGCCCTTGTCCTGGGCTGGCACTAGTGCCTATTGCCTGTCCTGCTTAAATAAATTAAATAGAATTTATAAATAATAATTTAATAGAATCTATAATTTAATAGTTCATTATAATATTTTATATATATATGTGTCAGTCATATATATATATATATATATATATATATACTATAGTATACTAGTGTAGAGTGTACTGTAGACATCCATCTACTAGTGTCTAATTTAAAATCAGTAATATTAATTAATATAATTAATAATTGAATTCATTATAAAATTATATATATATTTGTCAGTTATAGTTAGTAATAGTATACTAGTGTAGAGTGTACTGTAGACATTCAAGACATCTACTAGTGTCTAATCTAAAATCAGTAATATCAATAATTCTATAATTCTTTCTTATCTTAATAGTTAATTAAATTAGCTATAAATAAAAGTAATAATATTAATTAATTACTACTAGCGTATAGTTCAGCTAATCTTATTAGTACTGGTGCTGCAGCTCTATAGTTTGTGCTTTGTTTTAGCAACAGTAAGAGACCAAGTCAATTTTTCTTAATTAATCTTTCATTTTATTTCATTTGTTTTGCTCACCTCAGTCCATCAGTGAAGTGTACTTGTTGGGCTAGTGAGTGCAGCCGCATAAGTGCTGTGTTTTTTTTGATCAGCAAGCAGTGACGTTAACTGTTTTGCAAAGATTTTCTCATTTATTTTACATTTTATTTCAATTTTATTAAAAGTACCCTTAGTGTTTTGCTCACCTCAGTCCATCAGTGAAGTGAACTTGTTGGGCTAGTGAGTGCAGCAAGCAGTGAAGCTAACTGTTTTGCTGTGACATTTTATTTTATTTCTAATTCTTTTCAAGAAAAATTGACTGTGACGAGCTGTAATAAGCAAAGCTTCAAGCTACTAGCTGTAGTACTAAAATAATTCTAATCTTCTTTAATCTTAATCTATAATATATTATAAATAATATATAACAATATAAATTCTAATTCATAATCTATAATATAAGTAATTCTAATTCTAAATTCTAATTCATAATCTATATTCTTCTATCTATAATACATAATATATAAGTAAATTATTTCTAATCTATTAATATTATATAACTTAATATAAATTAATAAATCATATACTGAATCTGATTTGACCTCACTTTAGCTTAGTGGGTTTGAGAGCGTTTGCCTAGAGGTAGACTTATAGTAAGGAAATATAGCTTTAGGCTAGCATAGTAGTAGGCTAAGCTCTTAGGCCCGTGTAAATTCAAATTAAAAATAAAATACTGCTAGTTATTAAATAGTTAATCTTGAGTTAATAATTTAAATAACTTTAGCACTTTGGCAGATTGCACACAACAGCACAGTGCAGTAGTGCATAGTTTTACTTTTTAAGCAGTAGCACTGAAGAGAACTTCCTCTAATTTTTTTGTCTTTAATTCATTTTTCCTTTTTTTATTTTTATTTTTTTTTTAATAGTTTTTTAAACACTACACTACACTACACTACACACACAACACAAAATTTGAAATGGATCCTCCTTTTGGGACTAAGGAGGGACAAGCTCCATCTACCACCACCACCACCACCAGCACCACCACCAGTTCTAAGATGCAGCCTTTGCGTCAGTCTAGTCGGCCAAGTAGGCCAAGCTCTCGCTTATCATTTGGGGAAGCATTGCTTGAAGGATCATCAAGTAAAGGAAAGGCACCAAAAGCAGGCAGTAGTAGTGCGGCTAGGCCCACAAGCTCTATGGTTTTTTACGGAAAGCCTAAAGCACCAGAAGCACGTTCAAAGTTAAAGGGTAGCACAAGTAGTACCAGCCCAGTGACTAAAAAGAAGTGCCTTTTGCCCCAAGCAGCATCTTCCCCATCCACAAGCAGCATGCAAGGTAACAAGCAGAGCCAAATTAGAAGCAAGACTCAGAGGGGTCCCAAACCAAAGCGATCTCATTCCTTTGTAGGGAAAACCATGAGCCAGAGGAAGTAGAGGAGATGAGTGGTCAAGAATCAGATTCCTCAGGGAGCAGTGTCCAAAGGACTAGTGCACAATTTTCCCCTGAGCCTCCACCTTCTCCGCTACGATCATCACCATCACCACCACCACCAGCAGCAGCAGCAAAACCTAGCAAAACCACCAGTCCCACCACCACTAGTTCTGCCTCTGTTCATCCACCCCGAGCAGTAGGAGCAGCACCCAAGGCACACTCCAAGGCTATGCGCGCCCCAATTTGGGAACACTTTGAAAATGTTGAAGAAGGGCGCTATGGAAAGTGCAAAAATTGTGGGAAGCTAATAAGCAGAGGGAAAGTGTCTGGCCATTTTACCAGTGCTAGCATGAAGCATCACCTCAGCACTCAACACAACGCTGTGCTATTGGGGAAAGATGCAGAAGTAAAACTTAGTGCAGGCAGCATAGCTGGTGGCCGTGGAACAACCCCAACAGCTTCTTCTTCTGAGCCAATAGTAGCAGCAGCAGCAGCAGCTAGTGCTGGCAGCCAGAGACCAAGGCAGGTTGGAGCACTGCATGTCCAGCCCACCCTGGAACAATTTGTGGCATTCCAATCCAAAAGGTCAATGCCCAAACAGCAGGCCAATAAAGTAACGTGACTGATTGGTCAGTTCATTGCTGTTGGAGGGGCATCCTTCTCTATGATCGAAGGGGAGCCTTTCAAACAATTGATGGCGGCTGTGTCTCCACAATATACAGTTCCGTCACGTTCCACTTTCAGCAGGAACATTGTCCCCTCATTGTATCGGTCCTGTGTTGCAGCAGTGAAAGAGGAGCTTTCCAAGGCTGCTGGTCAGCACACTGGTGGCAGCCCGGTGTGTCTAAGGAAGCTGCTGCAGCAGGCTACCGATCTTTCCTTCTCCATGCAGAAGTGATGGATGAAAAGCACACTTCCCAAAATATTCTGCATGCAATGAGGAAAATGTTTAGCCTTTGAGTGGGAGCAGAGGCGGGCACCAATGTTGAAGTTGGTTTTGTGGTAACTGACGGAGGTGCCAATATGGTGAAAGCGCTGCGAGATGGTCATATTGTTGGTGTGCGCTGTGCAGCCCACATCATCCATCTTGTAGTGAAGGCAGCAATGTCAGAAGGAACTAATGTGGCAGCAGTAGTTCTGTCCCGCTGCAGAAAGATCGCTGGGCACTTTCACCATAGTGTTAAGGCTAGCCAACTTTTGAGGGAAGAGCAAGAGAGGTCAGGTTTTCCCGTACACTGCCTACGTCAGGATGTCAGTACACGGTGGAACTCCACGTTAGACATGCTGGAGAGGATTTTGGAGCAGCAGAGGGCAATCCATAATCTTGCCTCAGAGCACAATATTGGGATTACCTCTCCATTGAATAGGGAGGATTGGACAGTGATTGCCCAGCTAGTGGCAGTCCTTAAACCATTCAGGGATGCCACAGAAAATTTAAGATCAAACACTGCCAGTCTGGCCCAGGTAATCCAAGTGTTCTCCCATCTAGGCAGCAAGATGGATGTGTTCCTTGGAAACCGTGAGGCTGTTCAAGGTGGCACTCTACATCCTGACGTAGCAGCCATAGTCAGGAAGCTGAAGGATCTGCTAAAAGTACACCTTCGCAAACGAATGGAAGAGATTCCCGAAATGATGCTAGCGTGCCTTTGTGATCCAAGAATTAAGGGAAAGCTAGCTTTGAAACTTAATGTTCTCAGTAGCTACCGGGAGCAATTGGTCAACAAGGTGCGTGACTGGCAGCGTAAAATGGGAATGCTGTCCGAGGAGGGAGAGGTGCAGGAGGAGGAAGAGATGATGTGGTCTGCTACTCCTAGCAGCAGCATCAGCAGCAGTGCCACAAGCAGCACAACACAGCTGAGTGGAGCAGCTGCGTTTTGGGAAGAGGCACTTGGGAGTATAGTTGGACCATCTGACAGAGCTAGCAGCAGAAAGGAGAGTAGTGCTGCTGAAATGGTCAAACTTTACCTCTGTGAAGTTCCTTCTGCGCCTAATGTTGATCCTCTTAGCTACTGGGATGAAAAGAAGAGTGTGTGGCCTGCACTCTCATGGGTTGCGCAGCAGCTACTATCATGTCCGCCAACCACTGTTCAAAGTGAGCGCGTGTTTTCTATGACTGGAAACATACTGAGCCCACAGCGCTCACGCATGGCACCTCATCTGATGGAGCAGATTGCCTTTCTTAAATTCAATCTGCCCAAGTTGGGTTACCCAGCTCTTAGCTTGGAAAGTTAATTTTTTTTCTCTGTAATGTTTAAGGTAGTTTCTCCCCCTGGTTGCACGTGTTTGTGGTGTGGCACAAACCTCCGCCGGTGTAGCCAATTTACGCTAGGGCCTAGTGTCTGAGTTCTGGAAGTCCGCTCCCAAACGCCAAGGACTGACAGTCTTCGGATGCTTTGCCCTGGGGTGAAACAGGTGAGCAGGTCGCCAATTGCCCACTCATTCGCCTTTTCCAATGCTGCTGCTGCTGCTGCTGGTGGTGGTGGTGCCAGCGTCTCTTCTCTGCCAGTTCACTCCCTGGCTAGTGTCATGCCTCAAATGTCCCTAATGGTAATGGCAGTTTCTCCCCCCTGGTTGCACTTGCTGCGGTGTGGCAACGCCTGCTACCTCCGCCAATGTAGCCAGCTTACGCTAGGGCCTTGTGTCTGAGCTCTGGAAGTCTGCTGCCAAACGTCTAAGACTGACAGTGTTTGGGTGCTTTGCCCTGGGGTGAAACAGGTGAGTGGGTCGCCAATTGCCCACTCATTCGCCTTTCCCAATTCTGCTGCTGCTGCTGGTGGTGGTGCCAGCGTCTCTTCAATGCCAGTTCGCTTCCTGGCTAGTGTCATGCCTCAAATTTCCCTAATGGTAAGGGCAGTTTCTCCCCCCTGGTTGCACTTGCTGCAGTGTGGCAATGCCTGCTACCTCCGCCAATGTAGCCAGCTTACGCTAGGGCCTTGTGTCTGAGCTCTGGAAGTCTGCTGCCAAACGTCTAAGACTGACAGTCTTTGGGTGCTTTGCCCTGGGGTGAAACAGGTGAGTGGGTCGCCAATTGCCCACTCATTCGCCTTTCCCAATTCTGCTGCTGCTGCTGGTGGTGCCAGCGTCTCTTCAATGCCAGTTCGCTTCCTGGCTAGTGTCACGCCTCAAATGTCCCTAATGGTAAGGGCAGTTTCTCCCCCCTGGTTGCACTTGCTGCTGTGTGGCAACGCCTGCTACCTCCGCCAATGTAGCCAGCTTACGCTAGGGCCTTGTGTCTGAGCTCTGGAAGTCTGCTGCCAAACGTCTAAGACTGACAGTGTTTGGGTGCTTTGCCCTGGGGTGAAACAGGTGAGTGGGTCGCCAATTGCCCACTCATTCGCCTTTCCCAATTCTGCTGCTGCTGCTGCTGGTGGTGCCAGCGTCTCTTCAATGCCAGTTCGCTTCCTGGCTAGTGTCATGCCTCAAATGTCCCTAATGGTAAGGGCAGTTTCTCCCCCCTGGTTGCACTTGCTGCGGTGTGGCAACGCCTGCTACCTCCGCCAATGTAGCCAGCTTATGCTAGGGCCTTGTGTCTGAGCTCTGGAAGTCTGCTGCCAAACGTCTAAGACTGACAGTGTTTGGGTGCTTTGTCCTGGGGTGAAACAGGTGAGTGGGTCGCCAATTGCCCACTCATTCGCCTTTCCCAATTCTGCTGCTGCTGCTGCTGCTGCTGCTGGTGCCAGTGTCTCTTCGATGCCAGTTCGCTTCCTGGCTAGTGTCATGCCTCAAATGTCCCTAATGGTAAGGGCAGTTTCTCCCCCCTGGCTGCCTCTGTCTGCGGTGTGGCAACGCCTGCTACCTCCGCCGGAGTGGCCAGCTTACGCTAGGGCCTAATGTCTGAGCTCTGGAAGTCTGCTGCCAAACGTCTAAGACTGACAGTGTTTGGGTGCTTTGCCCTGGGGTGAAACAGGTGAGTGGGTCGCCAATTGCCCACTCATTCGCCTTTCCCATTTTTCAATGCTGCTGCTGGTGGTGGTGCCAGCATCTCTTCTGTGCCAGTTCGCTTCCTGGCTAGAGTCATGCCCAAAATGTCCCTAATGGTAAGGGCAGTTTCTCCCCCCTGACTGCGTCTGTTTGCGGCGTGGCAACGCCTGCTACCTCCGCCGGAGTGGCCAGCTTACGCTAGGGCCTAGTGTCTGAGCTCTGGAAGTCTGCTGCCAAACGTCTAAGACTGACAGTGTTTGGGTGCTTTGCCCTGGGGTGAAACAGGTGAGTGGGTCGCCAATTGCCCACTCATTCGGCTTTCCCATTTTTCAATTCTGCTGCTGGTGGTGGTGGTGGTGCCAGCATCTCTTCTGTGCCAGTTCGCTTCCTGGCTAGAGTCATGCCCAAAATGTCCCTAATGGTAAGGGTAGTTTCTCCCACCTGGCTGCGTCTGTTTGCGGTGTGGCAACGCCTGCTACCTCCGCCGGAGTGGCCAGCTTACGCAAGGGCCTTGTGTCTGAGCTCTGGAAGTCCGCTGCCAAACGTCTAGGACTGACAGTGTTTGGATGCTTTGCCCTGGGGTGAAACAGGTGAGTGGGTCGCCAATTGCCCACTCATTCGCCTTTTCCATTTCCTTTTCCATTTCCATTTCATTATTTTCCTTCTGATACACAACCAACCAACCAACCAAACATAACACACACAATAACACAAATAACACAGTGACATAATACATAACACACATAACACATATAACACAGTGACAACACACATAACACACATAACACATACACGTACAATGCACAAATCACAAGGACCTTTCCTCTTGTTATTTGTCCTGGCCTTCACTTCTACACTCACTAGCATTAACGCTATAACTCACACTTCATACTATAACATTTTTCCATCCACATACCTGCCAACAGACCCAACTTTTTCAGGGACAGTCCTGCTTTTTTCCAGTCCTGTCCCATCTAATTTAGCTAAACTAGGTATGCAAATACACGTTGGTAGTTATAGCTCGGTAGGTAGCACTAGTATAAACATTAAATAAATATAATAAAGTACTAAATTATAAATCTAACTTTAAAATACATTTAAATAAACCCCTAATTTTTTTTAAAAACCCATTAAAATTAAAATTAATTATTTAGACATAATTCATCTTTAACCAAACCAGTGCACTGCTACTAATCTTAAACATAACCGTACATTAACCCTAAGCTATTTTTTAGTTCTTGTCCAACATTTTTCCATCCGCATACCTGCCAACACACCCAAGATTTTGGTGGACAGTCTTGCTTTTTTCCAGTCCTGTCCAGTAAAAGTTGGGTTGTTGCAAAGTATGCCATTGTAAATAGGTAGCAAATGTTAGGCATGTATTACAAGTGGTCCAAAATCAATTTAAAAATGTAAAATAATCCCTATTCTTTTATTAAACATCTATGGATGTGTAATTGTGTATGATAAACGGAGGCCAAGTTCCTTGGAGCATTTGTCTCTAGGTCATTTTGTGTACAGTACACCTCAGTACGCATGTGCAACTCTATTGGTCGTTTCGGCAGGGGGCTGGCCTGCCATCAACGAATGAAGTGCGTTCTGCAATTCACTCGTTGATGCCAGACCAGCCCCCTGCCGAAACGACCAATAGAGTCGCACACACGTTCCTTCAAGGCAGCTGCTGCTCCGATGTGTTGTTAACCCCATATTAACCCCTGCTAGGCAACCGGGAAGGAAACGAAGATTAAACGAGCACGAAGAATGTCCGCGAATATTCGCCCGAAGATAAGACAGGAACGGGCGAATATTCGCAGAATACGAAGGGTTTTTTCCCCCCGAAAACGAGCACGAAGACGAACACGAAGAGCTCCCTGGTGCCCAAGTCTAGTTATATCCTGTGCGTAGTGCGACTGCAAACACCACGATCTCTAGTCTCACCTCCTTAGTAAGCACTGGTAAACCCAAGACTATCCACTCTGATGGAGGTCCGCCATTTGTGGCAAAGGAAACCCAAGACTGGGCAACCAACTTTGGGATCCTTTGGGAAATTAGTGCACCTCACCATCCCCAAAGTAGTGGGGTAGTGGAGAGGAAAAATGCTGAGGTAAAACGATTATTGACTAAGCTGCTTGTATCTCGCCCCACTCAGTGGTATCCTTTGATTCCTATAGTACAAATTGGCATTAACAACATACCTAATGTAACTAGTAAAAAAACACCTTTTGAAATGCTATATGGTGTACAGTATCATAATGCTTTCACTGACACTCATGTTTCTGCACCAGGGAGGTTAGATTGGCATTATTACAGGAAATTCGGGAATCTTTTTCCCGCCCCACCACACACCCTTCTTCGATTTCTGCTTGGATTCCACAGGTTGGCCAGTTTGTCCAGGAGAGGGTGCATTTTGCTCGTCCTCTTCGACCACGGTGGAAAGCACCCTGTAAGATCGTGCAAGCCTTAAATGTACGGACTTTCATTATTGAGAACAAACAAGGCCCACAGCGAAAAGTAAGCATTGATAATTTAAAACCTGCTAAATATTTGCAAAACGACAGCCAGGGCACAACAACCCCTCACATTCACACAATGGATGTTGCTCAGGGACGCTCAACAGAACACCGCTGTATATTATCAACAGATGACACAAGATGATTGCACAGATACAGAAGATGATATATTTGATAGAACTAATACTAATCCACCATACTCATCTACACCTATTGCACCAACTACGCCAGAACAATTTTCACCATCTCTCACCAAGTTGGACAAAGACAAGGAAAGTGAAAATCAATGCAACATGGGTACAGTATGCAAATTATTATCTTTATTGGCAAGCATTTTACTTATTTTTATGAACTCTGCTTTATAGATACATTTTTGGATTCAAATTGATTATTGTTTATTATTATATATATACTCAATAAACAAAGTTTGGTTTACAATTCTCAAGTCCCTTTATTTTATTATACCCTCAATTATTCATTACGAATAGAGGGACCTTACCCTTTATTTAAAATTATTTATTTGGTACCTGTATGATAAGCTCTGCTAAATCCTGAGAAATAAGACGTTAAAAATGGGAATAAAGGTATGGACCACATTATAATATGGGTATTTCTAAATTCATTTTTCATCATATTTTATTATTTTTTTT
Source organism: Spea bombifrons (assembly GCF_027358695.1). NCBI lineage: Eukaryota > Metazoa > Chordata > Amphibia > Anura > Pelobatidae > Spea > Spea bombifrons. Next base: position 18,331,557 of record NC_071096.1, on the reverse strand, counting down.
ATATAGCTAATTAGATTATATGATCTAAATGGCATCTAAAGAAAGCCCTTCTTGCCCTAAAAAAAACAATTATATAACTTGTGGGTGAGGAGAAAAGTTACAGCTAAACATGAGCACTGCTGTAAGGACCTACCAGGAATTGGAGCCCAGTTTCAGGAGATGGCGCACACCCTTTCAAAATAACACTGCTCAGAGTGACATTATGGAGAAATCACTTGAGCAGTGAGAGTGTGCACATGGGGCAACACAGGTATACAGTACAGACAGGGGTATCCAAAAACAGAGTCAAACGTAATGCAGAAGTCAGGGCTGGTAGACAGGGTTACAAATGGTGTATTAAAGCAGAGGTCAAAGTCTAGGAAATCAGTCATAGCATTAGAAAGTGACGGCAGATAAGAACCATTAGGCCCATCTAGTCTGCCCAACCTCTGAGTACTTTCCTTAGTACCTGTCCTTATCCTATATCTAGCTTGACCTTATGCCTATCCCATGCTTGCTTAAATGTCTTTACTGTATTAACATCTACAACTTCTGCTGGAAGGCTATTCCATGCGTCCACTACCCTTTCGGTAAAGTAATATTTCCTGATGGTACCTTTAAAGCTTTGCCCCTCTGGCTTATGACTATGTCCTCTTGTTGTGGTAGTATTTCTCCTTTTAAATAAACTCTCTTCCTTTATCTTGTTGATTCGCTTTAAGTATTTAAATGTTTCTATCATATCACCCTTGTCACGTCTTTCTTCCAGGCTATATATGTTAAGATCCTTTAACCTGTCCTGGTAAGTTTTATCCTGTAATCCATGAGCCATTTTAGTAGCCCTTTTCTGACCTTTCTCCAACATCTCTATATCCTTCTGGAGATACGGTCTCCAGTAGTGTGCACAATACTCCAACTGAGGTCTCATCAGTGATCTGTACAACGGCATGAGCACTTCCCTCTTTCGACTGGTAATACCTCATTCTGCCAGCATTTCCTGTTGCTCTATTGCATTGTCTACCTACCTTTAAATCCTCAGAAATAATTACCCCTAAATCCCTTTTCTCGCACGTTGAGGTTAGGACAGTATCAAATATTCTATACTCTGTCCTTGTGTTTTTATGCCCTAGATGCATTACTTTGCATTTATGCACATTAAATGCCAGTTGTCACATGTCTGACGATTTTTCCAGTTTACCTAAATCATTTGCCATTTGGCTTCTCCCTCCAGGAAATGTATCCCTGTTGCAAATTTTTGTCTTGTCAGCAAAAAGACATACCTTTCCATCAAGACCTTCTGCAATGTCACTAATAAAAATATTAAAGAGAATGGGTCCAAGTACAGATCCCTGAGGTACCCCACTGGTAACAAGACCTCTGAATCTGAATGGCTCTGAATATACGCCATGGACTACAACCCTCTGTTTTCTGTCACTCAGCCACTCCCTAATCCATTCAACAACAGTGGGATCCAAACTCAGAGATTGCAGTTTATTTATACGTCTTCTATGTGGGATGGTCTTCCTGAGGTTAACCCATGTTGCCTCCCCAACATGCTCACTTAAATGGGCAAATGTATCCCCCCCCATTCCTAGTTTAAATTCTCCTCCAACCTTACAGCCATTCTCTCCCCAAGCACATTGGACCCTCTTGCATTTAGGTGCAATCCATCACAACTATAGAGATTGTACCCCAAAGCAAAATCAGCCCAGTGCTCTAACACCAAGACTTCAGCCATGCATTTAGCTGCCTAATCTCCTGCTGCCTTTCTGGTGTAGTGCATGGCACAGGTAGTATCTCTGAGAACATACAACCTTGGAGGTCCCTTTTTTAATCTTACGCCCTAAATCCCTAAAATTACCTTTTAGGACATTCCATCTTCCTCTTACTATGTCATTGGTGCCAATGTGCACCAAGACAGCCCCTCCCAATAATCTATCCACGCTGTCTGCAACATGCACCCGGGAGACAGCAAACCATTTGATTGGTGCTATCAGAGCCACAGATTACCCTGTCTGTTCTCTTAATGATATAATGATATAATGATAGAACCTGCCTGGGCTTCCTTCCGGATCCTGGCTGTTAGGGAGAACAGCTGTTTCCGGAAAGCCCACCTCCCCAACATGCTCACTTAAATGGACAAATTTGTTGGGCACACATTAGTGCACACATCCAGCAGCAAAAACACACAACCAGTTACTGGGCTGGAAGTGAGGCTGAATTTTAAAGCCTGCTGACTAGGCCAGGTGAAATGTTCATCTTTCCTGTAAAATCGTGGGCTTATGAATATGTCCTTTGGTGTGAAACTGACCATAAAATGATAGAAATTCAACAGTGAGTAATTTCTTCTCTGTAAACTATTTTAACGTAATTACATTTCAAATAATTGCCTTGGGTCAGAATATGAATTTCCAGACTATGCAATAAGAGACTTCCTGTTCAAAATATAATGTGACTACAAGAGGGAGGTTTCAGTATATTGAGAAAGGAACTGGTGTATGTGAAGAAACCACAAGAGAAAGCCTGGTGTATAGAAGAGGAGAAACATAGAGAAGTTAGTGAGAAGGGTGAAGAAATAACTAAAGGAGTGAAAGATTATGTTAACAGACAACAGAAAAGTTTTAATTGTAGAACAGAAATTTTGGGGTACTTTATAAAGTATATTTGTTCATCTCCAGCCTTCAGTCTTTTGGCCAGCCATGGATAGCTATAAACGACAGTCACTTGAACAGTTAATGGATGGAGCATTGGTTACATGGGTAAGCAAAACCAGAACCCTGGTGTATTGGACATTTTTTGTGTGTACCATGTATGCTAGAATCGTGTATAAGGTTGTCATTTCTTCTAGAACAAATGCATTTCACATCTTACTGGCTTGCAGAATGTGTATTGTGATGTCAACGCACTACTAATCCATAACATTATTATAAATCCTTTTATATATTATGCATAGTATTTTGTGTTCCTTCCTCACAGAAATTGTATACATTGGAGGTAATTTGATTGTCAAGTATTTTTAATTCCCCTAGTGTTCACTAAATTGGGTGTTTGCATGTGTGTTGGTTCGTTAATGCGTTATGATAGACTAATCTAAGTGAGCCGCACCTTCAAGGAGGACCAGCTTGACCCTGTGTAATGGATTTATATTAAATCTGTGAGATCAATGTGTAAACCATGCATTGCGCAGAGTCAATTCAGATCTTGAAGAAAAACTTCACTGTTGTAGCCCCGTTGTAACTTTTTTTTTTTTTTTTAAAAACAAGTTAGTTACATTTAACAGTCACTTCCTTGTTTTCTCTGATTCAGCTGGTACAAGCAAAAAATAGCACCAATATTTTAGCTAGCTGATTACATGGTGCTTAATGGATTTTATTGTGATAACTAAAAACCTCATTAAGTGTGTTGTTTCACTTAGGCAAAACAATAATTGCACTCAGTAGTATGTTAATAAAAAAAAAGGCAATCTTGTCATTTTATTTCCTGGAGGGTTAGTCACACAACACATAAACTAAAGTATATTTTTTCAGTTTATAGGGCAACAGCATATATGCTTTTTGTGTCTCATAGAAACAGAATTGAAAGGCAAATAAGATCAATTTGGCCCACCAACTCTGATTCCTGATTTTAGGGATTCAGTCCCCATCAGTCTTTGATATGGTACTATAGTTAGGATAGCTTTATGTATATCCCATAGCTGTTAACCCCTTTGTGACAATGGCTGTTTTAACATTTCTGCGAGCTTGTATTTAACTGTAATTTTCTTCTTTCCATTTTACTTAACCCGCACAAGTTATATATTGTTTTTTGTCAGGACAAGAATGGCTTTCTTTAGATGTTAGTATTTTTATTGTGTCATTGTATCGTTAATCTAAATGAAACGGCCGCACGGCCACCCATTTAAGTGGGCCGCGCCAAGCAGGGCCGGACTAGCCCACCGGGAAACCGGGAGATTTCCCGGTGGGCCGGAGGGTCCATGGGCCGGCACACCGACATACTATAGCAGCAGACGCAGCTGCAAGTTTTGAAACAGTCTTAAGACCGCCTCCACTGACCGCTAAAATCATTTACCAGAGGCGGTCTTACGGTCGCATCTTCGTCCTGCCCCTTTGTAGACGCATTGTGATGCTCCTCGTGACAGAACAGCTCCTCGTGACAGGGAGGTCGTCATGTTGGAGGTGAGCAGAAAGCAGGGGAACGGAAGCTGGGAAAATGTAAATATTTTCAAAAAAAAAATAGTTGGGGTTATAGGTGGGAGGGGACCCATATTCAAACAGGGGGCTGCCTTGGGACAGCAAAAAGGGGGAGCTGGGTGTATAAGTACACAACAGGGTGGTTGGGGCATCACATATAAATCAATACATAAAGGGGGTGGGTGCCTGGTGGCAATACACATGGGTACATTAACCAGTACAAAAGGGGGCATCAAAACTCAAGGGAGGGGGGCTGGCTGGGGTACATCACATAAATCAATACACAAGGGTATTGGGGCATAAATGCAAAAAGGGGGATGCCTGGGGGCACAAAAGCACATGAGGCAATATACAAGGATGTGGGGGGAATACATTAAAACTAAAGGGGGGCTGGCTGGGGGGTCAATACACAAGGTGGAAAACACACTAACAACAAACCAGTGTGTAAAGTTTTTTTATGCTTTGTGTAGCTTAACCCGTCCTGATGCGGGTGTTGGTGTGACAGAGCTTGTCCTGGTGTGTGTGTGCGTGTTTGGGTGTCGGTGTTGCAGAGCCTGTCCTGGTGTGTTCGTTTGGCGTCAGTGTGGCAGAGCCTGTCCTGGTGTGTGTGTTTGGGTGTCGGTGTTGCAGAGCCTGTACTGGTGTCAGGATGGGCTGTTTGGGGACAAAGATGGCTCACGCTGGTCTGTTTAGGGACAAGATTGGCTCACGCTGGACTGTAATTTGTTAATGTTATCTGGGTGCTGCTCAGGTTCTATGTGGGTAATGTGGACACCAGGACTGGCTTTGGGATGTGCATCCTGTGATCTGTGCCTGTAATTTAGGGGGTTTCTATCTATACCTTTAATGCTGAGTTATGTGATTTCCAGTTGATCTGTATCTGCAAAGCTGGGTTTGTGTGTTATTCTGTTGATCTATATCTGCTTTACTATTTTTCCATACATTATTTATGTATACCTGCAAATACAGGGTTTGTATGTCTTTTTCAGTTGATCTATACATGCACGTGCTGTTTACATGTGTTGTTTATTTGATCTATACCTGAACTACAGGGAGTAAGTAAAATAAAGGTATGGCTTAGTGAATGAGGGACAAAGGGACTCTGGGGATGATTATTGGGGAGAGGATCTCTCAAAGTCACGGTATGGTCAGAAGGAGGGAAGACTGCACTGACTCTCACAGTCTTCCCCTAATCTGCAGTCAGTGTGGCAATTATTTTTTTGTGCATGAGCAGAGAGAGTGATTGCATGTTAGGGAGCCTTGGAACGGAGACCAAGGAAATGCCTAGGGTCCAATTTTTCAATATTTAAAAAAATGTTTTTGTTACAAAGATTAGCTGTTTTTTAATGTATTAAACATACATTATTTTACCAGTGTTTCAAGTGATATATTATTGTACTTGTTTGCAAAAAAGGTGGGTAGAATGTGGGGTAGGGGATAGTGAGGAAAGAGGTATCTGATGGGGAAAAATGCTACCCCTCCAGATTTTTAGGGGTTCCTACACCCATGCTGGTGTGTGTGTATTTAGTCATCTGTTTCCTGGCACTTTACTTCCTGTAGGAATAAATTGAACTATGTAATTTTTACTTGTCTCGAGAAAAAACGCCCTCTTGAATTTGTAGTCACTTCAGTGGACAAAACGTTCTAGGCCCTGAAATCAGTGAGAGGAAAAGTAAAGGTTTATTTTACTAAAAAGGATTAGTGGCACTAAATTGTGGCGTCCCATGTATGATGACTATGATTTTTAGTGTACTGAAGTATTCCCAATCTCATGACATTACATCACATCAATATGCGTTAGAAAATCAGGAAAAGATAGGCATGGATGGTGGGCTGATTCAGTGGTGCAACGGGCCACTTGACTAGGCCCCAAAGGCCACTGGCTGCCAGCAGTCCCCTGTACTATTTGTCCTGAGTGTAGAAATACCCAATGTTTTTTATGTTTTTTTTTTGCTTTTTTCTGCATGTTATGGGACAAGTAGCGTTTTGCTATTTCAAAACCATTTTTTCCAAATCTGGTAATTCTGCCCCCATGTGCTATTTAGGGTAATTTTAAAGCTGGCCAATGCCATTAACCCCATCAAACCATATATTTTTGAAGACCAGACATCCCAGGGTATTTCAAATGCTGGTATTTTAACTATTTCCATGCACAAATTGTACCACCAGTCTTTGTCAAACTTTGTGGTAGTCAATTTTTTTGTGGTTTATTTTTTTTTCACACTCTGTTAGATATTCTTTGTCTTGAATATCTAAACTTTTCCAGTGACCTAGGGCTGAAACAACAAATCGATAATAATCGATAATTAAATTAATTAATTAAATTAATTAGTTGAATCGATTTTTATCGATTATAAAAAGAGGTTTTTTCAGAGCAAATGCTCTGAAAAACTCCTCTCCTTGTATAATCCGACCTCAAACAGAGATCGGATTATAACACTAGAATCCAGATCCCCCGCAACGCTGCAGGGGACCTGGATTCTCCTCACTGTCGGCCGGTGGGTGTCCGTGCGATACGCACAGACAACTTCCGTCTCTCCCCTCCACTTCCATACACCCCTCTGACTCCTCCACCTCCCATACACCACTCTGCCTCTCTCCCGACTCCCTGGTGTTTTGTGAACCTCCGTTGCTGACAGGCACTTTCACTGCAGCTTCATAGAAGCCTCAGCGTAAGTGAAGCCCTTACGAAAAAATTACTGTAGTTTTTCTGAAGTAATACTGCAGTTTTTGGACATGAAAAAACTGCAATACTGCACTTTTACTGCAGTATTACTGCACATTTACTGCAGTTTTACTGCATTTGTACTTCACTGTACTGCAGTTTCACTGCAGTTATTTTTGTACAGAAGTACAAATGCAATAAAGCTACAGTACATTGAAGTACAACTGTAGGTTTGCAATATAAAAAAAAAGTGCAGTAAATGTGGAATGGAGTATGGGAGGGGGCAGAGTGATGTATGGGAGGGGGAGGAGGCAGCGTGGTGTATGGGAGGGGGAAGAGGCAAAGTGGTGTATGGGAGGGGGGAGGAGGCAAAGTGGTGTATGGGAGGGGGGGAAGAGGCAAAGTGGTGTATGGGAGGGGGGAAGAGGCAGAGTGGTGTATGGGAGGGGGAGGAGGCAAAGTGTTGTATGGGAGGGGGAGGAGCCAGAGTGGTGTATGGGGGGAGGAGGCAAAGTGGTGTATGGCAGGGGGAGGAGGCAGAGTGGTGTATGGGAGGGGGAGGAGGCAGAGTGGAGTATGGGAGGGGGAGGAGGCAGAGTGGAGTATGGGAGGGGGAGGAGGCAGAGTGGTGTATGGGAGGGGGAGGAGGCAGAGTGGTGTATGGGAGGGGGAGGAGGCAGAGTGGTGTATGGAAGGGAGAGGAGGCAGAGTGGTGTATGGGAGGGAGAGGAGGCAGAGTGGTGTATGGGAGGGGGAGGAGGCAGAGTGGTGTATGGGAGGGGGAGGAGGCAGAGTGGTGAATGGAAGGGAGAGGAGGCAGAGTGGTGTATGGAAGGGAGAGGAGGTAGAGTGGTGTATGGGAGGGGGGAGGAGGCAGAGTGGTGTATGGGAGCGGGAGGAGGCAGAGTGGTGTATGGGAGGGGGAGGAGGCAGAGTGGTGTATGGGAGGGGGAGGAGGCAGAGTGGTGTATGGGAGGGAGAGGAGGCAGAGTGGTGTATGGGAGGGGGAGGAGGCAAAGTGTTGTATGGGAGGGGGAGGAGGCAGAGTGGTGTATGGGAGGAGGCAGAGTGGAGTATGGGAGGGGGAGGAGGCAGAGTGGAGTATGGGAGGGGGAGGAGGCAGAGTGGTGTATGGGAGGGGGAGGAGGCAGAGTGGTGTATGGGAGGGGGAGGAGGCAGAGTGGTGTATGGAAGGGAGAGGAGGCAGAGTGGTGTAAGGGAGGGGGAGGAGGCAGAGTGGTGTATGGAAGGGAGAGGAGGCAGAGTGGTGTATGGGAGGGGGGAGGAGGCAGAGTGGTGTATGGGAGGGGGGAGGAGGCAGAGTGGTGTATGGGAGCGGGTGGAGGCAGAGTGGTGTATGGGAGGGGGAGGAGGCAGAGTGGTGTATGGGAGGGGGAGGAGGCAGAGTGGTGTATGGGAGGGAGAGGAGGCAGAGTGGTGTATGGGAGGGGGAGGAGGCAGAGTGGTGTATGGGAGGGAGAGGAGGCAGAGTGGTGTATGGGAGGGGGAGGAGGCAGAGTGGTGTATGGGAGGGAGAGGAGGCAGAGTGGTGTATGGGAGGGGGAGGAGGCAGAGTGGTGTATGGGAGGGGGAGGAGGCAGAGTGGTATATGGGAGGGAGAGGAGGCAGAGTGGTGTATGGGAGGGAGAGGAGGCAGAGTGGTGTATGGGAGGGGGAGGAGGCAGAGTGGTGTATGGGAGGGGGAGGAGGCAGAGTGGTGTATGGGAGGGGGAGGAGGCAGAGTGGTGTATGGGAGGGAGAGGAGGCAGAGTGGTGTATGGGAGGGGGGGGAGGCAGAGCGGTGTATGGGAGGGGGTGGAGGCAGAGTGGTGTATGGGAGGGGGGTGGAGGCAGAGTGGTGTATGGGTGAGTTATAGTGGTGTATGGGGGGTATAGTGAATTTCAGGGTAGCAGAGTGGTGTGTGGGGGTGTAATGAATTTCAGGGAGGCAGAGTGGCATATCTGGGGGAGTTAGAGTGGTGTATAGGGGGAGGTAGAGTGGTGTATGGGGGGTATAATTACTTTCAGAGTGGCATATCTGGGGGAGGCAGAGTGGTGAATCAGGGAGTATAATGAATTTATGGGGGGCGGAGTGGCATATCAGGGTGCACAGTGGCATATAGGGAGGTATAAGGCATAAATGTGGACGAGTGGCATATTGGAAGCTATAAGGCATATCGATATTAGGCATATCAGGGGGGCATAAGACATATCTGGGGGTAAAAGGTATATCAGGGGGCTCAGTTGCATATCACTGGCATATAAGGAGTATAAGGCATATCGGGGGCACAGTGGCATATCAGGGGGCACAGTGGATTCTCTGGCATATAGGAGGTATAAGGCATATATGGGGGCAGAGTGGCAAGCTGGGGGTCAGATGTGCATAACTGGGGGCAGTTTGGTAAATAAAAGAAAATATAAACAAGGCTTTTTTCTCATAGTTTTTATTAAATATGAAAAATAGTTAACATATGAACTAATATTTACTAATAACTTTGTATTAAACCCTAGTTTGAGAAACACTGTGTTTGGGTTCTTGTAGCTTTTATTATGATGTCAGTAAAATAAGAAGGTGAATAGAGAGAGAAATGCCATTGCGATAAAGAGATGAAAGTGTAAATTGTACGTTTTTTTATTACATTATTTGAAATTAAAAAAATTTGCATTTTTTTATCCGATTAATGGAAAAAATAATCGGCCAACTAATCGATTATTAAAATAATCTTTAGTTGCAGCCCTACAGTGACCAAACAGCAATCAAAACCACAGCTTCTAAGTCTTCTTAAGTAAATTTATTTAGTAACAAAGTAATATACATACAGTACTGATTGATGAACAGATGGTGGTCGTGGGTGCTGTAGGCTCAGTATTCTTGGTGAGGTGAAGGTGAAAGAGACCTTGTCCTTGGAGCCATGAGTATTTATACGCTTTTACATTCAGTTAGGGTATGTAGTAGGTTCTTACTATATATAGGCGATATATGAATATAAGAAACCTTATTGGCGCAGTCATAGGATACACTAGCATTCTAATAGCTACATTACGTGTTTGAGAACATATGTTCCTAGCACTCAAGTTGCATTCAAGCCTAAAGTGTGTTGAACAGAATAAAAGTATAACAATGATTTCTTACACACTCATTTTACTTCAGGTATGAATTTACAGGTTCTGTTATATGTCACTGTCACACAACACCCCAATATGTGTTCAGCAACATCTCCCGTGTACAGTGATACCACGTATGGGTTTGCCTGGCTGTTTGGGGGGCAAAAACGGCCATATTTGGGGCAAGTGCATTTTTCAAAGCTGGACTTTTGGTGACCCACTGCCCATGCCCTATTTGGTACATCTTTGAGCCTGGTCAATTCAATGTGCCCAATAAAACCATATATTTCTGAAAGCTAGACAGCCCAGGGTACAAATGCTAGTATTTTAACTATTTCCGTGCACACAATTTACCACCAGCCTTTGTCAAAGTTTGCAGTAGTATTTTTTATTTCTATTTTTCCCACACACGTTGTACTTTGGGTATGAATTTATAGCTCCTGGTATATATCATTATTGCACAACACACCAATATGTGTTCAGCAACATCTTCTGAGTACAGTGATATCCCCCATGCATGGGTTTTTTGGGGGCTAAAAGGCCACATTTGGGACAACTGCATTTTTCAATTTGGAAATTTGACATGTGGTCATCCTGCCCCTTGTGTTAATTGGGACATTGTTGAACCCAGCCAATTTAATTTACCCCATCAAATCATACATTTGTTTTTTTAAAAATAGACACCCCATTTAACATGCCAGTATTTTAACTATTTCCATGCGAGAATTGTTTGAAGATATAGCGCTAATTTTAGGACTTGCTCATAAAAATACATTATAATATAATTTTTTTGGGGCCTTTTTTCATATTTTTTGGAACTGGAAGGTTCCCCTGATTTTATTTTTACATGTTACCCTTTTTAAAAAAAAAAATAAAAAATTAAAAACTATGTTTTTTTCCTATTATTATTTTTTTATTTATTTTACTAATCACTCTATTTTACTAATCACTCTCTTGGAAACTCTTATTTTTTTAAAGGACGCGCTGCAAGTGGCAAAGCCTCTCGCAGTGGCGGTTGTGAACGCTATCCGGAGCGGTCACAGCGTGTCTTGGGGTGGGTGTTCGGTGTTGCTGAATGCCTCGCTATCGAGGTATTTCAGTGACACCATTGAAGTTTAGGAGGCGATCGTTGACAGCCTCCCAAACTCTTTTAAAACGGTCCCCTGATGCCGATCTCGGTGTTGCTGAATGCCTCAACATCAAGATCGCTTTCTACACTCATTTAAAGTCATGACGGTCTTGGCACATCAATTGTTGTTAACTGAATGTTTATGCGTCATGTGCCCGGATCGTCAATTGTCGTCAAGGGATTAAATTCCCCAACTGTATGAGCCTCCATCACCCCTACTAGAAGACTGTTCCATTTAACTACCACCATTTCTTCTATTGTCACAGAAATCTGAATTCAGTTACAAAACTGTTAAATTCAGTAGAGTGGGGAACAGCACCTTTATATTTTTAAGTTTAAAAAAAAAATCATCATCCACAACTACGATTTTGTACTGCTGCAAATATGGATTTTTCTGTGTATGTGTATGTTGCAAATGTTTAAATACCACCCTTTTTTGTTCTGCTCTGAAGCCAACTGTAAGCTAATAGCTGTGTCAGCTCAGCACAACTCTCCATAGTCTAAAAGACCTGGTTCAGGACCTTGGTTGTTACTGGACCTTTGTGCAGCAGTGAACTGCTCCCCAATTGGCCTAGGCTGCAATACGCCACTACATTTTATCACCAAATAATTGTTACTTCAACCATTTAACCCTTGGACAATTGACATGCCAAGCACATCATGGAAATATTGCTAACTCCTCACTTAACAAACGTAACCCCTCTAACTACACTCATTTTCTATGGTGACCATTCCACCTCTTTTGGCCCCCAACTTCACCGTGTAACATGCCACTTCCCACAGTGCCAATTTTGTCCCCAAACAGCTTGTCAGTGCCATCTTTGCCCCCAAAGTACTAGTGCCATATTTGCACCCAGAAAACTTGCCAGTGTCATCTTTGTCCTCCAAGCCGCTCATTTGGGCGATCGGCGACCCTCTCTCTCCTGCATTCCCTGACACCTGGCCTCGCCGCGGCCCTGCATCCATCGTTTGCAATCTTTGACCTGCCAACTACTGTCTAGGGCTGTTTAACAGAACCTGTAGTGTCTAAGTGACCTCATTCTGGCTTCAACTCTTTGACTTACACTTTGCATATAGATGGACCTAGTGTACAGTAATATCACACATAAAAATAATTTGGTCCTTGTAGCCGGACTAGATTTCTGTATTAAATAATGTATTTTTTTATTTTGTTAATTTTACAAAAAAACAAAAAAAGGCTCAGTACTCAGTGCCCTGCAAATTATTTATGTGAAGCACTATGCAGAGCTGCATTGTTTGAGAAGATACGGTAAGGTTTTAAACAAAGCACTTCTTGGATGGAATGCATGATGCACAAGCAGCATTGAGCTCACATGCACAAAAATGCTACCTGACTGATCAATAACTTTACAGACATAGCATTAAGGCAAACAGCCTGTTTTTTTCACAGTGTGCCACACCAATAGATTTTGCAATATGTATGTACTGCAGCAAAAGCTTATCTTAGCTAGATTTCTTTGTTTCATGGGTCCTCACACAAGTTCCTCCAGATACTTGAGGACCTAAATACAAGAAGGGAGGATGTAGCAATGTTATACAAGCAACCTGGAGAGGGTGCTAGAGAGTTCAGTGTGAGTTGTAGTAACTGTGGTTTGGAGCTAACCAGCTCAGCATGGCAGTTGTATGTTATGAAGCTATGCATAATAAAGAAGCATGTTTTACCCTTAACTGAGAGTGCATCAATCAATCAATAGGAGGTATCCAAACATGGTGGCAGCGGTATGTGGATAATACTGAATTTCCAAACTGCAAAAGAAAACCTGGAGCTTTTGAGCAATATACAGCAGAGACACAGAGAGGCCTTCAGAGCACTGGGAAGCCTGTTTGAGTAGCGGACTTATATACAGCAGAGAACACTGTAAGTAAGCTTACTGATTATATCATGGAAGCTGTTCTAAAACCACCAGAAAGCTTGAATCTCAGTGCTGCTAACTTGTCACAAGCTTGGAGAAGCTGGAAAGAGGAGTTTACACTGTATGTGGATCTGACACTGACAGCAAGAGATGAGAGCAAGAAGGTAAAACTATTTTATTATTTGATTGGTGTGGAAGGCAGAGAAATAGCCAAGACACTAAGCAACCCAGGTGATACAGAGACCCCTGCACTGAGAGACATTATACAAGCATTTGATAAATACTGTGACCCAAAAAAGAATGAAACTGGAAAGATATAAGTTTTTTTTTCAAGGAATCAGGAGCCAGAAGAGAAAATTGACTCATATGTCACACATTTGAAAAGGCTAGCAACAACCTGAGTTTGGGGAAATAAGAGACTCTTTAATCAGGGACAGAATAGGGGACGTACTAAACAGCATATTGGGATGATGGGATGATGGGATGATGGGATGATGGGATGATTGGCTGCAAGGCTCATGGTAAATCAAAGTATGTTCTTTTAGGTAGTTCTTGATACTAAGTTGCAATGAATACATTGCAAAAAGAAGCTGCAAATGTTTAACTATTTAATTGCTGAAATATATACAGTTTTATAACGGAATCATGGTAAATTCTATAGAAATAATAGAAAAATGTTATGTAATCAAACTATTGATTTAATATGGTACATGTATGTGCAACACCATATTTTACCTGTTTTGATTGGCACAATATGGGAATATATATTTTAAACATGGGGATTATGGGTGGAATATTATAGTTACACATGCTAAGTAGCACATTTGACCTCTTTCTGATAAGAATATGGGTATAATATATTTTTTACATGGGGATTATGGGTGTAATATCATGGTTACACATGCTAAATAACACATTTGACCTGTTTCTGATAAGAATATGGGAATATTATTATTTTTACATGGGGATTATGGGTGGAATATTATAGTTACACATGCTAAGTAACATATTTGACCCATTTCTGATAAGAATATGGGTATAATATATTTTTTTACATGGGGATTATGGGTGGCATCAGTAGCGTACCTAGCGGGGGGGGGCGGTCCGCACCGGGTGCCCCTCATCAGGGGGGTGCCAATTTGCTGGCACCCCTCCAGAGACGGACAGTAATGTCCGCCGCTGGAGGAGCAGGCTCACAAGGGAGCGGTATCGGAGGTCTTTAACAGACCTCCGGCTCCCTTGAGTGATCAATCAAGGGAGCCGGAGGTCTGTTAAAGACCTCTGATACCGCTCCCTTTTGCTCCGCGCGGCAACAGCTGCTGTGCGCCGGGGTTTGTTGTCCCGGCGCACAGCACTGAAGCTGCGCCCACCGCTGTCCGTGCCCTCTGACCCGGAAGAAGGCAGAGAAGACAGAAGAACTGAAGAAGAGGAGCGAAGAAGAGGAAAAGAAGCTGAAAGAAGAAATGAAAGGTAGGTAAGCATTAAGTGAGAGTGGATTGGTATGTGTGTGGATTAGTATATATGTGTGGATTGGTGTATATATGTGGATTGGTGTATATATGTGGATTGGTGTATATGTGTGGATTGGTGTATGTGTGTGGATTGGTGTATGTGTGTGGATTGGTATGTGTGGATTGGTATATATGTGTGGATTGGTATGTGTGTGGATTGATATATGTGTGGATTGGTGTACGTGTGGATTGAGATACGTGTGGATTGGTGTATGTGTGGATTGATATACGTGTGGATTGGTGTGCGTGTGGATTGGTGTGCGTGTGGATTGGTGTGCGTGTGGATTGGTGTACGTGTGGATTGGTGTACGTGTGGATTGGTATACGTGTGGATTGGTATTGGTATATGTGTGGTTTGGTAAGTGTGTGGATTGGTAAGTGTGTGAGAGTGATGGGTGTTATGCTGTACCATTTCCAATGAATTTTTCATTATATAATTATGCTTTAAAGTACATAACCCCCATCACTCTATACTGTTCCATACAGTGGCAGAGCTGGGAGACAGAGGCCTTGCACCCCCACTGCAGGACTCCTGAAAGGTAAGTGAACTTCAAAGAGGGAGAGGGTAGATAGTTAGGAGGGGGTAGATAGGGAGAATGGGTGAGATGGGGGATAGGGGGTAGATAGGGCAGAAGGGAGTGAGAAGGGGTAGATAGGGCAATCATACTCCTATCATGCCAAGTCTGCGAGTATATCCTGGAATCTGGGTATGCCTGGGCATGATAAGAATGTGATTGCTGTTAACAATTATATATATATGATTGCTCCAAAAATAGCCAGATATATGTTACCAAAGAAAAAATGGGCACCCAGGGGTCTTTGCCTTGAGAAAGGACCGGAGGTGGTCCGAAACATTGGCCGTGCTGATTGAAAAAAACTACTGCAAAGACCCGTGAGTGCCCATTTTTTCTTTGGTTACATATATATATATTTAATTGTTTTGTCCTATTTTGGTGTGTTACTTACTTTAAATAAAAGTGTTAGATTTTTTTATGGTGTGGGGGGGTCATATTCGGTTTCGGCCAGGTAAATGCTGCATTTTCGGTTTCAGTCCAGAATTCGTTTCGAGGCATCCCTAAACCAGACAATGAAGTGGTAGGCCTACACCACATCAATGTTTGGCTTAGTATATAGTGATAGGAGTTATGCTGCATTATTACCAATGTCTGGCTCAATGTATAGTGATAGGGATTACGCTGTACCACTGTCAATGTGTGCCTCAGTATATAGTGATAGGTGTTATGCTGTACCACCGTCAATGTCTGCCTCAGTATATAATAACAGTAATGTTACCACCTTCAGTGTCTGTGCCGGTATATAACGATAGAAGCTATGCAGTTTATCATTAGGTACAATTTTGATATTCCACCCATAATCCCCATGTAAAAAATATCTATAACTATATTCCTATCAGAAACGGGTCAAATGTGTCCCTTTGACCATGCTATTCCTCCTATAATCCCTATGTAGAAAAAATATACCAACATTCTTATCAGAAATGGGATCGAATATGTTACTAGGGGTGTGTAACCATGACATTTCACCCATAATCCCCATGTAGAAAACCATTTATAACCATTTTCTTAACAGAAATAGATCAAATGTTACATGGCACATGCAATCATATCATAGTATCCATAATATCTATGAAAAAATTTAATCATACCCATTTTCTTATCAGAAACAAGTGAAATAAATCACTAGGCATGTGTAACCATAATATTCCACCCATAATCCCCATGTAAAAAAATGAATATAGCCATATTCTTATCAGATACAGGTCAAATGTGTTCCTTAGCATGTGTAACCATGATATTCCACCCATAATCCCCATGTAAAAATAATAATATACCCATATTCTTATCAGAAACAGGTCAAATATATTATACCCATATATAAAAATATTATACCCATATTCTTATCAGAAACAGGTCAAATGTGTTCTCTTAGCATGTGTAACTATAATATTCCACCCATAATCCCCATGTAAAAATAATAATATTCCCATATTCCTATCAAAAACAGGTCAAATATGTTCATTAGCATGTGTAACTATAATATTCCACCCATAATCCCCATGTAAAAATAATAATATTCCCATATTCTTATCAGAAACAGGTCAAATATGTTCCTTAGCATGTGTAACCATGATATTCCACCCATAATCCCCATGTAAAAAAAATATTATACCCATATTCTTATCAGAAATGGGTTAAATGTGTTCCTTAGCATGTGTAACCATGATATTCCACCCATAATCCCATGTAAAAAAATATTTATAGCCATATTTTTATCAGAAATGGGTCAAATGTGTTCCTCAGCATGTGTAACTATAATATTCTACCCATAATCCCCATGTAAAAAATGAGTATACCCATATTCTTATTAGAAACAGGACAAATATGTTATTTAGCATGTGTAACGATAATATTCCACCCACAATCCCCATGTAAAAATAATATTATTCCCATATTCTTATCAAAAACAGGTCAAATATGTTATTTAGCATGTGTA
Source organism: Spea bombifrons (assembly GCF_027358695.1). Lineage (NCBI taxonomy): Eukaryota > Metazoa > Chordata > Amphibia > Anura > Pelobatidae > Spea > Spea bombifrons. Next base: position 18,314,593 of record NC_071096.1, on the reverse strand, counting down.
ACCATGATATTCCACCCATAATCCCCATGTAAAAAAATATTTATAGCCATATTCTTATCAGAAATGGGTCAAATGTGTCCCTTAGCATGTGTAACTATAATATTCCACCCATAATCCCCATGTAAAAAAATATTATACCCATATTCTTATCAGAAATGGATTAAATCTGTTACTTAGCATGTGTAACTATAATATTCCACCCATAATCCCCATGTAAAAAATGAGTATACCCATATTCTTATCAGAAACAGGTCAAATATGTTATTAAGCATGTGTAACCATGATATTCCACCCATAATCCCCATGTAAAAAAAATATACCCAAATTCTTATCAGAAATGGGTCAAATGTGTTCCTTAGCATGTGTAACTATAATATTCCACCCATAATCCCCATGTAAAAATAATAATATTCCCATATTCTTATCAGAAACGGGTCATATATGTTCCTTAGCATGTGTAACTATAATATTCCACCCACAATCCCCATGTAAAAATAATAATATTCCCATATTCTTATCAGAAACAGATCAAATGTGTTCTTTGGCATCTGTAACCATGATATTCCACCCATAATCCCCATGTAAAGAAATATTTATAGCCATATTCTTATCAGAAATGGGTCAGATGTGTTCCTTATCATGTGTAACTATAATATTCCACCCATAATCCCCATGTAAAAAAATATTATACCCATATTCTTATCAGAAACAGGTCAAATATGTTACTTAGCATGTGTAACTATACTATTCCACCCATAATCCCCATTTAAAAAAAGAAAATAGCCATATTCTTATCAGAAATGGGTCAAATGTGTTATTTAGCATGTTTAACTATAATATTCCACCCATAATCCCCATGTAAAAAAATAAAATGCCCATATTCTTATCAGAAACAGGTCAAATGTGTTCCTTAGCATGTGTAACTATAATATTCCACCCATAATCCCCATGTAAAAAAATGAGTATACCCATCTTCTTATCAGAAACAGATCAAATATGTTATTTAGCATGTGTAACTATAATATTCCACCCATAATCCTCATGTAAAAATAATAATATTCCCATATTCTTATCAGAAACAGGTCAAATATGTGCATGAGCATCTGTAACCATGATATTCCACCCATAATCCCCATGTAAAAAAAATATTATACCCATATTTTTATCAGAAATGGGTCAAATATGTTATTTAGCATGTGTAACTATAATATTCCACCCATAATCCCCATGTAAAAAATAATAATATTCCCATATTCTTATCAGAAACAGGTCAAATATGTTCCTTAGCATGTGTAACCATGATATTCCACCCATAATCCCCATGTAAAAAATATATTATACCCATATTCTTATCAGAAATGGGTCAAATATGTTCCTTAGTATGTGTAACTATAATATTCCACCCATAATCCCCATGTAAAAAAATGAGTATACCCATATTCTTATCAGAAACAGGTCAAATGTGTTCCTTTGCATGTGTAACTATAATATTCCACCCATAATCCCCATGTTTAAAATATATATTCCCATATTGTGCCAATCAAAACAGGTAAAATATGGTGTTGCATATACATGTACCATATTAAATCAATATTTTGATTACATAACATTTTTCTATTATTTCTATAGAATTTACCATGATTCCGTTATAAAACTGTATATATTTCAGCAAGTAAATAGTTAAACATTTGCAGCTTCTTTTTGCAATGTATTCATTGCAACTTGGTATCAAGAACTACCTAAAAGAACATACTTTGATTTACCATGAGTGTAAAATGTGTACTGACACCTATTGATAGTTCTGAGCATTGCAGCCAATCATCCCATCATCCCAATATGCTGTTTAGTACGTCCCCAGAATAGTCTGTGGTATAAGGGATTCCCAATTAAGAGAGAGACTTTTAAGAGAAGATGAGCTGAATCTTGAAAAATGTCTCCAACTATGTAGAGTCTCACAACTGACAAGGGAACGTGTGAAAATGATAGTCCTTCTCATTCCATGGTACATGCTGTAACATCAAAAGTAAGAAAGGCACATGTTAATGCAAGTAAAAGTACTGGATATCTACTGCTGTGGAAATACTGTGGGAAAAGACATGAGAGAAACAAAGAGAAATGCCCAGTTTATGGACAGACATGCAGGAGTTGTGGCAAAAGCAACCATTTTTCTACACCGTGTAAGCTGAAAGAAAACATTAAGCACATGAAAGTACATGCAGTCACAGAGGATGCAGAATCAGATAGTTATGAGGATGTGATGTGGATTCAGTTACAACCTGAAGCAGACAGTGTAAATGTAATACAACAACCAACTACAAACAGAGCAACCCAGCTCTTTGCCACTATGATGCTGGATAAAAAGCCCATCCAATTTCAGTTAGATTGTGGGGCAATCTGCAATGTTATTCCATCTCATCTGCTGAATACGACCGTAGACATACAACCTACAGATCAAGTCCTAATGATGTACAATAAAAGCATTCTTAAACCTGTGGGTAAGTGCAGACTTAAACTGAAAAACCCACGTAACAACAAATGTTATAGGTTGGAATATACAGTGGTAAAGGAGGGTGACCATGTTCCTCTGCTGGGAATAAAAGCTGTTCAGGCAATGAATTTAATACAAGTGCAGTTTCACAACATTATGGCAATGGATTGTCACACAGGGCCACAGCAAACTGACAGCCAGGCACCTATTGATTTGCATACCTTACAAGCACGATTCTCAGATGTGTTTGAGGGAGATGGATGTCTGGAAGGTAGATATAAATTAGAAGTGAATAATAGAATTGAACCAACAAAACTACCCAAAAGGAGGGTGCCTGTGTCCATGGTAAACCCTCTGAAAGCAGAACTCCAAGACCTTCAGAAAAGAGGTATAATAGCACCAGTACAACAGAGCACAGATTGGATAAGCAGCCTAGTGATAGTCAAGAAACCATCGGGAAAATTAAGAATCTGTATTGACCCAAAACCTCTTAATAAGGCACTGAAAAGAAACCATTACCCATTGCCTACAATTGATGATATTTTACCAGATCTTTCAAAGGCTAAAATATTTTCTGTCTGTGACGTCAAAAATGGATTTTGGCACGTAGAGTTAGATGAGCAATCTAGCTATTTGACAGCTTTTGCTACACCATTTGGGCGATATAGGTGGCTTCGAATGCCAATGGGAATAAGTCCGGCCCCTGAAGTGTTTCAGCAGAAGCTCAACCAAACTCTGGAGGGACTTCCAGGAATCAAAACAATAGCAGATGATAAACTGGTGATAGGAGAAGGTGAAAATATGGAGTCTGCAATACAGGATCATGATCAAAAAATGACTCTATTTTTAGAAAGATGTAGGAAACACAATATCAAACAAAATTTTGAAAAATTGCAACTTAAGTTGACGGAAGTACCATACATTGGGCATCTCCTAACATCTCAGGGATTGAAAGTGGATCCAGAAAAAGTCAAGGCGATTCAAGGAATGCCCTCACCTACAGATGTGCGTGGGGTCCAGCGCTTCCTGGGCATGGTAAATTATCTGTCTAAATTTTGCAGTCATTTGTCAGAAATGTGTGAACCACTAAGACAGCTGACACACAAAGATGCACTATGGGAATGGACGGAGCTACAGCAAACAACATTTGAGTCTATAAAGCAGGCAATTGCAGAAATCACAATTCTGAAGTACTATAACCCAGAACAGGAACTAGTTTTACAATGTGATGCATCCGAGAAAGGCCTGGGGCAACACTCATGCAGGAGAAGATGCCTGTTGCATTTGCAAGTCGAGCACTGACTATAACAGAATGTGGATATGCGCAAATTGAAAAAGAATTGTTAGCCGTGTTGTTCGGGATGGAAAAGTTTCATCAGTATATTTATGGTCGACCTGTAGTAGTGCATTCTGATCACAAGCCGTTAGAAAGTATAACAAAGGAAGCATTACTAAATGCTCCAAAGAGGTTGCAGCGTATGCTGCTCAGACTGCAGAAATATGACTTCACCATCTGCTACCGTCCAGGAAAAGACTTACTTATTGCAGATGCCCTCAGTAGAGCTTATTTACCAATAACAACGGACGAAGGAATAGCTCAAGACATCGAGACTATCAATATGGTCGAATATTTGCCTTTGACACAAGAACGGCTACAATCAATACAAACATGCACAGAAAATGACAAGACACTGAAACTTTTGATAGAAGTAATTCTGGAAGGCTGGCCTAAATGTAAACAATATGTCCCAGTGGATGTTTCTCCTTTTTTCCATATACGAGATGAGTTGTCAGTACAGCATGGAATAATCTTTAAGGGGGAAAGAGCAGTTATACCTGAAGGTCTGAGACAAGACATAATGCACAGAATACATGCCTCACAGATGAAAGCCCCATGCGAAATGTGCAGGAACCAAGAACACCAGAAGCATGGAACACTGGAGTACAAGGGACAGACAATGCAAATATTCCAGGGAGCAATGCAGATGTCCAATATACAACCAGATCTGGCAGAATATGCAAAAAGCAAGTTCATCTGAAAGATTATGTCTGATTTTAGGACACCATTTGAAATCAGATATCTTTTCTGTATTATACATGTTTATATTACTAATGTTGTTTTTGTTTCTTTAAGAGAAAAGATGTAGCAATGTTATACAAGCAACCTGCAGAGGGTGCTAGAGAGTTCAGTGTGAGTTGTAGTAACTGTGGTTTGGAGCTAACCAGCTCAGCATGGCAGTTGTATGTTATGAAGCTATGCATAATAAAGAAGCATGTTTTACCCTTAACTGAGAGTGCATCAATCTATGCATAGGAGGTATCAAAACAGAGGAGTTGTAGAATCATTAGCTTTCAGGGCCGCCATCAGAGGTTTTGGGGCCCCTTACAGATCAAGAGGTCTGGGCCCCTCTGCTAGGGTGACCACATGTCCCGGATTGCCCAGGACAGTCAGGCAATGCATTGACCCGGAATGAAAGATCTTGGGATGCACTTTACATTGAAAACAATTGAACAGCCGGGTCAATTCATTTTCAGACAAAGGTAAGGTTTACGTCAGTCTTAAAAAGAATTGAGCCCGCCCATTCAATAGTGTTCTTGGGCAGCGGTGGCATGACAGAAGGAGCCGCAGAACCAGCAAAATGACGGGTTGTGTGGTGGAATCGAGCGAGACTCAGCCAGGTAAGGGGGGAAACTGGGGTGGGGCCAAGGTTGGGACTAGGAAGCTGTTATGTGTAAAGGTTGGCACTGTGAAGCAGTTTTGTGGGACAAAGTTGGCACTAAAAAGCTAACAGCGGGACAAGGCTGGCACTGGGAAGCTGTTTTTTGGACAAAGTTCGCAATGGGAAGAGAGATTATAGTTATAATTTACTGTTTTATTTTCAAGAATATATATACGCCAACATTTTTTATTTATACATTAAGAAATGTTTTTTTGCAGTTTATTATATATGGTTAGTAATGTATCCAGGTTTAAAAAGTTGCTGCTCATTGAGAAACAATAAAAAAAAGAGATATATAATAGGTATAGAAGTTTGACCTTTTTATGTAACCAGTTAATCGATAAACATTGAAAATTGTGTTGCCAGTCTTAAGCATAACTCATCAAAGTACGTGCTCCTGAATCCCAGTTAGTAAATGTGGTCACACAACCCCTGGAAGCCCTAGGGTTTCATTACCTGACATGAGCAATCTCAGACAATTAACCCCCTGCATTACCAGACATGAGCAGTCTCAGTGAATTAACCCCTCAATTGTGAGACATGAGCAGTCTCAGACAATAAACCCCTCAATTACCAGACATGAGCAGTTTCAGACAATTAATCCCCTCTATCAGACATTACACAGTCACAACAGTCAAACACAGCCACATGCAAATACATATCACACACAGAGCAGGTTTCTTACCTGGTACTGGCTGCAGCTTACACTGGGCTCCTGTGGACGGACTCGGCCAATCAGGAGAGGCTTCTGAACTCTCAACCAATAATGAGAGTCGAGAAGCCTCTCCTGATAGGCTGAGACCTCCTTCATCCTAGTGAGGGCTCCTCCAGTCCCTAATTAGTGGTCCAGTGTAGAGCGTCTTTACGTCTTTTTTTTTTAAACAGAGGGAGACTTTTTGTTCCCGAGTGTGGCCCCCAGGATAGCCGGGGCTATCAATAGAGCAGGGCTTGACAAATTTGTTGTGAATCTAGGCGCCAGGTAAAAAAGTTAGGAGCCAGGATTTTTAGCGGGGGGCTTTGGGGGGTTTCGGTCTGCACTGGGTGCCGCTCATCAGGGGGTGCCAACTTGCCGGCACCGGGCACCCCTCCAGAGATGGACAGTAATGTCTGCCGCTGGAGGAGCAGGCTCGGTTGGGGAGATCAAGGATCTCCCTTTAACCGGCTTAAAATTACTCAAGGGAGCCGGAGGTCGCTACTACTGCATCCCTACTACTAAGCCAGACAATGAAGTGGTAGGCCTACATCACATCAATGTTTGGCTTAGTATATAGTGATAGGAGTTATGCTGCACTATTGTCAATGTCTGGCTCAATGTATAGTGATAGGGATTACGCTGTACCACCGTCAATGTCTGCCTTAGTATATAGTGATAGGTGTTATGCTGTACCACGTCAATGTCTGCCTCGGTATATAATGATAACAGTAATGCTGTACCACCTTCAGTGTCTGTGCCAGTATATAACGATAGAAGGGAGACTTTTTGTTCCCGAGTGTGGCCCCCAGGATAGCCGGGGCTATCAATAGAGCAGGGCTTGACAAATTTGTTGTGAATCTAGGCGCCAGGTAAAAAAGTTAGGAGCCAGGATTTTTTTAAACTAACAGTTGGTCAGGAGTGATCTGATCATCATCAGCCCACTTACTAAACTCACAGCATTTGACCTGGAAGCACCCTGGACTTTCAGGTCAGTGCTGTTTTTTTTTTTTTTATTATTATTTTTAACCCTTTCAATGCTGATGTTCCATTGGAGCACAGCATTGACTGATGTTAACCCCTGCAATGCCACAAATGTGTCATACACAATTGTGGCATTGAAGGGGTTAACACTGCACTGTCGCTCTCAGGGAGCGATCAGGCAGCAGGGGGGTGTTGGGGCTGCTCTCCACACTCACGGGGAGACCAAAGAACCCTCTCCCCTGTCCCTGAAGCTGCCTCTGGCAGCTGGGACTCAAATTGCTGGTCTATAGACCAGCCATTGCAGGGGGAGTCTCTCGGATGACTGCTGTAGGCTTCCATGCCTACAGGAATCATCAAAGGGCTTGTGGGGGCTCGTTTTTGCTGTTGCTGGTCTGCCTGGGCTTCCAGGCAGACCACCAGCAGCAGAGCCCCGTACTAAACGGGAATTAACCCCTAAATGCCGCGATCGCGGCATTGAAGGGGTTAACGCTGCACTGTCGCTCTCATGGAGCGATCAGGCAGCTGGGGGGTGTTGGGTCAGGTAACCACATTTGTGTGGGGACCCAATCAACACACAACCCCCTTCCCTGAAGCTGCCTGTGGCAGCTGAAAACGCGATTGCTGGTTTTGCAGCAACCGCGTTTTCAGCCTACAGGCTCACTCCGTGGGAGTGATCTCAGGCTCGGGGGGTGGGCTCTGAGTGGCTGTGCTGTCTGCCCAGACTCCTGGGCAGACAGCAGCAGCAGCGCCCCCGTGTGGTGACTCAGCCTCTTACATCCACAATTTTTTCTGGATGTAAGAGGCTGACAAAACCTAGGCGCCAGGACAAACTTCTCTGTCGCCATTGCGACCTGGCGCCTGGGATTTGTCGAGCCCTGCAATAGAGCATTAAAAAATATATTCATTAAAATGTTGCTGTTCATTTAAAGGATATTTGAAATGTATAAAAATGTTTCTAACTATGTAAAACATATACTTTATATCACAATTAAGTCTTCCTTCTTTACTCCTTTAGCCCTTCCTTACTTTTAAATATAACTTATCTGTAATTAAATCTATTTTGATTGCACCTAAAAGACATCTGCACTTTTTCAACATAAGCCACCTACAGACATGTAACTTTCTCAGCAAAAGAACGTTTTGGCTCTGTCTATTAATTCTACATAAGTATTATTTCAACCTTTGGACATATCGTCCATTCTCTGATTAAAAAAAATGCTTTCTATTGTCCTAACTTATCCTCTGACCATATAAGTTTAGACTCCTTGCTATACTACTCCTCCTTCTTTAACCACTCTTTGTGCTTAAATATTTCAGTTTCACTTTTATACTCTCATTTTTCCTCCTATTAGACACGTGCAAATGGCCATTCCCTGCCCAATAGTTTCGGCTAAAAATTCGGAGGCATTTTTGATTTGGGAACGAAATCCGTTGCCAGGTGCCCTAAAGTCACTCTCATTCTTACTCTCTCTAAGTGTTTCCCTACCTTCTCCACCAACCATTTCATCTTCTGCCGACCACTTCTGCATTTTCCTCTGTATCTTCTATCTTCTTTCTTCTCTATTCTCCAGTCCTTAATCCGCTATCTTCTTTCTTCGTCTGCATCTCTGCGGACATAACCCTGCAGCAACTTCCGCAAGTACCGCCATAGTGCTCTCAGTTCACCTTAGGGCAATATAGCAGTGCATGTAGTGACGTGCTCTCCCTGAACCTCCAATCAAGAGAGAGGACATTGACTTCAGTTGGTGCTTTTGGTGATGTCCTGTTCCCTTGGAAGATCCGAGAGGGCCATGCTGCAGTGCCTCCGTTTTGGTGGAAGTTCCTGCTGGGTTATGTCCACAGAGATATGGACAAAGAAAGGAGATAGTAGATTGAACATTGAATAGAGAAGAAAATGGAGAAGATACATAAGTGGTCAGCAGAGAAGGTAGGGAAGAGTGTGAGAGAGAGAGAGTGAATGAGAATGCTAGTGTGAGAGTGAATGTGGACCCACAAATTTCAGATCAAAATTCAGAGCCAGGGGGGTCTGGCCTCATTTTTGTAATGCTTGCTAATGAAAAAATTGTGATCTATTAAGTCAGTAGCGTACCTAGCGGGGGGCTTTGGGGGGTTTCGGTCTGCACTGGGTGCCGCTCATCAGGGGGTGCCAACTTGCCGGCACCGGGCACCCCTCCAGAGATGGACAGTAATGTCTGCCGCTGGAGGAGCAGGCTCGGTTGGGGAGATCAAGGATCTCCCTTTAACCGGCTTAAAATTACTCAAGGGAGCCGGAGGTCGCTACTACTGCATCCCTACTACTAAGCCAGACAATGAAGTGGTAGGCCTACATCACATCAATGTTTGGCTTAGTATATAGTGATAGGAGTTATGCTGCACTATTGTCAATGTCTGGCTCAATGTATAGTGATAGGGATTACGCTGTACCACCGTCAATGTCTGCCTTAGTATATAGTGATAGGTGTTATGCTGTACCACGTCAATGTCTGCCTCGGTATATAATGATAACAGTAATGCTGTACCACCTTCAGTGTCTGTGCCAGTATATAACGATAGAAGCTATGCAGTTTTAAAGTGTGTGTGTGTGGGGGGGTGCCACATACAGGATCCGCCCCATGTGACAAATACTCTAGGTACGCCCCTGTATTATGTATAGGATAAAAGTCTTGAAAATATGCAACATTTGGACTGGTCCACTTAAAAAATATTTTCTTAGGTGTTTGTGAATTTGTACATTGCAACAGATGAATTTTATAATTTAGTATTTTCTTTATTTACAGATAAAGACTTTTGAGCAAATTAATGTTTCAGAGTATGATGTATTCTGTCCCTCCAATAATCCCTGCAAAGAGTTATTTAAGCTGACAAATGGGTGTACCCTGCACAACATCATGAATTTTATGTGAGTATTTATTAACCTTTCAATAAACTAAAGAGTAAAATGTATGTGTATCCAAAATGAGTTGCAGGATTATTAGATAGATTTAAATTGTGCATGTAAAAGGTTTTGGGGTAGCTAAAACAATATCAAGATGTGTGCATGTTGTGTAAGATCAGTTTTATTTAATTAAATATGATTGTGTTCAACAAATTAAAATGTTGAAAGAAAATTTTTTTACAAAAAGAAATGTCAACAAGGCAGATGCTGAAATTAAATTTTCCATTTTCCTTTTTATTCATAATGTCTCGAATATATGAAACGTAAAAGATAAGCAGCCACTATGAAAAAAAGATTAATCTTCTTCTGTAACAATGTATACATCAGTCAGCCATAACATTAGGAAGATTGAAAGGTGAAGTAAATAACACTGATAATCTTGTTATCATGGCACCTGTCAGTGGAAGGGATATATTAGACAGCAAGTGACCATTTTGTCCTCAAAGTTGATGTGTTAGAAGCAGGAAAAATGGACAAGCGTAAGGACCTGAGTGACTTTGACAAGGGACAAATTGTGATGGCTAGACAACTGGGCCAGAGCATCTCCAAAACTACAGCTCTTGTGGGGTGTTACCGGTCTGCAGTGATCAGTACCTATCAAAAGTGGTCCAAGGAAGGAAAAGAGGTGAACAGGCGACAGGGTCAGGAGCGGCCAAGGCTTGGTAATACACGTGGGGGGTGAAAGCTGGCCCGTGTGGTCAAATCCAACAGACGAGCTACCATAGCTGAAATTGGCTTAAAGTTAATGCTGGTTCTGATAGAAAGGTGCCAGTACACACAGTGCATCGCAGCTTGTTGTTTATGGGGCTGTGTAGCCGCAGATCAGTCAGGGTGCCCATGCTGCCAAAAGTACCCACAATGGGCACGTGAGCATAAGAACTGAACCACAGAGCAATAGAATAGGGTGGCCTAGTCTGATGAATCACGTTTTCTTTTACGTCACTGGGACTTGCTGCATTTGTGTAACTATTTAGTTTTAAAGGACTGCTCTTCAGCGCTGAGATACAGAAAAGATTGAGTTTAAAGTCCTGAGTCCAAGCACAGACCCTCACAGAACCAGAGTGACAATCAAGATACTGTGCAATTCTTGATAATTTGCGGCATCTCACTTAGTGATGGGAAGTTCGGATCATTAAAGTGAATCGGATCATTTCGACTCGTTCACTGAAATGACCCGATTCATGATCCGAATCTTCGGATCACTCAGTGTGACTCACAGGAGTTACTGTTTCCCAGTCCCTCCGTGCAGGCACACTAACGATTGGCCCCGCCCCTTTCATTAGTCAATGAACCCTCCTGCCTGCCTACTCGAGTGATGTAAATGAAGGCAGAGAGTCGTTCAAAGATTCGTATCTTACAGGGATCGGAATCTTACAGTGATCCGGATCACTGTAAGATCCGGATCACTGTAAGATCCGGATCACTGTAAGATCCGGATCTTTGACAGCTCTCTGCCTTGTAAATGAAGGCAGAGAGTCGTTCAAAGATTCGGATCTGACAGTGATCCGGATCACTGTAAGATCCGAATCTTTGACAGCTCTCTGCCTTGATTGGGATTCGAAACATTCAGAGAATATCACCATACTTTTATAAATAAATACATTAATAATCACTGCCCCCAGGATTTACATTCCCCTTTACCTCCAACTGCACCTTAAGTTAACTTTATTAAATTAATTAAATTAACCCTTAGCATTAAATTAACCCTTAACACCCCATCAACCATGACTGCCCCAAAATTAACGCTAAACACCGCGTTAAGCATAACTGCCCCTAAATTAACCCTAAACACCCCATCAACCATAACTGCCCCTAAATTAACCCTAAATACCCCATTAACCATAACTGGCCCTAAATTAATTGCATGTACTCCAGATAAATTACCTAATAAATTGGTATGGTTGATGGGGTCTGTCATGATTAACTCATATAATGTAGTGGATGCATGGAAGGGTAACCCAGCAGAGGTGGTTAGTTTCTTTGTTTAAGCACTCAATGAGTTAATCTGAGGTTGATTTAATGTGTTTCTTTGTGAATGCCCTGTGTATCTGTTCTGGCTAGAGGTGTCATCTTCCCAAAGGACCCCTGTGGTGATTCATGGCCTAACTGATAAGGATCCTTAGTTATAGGAATTCCATTCCTATCTTAAGTGGAGGGGTTTCCATCACCTTTACCCCACCATAACTTATTGGCACATCAAAGATGGGACCCGATTCTTGGGGATGGTGTCATATAATCAGTCATGTGGTCAGAGGGGCGTTTGCTTGCAAAAGTCTGATTTAGGGACAATGCAGCGACCTCAAAGCAGAACTCCATGATATACTCTGATCGGAACAACATCATAAGAACCATCTGGACTTAAGGAGTTCCCACAGGCCTGCTTATTGGAGAAACTCGTGAGTGAGGGTCCTGTGTTTAAGTCCTATTGTTTTTAAGAACTGTTTGCTGTTTTGTTTTTCTTTTGTATGTCTTATTTTTGTAATTCTGGCACTGTGTAATCTTTGTCTTTTTGTTATTAAAATATTCATAATCCAAGTCTGTCTTTGGGCTCTAGTATCGATATCCGCAAACCCGAAGAGAGGATAACACGTTACCATATTGTTATTGAGTTCTACAGGATATATATATATATGTTGTTTGCCCAGAGTGGGTTGATATATATATATAGAGATAAAGGTTCTAATTCGGATTTCTCACGAATCCGGTATCAAAATCGTGAGTGGTGGCAGACTACCTGGGGGGATACAGGCAGGATCTGGGGGTTAATTTGGTGTAACTTATGCCTTGTTAAGGGGGCAAGTTAGTAAATCCAGAGGCCCGGTGCCATTAACCCCTTCATGCCCTCCACACAGTCACGGCTTGGCAAGTAGTCTTGACCGTGACAGGGTCTTTAGTGTTAATTTAGGGGCAGTTATGGTTAATGGGGTGTTTCGGGTTAATTTGGGGGCAGTTATGGTTAATGGGGTGTTTCGAGTTAATTTGGGGGCAGTTATGGCTAATGGGGTGTTTAGGGTTAATTTAGGGGCAGTTGTGGTTGATGGGGTGTTTAGGGTTAATTTAGGGGCAGTTATGCTTAATGGGGTGTTTAGGGTTAATTTAGGGACAGTTATGGTTGATGGGATGTCTAGGGTTAATTTAGGGGCAGTTATGCTTAATGGGGTGTTTAGGGTTAACTTAGGGGCAGTTATGCTTAACGGGGTGTTTAGGGTTAATTTAGGGGCAGTAATGCTTAATGGGGTGTTAAGGGTTAATTTTAGGGGCAGTAATGATGGGGTGTTATGGGTTAATTTAATAAAGTTAACTTAAGGTGCAGTTAGAGGTAAAGGGGAATGTAAATACTGAGGGCAGTGATTATTAATGTATTTATTTATAAAAGTATGGTGATATTCTCTGAATGATTCGAATCCCTGTAAGATTCGGATCCTTGTAAGATTCGAATCATTTGAATCATTTGAATCATATGAATCATTGAAGGACTCTCTGACTCTGAGTCATCGTTCCTCTGTGAATTAATGAGCTGTAACCTGATCCCAGAGTCTGTGTCTGAGTGCTCTGCAGATGACTCGCTCTAGGATCAGGTTACAACTGCATGATTCACAGACTGAACTGCTACAAATGAATCGTTCAGTCTACTGAACCGATTCATTCGGATCAGATGAACGGTTCGTTCATGATCCAGACATCACTAATCTCACTTTCAACCGCCCAGAGAATCCACACTGCTGGCCTACACACTGCTGGCCTACACACTGAACCCAACTTATCAATTTGTTCAAATCAAATATTCCACTATATTCATAGGATATATACAGATCCATCAAATAATTAAAATATATCATATACATGGACTTTAGTATTGGGAAAATGCTTGTGTGTTTTTGTTCTTTGGCCATTATGACCATTTGTCTGCTATCTGTATTTGGAATCGAAACTTCAAAGGCCTTTCACACCTTCTGCTGGCTTGATTTAACACCTAGCCAAGCCAGGATTCCAATGCTATGCATATGAAACTAACTTCCCCCCAAAGCCTGATCGCCACAACATTAACCCCCTTAGTACCATGCTGTGCTACCCATCAAAAACTCTGCACTTACTCTGTCCTCCATAAGTGGCAAGGCTTAATTCAAACTTACATACCTGGCTTAAATCACGTGGCATCCTTCAGAAAACTGGCAAGGGATGCTGTGGGGGCGCAAAATTCTAAATTATTCTAGCCTTGGTGCCAATAATTGTAATTTTAATAAAGACAGGAGGCGAGTATTTTGCATATCTTCCTTTACTCTCACCAACAGCAGCAAAGAAAGAGTTAACATAACACTGGTAACAACCAATAAAAAACAAGGTATAGCAGCATATAAACCCTAAAACATCCCTAATCTTCCACTTTCGGTAGCTGAGAACCGGACCCGAACACTTACAACATTCCAACTAGACCGGAACATCAACCGTGGAAGTGTGACAACCAGAGAACACTCCAACAGAAAACCAGCAGCCAGACGTTTGGTGATCAAGCTGGAAAAGAAGAGAGAAAACATAACAGGACCGTATCCCCAGACAGATGTCAAGGGAAAAACATTAACCCCAACAAACCTATAGCCATAAACCAAACATGCAACAAATAGATAAACATAATACCAAAATCATACTCACCCCAAGCACAGCACGAAAAAGGGAAGGGAGGGGGGGAAATACTCGCCTCCTGTCTTTATTAAAATTACAATTATTTAGGTACCAAGGCTAGAATAATTTAGAATTTTAAGGCAAGACAGGAGGCTTCCTATTTTGCAGTTTTAAAGCAAGATGTACGAGAGGTGGAATCGCGCCTGCAAAATATCACCCAGGGCACCACCAGCCACCAGGGCCCCGAAGGCTGCAGCACCCCTAACTGAATGAGCCCCAAAAGAGCCCACCAAGGACAACCAATGGATGCGCCTGGCTAACGTAAAAACAGAAACCTGCCGAAAAGGCTTGACATACGAGATCAAAAGTTGAGAAGAAGACGGCCTAATCGCCTCCGTATGCTCCAAATACGTGTGAATACACCTGGCGACACATAGTTTAGGATCCTCAAACAAATTTGCATAGGACACAGAAGTAGAAAGGGACGTAGTCCTCCTATGGACACGGAAAAGAAGCCCCTCCGGGAAAAAATAGCATGAGCATTGAAAGCCCTCATATCAGAGGCTCTGCGAAACGATAAAAGGCATAACAGCAGTGAAAGTTTAGTCGACAGCTGTTTTAAAGACAAAGACTCGTCGTCTGGCCAAGACTGGAAGAAGTCCAGAACCACTGCGATATCCCACAAGGAATCATAGCGAGCAGCCAGAGGATTAGACAGGCAGATGCCCTTCAACAACCGACAAAGCAAGGGAGCTCTCTCCTCACCGACTCACCTGCACAACCTTAATGGCTAAAGAGATCGCCCAACGAAAAACGTTAATGGTTCGATACGACCTACCCTTTCCAAAAAGATCGGATGAGCACTACAGTGGCTGAATAGGGATCCACTTGTTGTCCCACACACCAAGCAGACCAGCTTCTCCAAGCTGACTGGTAGACTTCCTGGTGCCTGGAGCCCAGGACTCCCTGAGCAAGGACTGAGCAGACTCTGTTAAGCTTCTTCACAAAAGCGTCCCCAAACCGTGCCGCAATGAGATCCTTTGAACCCAGCTCTGCCAGACGGGGGTCCATCCGTAGGAGGTCCGTCTTATGCCATTCCATGGCCACAGCTACATTGGCGGTGCCTATTAGGCAGATCACACGGAAGGCCCACTCCCTGATAAGTTTAGGATCCAAGGGAGTGGCCTGCAGGAACGCTCGGTCAGCCAGGGAGAGGATTCGAGTGACTGGCCCCACTCAATCCAGGATGTTATCCTGAGCGGACTAGAGACCCTGTTCCAGACTCTTCCTAGGATCTCTCTTATTCAAAGAAAGGAGAGCGACCACATTAGGGTCGAACTCTAGGGTAACAGCCACCTTGTCCGGGAGCGAGGGGCGTGGACACTCAGCCTGAAGCTTGTTGCGCACCTCCTTAGGAAAGGGTCTGAGCACCCACTTGTGTAAGTATAGTGCAATATTCTCTGGTGGAGCCCACTCAGTGGCCCTGGGGTGGCACATCGTGGTGGGGTCAAATAAAGAGGAGCCGGTTGGATCAAGGACCGGGAAGCCGAATGGGGGGTGATGGATGCTCCCATAGAGTCATGGGGTTCGGCATGGTGGGGCTCATCCACCAGACACTCACGGACGAAGCGTGAGTCCATGGTCCTGGACGAAGCCAGGTTAACAGAAGCCTCTCACTCATAGTCCGCCTGCCACTAATCCACTATAGACAGTGGGAGTTGAAAGGGACCCTTATATCCAGAGGGCAGGGGGGTGGCAGAGTTTTTTGGGTGCTTTGCTGGGGCCTTGCCTTTACCAGCAGAGGCACTATTGCCCTTCCAAGGGCACTTAGAGTGGCCTGCCTCCTCAGATTTCTCGGGGTCAAAATCCAAAGAGATAGTGGTCGGGGCCTCAGGGGCAGGAGGGAGAGTCTGGGCAGACTGGGGTATAGAGGCAGACATCTTAGAAATAAAAGTCTCCACAGAACTGGAGAACTTCAGCCATGCCATAAAGGCATCCTGGTTGGGAGTATTGTCCTGAGACATAGTACACAAAAGGAGACTGGAAGAAATATATATAATAGGGGCTTACCCTAAAAGACACCCCAAAACACACAGGGGCTCACCCTAGATATAGGTATCCATTATTACTGATGAAGGATGCAATGCATGCTGGCCCATGACAGTATATAAATAAGCTGCTCTGAAACAGCGGATGTTTTTCAATAGGGAGGGCTCACCTCCCAATAGACAGACACCCTGGGCACAGGGAATATAGAGGGCTCACCTCAATCAAGACAGGATTAAACCTGTGACACACAATTCTCAGCGTATAAATTGCAGTATGTCAAAAACTAATGAAATATAGAAACCAAGATGGCCGCCGGAGAACGAGAGCACATGTGGCAGAGGTAACAGAACTACCACACTCAGAAAGGCGGAAAACAGACACTGGGAGGAACGGGCCAAGGGCCCAAGAACCAAAACGAGCAGAGACCCCTACACCAAAGACATACAAAGACAATAAATACCAAGCAATAAGAATCATAAGATTAGGGATGTTTTAGGGTTTATATGCTGCTATACCTTGTTTTTAATTGGTTGTTACCAGTGTTATGTTCACTCTTTCTTTGCTGCTGTCAGTGAGAGTAAAGGGAGATATGCAAAATAGGAAGCCTCCTGTCTTGCCTTAAAATTTAGGAAACTTAAGTATCTTCGTTCATTACTGAACATGGTTAGATGAAAATGCATGCCCCATTTTGGAAGCAGCTGTGCCAAGCCATTATTCAGTGTACCGTTATTCCAGACCCAACCACATGGGAGAAGTAATAGTAATCTGCATCAAATCCTCTTTACATTCTAGGGCACTATCAATTAATACACCAAAACCAAAGGGTTCAGGATCCTATTACTATATAGGCTTCCTGTAATGGGAAGGAATTCTTAGAAGAATCCTCAGAGCTGGTGACAGGACTAATCTTGGAACACCCAAAATGGGTTATTCTGAGGGACTTTAATGTCTGGATTGATGCCTGGATTTCGCCCATCTTGGGCAAAATCTCCTCCACACGATGAGGACTCTTGGCTTCATACAAACTGTCACCTCTGCCACTCACAAAAGAGGCCACACACTCTACCTAGTGTTCCAACTTGGCCTCAAAATCCCTTCTGTAAAAAAAAAAAAAAAAACTCCATCTCCTCAGAATCAACAAAACTTCCACCTCCAAAACTGGCCAAAACGTCACTCATTAAACGGCGCAACTCCTTAGGACTTTTCATCCAATCTCCACTTAACAGAATTACTGGGCTCCTGCACAGACCCCAGTTTATTAGTCCAACAGTTTAATAAGAGGGTGATACCTTGGACAGCCTAGCCCCAATGTACATATAACCTATAAAATAAAAATGGTCGCCATGCACCTGATAACACCATCAGAATGTTGAAGAAAAAAGGTTGGTAACTTGAAAGAAGATGGCATAAAAAACACATAACTCGGATAATAAACCTACCTTAATCAACTCACAAAAACTAAGACAAAATTGACATTCCTATCTTGCACACAAAAGACCGGCCCAGCTATTTTGCACAGTAGAAAAGCTCTACAAGCCATCTTGCTTGCACACCCCCACAAACCTTTCAGAATCTAAATCAGTAGTGTACCTAAAGCCCAGGGTGCCAATCATTAGGGGGGTGCCCGGCTTAACACAGGCCCGCATTTTACTGCTGTGGTGCCTTGTATGAGGAAACTCTTTTCCCGCGCAGGGGGAGCAGGAACGTGGGCTGCAGTAAGCCGCAGGCTGCCTGTGCCACCGCTGCCCCTTTAGCAGCCTGCCTGTGCCACCGCTGCCCCTTTAGAAGCCTGCCTGTGCACCGCTGCCCCTTTAGCAGCCTGCCTGTGCACCGCTGCCTTTGAAACAGCCTGCCTGTGTCACCTGTGCCCCTAAAACAGCCTGTCTGTGCCAACTCTGCCCCCGAAACAGCCTGCCTGTTCCAACTCTGCCCCCGACACAGCCTGCCTGTGCCAACTCTGCCCCCGGCACAGCCTGCCTGTGCCAACTCTGCCCCCGAAGCAGCCTGCCTGTGCCAACTCTGCCCCCCGAAGCAGCCTGCCTGTGCCAACTCTGCCCCTGAAGCAGCCTGCCTGTGCCAACTCTGCCCCCCAAAACAGCCTGAATGTGCCAACTCTGCCCCCCCAAAGCAGCCTGTCTGTGCCAACTCTGGCCCTGAAGCAGCCTGTCTGTGCTACCCCCCCCAATAAGCCTGCCTGCCCTATTTCTGCCCCTAAAAACTCACTAACTTACAAATTAATTCATCCATTCACCCATTCACTCTCCAGCACCCCATCTCTTGCAGACTTCTCGGGCTGGCCGACCATCACTGGGGGTCATTTAGACGTCTACGGGGCCCGACGTCCACCTAATGCAGGCCCGCAGCTTACTTTTGTGTAAGGAAGCTCTAGGAACCTGGATAGTAAACGAAGCCAAGCTAAGTCTTGGTGAAACGCGGGGTGTTTTTTTGTTTCTTGGATCCTTAGATGTGATTATAGGATTATCTGGTTAGAGATACCTGATTTGGGTTGTGCTCCACTGAGATCGGTGTGCTTTAGTAACTGGATGGCTATATGAGTAACTTAGTTTAAGGAAACATAAGCAACCTAGTTCAAATAAAATAAGAAATATATATTTTTAGTATAGGGGGACTCTGTCTTCTTCTATTTAATTACCACCATTATTTTTGTTTAGGATATTTGAAATTAATTAATAAAAATAGCCTAAATTTTGAAGCCAGCTAGTTCAATTTACCCCATCAAAACATATCAATTTTTGAAAATTAGACACCCCAAGATATTTCAAATGCTGGTATTTTAACCCTTTCCCCCTTTCCATGCACAAATTCTATCATCAGCCTTTGTCAAGATTTGTGGTAGTCACAAACATTGTACTTTAGGTATGAATTTACAGCCCTTGGTATATGTCACTGTCAAACAACATCCCAATACAGCAATATCTCCTGAGTACAGTGATACCATCCATGTTTGTTGGCTTCTTTGGGGGCCAAAAGGCCACATTTGGGAGATGCACTTTTTCTTTCCATTTTGACATTTTTGAACCTGGCCAATTAAATTTACCCCATCAAATCATACATTTTTTTAAAAGTAGACACCCCATGGGTATCTGAAATGCGAGTATTTAAACTCTTTTCCATGTCAGTTTTTTCGGGGAAGATACAGTGCTAATTTTAGCACTTGCCCATACAAAATAAACTTTTTTTAATTGATTTTTTTAAAATTTTTGGCCTTTTTATTTTACATTTTGTTGGAACTGGATGTTTTGCCTGATGGTGACATCACTGCATATTTATTTTTAAATGTTACCATTTTTAATTTTTTTATTATTGTTATTGTTTTTTAATATATATTTTGGTAATCACATCATGTAATTTAAAAGAGTTCTCAGGATGGTCTGGAGAGACCCTCTAGGAAACTTGTTAATTTTTTAAAGGACACCACCATCCTGTGAGAGGTAAAATCTTCTGCAGTGGCTCTTCGGTCACAGTGCGTCCTGGGGTGGGTTTTTGGTGTCGCTACCGAGGCATTTCAGCAAGACCATTGAAGCTTAGGAGGCGATCGTTGATCAAGGCATTACCGCAACAACACGTAAGCAAAGAAAGTGATCTTAGATTGCTTTCTAAGCTTGTTTAATGCCATGACGTGCCAGGCACGTCATTGTCGTTAACTGGCTGTTAACTCACTGGTCATTAAGGGGTGAAATTGATGAGATATTAGGGTAGCTGGGTTTTGGTTGATTTAGTCTGTGGCTTGTTGGTTGGAATTTTTAGAGGGCAGAGGAAGCCTATGAGTATGGCCTCTGATTCCAGTTCGTACTCAAGATAGATTATGATTCACCTTCTTCAATAGGCCATGTTCAATTTGTTTGTCATCTATAAGGTGGCATTACCAAGGTCGACCATTACAATTTTGGCTTTCATTTAACAGCTAATTTCATCTCTGCTGTTCGAAAAAAATGCCCTAAGTGTCCAACATAGGTTATGCAGTTAGACTGATAAAAAAAATTTGCCACCAATCCGAGGTAGGGTATACTACTGTGAAAAGAAGAACTCATGTGTGCAAAAAATACAGGACTAAATCATGCAGCACGGGTAGTTTTACCAACAAAATTGTGGAATGTGCACTTTAAACCGCTTTGAGCACATAAGATTTGGGGGTCATTCATGGAAGTATCCCTCTAATATACCACACGTATGTGAAATCTATGTGCTCAGGAGACATCCATCTATGTTTTCTTTTGTGTTCCAGTTTGCCCAGCTTCGGCATTATGTGTTAAAGAGGCGTGAGAGTGACTCTATTGGTCGCCGTCAAGGGGCTCATCTGGCATCAAACAATGAAAAGCAGCTGCACTCCATTGGTTGATGGAGAACGTACACGAATATTTACCTGAAAACAACACAGGAAACGGCTAGGGCTGCAACTAACGATTATTTTCATAATCGATTAGTTGGCCGATTATTTTTTCGATTAATCGGATAAAAAAAATTCAAATTTTAATTTATTTAAAATAATTTAATAAAGTAACGTAGGATGTAAGAAACAAACAGCAGAATAAAAAAACTGATAACAATGCATTTCTTGTTTTTATTTCCCAACCTGACCCCCCTCCCATTTATGCACATATGTCTTATATAGCCTATATGCCTTATACCCCCAGATATGTCACTCCGTCCTCCCAAGGTATGCCGTATACCCCCCTATGCCATAGTGCGCTCATAGATTTGCAGACTGGTTCACAGACAATACTTTTATAAATAAGTACTGGGTTAATCTTCACTGCCCCCAGGATTTTGATTCCCCTCAGTTTGCCCCCCTTTACCTCTAACTGCACCTTAAGTTAACTTTATTTAATAACAACTGCCCCTAAATTAACCCTAAACACCCCATTAACTATAACAGCCCTTAAATTAACCCTAAACACCCCATCAACCACAATTAACCATAAACACCCACTAACTATAACTGCCCCTAAATTAACCCTAAACCCCCCCACTAACTATAACTGCCCCTAAATTAACCCTAAACACCCCAACTATAACTGCGCCTAAATTCACCCTAAACACCCCACTAACTATAACTGCCCCTAAATTAACCCTAAACACCCCATTAACTATAACTGCCCCTAACTTTCAACAGCCCAAATATACATTTTATGCTCACCAGTGAGTTCTTGAGCCACGTCGACGGTATAGGAAATGGGCGGGGCCAACCGGCACTTTGGTTCCGCCCCTTTCTTTCTCCCTGTCCCTCCCTGCAGTCACTGCCGATTGGCCCCGCCCCCTTCTCACTGTCCCTCCTTGCAGCCAATCGGCAGTGACTGCAGGGAGGGACTGGAAAAAGGAAGTGGGCGGGCCAATTGGCAGTGACTGTAGGGAGGAACTGTAAGTAGGAGCTGCTGCTGTGAGTCAGACACTAAACGGATTATAAAACGAGGGATATTTTTTATAATCGATAAAAATCGATTCAACTAATCGATAATGAAATTCGTTGGCAACGATTTTCATTATCGATTATTATCGATTTTATCGATTAGTTGTCGCAGCCCTAGAAACGGCGAATATTTTTTAAATACAAAGGTTTTTTTTCATGAAGATGAACACGAAGACTTGGCCGGTGCCCAAGTCTAGTTATAAGTAGACTTGGGCGCCGGCCAACTCTTTGTGTTCGTCTTCGTGTAGGAAAAAATCTTTGTATTCCACGAATATTCGCCCATTCCTGTGTTTGGTTTGGGCGGATATTCATGTACATTCTTTGTGTTTGTTGCACCGTCAGGAGTTAGACCAATAGAGCCGCTTGCACTGCCCTTTAACTCCTGAAGGGGAACTTTGTCTGTCTCCCCGCTCCAAGTTTAACTCCTGAAGGCGAACCTATGGATTTCCAATGACGTTATCTAGACAGCATCGCAGGGGTTTACAGGAGTGGAAATCCATAGGTTCGCAGTCGGGAGTTAAAGGGTCATGCGAGTGAGCCTATTGGTCGCCTGCAGGGGCCTCCTCTGGCATCGACCAACTATGGATTTCCGCTTCCGTTAACCCATGCAATGGTAGGCTAGATGGTGAAGGGGCCAGGGGGATTAGTAGGTGAAGACGAACACGAAGATTCTTTGTATTGTATGTCTTCATCTTTGTATACGTTTTGCTGCCGCCATGTTTGGTATTCAGGCTGAACAACGAAAATGCACCCTTCGTGTTCGTTTTCATGTTCGCCCGAATACGTATATTCGGCATATTTCCCACTTTAACCTCTTAATGACAATTGACGGTCTTGGCACGTCACCCGAAAACGAGGAGTTAACGACAATTGACGTGCGAGGACCCTCATGAATTTGAACGGGTGCAGAAAGCGATCTACGTTCAAACCTCGAGGCATTCAGCAACACTGCGATCGGCACTAGGGGCCGTGTCTGGCCCTTCCTGGGGCGTCATTGTCCGCCATACTCTGTATGGCGGCGGATGCCAGTTTTAAAAGTGTTTAGGAGGCGATCAACGATCACCTCCTAAACTTCAATGGATCGATCATGAGGCATTTAGCAACACCAAACACTCACCCCAGGACGGGCTGTGACAGTGTGATTAATAAAAATAAATAAAAAAATAAAATAAAAATAATAATAAGAAGAAAAAAATAGTTAAAAAACAACAATAAAATGTAAAAATAATTAAAAAAGGCAAAAAAAATGTCGCCTTTTAGTTCCCCAAAAAAACAACAAACCCATGCATGTGGGGCATCGCTGTACTCAGGAGATGTTGCTGAATACATAATGGGGTGTTGTGTGACAGCGACATATACCAGGAGCTGTAAATTTATACCTAAAGTAGGTGTGTTGGGAATAATACACACAAAAAATACTACTGCAAACTTTGAAAAAATGCTGGTGGTAAAATGTGTGCATGCAAAGAGTTAAAATAGCAACATTTAAAATACCCTGGGGTGTCTAGTTTTTAAAAATATATGGTTTTATAGGGCACACTGAAATGGCCCGGCTCAAAGATGTACCAAATAGGGCATGGACAGTGGATCACCAAATGTCAAAGTTCAACATTGAAAAATGCGCATGCCCCAAATGTGGCCCTTTTGCCCCCAAACAGCCAGGCAAAATCATTCATGTAAGGTATCGATGTACTCAGGAGATGTTGCTGAACACATATTGGGGTTATGATAGTGCCATATACCAGAACCTGTTAATTCATACCTGAAGTAAAATGTGTGTGAAAAAAAAAATGCAAAAAAATTAAATAGAGGTCTGACTATGAGACTAAGATCCGCTGCAGGGGACCTGGATCCTTCTGTCTCCCTCCCATTTAACACCCCCCCCACACACACACACACTTACCGGTGCTTCCAATTTCCTGCTGTATACGGGTTGTCTGCGTCCATCGCGCAGACCTTCTCCGACTGTCAGAGAGAATTCACCGCACCGGTGCGGGGAACTCTGATCTCTGACAGCCAGGGAAGGTCTGCTCGATGGACGCAGACAACCCCAGCTGCTAGCCACACCTCGTTCCGGCTGCAGCGTAAGTTGTCTACGCGGATCGCGTGGACGTCAACCCGCTGCCCCGGTATACAGCAGGAAATTGGAAGCACCGGTAAGTGTGTGTGGGGTGGGACGGAGTGTTAAATGGGGGGGAGACAGAAGGAAGACTGCTGCCCCGGTATACAGCAGAAAATTGGAAGCACCGGTAAGTGTGTGTGGGGTGGGGGGAGTGTTAAATGGGGGGGAGACAGAAGGAAGACTGCTGCCCCGGTATACAGCAGAAAATTGGAAGCACCGGTAAGTGTGTGTGGGGTGGGGGGGAGTGTTAAATGGGGGTGAGACAGAAGGAAGACTGCTGCCCCGGTATACAGCAGAAAATTGGAAGCACCGGTAAGTGTGTGTGTGTGTGTGGGGGGGTGTTAAGTGGGGGCATAGGGCATTTCTGAAATGAATTATACCTCCCTATATGCCACTCTGCCCCATAATATGCCTTTTAACCCCCTAAATGCCAGAGTTGCATATAGGGGTATAAGGCATTTCTGGAGGCAGAGTAGCACATAGGGGGTTAAAAGGCATATCATGGGGCACAGTGGCATATTGGAGTGGCAAGCCTGGGGGCAGATGTGCGTAACTGGGGGGCATGTTGGAAAATAGAAGGAAAAAAAACAAAAAAATATTTTTATCAATCATAGCTCTTATTCAAAAATGTAATAGTTTACATGAATTAACATTTACTGGTAAAACCTTTTTCCTATAGGGTCGTCTTATATTCAGGCTTTTTCTTTTTTTCCTAAATTAATATTCAGATTTTGTGGGGTCGTCTTATAATCAGGGTCGTCTTATAATCGAGCAAATACGGTATATGATTTGATGGGGTAAATTGCATTGGCCGGCTTCAGAGATACCCGAAATGGCACATGGGGGGAAGAATTACCAGATTTGGAAAAAATGGTTTTGAAATAGCAAAACGCTACTTGTACTTATTGCCCCCTAACGTGCAGAAAAAAGAAAAAAAATTGGGTATTTCTAAACTCAGGAGGAATAGTAGAATCTATTTAGCAGTTTTTTTTCATTACCTTTTATAGATGAGTAAAAGATTTTTCAACTAAAAGTTAGAAAAAGTCATTTAAAAAAAAAATCATCATATTTTATACTTTTTTAATAGTAAATAATATGATACAATCAAAACAATGTCAGCCCTTCTTGTCCTGAAAAAAACAATATATAACTTGTGTAGGTTCAGTAAACAGGAAAGAAGAAAATTACAGCTAAACACGAGCAGCGCAGAAATGTTAAAATGGCCATTGTCACGAAGGGTACAAAAAATAAAATTAGCCTTTGTCATGAAGGGGTTAAATAGCTCTCCCTAAAATTGACAAAGAGCCCTGCTTCACAATCACTGTGAATGGAGACCTGCTCAGAGACCTGATTTATTATAATGGTTTCCATCCTCGCAATGCAAGCATTATTACATTGTATCTGTCAATGTTAGGCCCTGTTAAAGGCCACCACACAGTCACAGTAACATATTAGGAATGTTTTACAATTTGTAATTATTAGTTGACAAAACACTTTAATGTCTATAAGGGATTTGCATGGAATAAAAATTTTGCGAGAAGATTAATTATAATAAAGTTTCCTAGTGTAAATCATGTATTAATAATGTTTGACCTAATTTAAAACATTTTGGATGTTGTACAGAAATGTTTATAATCCTTAAAATGACTCAACAGAAGGTTTGATAAAAATTAACTAGAGAAAGTATATGTAATAGGCTTTGGTTATGTAGACCAGCAGTGCAAATATATCTGTACAGGAAGGAGTAGATGAACTAGCTGTAGCCAGATCAGGAAGCAAAAGAAAAGAGAAGTGGCAAAAACAAAAGGTTGTTGGGGGATTTTAAAACAAAAGATCTGTGGGAGGGAAATGAGTCAGCTGTAGAGCAGATGCAGGCAAATGGAAGAAAATGGAAGGTATATAGAATGTGCATTAGTGTAACAAAAAGAGAAACAATTAACATTAAGTTATTTGTCAGTTTCTTGACAAATTCGATTAATTACCTGCCCCCCTTAACAGTAAATGTAAGGTAAAGAGGCAATGCAATGACGTTTCTGAAAAAGCTAGCAAGGTTCTTGGTTGTAAAGTAGTAAGGAGGATTGAGGTGAATCTGTCTCTCTTTCAGTAGCGCACCTAAAGGGGGTGGGGGGCAATCTGCCTCTGGTGCCACTCATCAGGGGGGTGTCATGACGGCTGCCTAATGTGGGCCCGCAGCTTAGCTCCATGGCGCCCACACACTGTGCGGGAAAACTCTTTCCCCACCTAGGTTACTTCTCCCCCTGGGCAGCAAAGGAGAGGTTCCTCACACAGTGTGCAGGCACCACAGCGGTAATCTGTGGGCCCGTGTTAGGCAGCTGTCGGGCCCACAGTCATGCCCCACTGATGCTTGGCCGGCACCGGACCAGTTGAATCTGAAGAGATGCAAGGGGTGTGGCAGAGTGAATGGGTGAATGAATGAATGAATTGAGTGAGTGAGTGTTTAGGGGCAGAAATGGGACAGACAGTGTGGTTGGGGGGGTGCACAGGCAGGTTGCTAAAGGGGCAGGGGTGGCACAGGTGGGTTGCTAAAGGGGCAGGGGTGGGAAAGGTAAGCTATTTCAGGGGCGGAATTGGCACAAGCAGGCTGTTCCAGGGGCAGAGTTGGCACAGGCATGCTGTTTTGGAGTACCAAACCATCACCATCACTACCATCCCCGCAGGGGATATCCTGTCCTCCGATGACCTTCCGGGTTACGTCAGCAACGGGAATGCCCGTTTGAAAATGATCGGGCAGTTAGCAATGTAACAGCTTACCGGCTTTAATGCCGGAAGCTGTTACAGGAGATCGGACAGCAGAAAGCCGGCAATGCCGGCTTCTGCTGTCAGTGGGGAGTCCAGGCTGTCAAACGACAGCCTGATCTCCCGTGAAGCGGCAGGGATGTGTCCCTGATGCTGCACGAAGGGCTGGACGTACCGGGATGTCCATAGGGGTTTCTTAATAGGCGTTTTTTGGACATCCCGGTACGTCTATAGGGGAATGAAGGGGTTAATCCTGTACAGCAAGGGCATTAACCAAAACAATCAACTCGCCACTCCCATTATCCTTCAAACATCTCCAGGGAACTCCTCCGCCATCAGCAAAGAAAACGGATCCTGCAAAAAAAAAAAAAAAAAAAAGCAGAAAAAAGAGGGAAAGGGGGAAAGAAAAAACACCAACCAACATGGAAACACATGGAAAAACAAAAGAGGAGGGCGGGTGGGAAACTGCTCCTGTGGTGTTTAGTAATTGCCCCTTGCACGTGTGATTAGAGGGGCTTTACAGCTCTGTCCCCTTCCCCCTACAGTCACGTTCCTTGTGACTTCCTCCCTCGTTCCCTGTACATTCTCTCCTCGTGCTAACCCTTGCTGGGTTAACCCTTTCCTGCCCTAATACCATGTGCACCGTCCTGTAGTGCTGGCAGGGTCATATTCCCCTTACGCCTATGACGCCAGGGTTTCCTTCTGTCCTTGTTTTGGGGACAACATATATGCTTCTCCCTATTATCTGTACAAGCCTAGCCCCTAGATCCACCCACGTGTAACTAACTAAAGCTCATTCCCTTTCTATACTGTCTAGCCTAGTATTTATTCCCTCCCCCTCCCATTTCTAGTTTAACATCTCCTCCAACCGTCTAGCCATTCTCTCCCCAAGCACATTAGACCCCCTTGCATTCAGGCACAATCCATCAGGACTATACAGATCGTACCCCAAAGCAGAATAAGCCCAGTGCTCTAAAAACCGAAAGCCCTCTTTCTTACACCAAGACTTCAGTTATACATTTAGCTGCCTAATCTCCCGCTGCCTTTCTGGTGTAGCACATGGCGCAGGTAGTGCCTGAGGGGTTAAAATATTTGCCACATCTGCAGAGTACCACAATGGTTTTTTTCTTCTTCTAGTCTTACTAACAAGTTTATTGTTAATGTTTTGTTACCTTTAGCAGAACAGCTCTTAAATAGTTTCATTTCCCCTGGACTCCATCTAAAGATGTCCAGACCATCAAAGACTCAGGTACAAATTTTCCCATTTTAGAAAAATCTGCCTTTTTTAAAATCAAAATATTAGTTTTAGTGTGCAATGGAACCTCTCTCCTTGTGTTAAACCACACTGATGATCACTGGTGCCCGAACACTGGATTCAGCACAGTATTTTTCCTTGCTGGATCCACTACCAATTGCCTAAGACCAGGGGTACCTACAGTATTTGGCACCTGGGGCAGATCCTGTATGTGGCACCCCCCCCCCCAAACACTTTAAAACTGCATAGCTTCTATCGTTAGGCAAACATTGACGGGGGTACAGCATAACTGTTATCATTATATACTGAGGCAAAACATTGACAGTGGTACAGCATAACTGTTATCATCATATACTGAGGCACGCACTGACGGTGGTACAGCATAACACCTATCACTATATACTGAGGCACGCACTGACGGTGGTGCAGCATAACAGCTATGACCATATACTGAGGCAGACACTGATGGTGGTACAGCATAACTGTTTTTATATACTGAGGTTGACATTGACGGGGTTAAACTTGACTTTTCCTCCTCCTCTTCGTTCTTCCTCTTGGCTTTTCTTCTGTGTCCTTCCGGTGCAGTGAGCGCGGAAGGCGGTGTAGTGTTCTGGGCCCAATATTTTTTGTTTAGAATAGGGACAATTCCTGCTTTTTAAAGTATATTTGAAAAGCACAATAGTCAAAAAACTTGCAATTGACTTTATCATTAGTACCAATGTAGCGCAGGATCATCCCCAGCACCATCCAGCAATCTGGTCAACAACATGCTGAGCCCAAGCAACCAGACGACAGCAAACTATTTGGCATTCAAATTATTGAGTCCCCTGTCACCACAATCTGTTTCGTCTTTTTTTCCCCATCTGTCCTAGAGTGTAGCCCATGGAACAGCGCAGTTAAGTGGAAGAGGCCTTGGCTGGGTGAGGGGGTAGGCTTAGAATAACGGGGTTAAGGGGCATTGGCTAAGGGACTTCGGGAGGTTCTGTATAAATAGGTCCCTCCATTTTGTAACTGTGACTTCTAATCAGTTTTACCTGAATCTTCCCACCCTCCATCCCTGTTAATAGTAGAGTGACCAAGGTTCTTCTCGTCAGGGTCACAGTGGCGGGGTTGGTCAGTGTAACGTGGAAGTGGAATAATGGATTGTTAATAAGAAATAGTGTGTTTCTGGTTTTGTTGGTGTTGGTAGTTTCGAGCTGGTCTGTGGCTCAGAATCTGGTGTGGGAAAGGTGCACCTCGGTATTGTAACGATTGGATGAGGAGGACCCCGGATGGCGGAGTGAGCCAAGCAAACAGGAACCAGGAATAGCCGGGAGAGCTGGAACCGAGAATCAGATCTGGTAACCAGTAAAGCAAGAAGCCGAATCAAATCCAGAAGAGTAGTCAAACAAGCCGAGTCAATACCAAACAATCGGAGAACAGGAAACAGGAGCGAAGTCAGCAAGCCGGGTCAAACAAATAAATAGTCACAGTAACTAGCACAGGAAAACGGCAGAATACACCAACCAAGGGTCACCCAGAAGAGGAAGTCCAGGTTTAAATAGGGAAAGGTGGAGGCGTGTCCTGCATTAAAAGGTCACCTGAGGTTATAAGAACACGTTACAGATTTAGCGTGTAATATTATGTTTTGACCACACAGTGGTACCAGTTTGATGACACCAACAGAGCGTCACGCGCGCCGCCGCGGCTCGTACCCTTGGCGCTCGCGTCGGCTCGTCTGTCTCCGGTACCTCCATCACTGCTCCCGAAGCCGCGCGCACGCGTCTGTGTCGCGGCTCCGCCTCCGCCGCTATCCTACGCCGGCAGGGCAACCCCGCCTCCACACCCTCGGCCGGGATTGTGCCTACACGCCGCGGACGTGAAGACCGGTGATGTATGTATGTGAGTACCATCTCCTATTTAAACCACATTTGAATCCCCTGTCTTTACCCGTTCAAAGTGTTATGCTTTTTGGGTGTGCTGTTTCCTGGTATATCTCTATTGCCTTGTGTACCGACCTTTGGCTGTTTTCTGACCACGAATCTTCGCTGCCTGCCTACAACCCCGGACCTGTTTAATCGTTTTGCTACTGATCTGCCTGCCTTGACCTCGGATACGTTTGACCTCGCTGCCTGCTATTGCCCTTGACTGCGGACTGTTTACATGACTTCTCTACAGTGCATATCTGCATAGTTGGATCCTCCTTCTCTACCTGACCCCATGACACAGAGTAGCGGTGGTACTCGCTGCCCGGGAAGCCACCTGAGGAGGAAGCGTCGCGGGACCGGAGAGGCAGGTAAGTCCTTACAGGTATGCTTTTTCCCTGATTGGTTTTGTTGTTGGGGTTAATGGTGTTGTTATATGTATGGGAAGGGGGGTGTCATTGTCAGGAGGATGATTGTAAAACAACGAGGGAATGTGTACACTGGATTACTTTCGGTGGCAATTCTAGCAATGGCTTTATTGTGTTAATCATTTGTTGTGTTTTTTTCCCCCATAAATATTAAAATATGCGGCCATTTATTATCCAAACAGTTTTGCATCCATGTATTTATTTGGTTGGAGTTTATGGTATTGAAATTCGGGCCCACAAAATCTACGATTCCTCAGTCAAGACTACTCACATGACTGTTAGGTACCATATGGCTAGATAAATCTGTCTGTCAGTGCCTGTCCTGTGCCCTACCCTTCCTCTGCACCTCAATGTCCTTCCTTACTCTGGGGAATCAATTATTGTTCTTTTTTTCTAGTGGGGTGGATGAGATCATTCTTGTGGCTGGATTTGTCTCTATGTCAGTGCCTACTTCGTCTAAGACCATCGGAAAACACATATTTCACAATATATAATTACATAATTTTATGGTTGGGGGTCACCACAACATGAGGAACTGTATTAAAGGGTCGCGGCATTAGGAAGGTTGAGAACCACTGCTCTAAGGGATTGATTCTTTAATCAATTTTCTAATATTGAGGGGGGGGGTATGGTGTCCTGTACTGTGGGGCATTTTTTTCCACTATACCCCCTGATGAAGCAGAGCTCGTTGGGTGATTCTTTGACTTTACAGCTATGGCACGATATGTAATTAATAACTGGGACCTTGTTTCCCTATTAGCAAAAAAACTAGGGTTACTATTGAGCCAGACTTGATAGGCAGTAAGAAAACAATACTCTTACTAGTTAGGTGAGTGAGGGAGACAGTGTTTTGGTCTGATTAGTTTGAACAGGGAGGTGATTTCCCCTTTCTATGTGAGATGTTGGTTGGTGTCTGAGATGACTTGAATTCCCATCACTGCTCTGTATAGATGTTATTTTATTTAGAATTTTAGCAGTTTCTTTTTCTTCTCTTTAATCTGCCAGTGTCTACCCTGTGCCCAGATACTACTGCTGCTTTACCACACTCCATACTCTAAGGGATCAATTCATTAAAATGGTCCAATTTTGGTAAAAATTCACTCCTGTAGCATGCTGCCTTTAGTAGAACAACTCTTAAATAGTTCCATTTCTACTGGACTCCATCTAAAGATGTCCAAACCACCGAAGACTCATGTACACATTTTCCCATTTTAGAAAAATCTGCCTTTCTAAAATAAAAAAATATCAGTTATGGTGTGGTGCAATGGAACCTTATGTTAAACCACACTTATTGATGATCACTGGTGCCCGAACACTCACCTACAGTGACAACCAAAATGAAGTCTCCATTTCTAAATACTAAATTGAGCCAGGGGTGTGCTCTGTATGGTAACCACATGTCCCGGACAGTCCCCCTACTTTGAGAGGCGCCCCTCACTTTCTTCTGCGAGGTCTCTAGCTCGGTCATATGATGAGCCTCTAGCTAGGTATACTGGCGCTCAGCAGTGAAGCAGAGCGCACCACGGCAGAGCAGCGAGACAGAGGCCTTGCGCTCCCACCACGGGACTTCTGCAAGGTGAACTACAAAGAGGGAGAGGGTAGAAAATGAGAAGGGGAGAGGGTAGATAGTGAGCAATGGGGTGAGAGAGTAGATGAGGAGGAGAGGGGGTAGATAGTAAGAAGGGGAGGGGGGTAGATGGCGAGAAAAGAGAGGAGAGTTAGCTAGTAAGAAAGGATAGTAAGAATATTGAGTAAGTGAGAGAATGAATTAATTAATGGTGGATGCATTGTGTGAATGAGTGAGAAAATGAATTAATGTGTGTATGAATTTTGTGAATGAGTAAGAGTATGAATTAATGTGTGTATGAATTGTGTGAATTAGTGAGACAATGAATGAGTTTGTATGTTGATGAATTTTATGAATGAGTGAGATAATTCATGAATTTGTGAGAATGCATTCAGTCCATCCCTTATGTTCCTTGCCTTGCTCCCTGTCTCTTGTTGGGTCCTGTACTTGTATGTCTTGTCTGGCTATGTTTCTTGCTTGGTCTCCCTTGCTTGTTATGTTCTGCTGTTACTCTGCTTAGCTTCCATACTCCCAGCCTGCTGCATCCTGCACATTCGTCTGTAGAGCTATGTCTCATGCCTGCTCCAGGGTGCCTGCAGGATATCTCCAAGTTCTGCTTTGTTCTGGACAACATCCGCTGCTATGTCAGGGTCCTGGTATGTGGCCGTACAACCCTAGATGCCCACTCGGGGGAGTGCAGTCGCCCTGCACCAGGCCCAGTCCAACTCTGCTACTGTGCAATAACTCCTGAGCACCATCTTTGGGCGCTCTGGGTCATTACAGTCGTCTGTATGGACCCAGTCCCTGACAATTAGTGAGTGACTGTAAAAGTGTTTGTGTGTATCATAGATGTATAATTGATGTGCGGAAAGGCAAATATGGCACAAACAGGGTGTTTGAGCCTTGGGGACCAAGATGGCACAGACAGGGTGTTTATGGGACAAAGATGGCATAGGACAGGCTATTTGGGGACAAAGTTGACTCATGCTGGGCTGTTTGGGGACAAAGATGTCAAGTCCTATGTGTGTAATTTGGGTGCTGGTAAGGTTCTATGTGGGCAATGTGGATGGCAGGGCTGGCTTTGGGGTGTGCAACCTGTGATCTATGCCTGTAATTTAGGGGATTTTATCTATACATTTAATGCTGACTTTTTATGTGAATTCCAATTGACCTATACCTGCAAAGTTGGGTTTGTGGGTTATTCTGTTGATCCATATCTGCTATGCTATGTTTCCATACATTATTTATGTATACCTGCAAATACAGGGTTTGTATGTCTTATTCAGTTGATCAATAACGGCAGTGCTGTTTCCATGTGTTGTTTATTTGATCTTTACCCTCAGTGCTGATTTTATATGTGATTTCCAGTTGATCTATACCTGCAATGCTGGGTTTGTGTGTTCTGTTGATCTATACTGGCAATGCTATGTTTCCATACATTATTATTGTATACCTGCAAATACAGGATTTGTCTGATTCTGTTTATTTGATCTATACCTTCAGTGCTGAGTTCACATGTGAATTTCAATTGATCTATACATGCAAAGCTGGGCTTGTGTGTTAATGTGTTGATTTATACCTGCTATGCTATGTTTCCATACATAATTTATGTATACCTGCAAAAATTCAGTTGATCTATGCATGCACGTGCTGTTTACATGTGTTGTTTATTTGATCTATACCTGAACTACAGGGAGTAAGTAAAAGAGAGGTATGGCTTAGTGAATTAGGGAACAAAGGGACTCTGGGGATGATTACGGGGGAGATGACCTCTCAATGTCATGGATAGAAGACTGCACTGACCTCACAGTCTTACCCTAATCTACAGTAAGTGTGGCAAATATTGTTTCTGGTGTGGGAGTGGGGGGAGTGATTGCATGCTAGGGAGCAGGGGCTAATATTAAGATATATATATTGTCAGTAGGGTCTAATAAAAAAACTAATTGCCAGCTGTTATTTTGAAATCATATTTCAATCACAATCTTTACTTCAAAGTGATAAGTACATATTAGGTAGTTAAAAATGCATGCCTAACGCATATATATATAATATATATACACAGTATCTCACAAAAGTGAATACACCCTCACATTTTTGTAAATATTTTATTATATCATTTCATGATGACACTGCCACAATGTAAAGTAGTGAGTGTACAGCCTGTATAACAGTGTAAATTTGCCATCCCCTCAAAATAACTCAACACACAGTCATTGATGTCTAAACCTTAGCAACAAAAATAAGTACACCCCTAAGTGGATGTTGCTGCGTAGATGCTGCGTAGATAACGGGAGCGGAAATCCGTAGGTTCGCCGTCAGGAGTTAAAGACCTTTAACTCTTGTACCTATTGTCTCTGGGAGGTAGATTCAAGGTGCGGCTGTGTACCCATTGTATCCCAATATCTTGATTAATGTTAATGTGTGCTTTGCTGGCTATATCCAGCAGGGCCGGACTGGCCCACCGGGAAACCGGGAAATTTCCCAGTGGGTTGGCAGACCAACATTAAGGGCGGCGGTGCCTCAGTGAGGCTCTTCACCCCCCCCCCTTCCACGACGTGACGCTCAAGGGGACAGGCTCACAGAAGAGTTCCTTGTGTCAAGGAGAGGACCGTCATGTCGGAGGAGAGTGGGGAAAAAAGAAAAGCAAAAAGTAAGTATTTCCAAAAAAATGTGGGGTTAGAGGAAAGGGGGCCCATATTAAAGGGGGGGTTGCCTTGGGACATCATTCAAAATAAAGTAATAAAAACAGAAACGGGGGGAATACACATGGCAGTGGGGGGCATCAATAGACAAGAGGGTGGTTGGGCATCACTACATCAATACTAAAGGGGAGGCTGGCTGGGGACAATACACAAGGGTATGGGGGGCATCACATTAACGAATACTAAAGGGGTGGGGGCATGAATACACAAGGGAGGGGTCGGCTGGTAGGCATCACATAAATCAATACTAAGAGGGGTCTAGATGGGGAGGCATCATATAAATCAATACACAAGGGGGGCCTGTCTGGGGCATTAATACACAAGGGGCAAAAATATAAAAGGGGGGTAAATGACAAAGCAGTGTAGAAAATACATTTGGTGTGTGTTTGGGTGTCGGTGTGGCAGAGCCTGTCCTGGTGTGTTTGGTGTGGCAGAGCCTGTCCTGGTGTGTTTGGTGTGGCAGAGCCTGTCCTGGTGTGTGTTTGGGTGTCGGTGTGGCAGAGCCTGTACTTGTGTGTGTCTTTGGGTGCCGGTGTGGTCCTGGTGTGTGTTTGGGTGCCGGTGTGGCAGAGCCTGTCCTGGTGGGTGTGTTTGGGTATCATTGTGGCAGAGCCTGTCCTGGTGGGTGTGTGTTTGGGTGTCTGTGTGGCAGAGCCTGTCCTGGGGTGTGTTTGGTCATCTATTTACTGCCACTTTCTATAGTAATAAAATTAACTATTTAATTTTTTACTTATTCAGAGATAAAACGCCCTCCTGAATTTGTAGTCACTTTAGAGGACAAAACCTTCTTTGCCCAGAAATAAGTGAGAGGAAAAGTAAAGGTTTTGTTTTATTTACTCTATTTCAATATGCAGATCTTATCACAAAGGTATAGTCACAGAAACATGGATGGTGGTTGGGATCTTCAGAATCTGTGAAACCCAATTTAATTGTAAGGCCTGATTTCATTATGCTCTACAGGGGACAATTCCCTGTCCTTTCCCCTTAAGGGAGAACCTTTTACATACACATTGGCAGAACTGGAACTTTTCAATCTAAAAGTTTTTGCAGTAGCAAATGTTTTGATTCCATTATGTCTAATCTCTCTACCGTATTTGCTCAATTATAAGATTACCCTGATTATAAGACAAATATTAATTTAGGAAAAAAAAGAAAAAGCCTGAATATGAGACTACCCTATAGGAAAAAAGTTTTGCTAATAAATATTAATTCACATGTAAACTATTTTTTTATATTTAAGAAAAACTATCATTGAGAAAAATGTTTTTTTTTTGCCACTCTGCCCCAGTTATGCACATCTGCCCCCAGAAATGCCTTATACCCCCTTATATGCCACTCTGCCCCCCAGAAATGCCTTATACCACCTATATGCCACTCTGCCTACCTAATAAGCCACTCTGCCCCAGATATGCCTTATACACCCACATATGCCACTCTGTCTCCCTGATATGCCTTTCTGATAGGCCACTCTGCCTCCAGAAAACCATTATACCCCCCCATGCCACTCTTACACCCCCTGACTTACCAGTGCATCCCCCGTGCTTCAGACTGCCTGGTGTCTAGTGGGGCAGCCGGTGGAGGCGTGTGCGATGTGCTCAGACAACCTCCACTGCTGTTGATCGGTACTTCCGCCGGGGCTTGTATGAATGAGCACCGAAAGGTCATGTCACGCCGGTGCTCTGTCATAGAAGCCCCGGCGGAAGTACCAGCAGCAGCGGAGGTTGCCTGTGTGCATCCCGCAAATGTTCACCGGCTGCGGGATGCTCACACACAACCTCCGCTGCTGCCGGCACTTCCGCCGGGGCTTCTATGGTGGAGCGCCGGTATCACATGACCTTCCGGTGCTCCACCATAGAAGCCCCGGCCGAATTGCTGGCAGCAGCGGAGGTTGTGTGTGGGTATCGCACAGACGCCTACCGGTGGCCAGAGAGGAGGATCTAGGTCCCCTGCAGCGCTGCGGGGGATCTGGACCTTAGTCTTGTAGTCAGACCTCTATTTGAGGTCTGATTGTAAGACAACCTTGAATATAAGACGAGGGATATTTTTCATAGCATTTGCTCCAAAAAAAGCAAAAAACCTCATCTTATAATCAAGCAAATACAGTAATTTGGGTCTTAACATTTTTTGAGATTTTAATACAAATGATGTGATAAAAATGAATTATAGTTATTTGGATGGCAAATAGTGTGACTCAGGTATGTATGAGGGCTGCGTGTGGGTACAAGAGCTCAACCACGAGATGAAATATATGGGGCTGGTGTCCAAATGTTTCCAGGGCTGCTTTTCATTCCCAGTCCGGCCCTGATATCCAGCCATGTGTGTGAAAAATAAAGTGGTCTTCATTTTGTTCATACCCTATACTAAGTCTCAGCTAGTGACTCGTAAACTGGGTGTGTTGCCCCAGGCTAAGGGAGCACAAGTCAGCAGAGGTAGTTGTCGGACTATATAGCTCTGTGACAATGAGTATCTGTGAATGAGTGAACGAATGAGTATCTGTGAATAAGTGAACAAATGAGTGAATGAATGTTTGTGAATGAGTAAATGAATGAATGTGTGTGATAGCATGGATGTGTAAGTAGGGGAGGAGCATGGCACAGGGAGGCTGTTTGAGGCTAGGATGCCACAGGCAGGGTGTTTGAGGGCAAAGATATCAAGTCTTATGCTTGCAATCTGGGTGCCGGGCAGGCCCTGTGGATGCAATCTGGGTGCCAGGGCTGACATGGTACTAAAGGGGGGGGCAATATGCAAGGGCGTGGGGGCATTAATTCACAAGGTGGTGCTGGCTGGGGCATCACATAAATCTATACTAAGGGGGGGCTGGGTGGAGGGATAAATATACAAAGTGGGGATAACTGAGGGTAATACACAAGGGTGAGGGTCATTAGGGTGGCCACACATCCTCCATACTGCAGGGCAGCATTTTATCTGTGCTAGCGGCATCAATACACAAGGGTAGCAGATGGGGCCACTACATAAATCAGTACTAAAGGGAGGGGCAAGCTGGGGGCATAAATACACATAGTGCTGGCTAGGAGCGATACATAAGGGGGCAAAAACACAAAAGGGGGTGGTCAACGACAAAGAAGTCCTGTCCTGGTATGTGTGTCTTGGTGGCAGTGTGGCAGAGCCTGTCCTGGTGTGTGTGTGTGTCTGGGTGTTGGTGTGACATAGCCTGTCCTGGTGTGTGTGTGCATTTGGGTGTCGGTATGGCAGAGCCTGTCCTGGTGTGTGTGTGTGTGTTTGGGTGTCTGTGTGGCAGAGCCTGTCCTGGTGTGTGTGTCTGGGTGTCGGTGTGGCAGAGCCTGTCCTGGTGTGTGTGTTTGGGTATCGGGTGGCAGAGCCTGTCCTGGTGTGTGTGTTTGGTCATCTGTTTCCTGGTACTTTACATGCTGTAGGAATAAATTGAACTATTTAATATTTACTTATCCAGAGATTAAAAAAAAAACCCTCCTGTAGTCACTTCAGATGACAAAACTTTCTAGGAGAGGAAAAGTAAAGGTATTGTGTTAGTTACTCTATTTTAATCTGCATATTTTATTAAAAAGCATTAGTGGCACAAAATTGTGACTTCAGGCGTCCCGTATATGATGAATTTTTTTTTTTAGTGTACTGATGTACTCCCAATCCCGTTACATAAGATTCTATCCTATATTATCTGCCGAGCACTGATGTTGTCTTTATCCAATACACATGGATGCCGAGGAGTTAAGACTCTGTCTTTTTTATTTATAAATTTTTACTGTGGAAATTTAAAGATATAGCGCCCCAAATATCAGCCCAGTAGTACTCAACCGTCGTTTTTCAACATTCTACATGGGGTTAAAATTCCCCCATTTAATATATTGGTCCAATGTAATGTATGCAGAAATGTTAGAAAACATAATTTGCTGGCAAAGGTGTCAGGCACATCATATCTTAGCCCTTAACTGGATGTTGGAGTCCAGAGCGCAGGAGTGTAAGAACGCACACAGTGATAGAAACACACTTAAAAAATGAGACAAGCAGAATTTTTGGTTATAGGTCCAATAGACAGATCCAGAGTCTGGCATAGACTGTGGCTACAGAACTTAATGAACTCACCACTCTGTTACTGGGAGGCAGGGATATAAAGCCTGTTCATTAGGTCAGGTGTGAGTGGTCTAGGCTTCAGGTGAGAGAGGCAGGGTAATAGCAAAACAAAACACAGCTGAACAGAAATACACAGCACATTCATTACAGCAAACGAAGGGTACAACTTTAACTATCCTGCAGTCAGGATAGAATCCTGACAAAAGGTCTGATATTTACCTTTTATTTGCTAAAATTATATAATTTTATAGGGAGATATATCAGTGGCGTCTCCAGCTTTCATATTTAGGGGGGGCACATGGGGGGGACAGGGACCAAATTCTAAAACACTACATATATACTCTGTGTATATATATATGAAATAACAGATGGAATAAGTATCTTGTGATAATACCTTTTTTATTGGACTAACAGAATTTTGGAATGACTTTGATTTTTAGGTCCTTGATAGAATGGTCATTTTGGGTGAAATGGTGTCCCACAGGGGTGCAGTAGGAATTTTCCTTGTGGTGTTTAATGGAAAATTCCTACTGCACCCCTGTGGGACACCATTCGACCCAAAATGACCATTCTATCAAGGACCTAAAAATCAAAGTACTGAAAGGGGACTTCAGTAATACCAAAGAAAGACAAACTTTTGAAGTCAGAATGATTCAACTATTCAACAGCAAGAATAGAGGACTCAATGTCGATTTGGGTTTCCTGTTCCACTACACAGGTTTTACATAACCCCCCACCTGCTATATGTACTGTATTTTTAAGTGCACCATTCTATATTTACCTGTATATATGACATGTGTAGACATATACATCCCCATCCCTATATTCATCACTGCATTCCTATTCTCTGTATGTGATCACTAGCATCTTGTTTTTTTTTTTTGTCAATTTATCTTCAGCAGAAAAAAAATAATTCCCTACTCAGAACATTTATGACCCTCTGGAGGGACACATACGTTTACAACATCTCACCCTCCCTTATCAGATCTGGGTAGTAAGCCCGTAAGCCCCCTCCCCATCCCCCTCCCCATCCCCCTCCCCATCTCCCTCCCCTCCCCTGCCATACAACATTGAATTGTATGTGTCGTTTTGCTCAGAAATGTTTTAGACTTGATAAAGGGAGAAGAAAGCTTGTCATTCCAAAATTCTGTTAGTCCAATAAAAAAAGGTATTATCACAAGATACTTATTCCATCTGCTATTTGATATTGACACCACTGGACTAATACGGCTACAACCTCTACTATATATGTGACAGGCCTCCCTTTTCCTTGGGATTTTTGTCAAGGATCTTGGCTGTAACCACAGTCTTCTAGGGTAAATGAAGTCCAGGACACATCCAGCTCAGCTCCAATGTTTATTTTAGAGGAATAAACAGCAGCAGTTATAAGTAGAATAACAGTCTTTGCTTTAGCACTTGCATCACAGGTGAGCTGCTACTTAGTCCACACCTGTGGAGCTCCTGTCCAGAATGCAGGCTCTGGACTGGATAAAAACAGCAATTAGTGCTGTTGGAGCACTGGCCCACCCTGCTCTTCCAGATGCTCCGCCCCAGGGACCCTTACCATGTTTTGCAAACTGCCAGTAGTGCAGTTTGTAAACAAACAACATCTTTTCCTGGGACATATTTTAACCCCTTCAATCCCAGGGGTTTTTGGTACCTCAAAGCCCGGAGCAATTTTGCCATTTCGGTTCAGCGATTATTCACTTTTCCTGTGAAAAGTGTACCCATGTAAACTATATATTGTTTTTTCAAGGAAAGATAGAGATAGGTAAAGTGACAGAAAATTCCATCCAAATTTATCAATTCAGGTGTCCTGATTTCAGAAATACCTAATTTATATAGAATTTTCATACTTTTCCAGCACATAAAGCCAACATACTATAAGGTGTACATTACTTTATACAAAGCCGTAAAATTTTTACATTAGGTATGATGGGACTGTAACTCTAATTTTAAACAAATAAAACAAAAACACCCACAAAGGTATATATTTCTGTAAAGCAGACAACCCAGGCTATCCTATCAGGGGTATTTGGGCATTCTACATGCAGGTATTTGGCCACCAATCACTGTAAGGCTAGGTTTCCACTTGTTTTTTTTTTTTGCTAAAAACGCCCATAAAAACGCCAATAGCGCCACCTGGCGTTTTTTTAGTGAAAAAACGCTGCAGCCAGATGTTAGCTGTTCTTCAATAGGAAATCGCAAAATGCCATTTACACTTGGCGTTTTTCTGTTTGGCGTTTTTTCAGTCCTCTTTGGCGTTTTTCTGCTTTTTTGGGCTCTGTGGCAGTTTTTCAAAATCGCAGCATGTTGACACTCTGGCGTTTTTTGCAAGGAAATCTTGGCATTTTTCTCCAATAGAAGTCTATGGGAGAGAAAAAACGCCATGAAAAAGCCATGTGGGTTTATTGCCTTGGCGTTTTTTATGGCGTTTTTTCCACAGTTACAATGCAGAGGATGGACCCAGTATCTGTGTGTCCTACGAGAAATAGGCTGGAAACAAACAGTTTCACACAAAACAAAGTCCTGGACTGGTTCATATTGAATTTTACACCATTTGGAAGAAACACGCCATTACAAACAAACATACCCGACGCATCAACTGGATCCTGCGTGCCAAAAGCAACAGCAAACAATTTGCACCATCATTTGGGGCCAATCTTCCCAGAGGAGCAGACATTCGAAATAAAGCATGCCTTACAAACCACAGAAAAGAGACAAAAGGGTCCGCCGGGGCGTTTAAGTAGAACTCTACCAAGTAAATGACATCAAGAGAGGGCAGATACTTGCCATTTATCCTAATCCCTTTTAGCTGGGTGAAACTTCTAACTTGTAAAGGCTGGAAAAACTGCCTAAGGTCAAAAAAAGCAATTTCCACAGAAAGGCTAAAACGCCAGAAAAAACTCCAGAAAAAACGCCAAAACGCAGGTAAATGCAGTGGCAGTTTTCTTGGCGTTTTTCCTGGCATTTTTCATCAAGAAAAAAACGCCGGACAAAAACCCAAGTGGAAACCTAGCCTAAAGGTGGCCACAGAAATTAGTTCCTGCACTTTTTTCAACAACGCGTCTTAGTATTTTGTAGTATTCTTAGGATTTTTTGTACAGAGTATGTGTTACGGCAGAGAAATCTAACCTAAATTGTTCAGCTGCCTCTCCTGATTACGGAAATACCCCACATGCCTAGTTTTTTTGTGGTTTTCTGGACATTACAGGGCACAAACGGGACCATGCTCGTTATAGATTGCAAACGTGAAATTTTCACATTTTGCTTTAGTAGACCTATGTTTCATTTGGGGCTGTTTAGCACCCCCCTAATTATAAATATCCCCATAAAAGTATATATACTTCCATAAAGCAGAAAACCCAGAGTATCTCATCAAGAGCATTTGGACAATTTTCATGTAACCATGTGGCCGCCAATCACTGCCAAAGTCAGCCGTAGCAATAATTTCATGCGCTTTTTTCGCCAACACATCTGTGTTGCTGAGGATATTTTGCACATGGTATATGTTATGGTAGAGAAATCCAGCCTAAAGTGTTCAGCCGCCTCTCCTGATTACGGAAATACCCCAAATTTTTGTGGTTTTCTGGACATTACAGGGCATAAGTTGTAACGTGCCGGCAAACTGGATCACTGATTACGGAAATTCCCCACACGCATAAGTTTTTTATGCATATGGTTATTTATGAGTTTTTTTTAATTTGCAGGGAAAAAACTTATGGAATTGTGCCAATTGAAAATACCCCCCTGTGGCTCATCCTAACACAAAAAAATAAAAAAAAAATAAAGAAGTATAACGGAAATTTAATAATCTACCTTGGTGTGGTAGATCATGAAGCACTCATCGATGCAGAG